>NC_051315.1:88319572-89036584 GCF_015220235.1 Choloepus didactylus | reverse complement strand
CACCTCCATGGTTGCTAACATGACCACAGACATAGGGGACTGGTGGTTTGATGGGTTGAGCCCTCTACCATAAGTTTTACCCTTGGGAAGACGGTTGCTGCAAAGGAGAGGCTAGGCCTCCCTGTATTTGTGCCTAAGAGTCTCCTCCTGAATGCCTCTTTGTTGCTCAGATGTGGCCCTCTCTCTCTGGCTAAGCCAACTTGAAAGGTGAAATCACTGCCCTCCCCCCTACGTGGGATCAGACACCCAGGGAAGTGAATCTCCCTGGCAACGTGGAATATGACTCCCGGGGAGGAATGTAGACCCGGCATCGTGGGATGGAGAACATCTTCTTGACCAAAAGGGGGATGTGAAAGGAAATGAAATAAGCTTCAGTGGCAGAGAGATTCCAAAACGAGCCGAGAGATCACTCTGGTGGGCACTCTTACGCACACTTTAGACAACCTTTTTTAGGTTCTAAAGAATTGGGGTAGCTGGTGGTGGATACCTGAAACTATTAAACTACAACCCAGAACCCATGAATCTCGAAGACAGTTGTATAAAAATGTAGCTTATGAGGGGTGACAGTGGGATTGGGAATGCCATAAGGACCAAACTCCACTTTGTCTAGTTTATGGATGGATGTGTAGAAAAGTAGGGGAAGCAAACAAACAGACAAAGGTACCTAGTGTTCTTTTTTACTTCAATTGCTCTTTTTCACTCTAATTATTATTCTTGTTATTTTTGTGTGTGTGCTAATGAAGGTGTCAGGGATTGATTTAGGTGATGAATGTACAACTATGTAATGGTACTGTAAACAATCGAAAGTACAATTTGTTTTGTATGACTGCGTGGTATGTGAATATATCTCAATAAAATGATGATTAAAAAAAAATAATCAATTGCATTTCTGCATAATAACAATAACTATATGGACACTGAAATTTAAAAATGCAATACCATTTACAATCACTAAAAAAAAAATGAAATACTTAGGTGTACATCTAAGTGAACTGGATGAATCTCCGGAGAATTGGGCTGAATGGAAGAAAAAAAATTCCAAAAGGTACATACTTTATGTTTCCATTTATATAACATTATTGAAATGACAAAATTATAAAATGGAGAACAGATTTTTGGTTGTCAGGGTTAAGGAGGGGAAAAGGGTGTGAGGAAATTGGATGTGGCTATAAAAACATGTACAGGACTTGTATGCTTAAAACTACAAAACGCTGATGAAAGAAATCAAAGACCTAAATAAATGGAGACATACCTTGTTCACTGATCAGAAGACTCAGTGTATTAAAGATGTCAGTTTTCCCCAAATTGATACACAAGCTTAACAAAATTCATATTAAAATCCCAGCAAGAAGGGACTTGAACAGATATTTGCACACCAATGTTCATAGTGGGATTCGTCACAATTGCCAAAAGATGGAAGCAACCTAAGTGTCCACAAACAATGAATAGATAAAGATAGTATATACATATTACTAGGCTGTAAAAAAGAATGAAGTTCTGATACATGATACAACGTGGATAAATCTTGAAGACACTGTGTTGGATGAAATAAGCCAGACACAAAAGGACAAATATTGTATGATTGAAATGATACTTAATAATTAGAATAAGCAAATTCAAAGAGAAACTAGAAACTGGAATACAAACTAGAAATAATGGAATGGGGTGTTAATGCTTACATAGTACAGAATTTCTGTTCAAGGTGATGAAAAAGTTTTTGTAATAGATGAAGGTGCTGGTAGCAAAACACGGTGAACGTAATTAACAGCACTGAATTGTATATGTGAGTGTGGTTAAAAGGGGGAAATTTTTGTTTGTATATATGTTACTAGAATTAAAAATTTAAAAAAAATCTCAAGATTTTTTGTGGATATAGACAAGATTATTCTAAAATTTATATAAAAAGTCAAAGAACCTAGGATAGCTAAAACAGTTTTGAAAATAAGAATAAAGTGGGGGAAATCATTCTACCCAATTTCAACCCAATTTCAAGACATTAAATAGCCATAGTAAGCAAGACAGTGTAGTATTTATTGCCAGAAATATACCCACACAAATACAACTGATTTTGACATACATACAAAAGCAATTCACTGGAGGAAAGACAACTGTTCTGGTTTGCTAATGCTGCCATTATGCAAAATACCAGAAATGGATTGGCTTTTATAAAAGGGATTTATTTAGTTACAAAGTTATAGTCTTAAGACCATAAAGTGTCCAAGGTAAGGCATCAAAAGGGTACCTTCACTGAAGGATGGCCATTGTTGCCCGGAAAACTTCTGTTAGTTCAGAAGACACATGGCTGGCATCCACTTGCTCCCAGACTGAGTTTCAAATGACATTCTCCAAAATGTTGCTCTTGGGGTGTTTTGTCCCCTCTTAGCTGCAGCTGCTCTCCAAAATGTCACTCTCACTTGCTCTGCTCCTTCTGTTTGTCAGCTCATTTATATGGCTCCAGTGATTTAATTCAGACCCACCCTAAGTGGGTGGGGTAACACCTAATGGAAATTATCCAATCAAAGTCATCACCCAGTTGGGTGGGTCATATCTCCATAGAAACATCCAATCAAAATGTTCCAGCCCAATCAACACTAATACCTCGGCCCCCACAAGATTGCATCAAAGATAATAGCATTTTGGGGGACATAATACATCCAAACAGGCACAACAATCTTTTCAATAACTGGTATTTGAGCAATTAGACATGTATAGGCAAAAAAGAAAAAAAGAACCTTGACCTAAGACTCACACCTCATACACAAATTAATTTAAAATGGATCATCACAGAATAAAAGGATCACAGACTTCAATTGTAAAATGTAAAATTATAAAACTTTTAGGACTGAACATAGAAGAATATCTTCAATGTCTAAATCTAGGAAGGAGTTCATAGACTTGACACCAAAAGCACAGGAAAACTGTAAATTGGACTTCTTGAAAATTAAAAAAAATTACTCTGTGAAAGACCATGTTAAGAGAATGGAAACAGAAGATACAGAGTGGGAGAAAATATTTGCAAAACATATTCAACAAAGGCTAGTGTCTAAAATATATAAAGAATTCTCAAAACTCAGCAGTATAAAGGTAAAAAATCCAATTAGAACATGGGTAAAAGACATGGAGAAACATTTCACCAAAGAAAATATATAGATGACAAATAAGCTCAAGAAAAGATGTTCAGCATCATTAGCCATTAGGGAAATACAATTCAAACCAAAATGAAATATCACTACACACCTGCCAGAATGGCTAAAATGAAAAAGTGACAATACCAAATGCTGACACGGCTGCAGAGAAATTGGGCCATTCATACATTGCTGGTGGGAATGTAAAATGGTACAGACACTCCGGAAAAAAGTTTGGCAGTTTCTTAAGAAACATGCAAATACCATACAAGCCAGCAACTGCACTCCTGGGCATTTATCCCAGAGAAATGAAAATCTGTGTTCACATAAAAATGTGTACACAAATGTTTATGGCAGTTTTATATGTAAAGTCACTGGATGTCCTTGAATGAGTGACTAGCTAAACAAACTGTTACCTCCACAGCATACTCAACAATAAAATGGAGTGAACTGGATGGATCTCCAGAGAATTGGGCTGAATTGAAAAACCAATTCCAGAAGGTACATACTTTATGTTTCCACTTATATAAGGTTCTTGAAATGACAAAATTATAAAATGGAGAATATATTCTTGGTTGTCAGGATTAAGGAGAGGAAAAGGGTGGGAGGAAATTGGATGTGGCTATAAAAGAGATGCCATATCCACTTACATGAAAAATCTAAAATCAGCAAATTCATAGAGATGGAATGTAGATCAGAGGTTACCAGCGACCAGAGGGAGAGGGTGTGGGGAGTTAATTGCTTCATGGGGTACAGACTTTCTATTTGAAGTGATGAAAAAGTTTTGGTAATGGTGGTGATGGCAATGCAACATAGTGAATATGATTAATACTATCGAACTGCATGCTTAAAAGTGGTTAAGATAGGAAATTTTGTGCTACATATATGTTACCACCACACACACACACACACACACACACAATGGCCGCTACCTTGAAGCATATGGAGAGTTGATGCTATCCAGATGTCCTGGTCTTCGGTGAATCGACACTTTACCAACTGTGTGATCTTGGGCAAGTAATTTAACTTCTCTGGGGTTCATTTTCTTCATCTGTAACATGGGATGATAATAGTATCTATTTTGTGGGGCTATATTGAGGATGCACCAATACATCAACTGCCATATTTTATTATTGTTGTGATGTCTAGATAGTCACTTCAAAGGAAAATCAATTATAGTGGTGCAGGAACACATTTTTTATTTACCTCCACCCGTTGAGTCATTTCCCTGAAAAAAAAAAAATTTATCTCAATTGCTGCAGAAGGTACATAAGGCACAAAAAAGATCAAGGTAAGAGAAACAAACCAGCAGGAAATAGAAATTGATTTATTTTCTCATCAAAAAATGAATCACTCAATAAAACAGCTAGAGGAATTAAAAGACTTGTCTGAGTGCCAAAAAGTTTGAACCAACCACACAAGTTTCAATCAAGGGCTCATTGTGCCTCTCCATTGATCATCACTACTCCCTGGTTTGGACTGGCCAAGAACCACCCAAATTGATTTCTGGGGAATCTGCTCTCCAGGCTTTCTAAAGAAGAATTTCTGTTGTAGGTTATGCAGAAAACTACTTAATTTCTCTTGTGCCTTACAGGGCATACAAATCCTCAGGAACAGAGTTGTTTTCAGTATGTTAAAATTTCAAAGAAAGAACCACTCACATAATTGTAATAGATGTGTTAGTAAAATTAATGTCTATTTCTTAAAGGAAGAGAAGAACATGTCTTTTAATTTTAGCAATTAATGTGAAACTCAAACACATCAAATTGTATATTTTATTTATAATTCCTTTTTCTTTCCCAGGCTGGAGGCATAATTTAATGTTCATACACACATACATAAAGTGGGTTTCAGCATTTCAATATTTTTCTGTAAACAGTTTCTTAACCACATGTCTTCCTTTTGAACTTATTCTTATGGGAAATCATGAGCTCAAGATCTTTCTCCTTTTTTTAATCCCCTCTGCAAATGTTAGGATTCCATATTTCAATACTTCCAACTTGATGACAGCTGCAGTCTGACATTCTATGTATGTTTCTCTCTTTCTCTCCATCTCTTACTTGAAGAACTACTGCCATGAACTCAAGGGGAAATATATAAGGTTCACTTCTTATACCAAAATGTCTTCTAGATGAAATAAAGATTTAAATATAAAAAATGAAACCATAAGAATACTGAAGTATTATATGAGCAAGTATTTAGAGCATAATTTAAAAACACAGAAGACATAAAGAATAACATGACTGCATAAATACTAAGACTACATAAATATTTAAAACTTCCATACAGAAAAACACTCCTGTAATAACATCAAAAGTTAAACAAAAAACTGGAATGAAAAACCATCAAATGAAAGACAAAAGGCTTATGTTCCAAGTATACAAGAGATGTTAAAAAAATAAAAAAAAAAAAATGTATAGCTAAGTAGAAAAAATTGCAAAGGACACAAGTAAGTTCATTTAAAAAAAAAAAAAAAACAGCCAGTAAACATACAAAAAGATATTCAACTCACTAATAAAAAAAAAAGCAAAACAAACAACAAAAAGATGTCCTTTTTTGCTCATTGAGTTAGCAAAGGTTTAAAAAGATTGATAATAACCAATGTTGGCAAGCACATAGAGCCTGGAGGAAGCAGCCTTCTTGTAACCATGAGGCAGTCATGAAGATGGAGGCACTCTCCAGGCACGAGGGTACTGAAAGACAGAAGGAGCCTAGGACACTGGTAAAGGACCCTGGAGTCACTGCACTAGCACAGGCTATTGACCTCTGGACTTCTTATTATGCAAGAAAAGCAAATTTGGTTAAGCTACTCTGGTCCAATGCATGCTGCCTAACATAATCCTCCTCATAGAAGTATTAAGGGGCTTTCTAAAGATGGGTAGCACTAATGCTCCGTAACACACAAGGTAGCATAGAGAAACCTGAGCTTTGGGGCCAGGATTGAGTTCTGATCCTGGACCTGCAACTTGTTTTTCTGAACACTGTGCAACTACTTTGAACCTCAGTTTACTTGACTGTCAAATGGGGATGGTAACAAATTGTTTGAGGATTAAATGAGAGAATGTGGGGATACACTTATCACAGTTCCAGGCACCTAATTTGTTGCTCAATAAATTGAAAACATTATTTTTTTTAAAGCATCTGATTTTAAATTTGTGAAGAAGTTCATTGTTTCTCTCTCAAGCCATTAGCTGGAAAACAAGATTATGGCTGGGAAATCTCCAGAATCAATACAGGATATATTTTAAATTAGAATATAATATCCACAAAGAATCTGGAAGCAACAACCAAATGTACAAAAAGCCCAAACAAATTCACACTTTTGGAAAATGCAGTTCCTTGCTTTATTCTGGTTTAGAATGAAGCTGAGGCTAGTTAAAAGAGTTTTAACTAAATTAAAATAATTTCTTATCTAAAATGAAATAGATCTAAGTCACAATCAACAAAATACTTCCAGTGCAATCATAAACAAACCCTCAGCAACTCATCTCCAGGAACTTTGAAAAGTTTCTGTTAATTTGTTCAGCAAAAAATTATTGGGCACCTACTATATTCCAAGTGCCAGAGGTACAGCAGTGAACAAGGCCATATAAAAATGTCCTGGTCTCATCATTTTACATTCTTGCTGGGGAGGCAGACAATAAACTAATGAATGAACAAAAGAATGAACAGGGAGGCGGGGCAAGATGGCAGACTGGTGAGCTGTATGTTTTAGTTACTCCTCCAGGAAAGTAGGTAGAAAGCCAGGAACTGCGTGGACTGGACACCACAGAGCAATCTGACTTTGGGCATACTTCATACAACACTCATGAAAACGTGGAACTGCTGAGATCAGCGAAATCTGTAAGTTTTTGCGGCCAGGGGACCCGCGCCCCTCCCTGCCAGGCTCAGTCCCGGGGGAGGAGGGGCTGTCAGCTCCGGGAAGGAGAAGGGAGAACTGCAGTGGCTACCCTTATCGGAAACTCATTCTACTGATTCAAACTCCAACCATAGATAGACTGAGACCAGACACCAGAGAATCTGAGAGCAGCCAGCCCAGCAGAGAGGAGACAGGCATAGAAAAAAAAACAACACGAAAAACTCCAAAATAAAAGCGGAGGATTTTTGGAGTTCTGGTGAACATAGAAAGGGGAAGGGTCCTGAGGCGCATATGCAAATCCCAAAGAAAAGCTGATCTCTCTGCCCTGTGGACCTTTCCTTAATGGCCCTGGTTGCTTTGTCTCTTAGCATTTCAATAACCCAGTAGATCTCTGAGGAGGGCCCGTTTTTTTTTGTTTGTTTGTTTGTTTGTTTTTGTTTTGTTTTGTTTTCAATCCTTTTTTCTTTTTCTAAAACAATTACTCTAAGAAGCCCAATACAGAAAGCTTCAAAGACTTGCTATTTGGGCAGGTCAAGTCAAGAGCAGAACTAGGAGAGCTCTGAGACAAAACACAATAATCCAGTGGCTGAGAAAATTCACTAAACACCACAACTTCCCAAGAAAAGGGGGGTGTCCACTCACAGCCATCATCCTGGTGGACAGGAAACACTCCTGCCCATCACCAGCCCCATAGCCCAGAACTGCCCCAGACAACCCAGTGTGATGGAAGTGCTTCAAATAACAGGCACACACCACAAAACTGGGCGTGGACATTAGCCTTCCCTGCAACCTCAGCTGATTGTCCCAGAGTTGGGAAGATAGAGCAGTGTGAATTAACAAAGCCCCATTCAGCCATCATTTCAGCAGACTGGGAGCCTCCCTACACAGCCCAGCAGCCCAGAACTGCCCTGGGGGGACGGCACTCACCTGTGACATAGCACAGTCATCCCTCAACAGAGGACCCGGGGTGCACGGCCTGGAAGAGGGGCCCACTTGCAAGTCTCAGGAGCCATACGCCAATACCAAGGACTTGTGGGTCAGTGGCAGAGACAAACTGTGGCAGGACTGAACTGAAGGATTAGACTATTGCAGCAGCTTTAAAACTCTAGGATCACCAGGGAGATTTGATTGTTAGAGCCGCCCCCCCTCCCTGACTGCCCAGAAACACGCCCCATATACAGGGCAGGCAACACCAACTACATACGCAAGCTTGTTACACCAATTGGACCCCACAAGACTCACTCCCCCACTCACCAAAAAGGCTAAGCAGGGGAGAACTGGCTTGTGGAGAACAGGTGGCTCGTGGACGCCACCTGCTGGTTAGTTAGAGAAAGTGTACTCCACGAAGCTGTAGATCTGATAAATTAGAGATAAGGACTTCAATTGGTCTACAAATCCTAAAAGAACCCTATCAAGTTCAGCAAATGCCACGAGGCCAAAAACAACAGAAAATTATAAAGCATATGAAAAAACCAGACGATATGGATAACCCAAGCCCAAGCACCCAAATCAAAAGACCAGAAGAGACACAGCACCTAGAGCAGCTACTCAAAGAACTAAAGATGAACAATGAGACCATAGTACGGGAGATAAAGGAAATCAAGAAGACCCTAGAAGAGCATAAAGAAGACATTGCAAGACTAAATAAAAAAATGGATGATCTTATGGAAATTAAAGAAACTGTTGACCAAATTAAAAAGATTCTGGACACTCATAGTACAAGACTAGAGGAAGTTGAACAACGAATCAGTGACCTGGAAGATGACAGAATGGAAAATGAAAGCATAAAAGAAAGAATGGGGAAAAAAATTGAAAAAATCGAAATGGACCTCAGGGATATGATAGATGATATGAAACGTCCAAATATAAGACTCATTGGTGTCCCAGAAGGGGAAGAAAAGGGTAAAGGTCTAGGAAGAGTATTCAAAGAAATTGTTGGGGAAAACTTCCCAAATCTTCTAAACAACATAAATACACAAATCATAAATGCTCAGCGAACTCCAAATAGAATAAATCCAAATAAACCCACTCTGAGACATATACTGATCACACTATCAAACACAGAAGAGAAGGAGCAAGTTATGAAAGCAGCAAGAGAAAAGCAAGTGACTACTCAGCAGCCACCATGGAGGCAAGAAGGCAGTGGCACGATATATTTAAAATTCTGAGTGAGAAAAATTTCCAGCCAAGAATACTTTATCCAGCAAAGCTCTCCTTCAGATTTGAGGGAGAGCTTAAATTTTTCACAGACAAACAAATGCTGAGAGAATTTGCTAACAAGAGACCTGCCCTACTGGAGATACTCAAGGGAGCCCTACAGACAGAGAAACAAAAAAGGACAGAGAGACTTGGAGAAAGGTTCAGTACTAAAGAGATTCGGTATGGGTACAATAAAGGATATTAATAGACAGACGGGAAAAATATGACAAACATAAACCAAAGGATAAGATGGCTGATTCAAGAAATGCCTTCACGGTTATAATGTTGAATGTAAATGGATTAAACTCCCCAATTAAAAGACATAGATTCGCAGAATGGATCAAAAAAAATGAACCATCAATATGTTGCATACAAGAGACTCATCTTAGACATAGGGACACAAAGAAACTGAAAGTGAAAGGATGGAAAAAAATATTTCATGCAAGCTACAGCCAAAAGAAAGCAGGTGTAGCAATATTAATCTCAGATAAAATAGACTTCAAATGCAGGGATGTTTTGAGACACAAAGAAGGCCACTACATACTAATAAAAGGGGCAATTCAGCAAGAAGAAATAACAATCGTAAATGTCTATGCACCCAACCAAGGTGCCACAAAATACATGAGAGAAACACTGGCAAAACTAAAGGAAGCAATTGATGTTTCCACAATAATTGTGGGAGATTTCAACACATCACTCTCTCCTATAGATAGATCAACCAGACAGAAGACCAATAAGGAAATTGAAAACCTAAACAATCTGATAAATGAATTAGATTTAACAGACATATACAGGACATTACATCCCAAATCACCAGGATACACATACTTTTCTAGTGCTCATGGAACTTTCTCCAGAATAGATCATATGCTGGGACATAAAACAAGCCTCAATAAATTTAAAAAGATTGAAATTATTCAAAGCACATTCTCTGACAACAATGGAATACAATTAGAAGTCAATAACCATCAGAGACTTAGAAAATTCACAAATACCTGGAGGTTAAACAACACACTCCTAAACAATCAGTGGGTTAAAGAAGAAATAGCAAGAGAAATTCCTAAATATATAGAGACGAATGAAAATGAGAACACAACATACCAAAACCTATGGGATGCAGCAAAAGCAGTGCTAAGGGGGAAATTTATAGCACTAAATGCATATATTAAAAAGGAAGAAAGAGCCAAAATCAAAGAACTAATGGATCAACTGAAGAAGATAGAAAATGAACAGCAAACCAATCCTAAACCAAATACAAGAAAAGAAATAACAAGGATTAAAGCAGAAATAAATGACATAGAGAACAAAAAAACAATAGAGAGGATAAATATCACCAAAAGTTGGTTCTTTGAGAAGATCAACAAGATTGACAAGCCCCTAGCTACACTGACAAAATCAAAAAGAGAGAAGACCCATATAAACAAAATAAGGAATGAAAAAGGTGACATAACTGCAGATCCTGAAGAAATTAAAAAAATTATAAGAGGATACTATGAACAACTGTATGCCAACAAACTGGATAATGTAGAGGAAATGGACAATTTCCTGGAAACATATGAACAACCTAGACTGACCAGAGAAGAAATAGAAGACCTCAACCAAGCCATCACAAGCAAAGAGATCCAATCAGTCATCAAAAATCTTCCCACAAATAAATGCCCAGGGCCAGATGGCTTCACAGGGGAATTCTACCAAACTTTCCAGAAAGAACTGACACCAATCTTACTCAAACTCTTTCAAAACATTGAAGAAAATGGAACACTACCTAACTCATTTTATGAAGCTAACATCAATCTAATACCAAAACCAGGCAAAGATGTTACAAAAAAGGAAAACTACTGGCCAATCTCCCTAATGAATATAGATGCAAAAATCCTCAACAAAATACTTGCAAATCGAATCCAAAGACACATTAAAAAAACCATACACCATGACCAAGTGGGGTTTATTCCAGGCATGCAAGGATGGTTCAACATAAGAAAATCAATCAATGTATTACAACACATTAACAAGTCAAAAGGGAAAAATCAATTGATCATCTCAATAGATACTGAAAAAGCATTTGACAAAATCCAACATCCCTTTTTGATAAAAACACTTCAAAAGGTAGGAATTGAAGGAAACTTCCTCAACATGATAAAGAGCATGTATGAAAAACCCACAGCCAGCATAGTACTCAATGGAGAGAGACTGAAAGCCTTCCCTCTAAGATCAGGAACAAGACAAGGATGCCCGCTATCACCACTGTTATTCAACATTGTGCTGGAAGTGCTAGCCAGGGCAATCCGGCAAGACAAAGAAATAAAAGGCATCCAAATTGGAAAAGAAGAAGTAAAACTGTCATTGTTTGCAGATGATATGATCTTATATCTAGAAAACCCTGAGAAATCAACGATACACCTACTAGAGCTAATCAACAAATTTAGCAAAGTAGCGGGATACAAGGTTAATGCACATAAGTCAGTAATATTTCTATATGCTAGAAATGAACAAACTGAAGAGACACTCAAGAAAAAGATACCATTTTCAATAGCAACTAAAAAAATCAAGTACCTAGGAATAAACTTAACCAAATATGTAAAAGACCTATACAAAGAAAACTACATAACTCTACTAAAAGAAATAGAAGGGGACCTTAAAAGATGGAAAAATATTCCATGTTCATGGATAGGAAGACTAAATGTCATTAAGATGTCAATTCTACCCAAACTCATCTACAGATTCATGCAATCCCAATCAAAATTCCAACAACCTACTTTGCAGACTTGGAAAAGCTAGTTATCAAATTTATTTGGAAAGGGAAGATGCCTCGAATTGCTAAAGACACTCTAAAAAGAAAAACGAAGTGGGAGGACTTACACTCCCTGACTTTGAAGCTTATTATAAAGCCACAGTTGCCAAAACAGCATGGTACTGGCACAAAGATAGACATATAGATCAATGGAATCGAATTGAGAATTCAGAGATAGACCCTCAGATCTATGGCCGACTGATCTTTGATAAGGCCCCCAAAGTCACTGAACTGAGTCATAATGGTCTTTTCAACAAATGGGGCTGGGAGAGTTGGATATCTATATCCAAAAGAATGAAAGAGGACCCCTACCTCACCCCCTACACAAAAATTAACTCAAAATGGACCAAAGATCTCAATATACAAGAAAGTACCATAAAACTCCTAGAAGATAATGTAGGAAAACATCTTCAAGACCTTGTATTAGGCGGCCACTTCCTAGACTTTACACCCAAAGCACAAGCAACAAAAGAGAAAATAGATAAATGGGAACTCCTCAAGCTTAGAAGTTTCTGCACCTCAAAGGAATTTCTCAAAAAGGTAAAGAGGCAGCCAACTCAATGGGAAAAAATTTTTGGAAACCATGTATCTGACAAAAGACTGATATCTTGCATATATAAAGAAATCCTACAACTCAATGACAATAGTACAGTCGGCCCAATTATAAAATGGGCAAAAGATATGAAAAGACAGTTCTCTGAAGAGGAAATACAAATGGCCAAGAAACACATGAAAAAATGTTCAGCTTCACTAGCTATTAGAGAGATGCAAATTAAGACCACAATGAGATACCATCTAACACCGGTTAGAATGGCTGCCATTAAACAAACAGGAAACTACAAATGCTGGAGGGGATGTGGAGAAATTGGAACTCTTATTCATTGTTGGTGGGACTGTATAATGGTTCAGCCACTCTGGAAGTCAGTCTGGCAGTTCCTTAGAAAACTAGATATAGAGTTACCATTCGACCCAGCGATTGCACTTCTCGGTATATACCCGGAAGATCGGAAAGCAGTGACATGAACAGATATCTGCACGCCAATGTTCATAGCAGCATTATTCACAATTGCCAAAAGATGGAAACAACCCAAATGTCCTTCAACAGATGAGTGGATAAATAAAATGTGGTATATACGCACGATGGAATACTACGTGGCAGTAAGAAGGAACGATCTCGTGAAACATATGACAACATGGATGAACCTTGAAGACATAATGCTAAGCGAAATAAGCCAGGCACAAAAAGAGAAATATTATATGCTACCACTAATGTGAACTTTGAAAAATATAAAACAAATGGCTTATAATGTAGAATGTAGGGGAACTAGCAATAGAGAGCAATTAAGGAAGGGGGAACAATAATCCAAGAAGAACAGATAAGCTTTTTAACGTTCTGGGGACGCCCAGGAATGACTATGGTCTGTTAATTTCTGATGGATATAGTAGGAACAAGTTCACAGAAATGTTGCTATATTAGGTAACTTTCTTGGGGTAAAGTAGGAACATGTTGGAAGTTAAGCAGTTATCTTAGGTTAGTTGTCTTTTTCTTACTCCCTTGTTATGGTCTCTTTGAAATGTTATTTTATTGTATGTTTGTTTTCTTTTTAACTTTTTTTTCATACAGTTGATTTAAAAAAGAAGGGAAAGTTAAAAAAAAAAAAAAAAAACAAGGAAAAAAAAAAAGATGCAGTGCCCCCTTGAGGAGCCTGTGGAGAATGCAGGGGTATTCGCCTACCCCACCTCCATGGTTGCTAACATGACCACAGACATAGGGGACTGGTGGTTTGATGGGTTGAGCCCTCTACCACTGGTTTTACCCTTGGGAAGACGGTTGCTGCAAAGGAGAGGCTAGGCCTCCCTATGGTTGTGCCTAAGAGCCTTCTCCCTAATGCCTCTTTGTTGCTCAGATGTGGCCCTGTCTCTCTAGCTAAGCCAACTTGAAAGGTAAAATCACTGCCCTCCCCCCTACGTGGGATCAGACACCCAGGGGAGTGAATCTCCCTGGGAACGTGGAATATGACTCCCGGGGAGGAATGTAGACCTGGCATCGTGGGACGGAGAACATCTTCTTGACCAAAAGGGGGATGTGAAAGGAAATGAAATAAGCTTCAGTGGCAGAGATTCCAAAAGGAGCCGAGAGGTCACTCTGGTGGGCACTCTTACGCACAATTTAGACAACCCTTTTTAGGTTCTAAAGAATTGGGGTAGCTGGTGGTGGATACCTGAAACTATCAAACTACAACCCAGAACCCATGAATCTCGAAGACAATTGTATAAAAATGTAGCTTATGAGGGGTGACAAGGGGATTGGGAAAGCCATAAGGACCACACTCCACTTTGTCTAGTTTATGGATGGATGAGTAGAAAAATAGGGGAAGGAAACAAACAGACAAAGGTACCCAGTGTTCTTTTTTACTTCAATTGCTCTTTTTCACTCTAATTATTATTCTTGTTATTCTTGTGTGTGTGCTAATGAAGGTGTCAGGGATTGATTTGAGTGATGAATGTACAACTATGTAATGGTACTGTGAACAATCGAAAGTACGATTTGTTTTGTATGACTGCGTGGTATATGAATATATCTCAATAAAATGAAGATTAAAAAAAAAAAAAAAAAAAAAAAGACATAATGCTGAGCAAAATAAGCCAGGCACAAAAAGAGAGATACTGTATGTTACCACTAATGTGAATTCTGTGAAAAATGTACAATGTTTTATACTGTAGAATGTAGGGGACCTAGAGATACCAATTAGTGGAGGGGGAATGATAATCTAATAAGAACAGATAAACTATGGAGGGTAATCTCAATGTTATGGGAATGCTCAGGAATGATTATGGTTTGTAAACTTTCTTGGATATAGTAAGATCATGTTGGAAGCAATAGAGTTATTTTAGGTTTTTTTTTCTCTTATTCCTTTGTTTTCTTAGGGGTTGTTAATTTTCTTGGGGTATGGTAGGAACATGTTGGAAGCAATGTAGTTATTTTAGATTATTTGTTTTTCTTACTCCTCTGTTTGGACATGGTTTATTAATTTTCTTGGGGTATGGTAGGAACATATTGGAAGCAAAGTAGTTATTTTAGGTTATTTGTTTTCCTTAATCCATTGCTTTGTCTGAAATGTTGTGGGGTTTTTTTGGTTGTTGTTTGCCTGTTTGTTTTTAATTTTTTGATAAACAAAGTTAAAAAATTGAAAAAAAATCAGTAGAAAAATGGGAGTAAAAACTAAATGACAAATAGGGTGGGATGGGGGGATGGTTTGGGTATTCTCTTTTCACTTTTATTTTTTATTCTTATTCTGATTCTTTCTGATGTAAGGAAAATGTTCAGAAATAGATTGTGGTGATGAACGCATAACTATATGATCATACTGTGAACAGTTGATTGTATACCATGGATGACTGTATGGTTTATGAATATATTTCAATAAAACTGAATTAAAAAAAAAAGAATGAACAAACAAGAAAAACATCAAATATGATAAGTGTACTGCAGAAGACTAAACCAAGGTGATATGACTTTTTTGAGGGTAGAGTTTAAATTAAACGGTCAGGGAAATCTTTTCTGAAGAGGTAGGTTTATGCAGCGATTTGAATGACAGAAGGAAACTAGACATACAGAGGTCAGGTCACAGGTCAGGGAGTAGCTGATGCAAAGGCCCTGAGGCAAAGCTCAGCAGAAAGCATCCTCTATTTTTACTAAAAATAATTATGAGTTGTGAGTCAGAAATGTTTTATTGGTATTGTTTTTAATCTCCCTGGTTCAACCTGGGCACTCATGAGACCAAACAAAGAACTTAAAGTTGACTGTGTTAACACTGAGGGTTGAAGGAGGCTAGACTAGTCAGTAGAGAATGTACACCATTCACTCTTGAGAGGAATAAGCTAATTGTTTAGCTATAAGGACATAAACCAACTTCTACCTAACAAAAGATTTTAAAGTCATAAATGTATTTTAAATACTTAACAAAAATAAAAGACAACAAAATATTAAAGAAATACTCTTTCATACAGCTAATGGTTTTTGCTGACTAATCTATCTCTGAATGATTCCTTTTCATTGAGGTAGTTTTCAAATTTCAAACATGCCAGGGAACTTCTGCTTCTGGCCAAGATGAAGTAACATGGACTAGATTTACCTTTCTACTTGAAAAAAACTAAAAAACTGGACAAAATATATGGAAAAATATATTGGATAATAGGTTGCACAGGACAATGACCTGTGAAAGTGGAAAACAGACATGGTGAACCCTATGACTACCCCAGCATACTGTCTAGGGAGGGTTTCCAGACCACAGTGTGGGGAGGGGGAACCCAGGTAGAACCCAGCAATCTCCGTGAGTAAACGAGACAGAGCTGAGAATGTGGGGAGGCCAACATCACTGGAGTTTCCACAGTAGAGTACCAGAAAGGAGAGAGCTAGGCAGAGAGAGCTCCAGATCTGCAGAGTTTGATCAGTCTGAGCACTAATGAGTGCATGTATATGAAGAAACTACCTGAGGCTAAGAATCACCTGAAAGGAGCAGCGGTAACAATCCTCAGTGTTCATACAGAGCAGGTATAGTTCATGTTCCCTTTCAGCCGGGGTAGAAAATCTCATAATTCCTTGGGCATCAGGTTGAGTACTTAGAGGTGGGGCAAAATTAGCCTTATATTAAAGACTGTTTTGTTCTCACCTCACGAAGCTTAAAAGCAAGCCTCAGCCAGTGATTCTCAATCATTGACCATCCATGTCTCTTCAGTCTGTATCTGGTCCCACCACTGGAGGGCATCATGGCTGCTCTCTGACCCCTCGTAAAACCCAAGATCGCCAAATTTTGACCAAAGAGTCAAAATTAAGCATAACTGGAGGAAACCTGGAGGCATTGATGACAGGGTGTAGAGAAGATTCAAGGGCCAGATCTTGATGCCTAACATGAGCTGTGGGACCAACAAGAAAACCATGCGCATGCTGCCCAGTGGCTTCTGAAAGTTCCTGGTCCACAATGTCAAGGAGCTAGAAGTGTTGCTGATGTGCAACAGATCTTACTAAGCTGAGCATGCTCACCATGTTTCTTCCAAGAACTGCAAAGCCATTGTGGAAAGAAAAGCCCAGCTGGCCATTGGAGCCACCAGTCCCAATGCCTGGCTATGCAGCAAAGAAAAGGAAACAGACAGCTCCTCTGCAAGATTTATTTGTGTGAAATAAAACCATAAGAAGTAAAAAAACAAAACAAAACAAAACAAAAAAACCCCACAAGCCTCAAAAAAAAAACAAACAAACAAAAAAAAAAAAAAAACACAACTATTTCCAAGCAAACCAGAACAAAACTCAAGAATATTTACAGGAGTATAAAAATATTCAGCATCCAAAAAGGCAAAATTAACAATGTGTGGCATCCAATCAAAAGTGACCAGACATGCAAAGAAGCAGAAAGTAACAATCTATATTGAGGAGAAAAAATAATCAATAGATACAGACCCAGAAATGACAATGATAATAGAAATAGTAAAATTAAAACAATTATTATAACTGTATTCCATAGGTTCAAGAAAGTACAGAAAAGATTGACTGTGTTAAGTAGAGACATGGAAGATATGAATAAAGACAAAAATTGAACTTCTAGAAAAGAAATTTATAATATCTGAGATGAAAAATATATTGGATGGGATTAACAGCAGATTAGACACTGTAGAAGGAAAAAAATAGTGGATTTGAAGCCACAGCAATAGAAATCCAAAATGGGATACATAGAGTTTGCCAATTTAGAGATATTTTGTCTCTCAAAAAGCCATGTTCTTTAATGCAATCTTGTGAAGGCAGAGTTATTAATTCTTTGATTTGGGTGTGACCTCTTGATTGAATGTTTCCATGGAGATTTGACCCCACCCATTCAGGGTAGGTCTTGATTAGTTTACTGGAGTCCTTTAAAGAGAGCTCACAGACAGAAGGAACACAGAGTAGCTGAGAGAGACTTTTGGAGAGAAGCTAAGAGCTGACTCTGACCTCACACTTGGAGATGCTTAGAGACATTTGGAGATGCTAGCCCAGAGTTCACTCCAGAGAAGCTAAGAGAGAAAAGCCCAGAGACATTTTGGAGAAACCTATTTTGAAACCAGAACCCGGAAGCAAAGGATCAGAGGACGCCAGCTACGTGACTTCCCAGTTGACAGAGGTTATCCAGATGCCATCAGCCGTTCTTCAGTGAAGGTGTCTTCTTGGTGATTCCTTAGTTTGGACACTTTTATGACCTCAGGACTGTAAATTTGCAACCAAATAAACTCCCTTTATAAAAGCCTATCCATTTCTGGTAGTCTGCGTAACAGCAGCATTAGCAAACCGGAACATAGAGAAAAAAGATAGAAAAAAATTAGAAAGAGCATCAATAAACTGTGGAACAACTTCAATTAGCCTAATAAATTTATAGAGTCCCCAGAGGAGGTGGGGTGTGGGGGGAAAGGCAGAAAAACTATTTGAAGAAATAATGGCTGAAAATTTTCCAGACTTTCTAAAACCTATAAAACTCGAGAATCAATAATCTCAAACAAACTCTAAGTACTGGAACTATGAAGACAATCACACACGAACACATCATAATCAAATGTGATAAACAGAAAATCTTAAAAGCAGATGGAAGAAAAAGGCACATTGCATGCAGAGAAACGAAGAGAAAAATTCCAGATTTCTCATTGGAAACAACGCAAGCCAGAAGAGAATGGAACAACATCTTTAAAATACTGGGGAAAAATGCTCTCCCAAATTTGAATGCTACATGCAGCAAAAATATCTTTCAAAAACAAAGGCAAAATGAGGACTTTTTCAAACATATAAAAGCTAAAATAATTGCCAACAGATTTGTACATCAAGAAACATTAAAAGAAGTCCTTTTAACTGAAGGAGAATGATACCAGATAGAAATCTGCATCTACTCAAAAAAATGAAGAGCACTGGAAATGGTAAATATGTGGGTAAATGTAAAATACTTTTTTCTTATTTTTAAAATGTATTCAAAGGTGCCAGAGTTTTCCCTCAGAATTTATTCAGAAATCTGGTCAAGACGAAAGTGTACACTTGCACATGCATATACACTCGTGCACAACAGACTACTATCTTCTCACCTCCTTACACCAAGGTGGACTTTTAATTTACTCAATTACTCTTGACCTGTAAGGAAAAATCGTTGAAATCAGATTTTGGGAGAGAATCAAGAACTTCTGAATAACTTTAAACCAAGAGAAGCTAAGAGCTGACTCTGACCTCACACTTGGAGATGCTTAGAGACATTTGGAGATGCTAGCCCAGAGTTCACTCCAGAGAAGCTAAGAGAGAAAAGCCCAGAGAAATTTTGGAGAAACCTATTTTGAAACCAGAACCCGGAAGCAAAGGATCAGAGGACGCCAGCTACGTGACTTCCCAGTTGACAGAGGCTTTAATGGGGATAGCTTAGTACTAACTATGTGACAGTCATTGTTACAAATACATTTATCAAATGAGGAAATTGAGAAAAAAGAATTTGTGAATTTAACTTCAGTCAAGATTTCTGAATCTGAACCTGAAAGTTGATAAACATTTAAATACTTTATGTGGTTAATAAAACAATTCACCATTACTTAGCTAAGAAATAATTCTTTTTCTCACAGGATTGCCGTATTTTCAAAGATCCAACTCAAATAATTCATTCAACCACATTCATCCTACAAGCTACCCTGAGCAATGTGCTAGGATGTAGGGATATAACAGTGAATAAAACAGAGTCCCTACTCTAATGGAATTCTTGGTGGGGAGACATGTAACAAACAAATAGACAATTATGTAATGCCTGTTGGTGATTGGCGCCAAGAAGAAAACTAAGAAGGAAACACCAAATGGCAGGGCTGGATGAGGGTGGGCTGGGGTAAATTTAAATGTTTGTCAGGAAAAGCCTCACTGATAAGAGGAAAATAAGCAGAGACTTGAGTGAAGTGAGAGAGCTAGCCTTGCAGTCCTGCCACAGGAACAGTCTGTGCAAAGGTCTGAGATGGGAGAGTATGCAGAGTGCTCCTAGAGTATTTAGAGTAGCTGAAGAGCCATGAGCATGGTAGAGAAGGGGAGGGGAGAGGTCAGAGCGATGATGGAGATCATTTAGAGCCTTTGTGGACTTTTGTACAGAGTTTGATTTTACATACTTTGAGTAACATGGGAAGACACTGGAAAGTTTTGAGAGCATAGGAGTGGCATGGTCTTTCTTTCGCTTTAAAAAGATGACTGGTTAATGTGTGGAGAATAGAATGTAGGGGGCAAAAGTGAAGTAAGAAGACTGGATAGGAGGCTAAGGCAATAAACTGATGAGAGATTTTAAGAATTTTTTTTTTAATTGTCAGTTCTCAGGCTGAGACAGAATCTCTGTGATTCACTCTCATTGCTCTTATGGAATCAATCATCTGGCAGAGAACAAAGATAGTAAATTAATAATTATATAAATAACTATGAAGTTACAGTTGATGGAAATGCCCTCACAGGGAAGCAAATTTGCTAGGAGAGTGTATAACGGAAGAACATAATATACTCAAGAAAATCAGAGAAAAAATTCCCTGAGCAAATGATATTTAGTAGAGTACAGCTTCTAATAATAGGGTGGGTTTGTGTTGTAAAATTATAAGTAAATCATTTTAAACATGAGTTGCTATGAGCTTTTCAGGGGCCCAAAAAATGGTTTGAGACCTAGAAAAAAATGTTGGCTCTAAAATATGAAAACTGCAAAATTGAAATAAATGTTTGAATAGCTATAAAACATAGCATTTTGCCAACATTACTTCCTTTCAGATTCATAAAAATGCCAATTAGTTATAAAACAATTTGTATATTAGCTCAACTCAAAGACATTCCAAAGAATATGTGATAAGAAATCAATTGTAAACTTAATGACTAATGAGAGTCCAATTCCTAAAACCAAATTGCAAAAGCTTTTGTAATTCAGATTTAAATTCAGATTTATATTTTTTTTTTAATTCAGTTTTATTGAAATACATTCACACACCGTACAATCATCCATGATATACAATCCACTGTCCACAGTATGATAACATAGTTATGCGTTCATCACCACAATCTATCTCTGAACATTTTCCTTACATCAGTAAGAACCAGAACAAGAATAAAAAATAAAAGTGAAAAAAAAACACCCAAATCATCCCCCCATCCCACCCCATTTGTCCTTTAGTTTTTATCCCCATTCCTCCACTCATCCATACACTAGATAAAGGGGGTGTGATCCACAAGGTCTTCACAATCACACTGTCACCCCTTGTAATCTACATTATTATATAATTGTCTTCAAGAGTCCAGACTGCTGGGTTGGAGTTTGGTAGTTTCAGGTATTTACTTCTAGCTATTCCAATACATTAAAGCCTAAGAGGTGTTATCTATATAGTGCATAAGAATGTCCACCAGAGTGACCTCTCGACTCCATTTGGAATCTCTCAGCCACTGAAACTATTTCGTCTCATTTTGCATCCCCCTTTTGGTCAAGAAGATACTCTCAGTCCCACGATGCCGGGTCCACATTCATCCCCGGGAGTCATACTCTGCGTTGCCAGGGAGATTTACACCCCTGGGAGTCGGGTCCCACGTTGGGGGGAGGGCAGCGAGTTCACCTGTCGAGATGGCTCAGTTAGAGAGAGAGAGGGCCACATCTGAGCAACAAAGAGGTACTCAGGGGGAGACTCCTAGGCACCATTATATACAACTTTAGACTCTCCTTTGTGGTAATGAGCTTCGTAAGGGCAAGTCCCATGCTCGAGGGCTCAGCACATCAAACCGTCAGTCCCAATGTTTGTAACAACATATGCTAGGGGGTCAGCATCTCAAAGTTTAGAGATAGGCCTTACAATTCAGGGATAGCGTTAACTGCTGTAAGAGCTTACAATCTAGGGACTATTACAATTATTGTGTCCATGTTAGGCTATGTTCTAAGATTCAATTCTGAGTTTACACATTGTAGTTAGTCCATATTGGTGAGGCATCATCCCTCTCACCATGTTTTCTCCAACACTTTTACTCCTATATATATATTTTCCTACAATTTTATAGAGTTAAATTCACACACCATACATTTATCCACAGTGCACAATCACCTGTTCATGGCATCATCACAAAGTTGTACATTTATCATTACAATCAGCATCCAAACATACTGATTACCACAAGAAAAATTGTTTTCTTTCTTTTCAGCAATAAGAAAAAATGTTAAAAAGAAAAACAACATGTCATACAATACAATATACTACCAAGGACAGCAAACAACACCACTACCAAGAATCCCATATTCCTCCCCTATATCCCCCTCTCATATACATTTAGCATTGGCATATTGCCTTTGTTACATTTAATGGAGGTATATTACAATGTTACTGTTGACCATAGACTCCAGTTTGCTTTGATTATGTTTTTTCCTGAATACCATCCCTTTTTCAAATTTCTACATGGTTGACATTCATTTGCTTTCCCACATGCAAAAACATTTTTATATTTGTATATTTAGTAACAGTCATTGGCTACTCCAGTTTTTGCCACGTTATACAGTCCCAGTCTTTATCATCTATCTTTACCTCTGGTGTCATACATTCTCCTATCCCATCTCTTTCAGCTTTACTCACAGACATCTTTGTTCAGTGTACTTACAATACCGTGCTACCATCACACAGTATTATGCTATCTATTTCTGGATCTATGCAGTCAATCCTAAACATTCTGTAGTCCTTCAGCATCAAATGGCTGATCTCTGCTGTCTTTCTATCTCCTGGTCGCCTGTGTTGTCAGCTTTTAACTCCCAAAGTTTGTTCATTAATGTCTGTTCATATTAGTGAGACCATACAGAATCTGTCCTTTTGTTTCTGGCTAACTTCACTCAACATAATGTCCTCAAGGTTCATCCACATTATTACATGATCCATGTCTTTGTTCTGTCTTACAGCTGCATAATATTCCATCATGTGTATATACCACAGTTTGTTTATCCACTCATCCTTTGATGGACATTTGGGCTGTTTCCATCTCTTGGCAATTGTGAATAATGCTGCAATAAACATTGGTTTACAAATGTCTGTTTGTGTCTTAAGTTTCAGTTCCTCTGAGTATATACCCAGCAATGGAATAGCTGGGTCATATGGCAAATCTATATTTAGCTTCCTGAGGAACCTCCATACTGTCTTCCAGAGTGGTTGCACCATTCTACATTCCCACCAACAATGAATAAGTGTGCCTCTTTCTCCACATCCTCTCCAGCACTTGTCATTTTCTGTTTTTTGGATAATGGCCATTCTGGTAGGTGTGAGATGATATCTCATTGTGGTTTTGATTTGCATTTCCTTAATAGCCAGTGAAGTTGAGCACTTTTTCATATGGTTTTGAGCCATTTGTATTTCCTCTTCAGAAAAATGCCTGTTCATGTCTTTTGCCCATTTTTTAATTGGATTGTTTGTCTTTCTGTTATTGAGATGCAGGATTCCTTTATATATTCGGGATATTAAACCCTTATCTGATATGTGGTTTCCAAATATCATCTCCCATTGTGTAGGTTGCCTTTTGACTTTTCTGACAAAGTCCTTTGATGTACAAAAGTGTTTAATTTTGAGGAGATCCCATTTGTCTATTTGTTCTTTGGTTGCTCGTGCCTTGGGTGTGAGGTCTAAGAAACCACCTCCTTTCACAAGATCTCTAAGATACTGCCCTACATTTTCTTCTAAGAGTTTTATGGTCTTGGTGCTAATGTTTAGGTCTTTGATCCACTTTGAGTTAATTTTGGAATAAGGTGTGAGATGGACATCCTCTTTCATTCTTTTGGAAATGGATATCCAGTTCTCCAAACACCATTTATTGAACAGGCTGCTCTTTCCCAGTTGCTTCGGCTTCACTGCCTTATCAAAGATCAGTTGTCCATAGATGTGAGGGTCTACTTCTGAACACTCAATTCGATTCCATTGATCAGTATATCTGTCCTTATGCCAGTACCATGCTGTTTTGAGCACTGTAGCTTTGTAATATGCTTCAAAGTCAGGTAGTGTGAGACCTCCCACTTCACTCCTCTTTCTCAAGACATTTTTGGCTATTCGGGGCACCTTACCCTTCCAAATAAATTTAGTTATTGGTTTTTCTATTTCTGTAAAGTAAGTTGTTGGGATTTGAATTGGTATTGCATTGAATCTGTAAATCAGTTTAGGTAAAATTGCCATCTTAACTATATTTAGTCTTCCAATCCATGAACATGGTATGTTCTTCCATTTTTTCAGGTCTTGTTCAATTTCTTTTAGCAGTTTCTTATAGTTTTCTATGTAAAGGTCTTTTGTGTCCTTGGTTAAGTTTATTCCTAAATACTTGATTCTTTTGGTTGCTATTGTAAATGGGATTTTTTTCTTGATTTCCTCCTTTTGTTGCACATTACTTGTGTATAGGAACACTACAGATTTTTGCGTGTTGATCTTGTAGCCTGCTACTTTGCTGTATTCATTGACTAGTTCTAGCAGCTTTGCTGTAGATTTTTCTGGATTTCCTACATATAGAATCATGTCATCTGCAAATAGTGAAAGTTTTACTTCTTCCTCTCCAATTTGGATGCCTTTTATTTCTTTTTCTTGCCTAATTGCTCTAGCTAGAACTTCCAGCACAATGTTGAATAGCAATGGTGATAGTGGGCATCCCTGTCTTGTTCCTGATCTTAGAGGAAAAGCTTTCAGTCTCTCCCCATTGAGTGTGATGTTAGCTGTGGGTTTTTCATATATTGCCTTTATCATATTGAAAAAGTTCCCTTCTATTCCTATCCTTTGAAGTGTTTTCATCAGGAAAGGATGTTGAATTTTGTCAAATGCCTTTTCTGCATCAATCGAGATGATCATGTGGTTCTTCTGCTTTGATTTATTGATGTGGTGTATTACATTAATTGATTTTCTTGTGTTGAACCAGCCTTGCATACCTGGAATAAATCCCACCTGGTCGTGGTGTATAATTCTTTTAATGTGCTGCTGGATTCGATTTGCGAGTATTTTGTTGAGGATTTTTGCATCTATATTCATTAAAGAAATTGGTCTATAATTTTCTTTTTTTGTAGTGTCTTTGCCTGGTTTTGGTATTAGGGTGATGTTGGCTTCATAGAAAGAGTTAGGTAGCTTTCCCTCTTCTTCAATTTTTTTGAAGAGATTGAGCAGGATTGGTACTAATTCATTCTTGAATGCTTGGTAGAATTCACATGTGAAACCATCTGGTCCTGGGCTTTTCCTTTTTGGGAGCTTTTTGATGACTGACTCAATCTCTTTACTTGTGATTGGTTTGTTGAGGTCATCTATTTCTTCTTGAGTTAATGTTGGTTGTTTATGCTTTTCTAGGAAGTTGTCCATTTCATCTAAGTTGTCTAGTTTATTAGTATATAGTTGCTCATAGTATCTTCTCATTATCTCCTTAATTTCTGCAGGGTCGGTAGTTATATTTCCTTTCCCGTTTCTGATTGCATTTATTTGCATCTGCTCTCTCTTTTTTTTTTGTTAGCCTAGCCAGTGGTCCATCGATTTTATTGATTTTCTCAAAGAACCAACTTCTGGTTTTGTTGATTCTCTCTATTGTTTTCCTGTTCTCAATTGCATTTATTTCTGCTCTAATCTTTGTTATTTCTTCCCTTCTGCTTGCTTTGGGGTTAGTTTGCTGTTCTTTCTCTAATTCCTCCAGGTGAGCAGTTAACTCTTCAATTTTTGCTCTCTCTTCTCTTTTAATGTAGCCATTTAGGGCAATAAATTTCCCTCTCAGCACCGCCTTTGCTGCATCCCATAAGTTTTGATAAGTTGTGTTTTCATTGTCATTTGCCTCGAGGTATTTACTAATTTCTCTTGTAATTTCTTCCTTTACCCACTGGTTTTCTAAGAGGGTGTTGTTTAGCCTCCATATGTTTGTGAATTTTCTGACCTTCTGCCTTTTATTTATTTCCAACTTCATTCCATTGTGGTCTGAGAAAGTGTTTTGTATAATATCAATATTTTTAAATTTGTCGAGACTTGCTTTGTGACCCAACATGTGGTCTATCCTAGAGAATGTTCCATGAGCACTTGAGAAAAAAGTGTATCCTGCTGTTGTTGGATGTAGTGTTCTATAAATGTCTGTCAAGTCTAGTTCATTTATCATACAATTCAACATCTCTGTTTCTTTAGTGATCCTCTGTCTAGATGTTCTATCCATTGATGAGAGTGGTGTATTGAAGTCTCCAACTATTATTGTAGAGGTATCTATTTCTCCTTTCAGTGATTGCAGTGTTTGCCTCATGAATTTTGGGGCATTCTGGTTTGGTGCATAAATATTTATGACTGTTATGTTTTCTTGATGAATTGACCCTTTTATTAATAAATAGTGTCCTTCTTTGTCTCTTTTAATTGTTTCGCTTTTGAAGTCTAACTTGTCTGATATTAATATAGCTACTCCCGCTTTTTTCTGGTTGTTGTTTGCATGAAATATCTTTTTCCAACCTTTCACTTTCAGTCTATGTTTGTCCTTGTGTCTAAAGTGAGTTTCTTGTAGACAGCATATAGATGGATCCTGTTTTTTAATCCATTCTGCCAGTCTGTGTCTTTTTATTGGGGAGTTTAATCCATTTACATTTAGTGTTATTACTGTAAGGGCAGTACTTTCTACTACCATTTTGTTTTTTGGAATTTATATGTCATATCTTGTTTTTTCCCTCTCCTTTTACCTTTCCTGATAATCTTCATTTCTGCACTCTTCTCCATCTCTCTCTCTCCTGTCTTTTCCTATCAGCCTGTAGCACTCCCTTTAGTATTTCTTGTAGTGCCGGTCTCTTGTTCACAAACTCTCTCAGTGTCTGTTTGTCTGAAAATGTTTTAATCTCTCCCTCATTTTTGAAGGAAAGTTTTGCTGGATATAGAATTCTTGGTTGGCAGTTTTTCTCTTTCAGTATCTTAAATATATCATGCCACTGTCTTCTTGCCTCCATGGTTTCTGCAGAGAAATCTGTACATAGTCTTATTGACTTTCCCTTGTATGTGATGGATTGCTTTTCTCTTGCTGCTTTCAGAATCCTCTCTTTGTCTTTGACATTGGACAATCTGACCAGTAAGTGTCTTGGAGTAGGTCTGTTGGGATCTATTCTAATTGGGGTACGTTGTACTTCTTGAATCTCTAATTTTCTGTCTTTTATAAGAGTTGGGAAACTTTCAGTGAATATATCTTCTATTACTCTTTCTGCCCCTTTTCCCTTCTCTTCTCCTTCTGGGATACCCATAACACGTATATTTGTGCGTTTCATGTTGTCACTCAGCTCCCTAAGACCCTGCTCATATTTTTCCATTTTTTTCACCATCTGTTCTTTTGTGTGTATGAATTCGAATGACCTGTCTTCCAATTCACTGATCCTTTCTTCTGCCTGTTCAAATCTACTGTTGTGTCCCTCCATTGTATTTTTCATCTCCTCCATTGTGGCCTTCATTCCCATGAGTTCTGCCATTTGTTTTTTTAAGTTTATGAATTCTTCTTTACGGTCAGCCAGTGTCTTCTTTATATCCTTCAGCTCTTTTGCTATATCTTCCTTCATTTCATCAAATTTATTTAGCATTAGTTGCCTCCACTCCTGTGTCTCAGCTGAGCTATTAGTTTGTTCCTTTGGCTGGTCCATGTTTTCGTGTTTCCTGGTATGGCTTGTTATCTTAAGTTGTCTAGGCATCTGATTCTCTTGATTAGTTTATTTTGGAGCTTGTTTTCTGTCTTTTACCTAGTGGTTTTCTTGTTGGTTGGCTTTGTTTTCTGGCCTCTGTTATTCAGTTCAGCTTATTCTAGACCTCTAATTTAGGTTCTATTTAGTTGATCAGAATTGTTCCCCTCTTGTTTTTTCTGTTTCTTGCTCTGCCTCTATGTAACCTTTTTGTGAGTGGGTCTCCTCAGATATGGTTGACCCTAGTCAGATTTTCCCAGTCTGGTGAAGCCCAGGTCTCATTGGGAAGGTATGGAGTTTTCCTGAGAATGAGAGCCTCCTATGAGGCCTTTAGAATTGGTGCTTTTCCTCTCCTGTCCAGCAGGTGGCGCTGGCCAGCCCGCAGCTCCCCTACCAGTGTAAGGAGGTGTGGAGACTTTAGTTCTCCTGGTGCCTCTGATCCTGTCGGGGGCGTAGCTGACTGAAGCTGGAATCTGAATTCCAGCCCCTGGGGTCTGAATTCCCAGAAGGAGGACTGCCAGTTTAGCTGGGCCTCCCTCCTCTCTCCCAATCCTCAGACCTCCAGTTGTCTCTCAGGGGCACTATTCCCTTCTCCTCTCTCCTCTTTGGGGCCTCTCCAGGTAGATTCCTTGGTCACCCTGAGTTGCCAATTAAAGACGGGGCTGGAGGCCTTCAGTAATGCATACGGAATTCAAAGACACTGTGGGTACTCTGTCTCCCCCAAGCCCAGCCTAGTCCCTCAACCTGGGCTTTCCGATAGAAAATAACCACATATATTACTTTTAGATTAAAAAAAAAAAAAAAAAGTCTCTTTTAAACGTCTTTCCCCAGGCTGGGAGTTTTGTCAGTATCAGAATAGAGCATTTAAAGATATGCTTTGGGCTATTGTCTGATAATTACTCTCCAACCGCTTCAGTTCCACCCTTGAGTTCCACCCTTGCCGGGGGCTATTGAAATGCAAAAAGATAAGGGATCAGTGAGAAGCCAGAAGGGACAAAATGTAAGGGAAAAAAAAAATGGCTTTTTTGGAGTCTGGGAATGGGTGCCCGCTTTTACGTGCCCCCACTTCTCGGAGCCCAGCCCTTCTTTAGCGCCCCAGCTCCCACAGTTTGTTAATTAATTCTGCAGCTGAGGCTGGGTTGAGCCTCCCTTCTTGCCCTCAGCAGATTGCTGTTTTTTGTTTTTTTTTTTTCCCCCCTTTCAGGGAGCCGGCAGCAAGACAGTCTGTGAGGTCTGGGTGGGGAGGGGCGCCAGACCCCTGGTCTGGGGAACTTACAATGTTCACTGTGATCTCAGCTTTTCCTCCAATTCCAAACTTGAGTCCAATGTGTGACTGGTCACCGGAGACCCCGAAAAAACTGTTTCATATAGTTCTTGGGTAGCTGCCAGATGCTCTAGGGGAGAGACGAAATTCTGCTCCTCACCACTCCGCCATCTTGCCCCGCCCTCCAAAAAATGTTTTTCCAGATTTATATTTTCTAAAATAAAAAATATATATTTAATGTGAAACAAGACTACCTTTTAAAACATGTGGTATGATGTGGGGTGGAATCTGGTACCTACAAAGGTCTTAAAATTGTCTGATTTTAAGGTGTTAGAAAGCCCAGGTCAGCAGATCTCAGGATGTGCAGAGCAGTGGACAGTCACAGGGACTTGAGATTAGGAGGTACAGATGGGTCCTTATCAGTAGACTGGGAGTCACAGGCAGCAGGAGACAGCAGCAATAGGGAACTCACAAGGACGAAAAATTCTTGTCCTATAGGTGGAGAGAACATTTGCATCTAGAGAATTCTGTTCCTATCTGTCACCCTACATCTAGCCTCCCTTTCATCCTCACCACTGAGTTTCTAGGCCACCCATCTTGACCATTTTTCATGCTGTGTTCTGATTCTGAGTAATGGCTTTTATTTCTGAGTTATTATATAATGAGCTCCCAGGTACTGGCAAGCCCTTGAATCTTTAGCAAACCCGTGGAGTCTGAAGAGTGGCAGAGGAAATGGTGCTTAGGATTTGGAAAGCCATAATGGCCAGAAAGGCACACTTGAGAAGTCCCTCTTTCTGACTGTTGACATCCGCTTCACAGACTGTGGCCTCTCCAAATGCCTCAGAAACATAATGCTAATCAACATGGTCACATTCTACTTGTTATTATCCTGCTAAATATGCGCTTTCCACCAAGTATTGATGGGTTTTTCCACAATAAATTCTCTATATCTGGGAGCTCACATTTAATAAAAATAATAAAGATTTCGTTTCTACACTAGCCCTAAAAGTTAGCACCTTATTCAGAAATAGGAACCCCATTCAATCCATGATCTCCTCACCAACTAGCAAGCTCATTTTGCTGTGCAGCATACCATGTTTTCCCCCCACCTCAAGCAATATTTGAAAGATCCCTCTCCTGCTAATTCCAGGTCATCATTAGTGAGTTAAATTTTAAGTACTCTTGTATTAAAAACACATTTAACTATGTTCAGACGTTCAAAATAAGTAACTATACATATATACAGCTCTAAAGGGGAACTTTCATTGATTGCAAAATGAACATGTTTTTGTGAATATAGCTTAGAAAAAAACTTCTCATTGAGTAAACAAAAAGTGTATTTTAATAGAGATGGTTGCCAAGACTGATAGCCTTTTTATCTCTAACTAAGCATGATTGGACATGTTTAACATAAGTCATTATTATAAGATTCAATTTGTATGTTAGTCAGTGAAAACTTATAACTTTAAGACACAGAATTTTCACAAAATAATATTAAAATGTAGACTTGAAAAACTATAAATTATAAGATATTCCAAATTTACTTAGGGAAAAATTGAAAACCTATAAAGATGCACTTTTTGATAAATTATTCCTTTGCTTCTGAACTCACAAACATCATATTTTCTTTCTTCTCTGGTAGTCTCAGTTCTAGCTTCCAGGAAGCTGTGCTCTGTTTACATAGCTGCTATCTAAAATTTACCCTCTGTTTCCAAGATCATAAATTCAGTCTTCAAATGCTGCATTCATTTATCTAACTAGACAGATGTAGATGCATTCTTTATCAGCAGAAAGACTTCTTTTAAGAGTAACCATTCATAAAATGCAAAGTCATCTGCATTAATAGTTTACAATTTCTCAATTCAGTCAAGTGGATCTAGATTATCATAGGCTGATTTTTTGCAGGGTCATGATTTGAAATTTCATATTTTATGTTAGATCCTTGATGCCTAAATAGAGAAGGCAAGGGACAAGTGATAATGATTGCCATGTGAAATTATGATCAAGGAAGCATATTCAGATCCAACTTGAGAAATCAGTCAAGTTATTGCTGGGTGGTATAGGAAGTCCTGGGGAAGAATGGGCACACTGTGAAGCTTCTGGCATGCTTGTAAATTAGCTAGTGAAAGCTAAAGGCAGATGGGACTTTAGCCAATTGATGACTGGCCTATTTTTTATTTAGAATTGTAAGCAGAAGGGGCTGTTTTTAAACAGTCCAAACCACAGTAGTGATTAAGATACAACCTGGAAGTAAATCAGAGCTTCTGGAAATCTCCAAAGATCTCTACTGTTTTGTATACCATGCACTAATATACCAAATACTCTTATCAGTTGAAAAGATTTCACCCAAATTCCAAACTCTAACCTACTTCCAGAAGGGACTTAGACAATGGCTTCAATGTTAAGTTCTGGCCCAAGAAACACTTTCATCTCCAACTAGAGAATCCCACCATTTATTGTTAAAATCATAGGATCTGGCTAAAATGCAACTTAACGTGGATGTTTTAGGAATTGAGATTACCTAATGGTCAATCTTTACAGCACTAGTTCTACTGAGAAGTCATAGGGGACAGGATGCTGGTTTCTCTGGCCACATTGAATAAACTTTTCTTTGTCTCGTATATGTTAACTTCTACACCTTTCTGGGATTTAAGATCCTAGCTCTGCCACTATCTGACTGTGGGAATCCTGGCGATCATTTAATTTCTGTGGCCTTGGTTTTATTTTTGTTTGTGTGTCTTGTTTTAAAATCTGTAAAACAAGAGGTCAGAAGAGGGAGGCTCAACTCAATGTTCTCTAAGGATCTTTTTCTATCTCGAAATATAAATAATACAAGCACAACTGAACCCTTTTAGTTGTGCCAAGACAAGGCTGCCAACTCTTTCTTTAGATTTATCTCCCCCAAATGAAGCAAAGATTCAAGAGTGGTGATATGAAGTAATAAGGTTGGATTCAGGTATCTGTACTGCCTCCAAACAGATAAATGTCCTCTTCAATCCAGAATGTGCTAAACAAGAATATAGCACGAATGTGATGGGAAAAAAATCACTATCTCTACCAAATGCCTAAAGACTCCAGTCCCGCTAGTGTGGGACACTCACTTCTTGAGGAAAGAAATACTAAACAATTTCCTCTCCACCAACCCATGTCAATGTGATATGCTCTTTGAAAATTTTAATTCTGTGTATTTCACACTAATATGATTTCTTAAAGGCTTAAGACATAAAAAAGAATTTTTAAAAAATAACAATCATCATCTATGGGTTTTTCTTCATTAGAAAAGAAATTATTCACACTAGAGATCCCAAAAGGAAATGAACATAATCTTGCAATTCTAGAACACAAAATTAAACTTCATGGTAAGGGATTCTTAAATTTTCAAAAAGTGGAAAAAGAAAAACAGAAAAATTGAGAACAATTTAAGGACAGTGTTTCTCAAATTTAATTCCTTCCACAGACATGTTTTTGGGTGGAGGGAGCTACAAGATTTCAATGAGAATTTTTTAATTTTGCATTTTAATTTTAATGATACTTTAAATCAAAATAATACACATTCATTCAGGATTACCTGGATAAGCATCTTATATAAGAACATTGCTACATGATTGCAGCATCTGCACTTGTGTCTCTGACCCCTGTGGCAACGACTAACAGTGCCTAACTTTTCCTGTAGAGTTGTCAAGTTTGAGAACACTGGCTCAGGGTAATGAGTCTCAAAATGGGATAAGATGGGCTGAAGATGGTGAAAAGAGATATGCATGTAGTTTGAAAAAGCACATTTAAGAGACTATTGATTTTGCAATGCAAATTCTAGAAAGTCAAGCTCAGGAAAATAATTTTGGCTGATGGGTAGTACCAAAGACCAAATATGGATCCATCTTAGGGGGCTTGGAATAAACATGGTTGTGGTTGAAAAACAATGGTTTAGAGGTAGAGGAGTGCTGGCACATGGAGAATAGTCAATAAGAAAAACATGTCCAAAAGAACATCTTTTGGGTCAATGGATGAATCTTAAACCAGAACTTGCCATGATCTTTTGGAACCCAAGAGGCTAATACAGAAGAAACCCAAGATGGTCAGTCTTTTCGGCCCCATGGTGTGGGGAAAGTTGGTCTACTTTTTAATACTGATCCAAAAGAAGAAGAGAAGCTTTCCCCTCTGCCCAAATTCCACTCCCCCTAATATTGTTATTATTATTATTATTATTTCAATAACTGTATTTCAGGCTGTAAACAGCTGCTGTAGCTGGGTAAGAATGGCCCCAGATCCATCCAAGAAGTGCTGTCATCGTTGGTAAGGCCATTCCAGTTCCCAAGGGGGACATCACTGGAGTCTGCTGTGTAATTATTTTAACACTTCAATTTGCCATAGTAGCTAGGTCTCCAGTTCCCCACTCTTTTGCATATTTATTAGAGCAGAGCATCCACCTATACAATTTTTTCCACTAAAGACCAGAGGTATAGTTCTTATCCTGTGAGCTGTTGGAAATAATCTTGAATCACGTTTGTGTCACTGGTGGCTGTAATATCATCAAATTCCAGAAGTCCTTGTTTGAAGGGCATTTGACAGATGATCTCTTGGGTCTTTCTGCAGGACGTGCAGGTGGGCGTGATGAACACAACCACTTTCCCAGGGTGGATTTTGCTATTCACAAATTCCTGAGCCATGCTGATAGGCAGCCGTCTTCCTGGGAGGAATCCTCAATTGCAGGTACTGTTCTGGGTGTAAATCGCTCCCCACCCCATTACTTTTTTTTTTAATCTCAAAATGACATTTTTTTTTTAATTTAATTTTATTTTGATATATTCACATACCATACAATCATCCAAAGTGTACAGTCAATTGTTCACTGTACCATCACATAGTTGTGCATTCATCACCCCCAATCTATTTTTTGAACATTTTCCTTGTACCAGAAAAAGTAAAAGAATAAAAAGTAACGTAAAAAAGAACACCCAAATCATCCCCCCACCTTATTTTTCATTTAGTTTTTTGTCCCCATTTTTCTACTCTCCCCCATTACTTTTTAAATAACCAAAACATTAGAGACCTATTAGAACTTACCTGATATCCTTCAACAAAATACCCAAAATATGAAGGGGTATTAGCCCCACTCTTCAATGTTAATTCCATAGTGAAAGACTCCCACTATCAGTATTGTAACTCATTATAAAGCAAAGCTGGTGAATTCCCTCAAGCTGTAGAATTCAACATTTCTCAAATGGGCTCCCACATTTAAAGAACAAAACAAGATAATCTTTGCAAACTCTGGCAACAAAGTTGGTTAGGGTCAGCTTTGGGCTATCTCTTTCCCTATTTTTCTCTGTAGCCTCTGTCAACCTCTGCAGAACCAGGAAGCAACACATGGTATATCCCAAAACTCACTCCTTCACTTAGGAATTTACCTGAGAGGTGAATGTTTTTGCTACTGTCAGATTTATCTTTCCCAGAGGAAACACTGCCTATGACTACTTTTTACTGATTTGAAGAAAGTGCACCTTTTACCTCATCTCAAATTTCCTAGTGGTTTCTAAAACTGAGTGCTCATCGGAGTCAACCGAGTTAGCACTTAAAATCCAGATTAGGCCCTCTCTATTCTCAATAAATCAGTTTCCAAAGTTAGAGCTAAGCGTCTATACTTTTAAACTCTTCCTTTGTTTTTTGACGTATAAATAGGTTTGGGAAACATTCTCCCACTCCCTTTTCTTCCATCTCTATTTGTTTTTCACAAACAGGTAAGCAAGCTCTCTGAACCACAGAATTATCAGAATTATACATCAACTGGCTACAAGATCATGCCAAGAATTTATCAATGGATCAACACAAGGAGGTACATGGTAATCTGCAGAAAATCATCTTAAATTCAACTTTTCAATAAGATACTTAAACCATGTGTGATTGGGAGGCATAAAGCAATGCAGAACATGTAGGAAATAAAAAGTACCACAATATAGAGGAAATAAAAATACCAGTACCAGAGTAAAAATTAAGTCAGTAGCATGAAGAACCTTCTGAGATTAGCAACATGAATTTGAGAGAATTGCTGTGGTAGGCTAAATAATGGCCTCCCTAAAATGTCCACATCCTAATCCCCAGACTTTGTGAACATGTTACCTTATATGACAAAAGGGACCTTGCAGATGTGATTAAGTTAAGGGTCTCAAAATGGGGAGATTATCCTGAATTAATTTGAGTGGGCCCAATGATGTAATCACAAGTGTCCTTTTAAGACAGGGAGGATTTGGAGAAGATGGTGGAATGGGAAGCTCAAGAATCAGTCCCTTCACCAAAACAAGCATTGAATTGGCACGAACTATCTGAATCAACTACTTTGAAATTCTGGAGTGTAGTGGAACACTGTGCAGCATTCAGGAAGAGCTGGAGGAAGAGGCTGGTAAACTGTAGTAAACACAGGTGAATTTTACCTTCTGAAGAGTGGCTACCATCCCCCATTCCCAAACTGCATGGCAGGCAGCAGAGGAGACTGCAACCAGGGCTCCTGGTACAGCTTTCTGGTGCCAGAGTGGGCTATAAGGACCTAGACCTCCAAAATTTAGGTGTATGTGGTCTGATAGTCACTGCTTTTGACCAGCTGCTTCAGATCGCTGAGGAATCTGCCTCTGAGGGCAGCCAATGTTCCAATCCCCCTCAGGAAAAAGTGGCAGAGAAGTCTTAAAGAAGCAGCATCTTTTTTTTCTCTCTCTCTCTCTTTCCTCTTCCCATTCCCCATTTCAGGGCAAAAGAGTTTGGAAAAGTCACAAATCGATGGCTCCACCCCTCAACAACAACTATAAAACCTAGGAACCCCAGAAGAGTAGGAGAACTAGATTTCCAGAGTAATTACAACATAATACCCAGAATGTCCAATTCTCGATAAAAAAGTAGAAAACACAAAGAAACAGGAAAGTATGGCCTATTCACAGGAAAAAAAGAATTTTCCAGAAACCATTCCTGAGGAAGCTCATACATTGGAACCATTAGTCAAAGACTTTAAATCAACCATCTTAAATATATTCAATGAGCTAAAGGAATCTATACACCAAGAACTAAAGGAAATTAGGAAAACATTGTCAGAGAACTAGAAATTATAAAAAAAAGAACCAAATTTTGAAGTTGTAAAGTACAGTAATTGAAATTAAAAACTCAAGATGAGGGAGAGGAAGAACATGGTGGGATAGAGAGGAGTGGAAACTAGTTTGCTCCCCTGGAACAACTAATAAACAAGCAGGAACAACTAGTAAATAATCTGAAATAACTGCAGGGGGAAAAACGTGACTGTCCACTCATCATACACTAACCTGAATTGGGAGGAATGCCTGATATTGCAGCATAAAATCTGTAAGTAAAGACTGTGGATCCAAGCCAGGCGCCCCCCTCCCCCGTGGCCCAAACTGCAAAGCCTCATGGTGCTAGAGAGCAGCACTCTCCGAACAAATGAATATAGCTCAGCTGAGCTCCAACTGGGGTTTTAATTAACAAACATGGACTGCTTGAAACAAGATATGAATCCCCAACAAGCAGACAGAGGCTTTTGGTGACGACTGACCTTGGAGAGCCGGAGGGTGGCTGTGGACTGGAACTGGAGGGGGCTTTCTGTCCCGTTATCAGCTCAGTGGAGAAAGCCTCAGCCATTTTCAGCTGCCAGTGTCCTGACCCACACAAGGGTAGAGATAGCACAGGCAGAGAGACTATTCAAATGTAAATGACCTCTCCCTAGGGGGCATATGTTCCCTAAGAGAAAGAAGGTGGTACCAAGCTCTACTACCTGCCTTCCATTCAGAACCAGACCTCAGAGTCTGGGGAAATAGCCACAGGCCACACCTCCTTATACCAGTCTTTAGCTATAGGCTGACAGGCACCACCTGCTGGGCGGAAAAGCACAGTGACTTGAGGCCTCACAGGGTATACCAGTCATCTAAGACACACTCTCAGAGACATGTGATACTATTGCCTCCTTCTGAGACCTGAGCCTGTTCTGGTATGGGAAAACCTGGTTGGGGTAACCAAGGAAATCAGATGCCTAGACAACAGAAAACTACAACCTACACTAAGAAAAACGAAGTTATGGCCCAGTCAAAAGGAACTAACTTACACATCAACTGAGATACAGTAATTGAAACAACTAATACTATATCAATTCAAAAAGTTTAGGGAAGATATGGCAAAAGAGATGAAGCATATAATGAACACTGAGCATACATGAGGTAGAAATTGAAAGTTTGAAAAAACAATTAGCAGAATCTATGGAAATGAAAGGCACAACACAAGAGATGAAATACACAATGGAAACATACAACAGCAGATCTCAAGAGACAGAAGAAAACACTCAGTAACTGGAGAACAAGGCACGTGAAAGCCTATACACAAAAGAATAGATAGAGAAAAGAATGGAAAAATATGAGCAACATCGCCAGAAACCTAAGGACAAAATGAAATGCAGGAATGTACATGTCATTGGTGTCCCAGAAGGAGAAGAGAAGGGAAAAGGGACAGAAGCAACAATAGAGGAAATAATCAACAAAAATTTCCCAGTTCTTATGAAAGACATAAAATTATGGATCCAAAAAGCACAGCATACCCCAAACAGAATAGATCTGAATAGACCTACACCAAGACACTTAATAATAAGATTATCAAACATCAAAGATAGAGAGAGAACCCTGCAAGCAGCAAGAGAAAAGCAATCCATCACATAAAAGGAGGCTTGATAAGACTCTGTGTGGATTTCTCAATAGAAACCATGGAGGCAAGAAGGAAGTGGGGTGATATATTTAAGATACAGAAAGAGAAAAACTGCCAACCAAGGATCCTATATCTGGGGAAACTGTCTTCAAATATGAGGGAGAGCTTAAAATATTCTCTGACAAACAGACAATGACAGAGTTTGTGAACAAGATACCTGCTCTACAGGAAACACTAAAGGAAGCACTGCAGAGAGAAAGGAAAAGACAGGAGAGGTTTGGAACACAATTTTGGGAGATAGTAGCACAGCAATGTAAGTACACTGAGTGAAGATGACTGTGAGTATAGTATGGTTGAAATAGGAAGGTTAGGATCATGTGGGACACCAGAACAAAAAACAAAAGATAAAGACTGGGACTGCATAACTCAGTGAAACCTAAGGTGATCAACAATTGTAACAAAAGGTACAAATATGTTTTTACATGAGGTAAAACAAATGAATGTCAACATTGCAAGGTGTTAAACATAGGGTGGGATTGGGGGGAAATACAATCAATGCAAACTAGAGGCTATAATTAACAGAAACATTGTATTATGCATCCTTTAATATAACAAAGGCAATATACCAAAGCAAAATGCATATGGAGGAAGGGGGACTTAGGGGAAGCATATGGGATTCTTGGCATTGGTGATGGTGTCTGACTCTTTATTCTACTTTAATGCTATCTTTCCTTTTGTTGCTTTCTAGCTGTCATGTTTTTCTTCTCTCTCTCTCTCTTTCTTTTTTCTTTTTCTTTTGTCTCTCTGCCTTCTTTGAGTCTTCCTCCTTCTTTGTGGAAGAAATGGAGATGTCCTTATAAAGACAGTGGCAATGGTGCTGAATACATAAATACATGACTATACAGGGAACCAATGACGGTTTACTTAGGACAGAATGTATGGTGTGTGAACAAAACCATCTTAAAAAAAATGGGTTGATGAAGAAACCTTGAAGGCACAATATTGAGTGAAATAAGACAGACAAATAAGGACAAATATTGCAGGGTCTCACTGATATGAACTAATTATAATATGTAACTCATAGACATGAAATATAAGTTTCAAGGCTAAAGAATGGGGAGCAATTGCTTAGTATGAGCAGAATGTTAAACTAGGGTGAACTTAAACATTTGGAAATGGACAGAGGTGATGATAGCACATTGTGAGAATGATTAACAGTGATGAATAGTGTGTGAATATGGTGGAAAGGATAAGCTCAGAGTCATGTATGTCACCAGAAGCAAAGTTGGAGGTTAAAAGACAGGAATGTATAAAACAGTGAATCTGGTGGTGGACAATGTCCATGATTAACTATACAAATATTAGAAATCTCTCTCATGAACTAGAACAAATATGTGACACTGTAACTAGAAGGGAAGAATAGAGGGGTGTTCTAGTTTGCTAATGCTACCAGAATGCAAAACACCAGAGATGGATTGGCTTTTATAAAAGGGGATTTATTTGGTTACACAGTCACAGTCTCAAGGCCATAAAGTGTCCAAGGTAACACATCAGAATTCAGGTACCTTCACTGGAGGATGACCAATGGTGTTTGAAAAACCTCTGTTAGCTGGGAAGACACGTGGTTGGTGTCTGCTCCGAAGTTCTGGTTTCAAAATGGCTTTCTCCTAGGACATTCCTCTTTAGGCTGCAGTTCCTCAAAAATGTCACTCTTAGTTGCACTTGGGGTATCTGTCCTCTCTTAGCTTCTCTGGAGAAAGAGTCTGCTTCCAGTGGTCATCTTCAAAATGTGTCTCATCTGCAGCTCCTATACTTTCTTCAAAGTGTCCCTCTTGGCTGTAGCTCCTCTTCAAAAGTTCACTCTCAGCTGCACTGAGTTCCCTCTGCCCGTCAGCTCATCTGTATAGCTCCACTGATCAAGGCCCACCCTGAATGTGTGGGGCCACACCTCCATGGAAATATCTCATCAGAGTTATCACCCACAGTTGGATGGGGCACATCTCCATGCAAACAACCTAATCCAAACGTTCCAACTTAATCCCCACCAATACGTCTGCCCCACAAGATTGCATCAAAGAATACGGCTTTTTCTGGGGGACATAATACATTCAAACCAGCACAAGGGGCATATAGGAAAAAAATATATACCTATTGCAAACTATATATTACAGTTAGTTGTATTTTAACATTCTTTCATCAACAGTAACAAATGTACTATACCAAAACTATGAATCAATAATGGATGGGGTTTGTTAGGGGTATGGGAGGATTGGAGTCTCAATTTTTTGTATTTATGTCTTTTCTGTAGTAATGAAAATGTTCTAAAATTTGAAAAAAAAATTATTGTGTTGATGGATGCACAGCTGTATGATGGTATCATGGGCAATTGATTGCACACTTTGAATCTTTGGATAGTTGTATTGTATGTGAACAATCTCAATAAAAACTAAAATAATAATAATCAACAAAGCCTCATTAGATGGATTCAATATCAGATTTCAATCCGAAGAAAGGATTGGTAAACTTGAAGACAAGACAATTGAAATCATCCAGTGTGAGGAGCAGAAAGAAAATGGAAAATGAACCTGTGGGACACCTTCAAACATACCAACATATGCCACACTGAAGTCCTAGAAGTAGAAGAGAGAGAGACAAATGGGGTAGAAAAAGTATTTGAAGAAATAATGGCTGAAAACATCCCAGATCTGAGAAAGACATGAATATATACATCGAAGAAGCTCAATAAATTCCAAGAAGGATAGACTGTAAGAGATCTACACCAATACATATTAGAGTGAAAGGTCAAAAGACAAAGAGAGGCTATTGAAGGCAGCAAGAAACATACAAGGATCCCCAGTAAGATTAATAGTGGATTTCTCATAAGAAAACAGAGGCCAGAAGAGAATGGGATGATATATTTAAAGTTCTTAGAGAAGACAAATCTACCAAAAATTCCATATCTGGCAAAATTATTTCAAAAGTGGAGAAATTAAGATATATACCGATAAACAAAAGCTGAAAGAATTCATTACCATAAGAGCTGCCCTACAAGAAATGCTAAAGAAAAATATGTTCTTAAATGCAATTCATTCCTGTGGGTGTGAAACCATAAGTGGGACCTTTTCATGAGGCTACATTAGTTAGGATATAACCCACCTCAATCAAGATGGGTCTTAATCCTATTAGTGGAGTCCTTTTTGAGAGAATGAAATACAGACACACAGAGAAAAAAGCCACTGGAGGCAAGAAGCTGAACCAAGAAGAGAAGGGAGAAAGCAGGAGATGCTTCCATGTGCCTTGCCATGTGACAGAGGAGCCAAGGATCACTGGCAACTGATCATCAGAAGGAAAGCATCACTTTGATGATGCCTTGACTTGGACATTTTCTCAACCTGAAAACCATGAGTGAATAAATTCCCCTTGTTTAACCCAACCCATTTCATGGTGTTTGCTTTGAACAACCTAGGAAACTAAAATAGAGTCCTTCAGGCTGAAACAAAAGGACACTAGACAGTAACTGGAAGCCCTAAGAAGAAAAAAAGAAAAGGTAACTACTAAGGTAAATATAAAATCCTGTACTATTGAACTTTTGATTTGTAACTGCTCCCCCTCTCCTATATGACTTAGGCAAATGTGTAAAATAACATTCAAAATCTTTGTTAATAGACATACAATGCATAAAGACATAATCTGAGACACTAACAATGTAAAGGGGGAGAGATGGAGGTATAAGAAACTTTGTATACTATTGGAGCTAGGTTGTTATTAGTTTAAGAGTTAATTGCAATTACAAAATAACCACTAAGAAAATAACTAAAAAATATAAGGAAAAGGAAAGAAGGGAGTCAAAATGGTACAATACAGAAAAGCAACTAAATTAAAAAAAAAAAAAAAGGCTGGTTTAATTGAGGCAAAAAGCATACAAGACATACAGAAAATAAATGGCTGAATGGCCAAAGTAATCCTTTTCCAGTTATTACCTTAAATGACAATGGATTAAACTCTCCTATTAAAAAATAGAGATTGGCAGATTGGCTGTCTACAAGAGACTTACTTTAGATAGGAAGATACAAAAAGGATGAAAATAAAAGGGTAGAAAAGACATTCCAAGCAAAGAATAATAAAACAGAGCTGGAGTAGCTATATTATTGTCACACAAAATAGAGTTTAAGCCAAGAAAAATTATAAGAAACAAAGAAGAATATTATACATTGAAAAAAGTTTCAATCCAGCAAAAATTATAAAATGATTATAAACATATATGCATCTCACAACAGAGCTCCCAAAATATATGAAGCAAATACTGACAGAATTGAAAGGAGAAATAGTTCTACAATAATAGTTGGAGACTTCAACACACCACTTTCAATAATTGATAGACTATCTAAACAAAAGATAAATAAGGAAATAGAGAACTTGAAAAATACTATTAACCAATTAAAACTAATGGACATATATAAAACACTCTGCCCAACAAAAGCAGAATACACATTCTTCTCAAGTACATATGGAATATTTTCTAGGATAGACAGTGTTAGGCCACAAATTAAACCTTAATTTAAAATATAATGAAATCATACAAAGTATCTTCTCAGACCACAATGGAATAAAGCTATAAATCAATACCAGAAGGAAAACTGGAAAATTACATATATGTGGAAATTAAACCACACACTATTAAAGAACCAATGCAGCAAAGAACTCACAAGGGAAATTAGGAAATATCTTGAGATGAAAGAAAACAAAAACACAACATAACAGATCCTACAGGATGTGGTGAAGGGAGTGCTCAGAGGGAAATGCCTACATTAAAAAACAAAACAAAACAAAACAAAACACATATCAATAATCTAACTTCACTTCTAAAGAAACTAGAACAGGAAGTGCAAACTAAACCCAAAGTTAGTAAGTTAGTAGAAGAAAGAAATAGTAAAGATGGCAGGAGATAAAGATTAGAGAATAGAAAAATAATAGAGAATCAATGAAACCCAATGTTGGTTTTTTGAAAAGATCAATAAAATTAACAAACCTTTAGATAGACTGACAAAGGAAAGAGAGAGAGAAACGAAAGTGGACATATTACTACCAGCTTTATGGAAATAAAAAAGATACTATGCTAACAATTAGAAAACCTGGCTGAAATGGAAAATTCTTTGAAATATACAAATTACTTAATCTGATACAAGAATAAATAAAAATTGCAAGAGATCCAGAAGAGATTGGATTAGTAATTTAAAACCTCCCAACAAAGAAAAGTCCAGGACTGGATGGTTTCACTGCCATACTCTACCAAACACTGAAAGAAGATTTAACACTAAAATTTTCAAAAAAAAAAAAAAAAAAAAAGAGGAGAGATTACATCCTAACTCATTCTATGAAGCTAAAAACAATCTGATACCAATGCCAGATAGACAGTACAGGAAAAGAAAATTACAGACCAATATCCTTTATGAATTTGAAAGTGATGAGCTGGGATACTTAGCTGAAGAGACTTTGAAACTAAATGTGGAAAATGCAGTCTGACTTCTCCTTGCAGCTTGTCGTAAAGTGTGGGAGGAGATAAGCTGAAGACTGAACTCTTGGACAAAAAGAAACCAGAAATTGATAGTCTTGAAAATTCTGGGCTTCCAGAAAGTGAAATCCCAGAAGCTACAGCCCCACATGAGGATTTAACAAAACCTGGAGTCAGCCAGCCATTTCAGTACAAGCCAGGATTGGAGATGAGTTATCCAGAAAGGATTTGTGGCAAGTCCTATTGCTGGCAGTTTTGACCCCTGCTGCATGCCAAGCCAACAAACTTTTTGAAAGATCTGTATAGATAGAACCACTGCCAGTCTAGACTAAAAGGGACAGAAAGCGGACAAATTGAAGGAAAGATGTCTTCAGAGAAGGCAGAACCATGGAAGCCAAGGTCTGAAGCCAAGAAATCTCAGGCAAGGAGAGCAGAGGAACTCATGCATGTGGAAAGGTGAGTTTGCCCCAAAAGCAGAGGGCAGGCCTTCTGGTTGATGCTCAGGAAGAGTGCTGCCACCCCAGGCTTCAGAGAGGGTGGAGCACATTCCCCAGGGATTGTGGAGAGCCTGGCCACCACCCTACCATTCAGAGAGGAGAGCCTTTGTCCAGGAGAGGCAGAGTCCAGGTGGCACCCTGATGCTTGAGGAGGGTGGTGCTGAGAAGGTGGTCTCCCCAATGCATAGATATGTTGGAGTACTCACCCCAGCATTTGGAGAGCAAAGGGCTGCTGCGAAGTCCCTTGGAAAGGGTTGGACTCTGCTCTCTCAAGTTCCAAGGAAAAAACATCATTCTATAAATGACCCTCAGCCTTTGAAATCTAATGAAGTATACCTACAGGTTTTAGAACAGTTTTGGTCCCATGAACTGTTTTCCTTTCAATTTCTCCCTATGGCAATGGGAATGCTTATCCTGTGACTGTCCCTTCTTTGTATATTGGAAGCAGATAACTTGTTCTGAGTTTCCCAGGTCCACAGTCAGAGGAGAATTTTGCCTTAGGACAGACCACAACTGTAACTGATTTTGCCAAGACTTTGTACTTATCTTTAGTGTGATGGAATGAATGTATTTTTGCATTTGGAAAGAGCATGTCCTTTTGGGGTCCAGGGGGTAGAATGTGCCAGTTTGAATATATTATGTCCCCCACAAAAAAACCATGTTCTTTAATGCAATCTTGTGGGGGCAGATTGATTAGTCTGTTGATTAGGGTGGAACCTCTGACTGAATTATTTCCATAAACCCCCTTTATAATAGCCAATACATTTCTGGTATTTTGCATAACGGCAGCATTAACAAACCAGAACAAGATCTCATACTTCCTGAATTAAAAACTTATTAAAGAACCTGACTCCCAGGGGCGTAAATCTCCCTGGCAATGCAGGATATGACTCCTGGGAATGAATCTGGACCTGGCACTGTGGGATTGAGAACATCTTCTTGACCAAAAGGGGGATGCGAAATGAAATGAAATAAAGCTTTAGTGTCTGAGAGATTTCAAATGGAGTCGAGAGGTCACTCTGGTGGACATTCTTACACACTATATAGATAGCACTTTTTAGGTTTTAATGTATTGGAATAGCTAGAAGTAAATACCTGAAACTATCGAACTCCAACCCAGTAGCCTTGACTCTTGAAGACAATTGTATAACAATGTAGATTACAAGGGGTGACAGTGTGAGTGTGAAAACCTTGTGGATCACACTCCCTTTATCCAGTGTATGGATGGATGAGTAGATAAATGGGGACAAAAACTAATTGAAAAATAGGATGGGATGGGGGGATGATTTGGGTGTTCTTTTTTATTTTTTATTCTTATTCTGATTCTTTCTGGTATAAGGAAAATGTTCAAAAATAGATTGGAGTGATGAATGAACAGCTATATAATCGTACTGTGAACAGCTGATTGTATACCATGGATGATTGTATGGTATGTGACTATATCTCACTAAAACTGAATTAAAAAAAAAAAAACTTTATTACAGACCTACAGTAATTTAAATAGTATGGAACTCATGTAAGGAAAGACATATAAAGCAATGGAATAGGACTGAGAATCCAAAGATAAACCTGCATATTTACAGCCAGTTGATTTTCAACAAAGGTGCCAAGTTCATTCAATGGGGAAATAAGTCTTCAACAAATGGTGCTGGGACAACTGGAAATCCACAGGCAAAAGAATGAATGTGGACCCCTACATTTCCACCATATCCAAACAATTCAAAACGGATCAAAGAAGGAAATGTAAGAGTTAATACTATGAAACTTAGGGAAATACCTTCAGGACCTTGTAGAAGGCAATGTATTTTTAGATATTACATGAAAAGTGTGAGTAACAAAAGAAAATGTACATAAAATGGACATCATCAAAATTAAAAACTTTTGTCTCAAAAGACATTATCAAGAAAATGAAAAGACAACCTACAGAATGGGAGAAAATATTTGGAAACATGTATCTGATAAGTGTTTAATATTATATATATATACATATATATAATCTCCTACAACATAACAAAAAGACAAATGACTCAATTTTAAAAATGAGCAAAGGATCTGGACATTTCTCTGAAGAAAATATGTAAATGGCCGATAAATATATGAAAAGATGCTAAACATCAGCCATTAGAGAAACGCAAATTAAAACTACAATGATAAAACACTTCACACCCACTAGGATGGCTATTATTAAAACAAATGAAAATAATAAGTTGGTGAGGATCTGGAGAAATAGAGACCCTCGTACATTGTTGGTAGAAATGTAAAATGGTGCGGACACTGTGCGAAACAGTTTGATGGTTCCTCAGAAAGTTAAACATAGAACATATGACCTGGTAATTCCACTTTTAGGTATGGAACCCAAAAAACTGAAAGGAGGGATTTGGACAGATACCTGTACACCAATGTTCAACACAGCATTCTTCACAACACAATATTATTCCTAAAGAAGGAAACAACCCAAGCGTCCATCAACAGATGACTGGATAAACAAAATGTGGTTGTGGCAACCTGTGGCCTGAGCAAAACAGGCCTGCAGATCTTCGGTGCACAGCAGTCTGCATGACCTAGGCAGCTAAATGTTCAACCTATTGTCTTTCTAAGCCAGTAAAGAAAAAAAAGGGTAAATTGACCTTAAAATGTAACTTGATGCAAGCAGGCAGGAAGTGAGAACTTCTTAGTCTAGAGCAAAACGTAATTGTTCAAGTGTTATTCTAGTCCTTCCTGCACCCCCCCCCCCCAGGTCAGAATGACCTGTTCTTGCATCTGTGCTCCCCCCACCCTTAGGAAGGCCTTTGTCTTAAACCCTTGTAAAAGGCTTTCTGTCCTTTTTGTATCGCTGGGTTGTCTTCCCCGCGAACGCGATGCCTGCCCGGCCTGAGAGAGCCGTCATGATCGCTCCACAACTTCTCACGCTGTAAGTAAACCCTGAATAAAAGTTCAAGTATCAGAAAATGTTCATTGTCTTCTTTGGCCTCTGGACTGGCATGGCCCTCATGGGCTGCGACAGTGGTACTGTTATACAATGGAATATTATTCAGTCGTAAAAAAGAAGTAATGTGCTGATACATGCTACAACATGCTAAATACTAGTATTTAAAAATCAGCAAGTACGTGCAGGGATATAGGAAATACTTTTACAAAAAAAAAAAAAAATCATTACATATAAGCATATTCCTTCAACACATAAAAAATGTCAGAAATAGCCTAAAATCTATACTCAGGCTACAATTTTTAAGTGAAGATTTCTAATTATTATGGAAGATATAGGTGGTTCTCATAAGGTCCTCCTACCTAAAATAAAGTGGTAGATAAACTATTTGTGGAATCATAAACTGCTTTTACCAAGGTTTATAGAAATCCAGATCAGGATACACTCCTGATTTCCTTAAAAACTGAATCAATAACCCACTAGTTTTGAATGTCAACATTGCATTTAACCCTAGAATTAATGTAAAAAGTATGACATACTATTTTCACATGTGTATTTTCTTTTGGAAATTTAAGTTTTAAAAATTCAGTATTCTCTTTGCTTAATTACATTAGGTTCTCACATTTGATATGAAGTTTCCTGTACTACAAAAAAAAATGTAAATGGAAGAAAAATCACACAAATGAGATAACATAATTAGATTCCCAGCCCCACACGAAACACCCAGATATCCTCCAATTTTAGGAGAGCGAGGCTTTTCATTTGTTCAATGAATAAGTAAACTGTCTAGTGGATTCACTTAGCAGTTCTCTGGTTTTATAATGTAATCTACACTAATAATGCATATTATTTTTCAAGAAACAGGTTTTGATGTTTTGACCATCTCAAATAAAACTGCTAAACATGTTGTATCAAATACATCTGTACTGTCTACTTAATTACCAAATAGCTGCATTCAAGAAATGAAAGTGAACTACTTTTACTAGAACATCTGCATAGCGTGTAGTACACTAAGAAATCTTCAGCATGTTCAAGAAGTATTCACAGTATAAGTATATAACATTTAGAATTTAACTGCTTGAATAAAATTATAGGGAGCCTTCAGGCAAAAAAACAAAAACAAAAACAAAAAACCATCATATATAGACTAGGGCAAAGTATCCAGGGCAAAAAACAATTCGCTTTTACATTACAATGAATTTGGAATCAGTCAGTAAATGTGTTTATAACTACAACACAAGCCTTACTAACAATGTAATATGTATTTTAAATTTTATTCTGATATTAAAAGTGCTAAATAATTAAGAATTTAACTGAGAATCTGTTCTAGAAATGCAAACTTAACACTTCAAGACAGAGAAAAGGTAATTTACATACAAAAAAGAACTATGTTACTTCTGGGAACACAGATTAGCAAAAGTAAGCTCCTTTCCCCCATAGGATTGGAAAAAAAGAGTTAAGTACATGGTCAAAATAATTTTATGAAAAGAAAAATTTAATTTTTAATTTTGGATCTCTATAGGATAATTCAAACAAAAGTGGAGCCTAACTACCCTATTACACAGAATGGTGAGTTCTTCATTTCTCCACTTTTTAGAACACTTACGTTATAAATTAATGGTTTGCCAGGCTCATTAATTTAATACCACTTAGGTACATACATATACATTTTCAAAATTATGTAAACAGCATTAGTTAAATAGAAAATGTTTTGTTTAGGTCTTATCTAGTATAATGAATCAACCTCATAGTGCAATAAATACGATTGAAATATCAACATGAATACAAAACAAAACTATAAATGGATGTTTTCTTTCAGGGAATTTTTTTTTTTTTTTTTTTTTTTTTTTTTTTTTTTTTATGATTAACTCCAAACACAGACTACAGGGAAGATGGAATGAGTAGGAAAAAAATCATATTTTATTTCCCTGTAAACACCAAACCAGTGTGTTTCAAAATACTTAGCTAGATCACCAATCCCAGTCACTGTCTTAGTTCAAATGTTCACCAAGAAAAGTCAAGTAACATAAATTTATTGTGAAATGCCTTCTAGAGAAAACAGCCACATTACTATATAATTTATTAATTTAGTAGTTTGTCTCTCAATACTTAGAAAGTTCATTTAAAAATTACTATTCCCATTGGTATTTTATAGTTACATTAATATAAATGCATAATTTCAAAGTCAACATTCCTTTCACCGTGAACACCAAACTTCCTAAAAGATAGCTGTGGGCTGAGGCATACTAATGAATGGCTGCTAGGATAGCACTGTTCAAAGCCAAATAGGCTGGCAGGCTTAGAAAAGCATAAATTATACACACAATCTCATTAAGCTACTACTTCCCACATTTTTGCTGTACATACTTGCCTCATATTGTATAAATTATTTCCTCACATTCAAGTAAGATTAATACATTTTCATCTTCATTTCAAAATGAGCCTTTTATCAAAGAAAAATGTAATTAAAAATGAAAAAGAAGTTCCCCGTGATTGCTAAATTCAAGTTATGGATTTAAATATTTTCTTCACTACATGTACAATGTTTTTACCCTCTCTTAGTGCCTCCCTTCAGTTTGGCAGTAAGACCTACAATGCTTTTTTAAAAACTGCCTCCAACAGATTATTAGTTTGTTAAATCTGTAGTTGAATCCTTCTTAAGACAATGAATTATAACATAGTCCAAAAAATGTATGACCATTCATTAACATCCTTGGAACCTGCAAATTATTGCAAATAATCTCACATGTGCATATAATTCAAACATAAACTTTGTGGGGAGAGGGTACAAAATAAATATTACAATATTCTTTCAACTCTACCTAAATGCTGCCTCAATGGTTAAATGAAACGATTAATGTTACGAATAGGAAGAGTCAAACGATTTTAAGGACTATTTTCCAAATAGAACAATTTTGCAAAACAAAGGTAAGAATCTATGCCAATACATTTTTTCCTGTAGTGTAATGTAATTGCTAATATGAGGTATAATTTGTAAGCAATGAATACAAACATAAATAGGTATAAGCTACCATTAAATCACAGTTTGGTGAAAAGCTTCTCAGCTAATGCTGTTCAGGGAGCGAATTAGGGGAATTCAGAAGGGAGAGATGGGAGTTTCCAGTGGGAACGTCATTATTGTGCCTATGGTCATCATCATTTCACATATAACATACATTGTTGCAGAAAGGTAAGTCCTTTCCAGGTATGCTGGCCAAGAATATACTTTATGTAGCATAGTAAAATCATTTAAGTGTTACTAATACTTCATTTGCATTTACATTTGGATATACACATAATTATATATGCATATCAAAAACTATAAACAGAATTTTAAAATATTTTATCACGTTTGAAAAGTTAAGACTTTATGTACTACAGAATCTTCTAGAAAATCTAAACTCAGGGATTAAAAACCAAAGGAAAAATTTACCATTTCTTTAGTAAATGGCTTGTGCGAAACCTCAAGCTCACTCATCTTTTTATATAGATGGGTTTATTTAATGAGGATTGTGATCCAATGATTGTTTAGCAGCAATTTTACCAAACTGTAAATTCTTTTATTAACAGGCATTATAAACAGATAATACTAATCTTATTTAAAAACCATGAGTGCCACACTGGTGAATATACAGCTCATGAATAACTTAAAAAGTATTTCCCATTTTAAAAGGCTACACACAGCATACAAAAACCTATACTAAACAAAAAAGCTATAATATGGATACATGATTGATGTGTCTAAAATGATATATATACAGTACATAATTAATATTAATTATGTGTTCAGTACATTTTTCTCTGATTCCCTTCATGCTTCACTTTCTCCAGAAACTGAATTCTGTACTTCCTCTTCTAAAATTGGTACAATCAGGTTATCCTTGGACATCAAATTATATTTCATCACAAATTTAGTAAACCGATGACACAAAAATGTTTCATTCTGTAGAAACGAAGAAAAAATGTTATTTTAATTTACTATACAAAACCAAACCAACTAGAAATAATATTAACATTTATTACTGTCAGTCTGACAAGAATGCATCAGGATAATTAGTGATATATACTTACTTCATATTCATCAAATATCTGCCGGTGATGAAAATACGCATGTGAAAATATTCTGTAAATCCTACGGCATACTGATCCTAGTTTTGCTACAGATGATTCCTTTATGCTAACTCTAGAAATAGAAAAGAATTCATAGAATCTTAGAAATTATAGTCTAATCTTCTCATTTCAAAAATGTAGACAATGAAACCTAAGGAAGCTGAGTAGCCCAAGGTCACAGTGCTAGTAAGTCGCAAGGGCAGGACTGGAATTCTGGTTTTTCACTCGAGCCAGTACCCTTTCTACCTAACTACAGTGCTTAAATTAAATTCACTATTACAGTTTCTTTAACTTTGTAAAAGTTTAAGGCAGTATTAGTGAATTAAAATGAATCACTGACAACTCAAAACTTACTAAAAGAAACACTTAAGACATCAATATTTGCCCACTAGTTGAAAGGAACTTACTCTACAGAACTGTTTTCTTTTTTTAATTGCATATTCCTAGTATTCTTTTTTTTAAAAAAATACACATGGGATACTGAGGCACAATCGGTCTTTTTTAAAAAGATATTTCATATGAGCTCTTTGGAGCTAATTAGATTTGGGGGGAAAAATCACCTGGTAACAAATATCTTAATAGAATAAAAGGCCAGTCACAAGGGTCCTCAACTATTCTTCCAAACCTCATCAATAACATAGTACAGTGTACACAGGCTTCTTCTCAGATGTTAAAAGTCTGTAGGGAAGGATAAGGACTTTATTCAAAAAGAAGCAGTCCAACTTAAGAAAGTTTGCTTTTTAGGCATGTTGTGTAAGGGGCAGTTGACTACACAGAGAAATTCATGTGAACAAGTGTGTAAACATCTTTAACCCTAAGACATAAGAGGGAGAAACTTGGAGAATGAGGCACAGCAGCAAGAACTAGAATTGATTCAACTGGTGTCGAGCCTTGTAAGCCAAGTCCTGCTGCCTCTAGTTTAACCACAACTGTAATTTTAAAATCTGAATAACTTTTAACAGGCCAAATAAATATATAGCAGTAAAAAAATTAAAAAAATAAAAATAAAAATAAATTAAAGAAGACATTAACCAGTAACCTAATTTTAGTTTTAAAATAGTAATTCTTGAAATTAAATCCCAAAAGTTTAATACCATGTTTAAAAGTTTTGTTTACCTGCTGGGAAAATATTTATTACTATTCAGAAGACATGCAGCACCATCAAGTGTGTGCCTAGTGTAGTCTATGGCAGGACACTAGAAAAGAAAGGATATAACAAGCTTTACTGCTACATTATGTATATATCATATAGGTGTCTTCTTCTAAAGACCTGGGCATATTCTAAGAAAAAAATCCCTTAAAACTTCAGAATGATTATGTACTTTTTCCTGGTCCACTGACTTATACTGTAACCAAGCTAATCAGAGCCTCAGTAAGCAATGCTGAAATTTTAAGACTTTTTGTTCACAGGCCCTAAATGCTGATGATTACCCCATTATACAATTTAATATTAACCAAGAAAAAACAATGACAATGACAGTATAGATATATCATATAGATATATCATATCACATCACCAACCAGACAGCATTTAAGAGTCAGAATAATGCATCTTTGCAATATGTCAAAATGAAATTAGCCTTCTTGATTCAGCTTCCTAATTGTAATCGTTACATCATTCACCATACTATGTAGCCAATTACAGTGACATCAATGAATTTAAGTGGATTTTCCCATATGTAAATTGATTTACAATCTTAATACTTCAATTCATTAACATGAAAAATGTAATGAAATACGTTTTTCAAATCAGTACTACTTGCTTACATAGGTACCAAATACTCCTTATTTTGGAGAATTTACGCTTTTTCAAACAAAAATATACCAGGTATTGATTTTCCAACTAGTGAGTCACTTGTCTTCAAGCCTTAGAGGTCTGTCAATATAATGACTGTTTTAAGGTCTGTAATTCTAAGAACTGGCTCAGTATCTTGAATGAGTCAGTGTCAAGTAAAAAGAAACTACTCAAGATTAAAAAGGAATGCAGATTAAGGGAAAGGCAATTAATGTATGGTCTAAACAAGTTAAAAGGATATTTTGGAGACAACTAAGAAGAACTGAATATATAATGGGTATCAGATGATATGAAGAAATTATTTAAAGTAAGAAATAAGTTCTGTAAACAGTTGCTACTGACTATACTCTTACCTTAAAAACTAGATGAAGAGAAAACAACATGAATGATTTCTTTAATGTAGAACCAATTATGAAGAAAAAAATCATTATGTTGGGTTCTGACAAATAGGTAAGAAGTATTAATGAAATATGGAGAAAAATATTAACCTATGAAATTAAAAAGCTCAAAAGTAATACTTGTTCTTAATAGACTAAGCATCAACTAGTAATTACCAACAGTTCTTCCTACCACAAGAAGAAATCATGACTGAACAAAAAGCTAAAGTTTATGTATCACCCATTACATAGTGGGTATCAGAACAGTGTGACAGATGTTATTCTGTGATAGCCAGTGAATCATAAAGTGAGCTCAATCCATGCAATAGCCCAGTTATGAAAAATGATGCTAATAATATAAAATCTTAAAATAGCACTTTGACAAAAACTTTGTAGCAAGATACTCTAACCCAAACATTAAAATAAGCAGTGAGCTAAAAGCTCTAAAAACTTATCTACCATTACCATGGAGAGATTTCAGTTATGATGATTCTATTCATTCTATTGTTTCATAAATCCTCACCTCTTTTGGAGTTTTATGAGCTGCACAAAGAAAAATCCATTGTTCAGTTGCTGTCATCTGAGTACATGTATCTGGATGGCACTCACTCTGTTAAAAGTAATTATGTATCTTAATATGTAAAATAATAAAGAAAAGTTTGTCATTTGGGTAACTAAATTCCATGTAAAATTCTAAAAGAAAATAATTAAAATTTTGGATAAGTCTCTGTAAGGATATTAAATTACAAAAAATAGAAAACACTAGAACTTTCCATTACATTTTAATTTAAACAAAATATTACCTGAAGTTTGACAGCAAGTCCATTTAGCTCAAGGCAGAACTGCCTAAAAATGCAAATACATAAGTGAAAAATCATATTATCCAAAATTATTTTTAGAATATTGACTGTAAAAAGAAAGTCTCATCAGTACCAACCCTCCTTCCTCTTCAACTTTACCAACACCACCTGAATTAAAAAGGCACATTTCTTCAAAAGACTTACAGATTAAAAACAGAACCAACAATCAATACCAGAGTTCAATACCACAATTCAACGTTGATCACTCTTTTAAACTGGATATTAGCACAATTTTCCAGGGAAATTATTTGGAAACATTTAACAAAATGCTTAGGAAATGTATACTCTATGACTAAGTCATTCTCCTAAGAATCTATTCTAATGAAATTATCAGAACTGCATGCAGATATATGTACAAAGATGTTCACTGGAACTTTATACACACAAGAGAAAAATGTTGTAAACATTCAAAGTGATTAACAATTGGAAAGTAGTAAAATATTGGTCTATATATAAACATACAGATGATTTATATATCTATATTTCACAGTATGATTCCAGTTTTTGTACTTACATGTATTTTCTAAGTTTTGTTCTGACTACAAACACATGCTCCTTATAAAAACCTCAAACATCACTAAATATATAATGTAGGAAATGAAAGTCTTCTAAACTTCCACCACCCCCTCTCCATGGAAAACTGTTGTTTACACACAAATTGGCTTTTCTATGCACAGATCAAAAATATATTGTTTATCAACAATGGGATCACATCATACACAATTCTGCAATTTGCTTTTGTCACTTAATAAATCTTGGGCATTTTTCCACAATATACCTTCCTTCTTAAATTGCCAAACCTGAAAACTATAAAGCCTAGAACACATATAGTAAGTGCTCAATAAATACTTTTGAATAAATGAATACTGGTGGAAATTACACGACACTGGGATCACCACTTTTACATAGATAACAGAATTATTTGATATGAGCAAGCAATTAATCCTCCACTTGTTTTATAGCTGACAAAATACTGAACATGCTCCCTCTAAAAGTCCTACCAGAAAAAATTTGTTCACAGTTTGAAGTTAGATAATCACTACTATATTTTCCTATCAAACAGATGAAAACACTTTGGTTCTGTAAACATCTAAAGCTAAAAAACCTAGATAGAAGATAAAAGAGTGAATCCCAAAAGAAAAAAAATGAACACATATGAAACAAATCTGGTAAATCTGGTGTTTATTTACTTATTTATTTAAGGTACGTTATAATAGAAGAAAGCAAATAAAAAGACAAGGGTCAAATCAAATTTTCATTTGTCCATAACCATATTTCCTTTCCACATACCTAATAATAATGCTGTTCTTGGAAGACAAAAATAACACTGTATCTGAATCACCGCATTACTCCCTACTGCCCCTTATCAGTAGGACGAATGTTATGCCTTTCTGCGACATCTTTCCAGTAAGCAGTAATAACGACTAGTGATGACTAGCAACTTTCTTATCTAGTTCAAACCTTTTATGGTCAACAGCAAACTTAAGCTAACTGATTCAGCAGTGTTATGGGTACAATCTACAACAACGAAATAGTGCAAAACTAAATGACTTCAAGTTAATTGAATACAAGGCTAACACATATAGCTGTGCAGTTGAAGATACAAGCTGGAGCTGAAATCCAACCTACCTTTAATCTCCAAGCCATGCACCCTGAATTGGATTGCATCCACTCAAACAGAAGAGCACCTTTTTCTAATCACAAAGATTCAGTATGGGCTAGTGGAAGCTATGACTGAAGCCATGACCCAATTCTCATTAACATCATAATATAATCAACTGCATTAACCAATAATGGCAAGTATATGGCCTCAAATCGGTAACATGAAGTACATGCAAAAAAAACCCCAAAAGGCTACCTTTGAAACTCTTCTTGCTAAACTATACAGATATACCCAATATGATAAAGAGACAAAGAATAAATATGTGATGTTCAACACAAAACAAAACGAGTGGGTAACTGTCAGAAAAAAAATAATGAAAGTAGAAAGAATAGCCCAGGACAAATGGGATAGACACAAGAAAGATCTTATAAGTTTTGTGTAATGTATACTTCATAGTATAAGTCAAATAAGGAGGAAAATGTTTTCTTAGAACTAAAATAAAAGTCTCATAAACTAAACTCATCTCTCACTTGTTAGGATTTACACTTGTAGTAAAACATAGATGCCACTTAGTTTCATCATGAATCCCAAACTTGTTACCTATTTTCAAGGCTGATTAAAACAAGGCAAACATTTAACTATATTAAAGTACTCTCAATCCTGAGTTAAAAGAACAGAAAAATATTTACATACTTATACTTTCAATTATCCTGTACTGAGTGGTATTTAAAAAAAATAAATAAATCCAGTAAGTTGTCCAAGTATGATAAAAGACATAAAGAAGTTTCAGCATCCTGAAACTGCTGTACCGTTATGACATGACATTGTCTTAGCAGTATCAAGACAAGCATGTAGCACTAAGAAAGAAAAAAAAGTACCCTGACTACAAGTTGAGACACTCATCGCAGGTAATGAAGTTTAATGTATTCAAGGAAAGTCCTATTTCCACTCTACTTATCTAAAAACCAACTCAAAAGTAATGAACTCAGATGAACATCTTATACTACTTATATATACACATGTATACCTTATATTGCATTCTCTATATTTAATACGTAAACTCACCCCCAATTCCCATTTATACTGGAAAGTTAATAACTTCAAGGAGCAACCTAGTAAATTCAAGATACTAAATGAAAAATAGGGTGGGATGGGGGGATGATTTAGGTGTTCTTTTTTATTTTTTATTCTTTTTATTCTTTCTGGTTTAAGGAAAATGTTCAAAAATAGACTGGGGATAGAGGCGGGGCAAGATGGCAGACTGGTGAGCTGTATGTTTTAGTTACTCCTCCAGGAAAGTAGGTAAAAAGCCAGGAACTGCGTGGTCTGGACACCACAGAGCAATCTGACTTTGGGCATACTTCATACAACACTCATGAAAACGTGGAACTGCTGAGATCAGCGAAATCTGTAAGTTTTTGCGGCCAGGGGACCCGCGCCCCTCCCTGCCAGGCTCAGTCCCGGGGGAGGAGGGGCTGTCAGCTCCAGGAAGGAGAAGGGAGAATTGCAGTGGCTGCTCTTACCGGAAACTCATTCTACTGATTCAAACTCCAACCATAGATAGACTGAGGCCAGACACCAGAGACTCTGAGAGCAGCCAGCCCAGCAGAGAGGAGACAGGCATAGAAAAAAAAACAACACGAAAAACTCCAAAATAAAAGCAGAGGATTTTTGGAGTTCTGGTGAACACAGAAAGGGGAAGGGCGGAGATCAGGCCTTGAGGCGCATATGCAAATCCCGAAGCAAGGCTGATCTCTCTGCCCTGGGCACCTTTCCTTAATGGCCCTGGTTGCTTTGTCTATTAGCATTTCAATAACCCATTAGATCTCTGAGGAGGGCCGTTTTTTTTTTTTTTTTTTTTTTTTGTTTTTTTTTTTTTTTTTAAATCCTTTTTGCTTTTTCTAAAACAATTACTCTAAGAAGCTCAATACAGAAAGCTTCAAAGAATTGAAATTTGGGCACGTCAAGTCAAGAGCAGAACTAAGAGAGCTCTGAGACAAAAGGCAACAATCCAGTGGCTGAGAAAATTCACTGAACAACACAACTTCCCAAGAAAAGGGGGGTGTCCGCTCACAGCCACCATCCTGGTGGACAGGAAACACTCCTGCCCATCGCCAGCCCCATAGCCCAGAGCTGCCCCAGACAACCCAGTGTGACGGAAGTGCTTCAAATAACAGGCACACACCACAAAACTGGGCGTGGACATTAGCCTTCCCTGCAACCTCAGCTGAATGTCCCAGAGCTGGGAAGGGGGAGCAGTGTGAATTAACAGAGCCCCATTCAGCCATCATTTGAGCAGACTGGGAGCCTCCCAACACAGCCCAGCAGCCCAGAACTGCCCTGGGGGGACGGCACTCACCTGCGACATAGCACAGTCATCCCTCAACAGAGGACCCGGGGTGCACAGCCTGGAAGAGGGGCCCACTTGCAAGTCTCAGGAGCCATACGCCAATACCAAAGACTTGTGGGTCAGTGGCAGAGACAAACTGTGGCAGGACTGAACTGAAGGATTAGACTATTGCAGTAGCTTTAAAACTCTAGGATCATCAGGGAGATTTGATTGTTAGGGCCACCCCCCCTCCCCGACTGCCCAGAAACACGCCCCACATACAGGGCAGGCAACACCAACTACACACGCAAGCTTGGGACACCAATTGGGCCCCACAAGACTCACTCCCCCACTCACCAAAAAGGCTAAGCAGGGGAGATCTGGCTTGTGGAGAACAGGTGGCTCGTGGACGCCACCTGCTGGTTAGTTAGAGAAAGTGTACTCCACGAAGCTGTAGATCTGATAAATTAGAGATAAGGACTTCAACTGGTCTACAAACCCTAAAAGAACCCTATCAAGGTCAGCAAATGCCACGAGGCCCAAAACAACAGAAAATTATAAAGCATATGAAAAAACCAGACGATATGGATAACCCAAGCCCAAGCACCCAAATCAAAAGACCAGAAGAGACACACCTAGAGCAGCTACTCAAAGAACTAAAGATGAACAATGAGACCCTAGTACGGGATATGAAGGAAATCAAGAAGACCCTAGAAGAGCATAAAGAAGACACTGCAAGACTAAATAAAAAAATGGATGATCTTATGGAAATTAAAGAAACTGTTGACCAAATTAAAAAGATTCTGGACACTCATAGTACAAGACTAGAGGAAGTTGAACAACGAATCAGTGACCTGGAAGATGACAGAATGGAAAATGAAAACATAAAAGAAAGAATGGGGAAAAAAATTGAAAAACTCGAAATGGACCTCAGGGATATGATAGATAATATGAAACGTCCGAATATAAGACTCATTGGTGTCCCAGAAGGGGAAGAAAAGGGTAAAGGTCTAGGAAGAGTATTCAAAGAAATGGTTGGGGAAAACTTCCCAAATCTTCTAAACAACATAAATACACAAATCATAAATGCTCAGCGAACTCCAAATAGAATAAATCCAAAAAAACCCACTCCAAGACATATACTGATCACACTGTCAAACATAGAAGAGAAGGAGCAAGTTCTGAAAGCAGCAAGAGAAAAGCAATTCACCACATACAAAGGAAACAGCATAAGACTAAGTAGTGACTACTCAGCAGCCACCATGGAGGCGAGAAGGCAGTGGCACGATATATTTAAAATTCTGAGTGAGAGGAATTTCCAGCCAAGAATACTTTATCCAGCAAAGCTCTCCTTCAAATTTGAGGGAGAGCTTAAATTTTTCACAGACAAAGAAACGCTGAGAGAATTTGCTAACAAGAGACCTGCCCTACTGGAGATACTAAAGGGAGCCCTACAGACAGAGAAACAAAGACAGGACAGAGAGACTTGGAGAAAGGTTCAGTACTAAAGAGATTCGGTATGGGTACAATAAAGGATATTAATAGAGAGAGGGAAAAATATGGCAAACATAATCCAAAGGATAAGATGGCCGATTCAAGAAATGCCTTCACGGTTTTAACGTTGAATGTAAATGGACTAAACTCCCCAATTAAAAGATATAGATTCGCAGAATGGATCAAAAAAAATGAACCATCAATATGTTGCATACAAGAGACTCATCTTAGACACAGGGACACAAAGAAACTGAAAGTGAAAGGATGGAAAAAAATATTTCATGCAAGCTACAGCCAAAAGAAAGCAGGTGTAGCAATTTTAATCTCAGATAAAATAGACTTCAAATGCAGGGATGTTTTGAGAGACAAAGAAGGCCACTACATACTAATAAAAGGGGCAATTCAGCAAGAAGAAATAACAATCGTAAATGTCTATGCACCCAATCAAGGTGCCACAAAATACATGAGAGAAACATTGGCAAAACTAAAGGAAGCAATTGATGTTTCCACAATAATTGTGGGAGACTTCAACACATCACTCTCTCCTATAGATAGATCAACCAGACAGAAGACCAATAAGGAAATTGAAAACCTAAACAATCTGATAAATGAATTAGATTTAACAGACATCTACAGGACATTACATCCCAAATCAACAGGATACACATACTTTTCTAGTGCTCACGGAACTTTCTCCAGAATAGATCATATGCTGGGACATAAAACAAGCCTCAATAAATTTAAAAAGATTGAAATTATTCAAAGCACATTCTCTGACCACAATGGAATACAATTAGAAGTCAATAACCATCAGAGACTTAGAAAATTCACAAATACCTGGAGGTTAAACAACACACTCCTAAACAATCAGTGGGTTAAAGAAGAAATAGCAAGAGAAATTGCTAAATATATAGAGACGAATGAAAATGAGAACACAACATACCAAAACCTATGGGATGCAGCAAAAGCAGTGCTAAGGGGGAAATTTATAGCACTAAACGCATATATTAAAAAGGAAGAAAGAGCCAAAATCAAAGAACTAATGGATCAACTGAAGAAGCTAGAAAATGAACAGCAAACCAATCCTAAACCAAGTACAAGAAAAGAAATAACAAGGATTAAAGCAGAAATAAATGACATAGAGAACAAAAAAACAATAGAAAGGATAAATATCACCAAAAGTTGGTTCTTTGAGAAGATCAACAAGATTGACAAGCCCCTAGCTAGACTGACAAAATCAAAAAGAGAGAAGACCCATATAAACAAAATAATGAATGAAAAAGGTGACATAACTGCAGATCCTGAAGAAATTAAAAAAATTATAAGAGGATATTATGAACAACTGTATGGCAACAAACTGGATAATGTAGAAGAAATGGACAATTTCCTGGAAACATATGAACAACCTAGACTGACCAGAGAAGAAATAGAAGACCTCAACCAACCCATCACAAGCAAAGAGATCCAATCAGTCATCAAAAATCTTCCCACAAATAAATGCCCAGGGCCAGATGGCTTCACAGGGGAATTCTACCAAACTTTCCAGAAAGAACTGACACCAATCTTACTCAAACTCTTTCAAAACATTGAAAAAAATGGAACACTACCTAACTCATTTTATGAAGCTAACATCAATCTAATACCAAAACCAGGCAAAGATGCTACAAAAAAGGAAAACTACCGGCCAATCTCCCTAATGAATATAGATGCAAAAATCCTCAACAAAATACTTGCAAATCGAATCCAAAGACACATTAAAAAAATCATACACCATGACCAAGTGGGGTTCATTCCAGGCATGCAAGGATGGTTCAACATAAGAAAAACAATCAATGTATTACAACACATTAAAAACTCGAAAGGGAAAAATCAATTGATCATCTCAATAGATGCTGAAAAAGCATTTGACAAAATCCAATATCCGTTTTTGATAAAAACACTTCAAAAGGTAGGAATTGAAGGAAACTTCCTCAACATGATAAAGAGCATATATGAAAAACCCACAGCCAGCATAGTACTCAATGGTGAGAGACTGAAAGCCTTCCCTCTAAGATCAGGAACAAGACAAGGATGCCCGCTGTCACCACTGTTATTCAACATTGTTCTGGAAGTGCTAGCCAGGGCAATCCGGCAAGACAAAGAAATAAAAGGCATCCAAATTGGAAAAGAAGAAGTAAAACTGTCATTGTTTGCAGATGATATGATCTTATATCTAGAAAACCCTGAGAAATCAACGATACACCTACTAGAGCTAATAAACAAATTTAGCAAAGTAGCGGGATACAAGATTAATGCACATAAGTCAGTAATGTTTCTATATGCTAGAAATGAACAAACTGAAGAGACACTCAAGAAAAAGATACCATTTTCAATAGCAACTAAAAAAATCAAGTACCTAGGAATAAACTTAACCAAAGATGTAAAAGACCTATACAAAGAAAACTACATAACTCTACGAAAAGAAATAGAAGGGGACCTTAAAAGATGGAAAAATATTCCATGTTCATGGATAGGAAGGCTAAATGTCATTAAGATGTCAATTCTACCCAAACTCATCTACAGATTCAATGCAATCCCAATCAAAATTCCAACAACCTACTTTGCAGACTTGGAAAAGCTAGTTATCAAATTTATTTGGAAAGGGAAGATGCCTCCAATTGCTAAAGACACTCTAAAAAAGAAAAACGAAGTGGGAGGACTTACACTCCCTGACTTTGAAGCTTATTATAAAGCCACAGTTGCCAAAACAGCATGGTACTGGCACAAAGATAGACATATAGATCAATGGAATCGAATTGAGAATTCAGAGATAGACCCTCAGATCTATGGCCGACTGATCTTTGATAAGGCCCCCAAAGTCACCGAACTGAGCCATAATGGTCTTTTCAACAAATGGGGCTGGGAGAGTTGGATATCCATATCCAAAAGAATGAAAGAGGACCCCTACCTCACCCCCTACACAAAAATTAACTCAAAATGGACCAAAGATCTCAATATAAAAGAAAGTACCATTAAACTCCTAGAAGATAATGTAGGAAAACATCTTCAAGACCTTGTATTAGGAGGCCACTTCCTAGACTTTACACCCAAAGCACAAGCAACAAAAGAGAAAATAGATAAATGGGAACTCCTCAAGCTTAGAAGTTTCTGCACCTCAAAGGAATTTCTCAAAAAGGTAAAGAGGCAGCCAACTCAATGGGAAAAAATTTTTGGAAACCATGTATCTGACAAAAGACTGATATCTTGCATATACAAAGAAATCCTACAACTCAATGACAATAGTACAGACAGCCCAATTATAAAATGGGCAAAAGATATGAAAAGACAGTTCTCTGAAGAGGAAATACAAATGGCCAAGAAACACATGAAAAAATGTTCAGCTTCACTAGCTATTAGAGAGATGCAAATTAAGACCACAATGAGATACCATCTAACACCGGTTAGAATGGCTGCCATTAAACAAACAGGAAACTACAAATGCTGGAGGGGATGTGGAGAAATTGGAACTCTTATTCATTGTTGGTGGGACTGTATAATGGTTCAGCCACTCTGGAAGTCAGTCTGGCAGTTCCTTAGAAAACTAGAGATAGAGCTACCATTCGATCCAGCGATTGCACTTCTCGGGATATACCCGGAAGATCGGAAAGCAGTGACACGAACAGATATCTGCACGCCGATGTTCATAGCAGCATTATTCACAATTGCCAAGAGATGGAAACAACCCAAATGTCCATCAACAGATGAGAGGATAAATAAAATGTGGTATATACACACGATGGAATACTACGCGGCAGTAAGAAGGAACGATCTGGTGAAACATATGACAACATGGATGAACCTTGAAGACATAATGCTGAGCGAAATAAGCCAGGCACAAAAAGAGAAATATTATATGCTACCACTAATGTGAACTTTGAAAAATGTAAAACAAATGGTTTATAATGTAGAATGTAGGGGAACTAGCAGTAGAGAGCAATTAAGGAAGGGGGAACAATAATCCAAGAAGAACAGATAAGCTATTTAACGTTCTGGGGATGCCCAGAAATGACTATGGTCTGTTAATTTCTGATGGATGTAGTGGGGGCAAGTTCACTGAAATGTTGCTATAGTATGTGGCTTTCTTGGGGTAAAGTAGGAACATGTTGGAAGTTAAGCAGTTATCTTAGGTTAGTTGTCTTTTTCTTACTCCCTTGCTATGGTCTCTTTGAAAGGTTCTTTTATTGTATGTTTGTTTTCTTTTTAACTTTTTTTTTCATACAGTTGATTTGAAAAAAGAAGGGAAAGTTAAAAAAAAAAAAAAGAAAAAAGACAAACAAGGAAAAAAAAAAAAAAAAAAAACGATGTAGTGCCCCCTTGAGGAGCCTGTGGAGAATGCAGGGGTATTCGCCTACCCCACCTCCATGGTTGCTAACATGACCACAGACACAGGGGACTGGTGGTTTGATGGGTTGAGCCCTCTACCATAAGTTTTACCCTTGGGAAGACGGTTGCTGCAAAGGAGAGGCTAGACCTCCCTGTATTTGTGCCTAAGAGTCTCCTCCAGAATGCCTCTTTGTTGCTCAGATGTGGCCCTCTCTCTCTGGCTAAGCCAACTTGAAAGGTGAAATCACTGCCCTCCCCCCTACGTGGGATCAGACACCCAGGGAAGTGAATCTCCCTGGCAACGTGGAATATGACTCCCGGGGAGGAATGTAGACCCGGCATCGTGGGATGGAGAACATCTTCTTGACCAAAAGGGGGATGTGAAAGGAAATGAAATAAGCTTCAGTGGCAGAGAGATTCCAAAACGAGCCGAGAGATCACTCTGGTGGGCACTCTTACGCACACTTTAGACAACCTTTTTTAGGTTCTAAAGAATTGGGGTAGCTGGTGGTGGATACCTGAAAATATTAAACTACAACCCAGAACCCATGAATCTCGAAGACAGTTGTATAAAAATGTAGCTTATGAGGGGTGACAGTGGGATTGGGAATGCCATAAGGACCAAACTCCACTTTGTCTAGTTTATGGATCGATGTGTAGAAAAGTAGGGGAAGCAAACAAACAGACAAAGGTACCTAGTGTTCTTTTTTACTTCAATTGCTCTTTTTCACTCTAATTATTATTCTTGTTATTTTTGTGTGTGTGCTAATGAAGGTGTCAGGGATTGATTTAGGTGATGAATGTACAACTATGTAATGGTACTGTAAACAATCGAAAGTACAATTTGTTTTGTATGACTGCGTGGTATGTGAATATATCTCAATAAAATGATGATTAAAAAAAAAAAAAATAGACTGGGGTGATGAATGCACAACTATATGATAGTGCTGTAAACAGCTGATTGTACACCATGGATGACTGTATGGTATGTGAATATATCTCAATAAAACTGAATTTTAAAAAAAAGATACAGCTGTTTCTAAAGTTAACTCTATTTTTTCACTAGTCATCAATCTTCTCAAAGGATAGTATGAAAAACTCCAAAACTCCTTAATTTAAGATTATAATTAACCTCTCTTTACTGAAGTGAAGACTGAATGTTCACATAGTTCAAAGGTGACTTATCAGATACCAGAACTAGACTAGGATAAGGAGGTGATCCTTTACAGAGAACTATATAGTTATTCACAAATGGGGAAATGGAAATACATTTGTGGTTAGGAATATGATTAAGGAAAACTGGGGGTGGGGGTGGGAAAAGGTCCAAATCCATAAAAACAGAAAGGTGCAGAGACAGGTCCTTATTAGTAGTTCAAATTACCAACCAGCTTTGAAACCACTTTTGAAAAGAACAGTAGTACTGTAGCATAACTTCATCAGGAAACCATCAACAGCTAAAACTGAGAACCTTATGACACTAAAAACACAGAAGCTTTAGAATTTGAATTTCTGGTCTGTAAATTTACATAGTAAATTTTATTAATGATTCATAATTGTCACTAATACCAGAAATTATTTTTACTAGTAGAAGTATTATGACTATTTTAATATATCATAAGGACCTACCTTAAATGTTCATACTTCCATACACCTTCATCTTGGCCTTCAGGTGGTTCAAGAATTTTGTCAATATTGGAGCAATCTGCCCTTATGTTCTGTTGAATATACTATAAAAAAAGTTCTTATGGTTAATTAAAATATTATATAAAATGGTAAATCTTATGTTAAATAAATACAGATTTTGAATATGTAACTGCTCTAGTGGTTCAGCTTTTGGGTTATACACCAAATAGGAAACTGAGTATAGAATCACAATTGGTAACTGAGAGGAAAGGAGGTAACCACTTAGTTTACAAATCAACTTCTTTGGGACAGGATCTACTACATAAATGCAGACATGTATTTATCAGGATTAAAACTGGGATTAAAATTGCAAAACAAATATGAACATAAAATATAGACAATGTATGTACACTGTGGTACATATTGCATGATTCCATTTATATGAAATGCTCAGAATAGGCAAATCTATAGAAACAAAGTAGATTAGTAGCTGCTTAGGGTTGAGGTAGGGGAGGCAGGGGGGAATGGAAATGATTATTAATGTGAATAGGATTTCCTTGGGGGGGGGTGTGAAAATATTCTAAAATTAAATAGTGGCGATGGTTGCACAATTCTGTGATCTATTAAAACAACTCCTTTAAAGGGGTGAATTATATGATATGTGAATTATGTCCAATAAAACAGTTTAAAAAATGAACTGGAGAAAAAGTAATTAAAAAAAAAGGCAAGGAGGATCATTTTCAATTAAAAATATATTATTTAACATAAAATTTTAAATTTTAGATCTTTGTAATGCATCATTCAATCTGGAATTCAGATATCCTGAAATTTAAATAGACTAGATTACTTTATAATAATTGATTATAGAAGCTTACTGACAAGGGCCTTCTTGAACTAATCTATCTTGCCTATTCCAATCTTCCTTAAATATTCTCATCTCAAGCCTGCTCAAAAGCAAACAAAAATTTCTGCTTAAAAATTTCTGATCTCTCCGTAATTCCCATCTAAACCACTCTCCCTGATTTCTGACCCAACCCTTATATTCCAAAGCATCCCCCAAATTTTACATGAAATTGATTCTCTCTGCAAGCAGATCCAACTAAATTCTGTACCATTTCCCGGGGCCACCTCAAATTCCACACAACTATTCTTCCCAAATCTCTCTTCCCCTCCAAAACACTTAAGGTCTTTCCTGATTATTTTAGTCCACACAAAACTCCCTGTAGTTTCCAACTAAATTTGTCACCTGCATAATCTAAAGTAACACTTTATTTATCTACACTTGTGTTTCCTGCTCCCATTATACTTTCTGTAGTACTCCTAATAGCATTTATTTCACACATAATGGTACTTGTTTTCATGTGTCTCCCCAAAGAGTGAGTCCTTGAACAGAGTTTTGTTTATAATTTTGATTTGAATTTGAAATTAGTACCTGGCACATGGGAGATTTTCAATAAGTGTTTACTGACTTTACCTACACTACATTATTTGAAGTCAAGAAAAAAGATAAGTTCACTTCATACCTATAAGAATGGCTACTAAACAAAAAAAAGGAAATAAGTATTGCAGAGGATATGATGTGGAGCTACTGGAATTCTAGTGTATTGCTGGTAGGAATGTAAAATGGTGCAACTACTGTGGAAAGCCATACGGTGGTTCCTCTAAAAGTTCAATATAGAATTACCATGTGATCTGACAATTCTAACTTCTAGGTATATACCCAAAGAAAGTGAAAAATAGGGTCTCAAACAGACCCTTGTAAACCAGGTCTACAGCAGTATTATTCACAACAGTCAAAAGGAAGAAACAATCCAAGTGTCCATCAACAAAAAAATGGATAAACAAAATGTGGTACACACACACAATGGATTATTAAGCCATAAGAAAAAAATGAAGTTATGAGATATGCTGCAACATTAAAGAACCTTAAAAACAGGCTCAGTGAAATAAGTAAGGTAAATAAGAGCAAATATTGTATGATATCACTTACATGACTAGAAATAGCAAATCCACAGATAGAAAGTGAAATAGAGGTTACCAGGCAAAGGGAGAAGGGAGAAAGGGGGAGAGTTTGTAAAAATAAAACAAATTTTAAAATTAAAAAAATAAGCAACTGACCAAAATGTGAAAGACATGGAGTGGTGAAAATTGAGAAAATTTATCAAAAATAAAAGTGTAGACTCTGAATCTTTAGCATCCTTTGGTGATCGCAAACATCAGTTTCTTTCCTAGGTATACAAAAAGATATTCTCTGCAAAACAGTTTGCTCATATTCAACTTTAATTCTTAAACCAATAACTGAGTTTACATCTAATTTTTAAATTTTGTTATAAATAGAGGTAAAAGCAGCAATCTTTGAGGAATCTAAATCCTTTCATTAATGGCAGTTATATACATCATAAACAACAACACAGAAATCCTGAATTTAGAAAACAAAACTCATTTTTTTTCCTAAACTGAATCTTCTACATTTTTATGCAAATAAGGGCAGCTATCATTATTATAAAATGAGCTAAGAAAAATTAACTTCCTTATACTCAATGAATATAACTTTTGCCATGTGGAACTTTTTACATTATTTCTGAGTTACTGCTATCAGGGGTTCCATTGGATCTGTAAATCACTTCGGGTAGAAATGACATCTTAATGATATTTAGTCTAACAATCCATGAACACGGAATATCCTTCCATTTTTTAGGTCTTTTTGTTTTAAACAATTACACAGTTTTCTGAGTACAACTCCTTTGTATCCTTGGTTAGATTTACTCCTAGATATTCTTTTAGTTGCTACTGTGAATGCAATTTTTCCTTAATTTTTGTTCTGAATGCTCATTGCCTGAGTATAGAAACATGACTGATTCTGGGGTGTTGACTTTGTACCATGCTGCTTTGTTAAATTCATTTATTAGCTCTAAGAACTTTGTTGTGGCTTTTTTCAAGGATTTTCTTTTTATAGGATCATAACATCTGCAAATATGGAAAGTTCTACTTCTTCCTTTCCAATTTGGATGCCTTTTATTTCTTTTTCTTGCCTAATTGCTCTGGCAAGAACTTTCAGTACAATGTTGAGTAACAGTGCTGAAAGTGGGCATCCTTGTCTTGTTCTTGATCTCAAAGGGAAAACTTTCAGTTTTTCACCATTAAGTAGGATGTTAGCTGCTGGCTTTTCATATATGCCCTTTATCATGTTGAGGAAGTTTCCTTCTATTCCTATCTTTCAAAGTGTTTTTATCAAGAAAGGGTGCTGTCTTTTATCAAATACTTTTTCTGTGTTGATTGAGATGATCATGCAATTTTTTCCTTTATTCTTTAATGTGTTGTATTACATTAATTGATTTTATGTTGAACCTTGCATACCAGGGATAAATCCCACTTGATTATGGTGTATAATTCTTGTAATATGCTGTTGGATTTGATTTGCTGGTATTTTGTTGAGGATTTCTGCATCTACATTCATAAGAGACACTGCTCTGTAATTTTCTCTGCTTGTGGAATTCTTACCCACCTTTGGTATAAGGGTGATGTAAGCCTCATAGAATGAGTTAGGTGGTGTTCCCTCCTCTTCAAGTTTTTTAAGAGTTTAAGCAGAATAGGAGTTAAGTCTTCTTGGAATGTTTGAGAAAATTCCCCCTGTGAAACCTGGGCTTTTTTGTGTGGGAGGTTTTTGATTACCAATTCAATCCTTTACTAGGAATTGGTTTGTTGAGCTCTTCTATTTCTCCTCGAGTCAATGTAAGAGTTTGTGCATTTCATCCAGGTTATCTAATTCACTGGCATACATCTGTTCATAGTATCCAATTACAGTCCTTTTTATTTCAGCAGGGTCAGTAGTAATGTCTCCCTTTTCATTTCTGATTTAAATATATTTTTTTTCTTCTGTCAGTCTAGCTAAAGTTTTGTTCATTTTGTTGGTTTTTCCAAGGAACCAACTTTTGGTATTGTTGACTATTATGTTTGTTTGTTTGTTTCCTATTTCATTTATTGCCACTCTAATCTTTATTTCCTTCCTTCTGCTTACCTTGGGTTACGTTTTCTCTTCTTTTTTCTAGTTCTTCCAGTTTTGAGGTTAGGTTTCTGATTTGATGCCTCTCTTCTTTTTTAATGTAAGCAGAGCTACAAATTTCCCTCTTAGCACCGCCTCTGTTCACCCCATAAGTTTTGGTATGTTGTATTTTCATTTGTCTCAAAATATTTCCTAACTTTGCTTCTGATTTCCCCTTTAACCCATCGGTTGTTTAAGAGTATATTTCCACATATTTGTGAATTTTACCTTTCTCCCTCTGTTATTGATTTCTAGCTTCTTTCCATTGTGGTTGGGGAATATATATTGTATGATTTCAAATATTTCTGAGACTTGTTTTGTGACCTAACACATGGTCTATAACCTGGAGAATGATTCACATGCACTCGAAAAGAAATGTGTATTCTGCTTTCATTGGGTACAGTATTCTATATATGTCTGTTAGGTCAAGTTGGTTTCGTGTATTATTCAAGTCCTGTACTATCTCACTGCTCTTCTGACTACATGTTCTATTCATTATTGAGAGTGATGTGTTCAGTCTCCTACTAGTAATGTAGAACCATCAATTTCTCCCTTCAAATCTGTCTTCAAATCCAGGGCTCTGCTGTTAGGTCATATGTCTTTACAATCATTACATTTTCCTAATGAATTGTTCCCTTTATCAATTTGTAATGACCATCTTTGTCCCTCAGAACAGTTTTAGACTTAAAAGTCTATTTTATCTGATATTAGCATAGCCACCACAGTCTTCTTTTAGTTACTACTTGCATAGTATAGTTTTTTCCATCCTTCTACCATCAACCTATGTGTACCTTTGACTTCTTAAAGACAGTATATAGTTGGGTCGTGCTTTTTTATCCATGATACCTTTTGACTAGATCATTTAATCCATTTACATTTAAAGTCACTATTGATAATACAGGTCTTTCTTTTGTGATTTTGCTACTTTGACTTTGTAACTCTTCTACCTATTATGTCCCTCACTTCCATTAAAGCCTATTTTTATATTTATTTGCTTTCCTGTGCTGTATCATATTAAGAGCCTTCTCACTTCTATCTAGATGTGTTTTTCATCTGTTTCCCTTTTGGTTACCACAGGGTTAAAATTTAACATCCTACTGATTGTACATGTTGGATGGATTGTATGGTATGTGAATAAAACTACTTTTAAAAAAATTAACATCCTAAATATATATCAATTATATTTGGTTTGATACCAACTGAACTTCAATAGTATGTAAATATACTTTTCCTATACCTCTCCATCACTTTTTTTTTTACTTGTTACTACTTATATCTTCATATATTGTATGTCCATAAACCTAGATTTATCATTACTTTCTATGCATTTGTATTTTAGCACCTGTAGGAAGTTAAGAAGTAGAGTTACATACCATACAATATAATACAATACTGACATTTATAATTACCCAAATGATTACCTTTACCACAGATTTTTATTTCTTTATACTGATTTGAACCACTGTCTAATACCCTTTTGTTTCACTCTTAATAACTCCCTCAACATTGCTTATAGGGCAGGTCTAGTGGTGACATACACTCTCAGGCTTTGTTTATATGAGAATGTTTTAATCTCTTCCTCATTTTTAAAGAGTGTCTCACAGGATATAATATTCTTGGTTGCCACTGTTTTCCTTCAACAAGGTTAAGAGTTTTTCAACCTACTGCCTTCTTGCTTTCGTGATTTCTGATGAGAAATCAGCCTTATATGTAACATGCTGTTTTTCTCAACAAGTGGGATTTATCCCTGGTATGCAAGGGTGGTTCAAGATAATAATATCAATTACTCTAATATACCACATTAATAAATCAAAGGAAGAAAAAAAACAACACATGATCATCTCAACAGTTGCAGAAAAGGCATTTGACAAAATCCAATGACACTTCTTGATAACAAAACATAGAACACTAGGAATAGAAGGAAACTCCCTAACAGGATAAAGGGCATATATGAAAAACCCATAACTAACATCATACTCAATAGTGAGACTGAGAGCTTTCCCTCTCAGGTCAGGAACAAGAGAAGGATGCCCATTGTCACCACCGTTAACTGAACATTATGCTGGAAGTTCCAGCCTAGGCAAGTAGGCAAGAAAAATAAATTAAAAGCATACAAATCAGAAAGGAAGAAGTAAAAGTTTCCCTATTTGCAGATGACATGGTCCTATACACATACAGAATCCTAAAAAAACCATAACAAAGTTATTAGAACTAATAAATTAAGCAAAGTTATGGGGCACAAGATAAACATGCAAAATTCAGTGGTGTTTCTATACATTAGGAATGAAAGATCTTAAGAGGAAATCAAGTAAATAATTCCATTTACAATGGTAATTAAAAGAATTAAATATCTAGGAATAAATTTAGTGAAGGATGTAAAGGCCTTATACACAGAAAACCAAGATCTACATAAATGGAAGGACATTGCATGTTCATGAGTTGGATGTCTAAATATTCTTAATATGTCAGTTCTACCCAAAGTGACTTACAGGTTCAATGTAATCCGAATCAAAATTCCAACAGCCTTCTTTATAGAAATGGAAAAGCTAATTATCAAATTAATATAGAATAAAAGGCCCAACACTATCTTAAAAAAGAAGGATAGAGCTTGAGAACCCATACTTCCTGATTTAAAAACTTATAAAGCTTCAGAAGTCAAAAAGCATGGTACTAGCACAAGGACACAGAACAATGGAACTGAATTGAACTATAACAACATTACTAGAACTAATAAATTAAGCAAAGTTGTGGGGTACAAGATAAACATGCAAAAATAAATGAATGAATGAATAAACCCTCAAATGTATGGCTAATTGATTTCTGACAAGGGTGCCAAGTCTAGTCAGTGGGAGAACAGCCTTTTGAAGTAATGGTGCTAGGAAAACTGATATCCACATGCAAAAGAATTGTTGGACCCCTACCTCACACCATATACAAGTCAACTCAAATTAACCTGGTTATAAAATGAGCAGAAGACCTGTATAGACATATCTCCAAAGAAGATGCACAAATGAAAAGATGCTCAATGTCATTAACCTGTTAGGGAAATGCACCATCAGAGTCACAATGAGTTCCCACTTCACACCCACTAGAATGGCTACTATTTTTAAAAAAATGAAAAATAACAAGTGTTGGAGAGGACATGGAGAAATAGAAATACTTGTTCATTGTTGGTGGGAATGTAAAATGGTGCAGTCACTATGCAAAACACTTGGCTTTTCCTCAGAAAATTAAATATAGAGTCATCATATGACCTGAAATCTCACTTCTACACATATTCTGAAAAGAACTTAAATCAGGGACTCACCAATATTCACAGCAGCATTATTCACTATTACCAAAAGACCTAAATAACCCAAGTGTCCATCAACAGATGATGGGATAAAAAAAATATGTTATTTTCACAAAACGTAGCATTTTCAGCAGTTAAAAGGAATGAAGTTCTAATACACGTGACATGAGTGAATCACGGAGACATTACGTTGACTGAAATATGCCAAATACTAAAGGACAACTATTACATGATCTCACTGATATCAAGTAATTAGAATAAGAAAATTCACAGTCAGATACTAGAATAAAGGTTACCAGGAGCCATGGTGGGTATTGGGAACGGGGAGTTAATGCTTTTGGTACAGTGTTTCTATGTGAGATGATGGAAAAGTTTTGTGAATCGATGGTACTGATGGTAGCATAACATCATGAACATAATTAACACCACTGAATTATACCTTTGAATGTGGTTTAAAGGGAAACTTTAGGTTGTATATATGTTACTAGAACAAAAATTTTAAACAACATAGAATGGTAGAACACAAACAGGAACCCTAATGCAAACCATGGATTGTAGTTAATAGTATAATTAAAATAATACTGTTTCTTCAATTACGACAAAGTGTTAATAATAATGCAAAATGTTAATAATAATATGGAAAACTGCATGTTTGCCAGGAGAGGGGAATATTTGGGAAATCTACTTTCTGCATGATTTTTCTATAAACCTACAACTTCTCTAATAAAAATAAATTAATTAAAGAACATGCTGAGGGGTTTTTCAAACCAAACATGCCTATATAAACCCATTTCCTTGAGAATCACTAACTTAGTTAATGACTTGATAGTGGCACCAAACCAAAGAGCATCCTAGCCCCAATATAAACTGGAGGGGGACAAAAGTTAAGAACTTACAGTAACTAAAATTCAAATGTAAAGCTTAGAAACATACATACAGGTTTTCAAGTGTTTTGTCACCAAATGAGTATGTTATTTCTTTCTTCTCAATCACTGTTATTCTAATTTATCATTTGATTAATTTGGAATTACACCCATTGTAAAATCAAATTTGGTATCCTAATTTGGTATATATTAATAGATATTAAAATGTGATTATAGCTTAATATGCCATCTTAAAACAAAATGAGGTCTGATAAAAGTTTTAAATAGGCATTCCATTAATCCAATGGAATCTGTTTGTGCCAGAAGTTACAGGAATACCCACCTATGCTGAGAGGGGTAAAATGGTGAGATTACTCAAGCTGCAAAAGATACTATGTTATTACCTGCTGAACAGCTAGAGTACTGTCCATTTCATCAAAAGATTCATCAGGCCAATTATAGAAATCCTATTAAAAAAAAGAATCACAGTTAAAGCACAAAGTTAAAAAGAGAATGCAATACCATTATGGTAACTTCAATTCTTTACACAGATCCAAAGCTTACACTAGAGAGAGAGGGAGAGAAAGAAAGGAGACTTTACAATGTAATTATCAATTATTAATAAGAAGGAATTTTACTCACTGTCTTTAAATGAACACTAAAATTTTACTTAACTGAACTACAAATTACACTTTTTTCCAACCACAAATCCCTCCACATATGACTACCATAAACCTCTTGTTTTAAGTTAATTGGGTAGAAGGGTCTATCACTTTTTTGTTTATAGTGGTTAAATACATTTTAAAATGTTTCATTGAAAAAAAAAATCTCCAGACACCAAAAAACTGAGTCAGTTTTTACCTAAAAAAAAATAATTTACTGCTCTATAAACATTATTTAAAAACAAACATTATAAATTATTATACCCATTCCAAATGTTTTAAATTTCTAAATCAGAATGTTAACTTCATCAAAAAGTAGTCATCCAAATAGAACAGGCTTCTTTTAAGGGAAATATTTTTGTTGAGCCCCTTGCACAGCTTCTGAATCCCTCCAAAGATAGCCCCATTCAGAGACCTTTCCCTAAGTGATTAAGAATCGTCCCATTTAACTGATTTTTTCATCAAAGTTTATCTATGTATCTTCAGGAGGCAGCACAATGCTTGACATACAGTAGGTGTTCAATAAATGTTTCTAAGTTTAAAAGTAAACAAACAAAAAAAGTAAATCAATGATCTCTATAGTTACCTGCATGGACATCGGAAGTCCCCAAAGTCCTTGAGTAAAAACAGAAAATTAGAGAATACATAGTGTATGATAGCACATATATAAAAGTTTAAGAAAGTACAAAGCATTCTTACAGATACAATGCATATGGGCAAGGGTGGAGGGGTAGAAAAAAGACAAGAAAATAATCCAGAAGGATTCAACATTAGTAATGTTTTAGTTCTGAGGGTGGATGATGGGTACACCTTTTAAAATGTCTTCAAAGTTTCATAATCTTTTTTCATAGTTGCCCCATCTGAATGAAACTGAACTAATGTTACCGATTAAGGTAACATGTCAAGAAATAAAAAGTACCTTTATTGTTCCAGGAAGCCTTTTCCTAGGCATCACCTAAATATTATTAAAGAGTTTTTAAATTCTTTGACCATTTTTCCCTTTAAAATATTAAGAATGTTTGTAGAATATTTTATTTTAAAATATATATAGAAAAGATGCAAAATAGTTAATTGGGAACTAAATGTTTTCATCATAGCCATGTGATATTTCAGACATAAGAGAGGAGACAAAATTCAGGTTTAATGAACTTTCTCTTCTAATTCAGTCAACAAACATTTATTGAACACCAACTATGTGCCTATATCACAATCTAACCAATTAAAAAAATAAGTAGGAAAATACCCCACCTACTCTACTGGCGTTCTAAATATACTTTAAAATAGACTGAAGACATTTCACTAAAGGAAACTGGCCTAATAGACAAGAGATAGGAGGAGGTGCTGCTTAAGCAGTCATTTTCTTTTTTTTTTTTTCAATCCTAGCCTTTTTCTGTTATATTCTACAACCTTGATGTATTACATGTGGGAAAAAAAAGCAAAGGAGCTTTCTTACATGTGACTTGCTAAGATATCTGAGAAAAGAGCATTTAGAAGAAAACTTCGGAAAAGGTAAAAGAAATCACACATAATATATAAATAATTTCCAATAGTCTGACCACAAAACTGCCAGAAGAAATAAATGATGGCTTAATGTGATTGTATCATAAGACTTTCAAAATAAATTCTCTAAAATACGGTATTAGAAGCAACTTATTAAAGAGGAAAGACCACCAGCGAACTAGGAATCAGAAGACTATGTAATCTTGGGCATAATTCTGTGCAAGAAATTAAAATCTGTTCTCAGAAATACGGTCTTAGTTCCATGGCTTTTTTTCCTTTTCTTTTTTCTTGTTCTTTAAAAAATTACATTTTAAACACATCCTCTCTGATCTAGAGCAACTTCTCAACAGCAAGCCATTTCGGCTGGCTGATCAATCACATTAAGTGTAAATGCCAATTTGATTTTTTTCAAGAACGTGAGCCATCTCGTCCTTCGCAAAGCCTAAGAACTAATATCTAAACAAGTATCAAGTCACCCCCAAATGGTGCCCTACTAAAAGTTGGTAAAATTATAATCAGTTCATTCCTGGACTATGCTTCACACAACAAGGATATCCGCAAAGACTGACATCTAACAAGTCACAACCTGGTAATGAAAACCTGCTGGACCACAGAACAGCAGCAGGGAAGCAGCGAGAGGTGGTCAAAGGTAAACAGCAGTAGGAGGATAGAGTACATTATCGCCATCCGGATCCGGCTAGACAAGCTGGATTACCGAAGCCAGGACGTACGTCACAGGTCAGGTAGGAAGGGCTGTGCTTACAGCCCCTCCCGTCCCCGCGACCTCGAGCCTCAGGAAGCTCCGGGGCTCTCCACCTGGCCAGCTAGGGATCGAGGCAAGAACAGGCAGCTGCCGCTGACAGGCTCCCAGTCCTGGGCCCTCCTGGGCCCAGCCCGCGGCCCCCATTCGCCTCTCACGCCCACCCCCTAGTCATGGTTTAGGCAGGTCTCGGCCGCCTTTGCCTGCTCGGCCAGACTAAAGGGTTGCGGCTCCGGAAGACGAGGCCGGACACCAGGGCCTTCGTCCGCCTGCCCGGCAGCCCGGCCCATCCCAACCTTCCCTCAGGGCGGCCCGCTTCCAGGTGTCGCGCGGCTCGGCACTGGGCATTCCCGGGTAGGAAAGGTGCGAAGACGGTACCTGCGCCTTGGTGCCCGGCCTGTTCCGCCTCAGAACTGCCGTCCCCTCCGCCATGACCATAGTGCCAAAGTCTGGACGGCTAGAGTCGGTACCCGGATGTGGGGAAGGCTGCCTGCGTGGGGGCGTGGAGGCGGGGCCTCAGAGCCGCGCTCTCCGCCAAATGCCGGGGAGGGGCGGCGGCCGACGGAACAGCTGCAGCACGCGCGGGGCAGGGTGGGATGGTAGGGAGGAGTCTAGGAAAGGGCTGGCTCAGCGGAGGGAGGGGATCGAGAAAGGCAGAGCTTGGGAGGCAAAGGCAACGACGTGGACAGGGGGCTACCGCAAAGGTCACAAGCACCTCCTGGAGATCCTGTGGGTTGGCTGTACGGCACTGTGCCAGGTCTGAGTAACTCTTAGGGCTTCTCATTTGGGCTGCGTTGGTTACACTGAAAGAACAGAGTTTGCACAATAGCGAGCCCGTATACAAGCAAATACTTAAGAAGCGTAATTCTGCCGCGAAATCCGCCTAGGGAAGCGAACTGGAAAACAGGCCAGCAGTCTGTCAAAATTTCACAGAACCTGCATGAAACCGACCCGATCTCAAATTAGACTGGCGGTTATAACAAATGTCAGATGATTTTTCCACCAGCCTCTGGTTTCAAAGTCAAGGACCTTTTGAAGGAAAAGTTTTCGTAGATAAACGACGCAGATGCCACTTATCTCAGAGATACGCAGATGCCACTTATCTCAGAGATAGTGGACTTCTGATTTTGTGTCTTAGGCAGACAGAAGTTTTGCAAGTCTTAAGCAGACAGAATTTTTGCAAGTCGGAAGCAACAGGAGAAAATGTATCGCCCTTGATAGATAGTGGGAGTTTTGCTTCTTATAGAATAACAAATTTCCTTTGTTGCAAATTTTAAGTGTTCTCTTCAGTTAGGAAATCACAGCATTTTGGAAAACGTTTTCTCCTGCTCTGAAATCCTAATACTTTTATACGGCATAAGAAAGGCCTGAGGACATCAGGTAGGAAGATAGTTGAAGAATAAAGAATGCATTTCAGTGGGATGATTTTCAAGAGAAAAGATCAGATGTTTGTGTTTCAAGCAACCAACCAAACTGTTAAGAGTTGTGTTGAGAATGCTGAGAGGAGGGCCATGTTACAGCCTTCAAAGATGGAAGTGGAAAGTTGAGAAGTGGTGGGTTAAATTGAATGGGTCGAAGTTGAATCACTATCAATGACTCTGAACTTTGTTTCGAAAGGTTTGACAATGGGAGGTTGGTTGTGGGGGCCCGGGCACTCTACAGAGTGATTTTGGATAGTGGCCTACTTGACAGGGATGGAAGTTAAAAGTCATAAGACCTCCCCAGGGGAGAAGAAAAATGTATTGTTAACAAACTATTGAAACTCCCCTCCCCTGATCACTGTTGATAACAATCTCCACATCCTGTGTCACAAGACCCTTTGTCACAAGACCATGTGTTACAAGACTGTTCTCACACCCTCCTTGTCCTATCCCTTATAAACCAACCCCTGGCACCCCCTATGTGGGATCTCAGGACCCAGGGCGTTCCCCAAGTGCCTTGAAGTCTGTGCACACAGCAGCCTGTGTGACCTAGGTCAGTTGAGGTTATGACTACTCTCCTTGTAAAATCAGGCCTCTGGCACTAAATGTAATCTATAGCTTGCCAACCTCTTGAAACTACATTCTCCCTAAAACTCCCTGAGGTCCTATCTATTTGAATGTCTTTGTCCTAACCCTTATAAACCACTCCTTAGCAACCCTGCTTTTGCGGAGTTTCTTCACCTTGAGCTCTGAACCCACCACCATTCAGAGCAGCCCCTGAATCTATTCAGAGCAGCTCCTGAATTCAGTGCAATGTGACTGACTTCCACCCTGTAGGTAAGCCCCAAAATAAAAACTCATGTCTCATAACATGTCTGGTGCTTTCTTTAGTCCTTTGGCTGCAAAAGCCCTCTTGGGCCATGACACCCTGCTGTTGCGGAGCACTAACTTCATCTTTCCTTGTCAGCTGCCACCATGTAACAAGCCATCTCCTGTTAGTAACTCCTATTAAACTTATGTCTAACTCCTTGCCTGGCATGTTCTTGGTACTAGGGCTAAGCTGGGTTGTGACATGGTTTACATTCAAGTAAGGTTCCTTCCTTCTGGAAAGTTGTAGATTGGTAGCTCTTTAAGAGCAAGGACTTAGCTCTATATATCCCAAGCAGTACGCCCTAGATAGCACAAAGTTTATTCATTCAACAAGTATGTATTAAACCACTGTGGTGGGCACTGAGGTACAGCTTATGACAGTCCTTAGTCATAAATTACTTTGAGTCTAACATGGAGACAGGTGTGCCGATCACCAATTCTTATACAAGAATAATCTTGCTATAATAGAGTTCTGCCTGTCCAAAGTACAGTGAGAGCCCAGGACAAGGGGCATCTAAAGGGTAGTCCATAAGGGAGAGACATGGGGTGATTCTGTGAGAGAACAAGGTCCTGGGTCAGCCTTTGCATCAGTGTACACTCACTCCAAGGATCAAGTTTAAATTTCCCTGGTTGTTTGGTAGTTTTCCTGAGTTGTAAATAGCAGTCAAGGGGCTTGTAGTTGAAGGGGCTCATTTTAGGGTTCTCTTAATTCCAGATTTGTTATTCTGTTTCAGCCCATCTGAAAACAACAAGAGAAAAAGTGGATAAGTGGGTGTTATATTCAGGAACAAAATACACATTCATTCTCTTTGAACAGTCCAGTAAAGTTGCCTTCTGATGTCAACCCTGGCCTTGTTCACAGGAATAACCTTGTTCTTCAGGGATGAAATGTTTCTAGCTTATATCCTTCACATTTTATTTCCTCTGCAGATAATAACCTTCAAACAAAAACCATTTTATAATAAGGATTAATTATGAGGGGAAAAGAAGAAAAAGAAAAGAACATCTGTAATAATAGTTATATGTAATGCTTGGCTTACTTAAATATTTCAGGTTAAGAAGTCTTTTAAAAGGAAATAACGACAAATGGAAATAGCTCTGGGCTAGATTTGGAACATCTAGATTCTCTCATCTGCTGACTTTGAACAAATTATCAAATAAAAATTTCTCTACTTGTGAAGAAGATAGTGCACAGCAGTTCTTTCCCTCTACCTCAGAGTTTGAAAGCAAACATGAAATTAAGTATTCATGGAAGTCTCTGTGAGCTTTAGATGACAGTATTTTGTAAACCCGAAGTATCATAGGTAATTTCAAAAATATATTTTGCATGTGCTGAAAAACATGAAGTTTTATAAAATAATCTCCTTTCCTGAAACAGCTGAAAAATGAAAGGGAAAAAGGTGGGTATAGATTACTATATTACAAGACAGAATGCCTTTAGTGTTGAAGCAGCCCAGTTGGTTGCCTACTTGCTATCCATCCCCTTCCCACACTGTTTGCATACTGACTTCATTCTTGTTCAGGTATCCATCTTCCCTCATGATCAAAGAAAGGTAAACCCATCTCCAGCTGAGAAATAAATTTCCAATTGGCCTATGCCAATCAGTAGTTAAGGAGGTAAGCATGTGACTCCATTTCAGCTTAAAGAGACATGAAAAGAAATCTGATGGAGCACTTTGGGGAAAGGTTTCCTTGCTCTTAAGTAGAAAGAAGAGGGGCTCTCTTCTTTCTAACTCTGGATATTGCCAACTCTATATCTGCAGCAGGGACCATAAGGGAAGTCAAGCTAAACTCAAAGCTAACATCCTCTGAGTGTTGCATGAAGTATTTATATGCAAAGATGCAAGAGATTTTATTCCAGGTTAAGCGAAGTTGTACCAGCAAGGAACATTCATGGAGATGTATGTTCTTGGTAGAACAAATTAGTACTTATATATGATTGTACACATCTTTAACATATTACTAAAAATTTTTCTCTTTAAGAAGGTTGTTCTTAGACATAATTCTTTGGATTTATAAAAAGTTCAAACATAGACACCTTTGAGAGTTAAGTGAGATACTGAACTCTGATGACACTTCATTTTTCTCTTAAGACACTTAGCAACATTTTAGAATATTTGATCAAATTGGTGGTTGGGGTAGCCAGCTCTAACATGGCCCCCAATGATTATTGCCTCCTGGTATTTATACCCTTTTGTGCATCTCTCTCACACTGAATAGGGCTGGTCTGTATAAATAATAGGATATTATGGAAATGTTGTTGTGTAACTTCTGAGGCTATGTCAAAAGAAAAGGTATTGAAACTTCTGCTTGGCTCCCTTGGATCACTTGCCCTGGTGAAGAAACTGTCATGGGTAAGGACACTCAAGCAGCCTTATGAGGAGTCTGTATGGTGAGGAACTGAGGCCTTGCCAAAAACAAACATCAAGTTGCCAACATATGAGTGAACCATCATGGAAACTGATTCTCCAGCCCATTCAAGTCTTAGGATGATTACAGCCTCACAAGAGACCCCCAGCCTATGGCCACACAATTAAGCTACTCCCAAATTTCTGCCCTACAAATACTGTGAGATGTTTATTGTTGTTTTAAGTCATTGAGTTTGGGTAATTTTTTATGCAGCAATAGATAACTAATACAGTAAGTTCATGAACTTTCAGGGAGGGAGGATGTGATATGAAGGAACAAGTCCCAACAGAATATCATTTCTTTTTTTCAAAGGGCACCTAATCTCTCTCATGAAATTAGTAGCATTTTCTATCTTTACTTTCTTGCTGACACTAATCCTATCTGAAATTATGCTATTAATTAATTTGTTCCTCCTTCTTCTTCATCCCAGTATTCCCAATGCCTAGAACAGTACCTTAAAAATACTGTAACAAACTGGTCTTTTAAAACTGACACTCAAGACAGATAAACAAATACCCATTCATGTTTTTTTCCAGTCAAGTCTTTAGGCTAAATAAATAAAATTGAAAGGGCATTTTGCAAGTCATGAGGCTAAATTTTAACATCTCTTAAAAAAAAAAAAAGGCTTAATTTGGAAGAGGGAATGGGAATTTGATACATTGCTTATATCTTGTAACAGGAAGATTTCCAGATGGATCCAAGACTAAAATTCTAAAAAACAAATTTTTTAACAATTTTTAATCTAGAAGAAATCATGGAAGAACATGTAAGTATTGAAGTAGAGAAGAGTTTTCCAAGTTTGACATAATATCCAGAAGCCATAAGAGAAAACATAAGTTCAACTACAATAAAATAAAATCTTCCTGTAAGTTCAAAGTAAAAGCAAAATCAAAACAAAAATGACAAACTGGGGAAAAAAAATCCCAAATAACCAATTTCCCTGATAAATAAAGATCTCATACAAATTATGAAAGACCAGTCACTCTATAGAAAAATGGGCAGAAGATATCCATACACAGCTCAGAATAAAGGAAATAGAAATGGCTTTTAACAACATGAAATTTTCACACTCATTTATAATAACAAGTAAAAAATGAAGCTATCAATCTGGCAAAGGTGAAAAACATTTACAACACCCCTATTCTTAAGCGTAGAAAGAAATAAGTAGTCTCATGCATTGCTGGTAGGCATGTTAATTGACAGAACTTCTATGAAGGGCAACTTGGATATATATAGATGTGTACATGTATGACTAACATCTACATATGCTTTGACACAACAATTACATGTCTAGGAATTTATCTCATAGACCTGTGCACATGTGCAAAATAATTTACACCTAAATATATTCATTGCAGAAGTGTTTTGAATAGCAAAAGATTAGAACAACTTAATTACCCATCAGTGGGGAATGCTTAAATAATGATTCACCCATTTAATGGGACATACAGCTATAAAGAAAATGACAAAGCTCTTTATATACTTTGTATTATATATGGAATATTATCATTTATATTTTGTGAAAAAGGAAAAATGCGTATGGGATATATATGTATACACACATCTATATGTATGTATTGCACACTCACACAAACACACAAATACATACATATACATAAAATACACTAGAAGAAAATAAATATACAGTGTCGTATATGTACACATCTATATATATCCAAGTTGCCATTCAAATAAATATGCTAGTTGGCTCCAGAGAAGGAAATGGATGGCTGGGGGAAGACATGAGGACTCTTTTTTTTGTGTATCTTTTGTCCTTTTTGAATTTTGAACTACATGAACTGCATTAACTATTTAAAAGACAAATAAAATTTGAATTAAAATTTACAAAAAAATAGGCTTGACTGAAAATATTAAGGGGTGGAGAAGGGGCAAGATGGTGGCATAGAAAGGTGTTGAATTTAGTTAGTCCCCTGGACCAACTAATAAACAACCAGAAACAATTAGTAAATAATCTGGAACAACTGCTAGGGGACAACTGCAACTGTCCACACATCATATATCAACCTGGAATGGATGGAATGCCTGAGATCGCAGCATAAAAGCTGTAAGTAAAAACTGCAGAACCATGCCAGGAGCCCCCTCCCCCCAGGGCAGGCTGAGCTGCAAGACCTCATTGTGGGAGAAAACAGCATTCTCAGAGCAAGCAAATATAGCTCAACCTAGCTCCAACTGGGTTTTAATTAACGAATGTGGACTGCTGAATACAAGCTACAAACATAGACAAATGCCTAACAAGCAGCAACGTACCCTGAGGTCACTCCCAGTGGAGAGGAGATGGGGCTGATGGAAAAAAAAAAATAATTAAAAAAAATATAGAGAGAGGCTTTTAGAGACAGCTGACCTTAGAGAGCTGGAAAACACTTGTGTCCTGGGAAAGGGAGCTCAGAAGACTGGGTGATATCTCTGACCAATGGGTGAAACTGGGAGGCTGTGGACTGGCTCTGAAAAGGGGCTTCTTTCCCCTTTTTCTCTTTCTCAACCTGAGTGGCTCAGCAGAAAAAGTCCCAGCCATTGTCAGTTCACAGCCCTCTGACCCAGACAGGGGTGGAGTTAGCATTGTCAGAGAGACAAAGGAGTAATTCAAGTGCAGAAGATGACTCCCTAGGGGGTGTGTCTTCCATAAGAGGAAGGAGATGGGCCCAGCTCTAGTGCCTTTCCTCCCTTCAGAACTCAGATCCCAGGGCCTAGGGGAAAATAGTCAAAACAGAAACAACTTAAGCTGAGAATTAAAGGGACCACACTTCTTTACACCAGTGGGGAGTGACAGGCTGCTAGGCAGGTTAGGAAAAGCACAGCAGCTACAAGCCTCACAGGAAAGTCTGTCAGTCTTCTAAGACATACCTTCAGGGAAACCTGACACTGAATACAGCCCCATTCTGAGACCTGAACCTGTTCTGGTCTGGGAAAATCTGACTGGGTAACCAAAAAACCAGATGCCTAGACAACAGAAAACTACAAATCACACTAGGAAAAACAAAGATATGGCCCAGTCAAAAGAACAATCTTACACCTCAACTGAGTTACTGTTGAGATACTGTTTCCCTTTAATGAAACAATCAATTAAAGATTTTCAAATAAATACGCTAAATCAATTAAAAAATCAAGTCAACGAGTTTAGGGAAGATATGGCAAAAGAGATGAAGTATATAAAGAAAACACCAGGTGAACATAAGGCAGAAATTGAAAATTTGGAAAAAACAAAACAAAACAAAACAAAAACCTGGCAGAATCTATGGAAATGAAAGGCACAAAACAAGAGATGAAAAACACAATGGAGACATGAACAGCAGATTTCAAGAGGCAGAAGAAAACATTCAGGAACTGGAGAACAAGACACCTGAAATCCTACACACAAAAGAACAGACAGGGAAATGAATGGAAAATATGAGCAACATCTCGGGGAATTGAATGACAACATGAAGCACATGAATATATGTGTTATGGGTGTCCCAGAAGGAGAAGAGAAGGGAAAGGGGGCAGAAGCAATAATAGAGGAAATAATGAAAATTTCCCATCTCTTATGAAAGACATAAAATTACGGATCCAAGAAGCGCAGCATACCCCAAACAGATCTGAATAGACCTACACTAAGACACTTAAAAATCAGATTATCAAACATCAAAGACAAAGAGAGATCCTGAAAGCAGCAAGAGAAAAGCAATTCATCACATACAAGGGAAACTTGATAAGACTATGTGTGGATTTCTCCGTAGAAATCATGGAGGCAAGAAGGAAGTGGTGTGATATGTTTAAGATATTGAAAGAGAAAAACTGCCAACCAGAATCCTATATCCAGCAAAACTGTCCTTCTAATATGAGGGAGAATTGAAAATATTCTCTGACAAACAGACAATGAGAGAGTTTGTGAACAAGATAGCTGTTCTATAGGAAATACTAAAGGGAGCACTACAGATAGGAAAAGACAGAAGTGAGAAAGGTTTGGAACACAATTTTGGGTGATGGTAGCACAGCAATGTAAGTAAACTGAACAAAGGTGACTGTGAGTATCATTGAAAGAGGAAGATTAGGGGCATGTGGGACACCAGAAGAAAAGAGGGAAAATAAAGACTGGGACTGTATAACTTAGTGAAACCTAGAGTGCTCAATAATTGTGAATAAAATGTACAAATATGTTTTTACATGTGAGAGGACAAATGAATGCCAACCTTGCAAGGTGTTAAAAATGGGGTGGTATTGGGGAAAAAATACAATCCATGCAAACTAGAGACTATAGTTAAAAGAAACATTTTATTATGCTTCCTTTAATGTAACAAAGGCAATATACCAAAGTAAATGCTTATAAGAGGAAGATATAAGGGAGGGGTATGGGACTCTTGGCATTGGTCATGTTGTCTTTTATTATGCCTTATTTTAATTGTCCTTTTGTTGCTTTTTAGTTGTCATCTTTTTTCTTTCTTTTTCTTTTTCTTTTGTCTCTCTACCTTCTTTAACTCTTCCTTTCTTTGTGGGAAAAAAATGGAAAATGTCCTTAAATAGATAGTGGTGATGGTGGTGAATGCATAAATACGTGATTACACAGGGAACCAGCAATTGTTTACTTAGGATGGAATGTATGGGGTGTGAATAAAACCGTCTTAAAAAAAAAAAGATGGTTGATGAAGAAACCTTGAGGGCATTATATTGAGTGAAATAAGTCAGACAGAAAAGGGCACTGATATGAACTAATTATAACAAGCACACTCATAGACATGGAATGTAGGTACCAGGAATAGAACAAGGCTAAAGAATGGGCAGCGGTTGCTTATTATGAGCAGAATGTTTAACTAGGTTGAACTTAAATGTTCAGACATGGACAGAGGTGATGGTAGCACATTATTGTGAGAATAACTTAACAGTGCTGAATGGTGTGTGAATGTGGTGGAAAGGGTTAAGCTCAGAGTCACGTATCACCAAAATGAAAGTTGGAGGTTAAAATATGGGAATATATAAAACAGTGAATCTTGTGGTGGACAGTGTCCATGATTAACTGTACAAATATTAGAAATCTCTTTCATGAACCAGAACAAATGTATGACACTCTAAATAGAAGTTAATAATAGAGGGGAATATAGGGGGAAAATATACCTATTGCAAACTATGTACTACAGTTAGTAGTATTTTAACATTCATCAACAGTAACAAATGTACTATACCAATACTATGAGTCAATGATGGAGGGGGGTGGGTAGGGGTATGGGAAGATTTGAGTTTTCTTTTTTGTCTTTTTTTCTGGAGTAATGAAAATGTTCTAAAAATTGAAAAAAAAATTGTGGTGATGAATGCACAACTACACAACAGTCCTGTGAACAACTGTACACTTTGGATGATTGTATGGTATGTGAACAATCTCAATAAAAGTGAATTTAAAAAAAATTAAGGGGCAAACTTAGCCCCCTTGATTTACTGTTAATTCTTAAAATAAGATGTTAAGTGATTTGAAAATGTCACAAAACTAGTATGTATTAGACAAAGACTAGAGCATAGATTTAATTACCTAAGGGTTAAGGAAAACATATTTACTCTTCACTCAAGTAAATCCAAAAGTCCAAAACTCCATTTTGGTGTGGGTGCAGAGAGAACAGCAGTAACTTGCTGGAAGAACCATAACTTGGTATACTCTGAAGAGCCACGTAGCAATCCTTTCCAAGAACCCTAAAAATGCTCCTTGCCAGCAGAGCACATTGTGAAGAATACAGGCAAGGACTTGCCTTATCAGGTATCAAACTTTATAAAACCCAGGAATAGACATAAAATTTTAATGTACGATAAAGGTGACAACTCAAATTAGGGATGGGATAAATTTGTTTTATCCCAATAAACAAAATTGGGATAAAAGCTAATTGCTAAATAAAGTCAGATATATGTTGTTTATATTTGTTAAACCTGCTGGAATGTAATACACCAGAAATGCATTGGTTTTTACAATGGGGATTTATTAATTTATAAGCTTACAGTTCCTAGTCCATGAAAAATGTCCAAATCAAGTCATCATCAGATTGTATCTGGACTCCGGTCACATGACGATGCACATAGCCAGCATCTGCTGGTTCTGCTGTCCCAGGTTTCGTTGCTTCATCTTCTGGCTTCAGTGGCTTCCTGTCTCAGCTTTTCTGGGGCTTTTTCCTGAGCTATATCCTCTCATAAAGGACTCCAGTAAGAGGATTAAGACCCACCTTGAATGAAGTGGGTCACATCTCAATTGAAATAACCTAATCAAAAGGTCCCACCTACAATAAATAGGTCTACGCCCACAGGAATGGATTAAATGAACTTGGTCTTTTCCGGGGTACATACAGCTTCAAACTACCAAATATACTATACACTAGATTATGGACCAAAAAATTACTTGAATGTTCAAAAGAAAAAAGTACTATAAGTATGAAATTTGACAAACATAAACAAAAACTGCATGTTAGAAAGGAAACTGGAAATCAATGTGACAAGTTAGTACCTCTAATATGCAAAATCTTAAACCAATTTTAAAAACAAGAATTTTTTTCAAAGTGTTAACTTTCTGAAACAGAAGGAAAAAGCCATAATCGTAATAATGGTAATACAAACAGCTCCCTAGTAATTTTTCTTCCCAATTTTTTCATGTGTGGACTTAGTGAAAAGCAGATTTACTAGTCAGACAGATCTGAAGTCAATTCCAACTCTGCCTCATAAAATTTGTTATCACCTTGCATACGTTATTCTTCCTCCCTGGGCAAGAATACCTCCCTCAAAAAGTTGCTGATTACATGTAATTAAACAAGATTGCACATTAAATACCTAGGACAGTTCCTGCAAGTGCTCAAAAACAGACAATATTATGAGAATTCCACTTAGAATTTTACCTACTTTGTTCACCTTTCTCTTAGAAATTTTCTGCTTCAACAGGAACAAAAGGTAAACGACATTTTTTTCTGAATCATACAGTTCACGCTCTCAGTGCCCTTTCCTTATTTTTGGCCTATTTTCTCAAGTACTAGGGCCAAAATTCCTTTCCTTATTTTATCAACATAATTTCACAATCTAAAATTACTTCTTCAGCAATTCTGCTAGACAAGCATCACAGTTGTTCAACTATTTGTGTGCTACAAAAATTTTCTTCCTGGTTTTGCTTTAGTAGGTGTTGGATGGATGGGGCCCATTTTTTTTTTTTTTTTTTTTTTTCCTTTTCAGTACACTAATTCCAATGATGAACCAAAGTTTGGGAACTATTGCCTTAGATTGCAAAACTCACTTGCTTGGGTCTGCAGCAGGCAGCACTGAGGTGCATAAACAGAAAGTCATGGCTAGCCTTTAGACTAGATTCCTAATGTTGCAATTTAGGAGCCACACGGCCTTGAACAAGTTTCTTCATCTCTCAAGTTTTCTTACCAGTAAACAGAAATCTGTGCTCACAAGGTTATGTGCATAGCACATTACCTGGCTGTGCCTGGAGCACAGTAGGAAATCGGTGCCATAAGAAAAAGGAGCTTTGCCGGATTGTCTTTAAATACACAAAAACTAAGCCTTAATACACTGAATGGCACTCACACATGCACATAATTTATAATGTAGATACTTATTTTGGAGGTACATAACACTTTTTCAGTGATAGGATACATATCAAAAGTTGAGACCACAATTTAATGCCACATCATCCAGACCTTCAAGTCTGCTCAACATAAAGATGGGACAGAATTTTCAAAAGGTGTTATGAAACAGTTCATAATGAACTAAAGCAAGAAAACAGGTTTGATCACTAAGATAGCCATAGCTGGTAGCTGAGGTCGTTAAGTTTAGGAGTTGGTAATCTCCTCTCTGGTATAGGACTGTATTGGTTCAAATTCTCCTTCCCATAGCTGCTATAGCCAGATCAAGCTATTCAACATGTCATGGTTTCCATATTAAATTCAATACTAGATACCCACTAAATGCCAGACACTGCTAGGTACCACCCACACCTCAGGTGAATACTTAAATTAACTGAACTGTATCAAATGCTTAAAAGAATCTGACAATATGGCAAACAGAGGCTCTAAAGGATCCCTTTTTAGAGTGCAGTATCTGGAGGTGGGCTACCTATGTTCAAAGCCTGACTCCACCACTTCTGAGTGAACTTATTACACTAACACCTCTAGTCCTATGCTCCCTCACCTACAAAAAGGCAATACCTACCTCAGAGGGTGACTGACTCATGTCCCCCACAAAAGGCATGACCTGGTCCCAATTCCTGGTCTTGAGGCCATGAACCCATTTGTAAATAGAACCTTGGAATGAGGGTGGGCCTTTATTCAATACGGCTGAAATCCTTACAAGCAAAGAAAATGATAAAAAAGCAGCTCGGGGAGCAGCCTTAAGCTTGAAGTCAATGGAACCCAGGAAAGAAGGAAGGTGCCACTGTGTACATCGCCATGTGACAGAAAAGCCAAGGAAACCCAAGATCGCCAGCCAGCCAGAAGATACCCATCCAGGCAGGAAGCAAGCCATCTAGCCTCTGAAATTATGACAGCCAATAAACTTGTCATTAGCCAGCGCATTGTATGGTACTTGTTTCAGCAGCTGGGAAACTAAAAACAGTGTGGTAGAAAAATTAACTATTATATTTTGCCTTAGATTTCTCCCCACTTAAAGTCACATACAAACCTTGTTTCCCAGAATTATCTGCAGGTTATTTTTAAAAAGGCTTAATTACTCCAGAGAACTCTAAATCACTAAACAAATAAAAATTAAGCATTCATTTACATATTTTTATTTGGAAATGTTTATATCAGTACAGGGAAATTAAATTTTAGAGACACTGGGTTATCAGTTTATTACAAAAGACACGGAAATTATTTACATCACAGAAGATTTCAGAACTTCAGGGGAATGGGCAGCTTCACATGATGCCATTTCAAGAATATTTCACTCTATATACTTCCCAAGAATGTCACTATCTCTAAATAAGAAATATTCCTGCAAAAGAAAAAAAACATTAGGTTAAGACAGCTAACAGCGAACACTTAACTTCTTTTAAAAGTTATTAAGGTTACACACCTTTTCTTCTAGAACTACTTTGGTGCCTCCATATTCTGGGAGAAGAACTTTATCTCCAACTTTCACGCTAACTGGTTCAATCTGTCCACCCTTAAAAAAAAACAGTATTTATTAGCAAAGACAAGTAGTTCACCAAATACTTACACTTTTAAATCACTACAATTAATCAAGTATGTTCACTCAATTCAAATGATAAAAATGCATTTAGTGGCCAAGTGATATAACTAACTACCATTAGTTCTTCACTAATAAATATTAAGTGTAAAGAGTCAGAATTCAAAATAAGCCCTACAGTAGCTTGAACTAGAACCCAATTTCACTGTAAAAGTTCAAGTAGTTATACTGGGAAATCTAACTCTAGCTAATTAAAGCTAACTTCATTATTGCTAAATACTGTATTAACACAGCCTATCAACTTGTAATTAAACAGTTTTCAAAACCATACGCAGCAAAATGATCATCTTTAACTTATTACAACATTCAAAAGTTAAGAGAACTTTTCTATACTTAGGACATACATTTCTTTTTGTTATCCAATTTCCTTCCTTCCAAATTATAGATTCGGGGAAAGGCACTAAAGCAGAGTGCCCAGAACCTCCCTTCTCCTAACTCTGGGACAGCTCCTTGCTAGAACGTTCTCTTTCAGAGTTAACCAGAACAATGCAGTTAACAGATTTCACCCAAAGAGCATTTATCGTGTATTCTGGCTGACACTTTTTGAGTTCTGAGGTCTAGCCAGTTAAGTGAAGAATACCTGAAAGGATAATGCAACCTGTTCCTTTCATAGGTAAGCCAACTGTGGCCCGAGTGGTTCAAGTATTACAACAAAAATTAATTCACTTGCACCCCACATTTACCTTTCCTTTAGCTCCCGATCCAACAGCTAATACTGTTGCTTGCAACACTTTTCCTTGAGATTTTTCTGGAAGCATAATGCCTCCTTTAGTTACAGTTTCGGCTGCACTCCTTTCAACCAATACTCGATCAAAAAGGGGAAGAAACTTTCTAAACGCCTGTCCTGCCTGTAGAGAGAAATTTTACACTTGCAACAAAAACAATATAATTATATGCTGAACAAACAATACCATCGTAACCGTTACATATCAAACACCAACCACATTCTAGTTCCAAAAGATAAACACCGTAAGTCATAAAGTAGTTCGGGAAACACATTTGAGTGTTCGGGCCTATATTTCCACGTTTAATTCCCCAGTCCCTATGTCTATTAGAGGTCGTCGTTGTTCTCCTATCCAGAATAGCCTTAAGAACAACCTTGGCTAACTCCAAGGTCAAATATTTCCCTTCCTCAGATTTTTCTAGAAATGTTCAGAACATGGAGTAAACCCTCCTCCTAGGGCCCTGCTCTTTCTCCAAGAGATCACACGCCCACAAAGGCCTGTGGGAGAACTCAGCCGCCGCACGTGCGCCCAGGTTCTTGTCCCCTGCCCCGCAGACGTGCCTCACCGGCACACTCATGCGAAGACCCCATGGCAGACGAAAGGGTCGGCGGGTCCCTCGCTCTCCCGCCCGGGCGACTTCCCCTTGGGGACCGCGACTGTCCAGGGTCCAAGCGGGAGCAGAACACTGAATGACCCCTATCCCTCCGGCCAGAGCCCAAGCCGCTGTACGAACTCCTGAACTGTTCAAACCAACCCAGGACCGCCGACCTCCAGCCTACGCGGTACCCACCATGGCTCCGGTTGCCGTAACTCGTGCTCTGCTCTCGCGTTACCACCGCCGCAAGGACTGAAATCGCTTAGACCCTGGGACTAAACGAACGTGAGGAAAAGTGGCCCAATGCGCAAGCGGGCTCGCCGCTCCACCCCCCCAACCCGACGCCCCGCCCTGCGAGAGTGGGTGGTCGCACCCGCGCGTGCCCTGATTCGTTCCGGGAGCGCCGCGCAGATCACTGACGCAAGGATAGGAGGGCGGAAGAAAAGAGGAGCATTTTCTAGGCTTTTCTAGGCTACCCGCCGAGGTAAAAGAATTACCCCTTCGCCCCCTCCCGGAAATGACGCAACTTGACCCTTGACACGCGGAGAGCGCGGCGCTTTCCGGAAAGTTCTGGAACTGAGTTTGGCCCGGGAACTAGCCTAAACCGGCTGGAGAGGGCTGAGTCCCCAGATCTGGCCCTTAGCGGGTAGGGAGGGGCGGGGCCCAGGCGTCGCGCGTGCTGATTGCAGGGCCTGCGCGGGGGGAAGAGGGCGGGAGCCCCTCGCACATGCGGCATCGCGGGGCGGGGGGAGCGGCAGAGGGAGGGGACACGGACTCATTGCCGTGTGCGCCCTGTAAGGTGTCCCTCACTCGCCGCTGACGGCTTGCCTCTTCGTCCGCACGCTCGGCCGCCGCAGGTACCCATGCGACTGTGCCGCCTCACCTTACCGTTTCCAATCCCTTAGCGTACTTTTTTGCTGCGACTCTGCTTGAGTGGGGTGTCGGGGATAGAACAAGGGCTTCCCGGTGGCGCTGCAGGCCCAGCCCCGCTGGGCTAGGCCACGAGGGTCCATGCGGGAACCCATCACGTGGGGCGTGGAGCGCAGGACCCGGGCCGGACGCGAGGGAGGGCTTGCTTGGGGGATGGAATTTAGGGGGTTTTAGTTCCGTGGGCCCTCGGTGCAGCGCGCTCTTGGCTGACTGTTAAGGCTTCGAAGGGGGTGGTCGTAGCTGCATGGGAATTGCTTTCTGCCCGGCGGCCGGCTGGGTACGGAGCCTCCACCCTTGACCTTGCTCGCGGCGTCCTGATGCAAAAGACATGTGGGGCCGCGCGGAGAGGCTGGGTCTCAGCCCCCAGCATCACGGACCTCCGGGCTGCTCAGATACTGTAGCCGTGGGTGGATACTTGGAGATACTCCTTTTCAGGTGTTTTTTTGTACCTCAAGGAATAATTTTCACCCCCATGGTGACTTGTGTTTGTAACTTGGTCTTCTGCGGAGTTTGTTTTCCAGGGGCGCACTTGGAGGGCGTTTGCTCTCGGGGCCATTTTAGCGGTGAAAGGTGAACTCATTTTTTTTAGGCATAGGTGGGTGGCCATGGACAAGGAGATAAGTGTACTGTGTGCTAGTGCTATAGGTCAGGAGTTGGAGGCGGCTTCTCCTTTTAAGCTAGTAGCTGGTGTTCTGTAGCTATGGCCCACGGAGCATGGCTTGTGCGTGCCATCCCGGCTCACACCTAACGTTTCTTGTTCCATTGCACAGTTGGCATGTTTGCTGCAACACGCTCATGTAGTGTTAGTACTGATGATCTACTTGTCTTCCCTTCTAGAAATGCTTCGATTACCCACAGTCCTTCGGCAGATGAGGCCAGTGTCCAGGGCATTGGCACCTCATCTCACTCGGGCTTATGCCAAAGATGTAAAATTCGGTGCAGATGCCCGAGCCTTAATGCTTCAAGGTGTAGACCTCTTAGCGGATGCTGTAGCCGTTACTATGGGGCCAAAGGTACAGTATTGTTTTATTATAGTTGTAATACTTTTAACTAAGCAATAATGTTTTACTGATGCAGATAGTCACTGAACTACAGAACAATATTTTGGTATTCGTTTTTGAGAGTATCACATTTGCAAATAAAAGTTTCAATTTTTTGGTTAATATTTTTTTCCTACTTAAGTATAATGTCTTACAGCTTCAGCCAAATTTTCAAAGCTTTATTTTGTATAATGTGCGATGTAATTGAATAGTATTACGGCTCAAACAGTATTTTTAAACTCAAGGTAGAACTAATCTTGTTGGCTTGCTTGACTTAAATTTTGGATTCTTTCCCAGTAAGTTAGTGCCAAGTATAAATGGAAGAGAGTAATTTATTTGTCTTGTAATACCTCAAATATGTGCTTATAGGTACTAGTTGTATCCAATGTATTTTCTCCTATTCCAAAGCGTGTTTAAAATTTTTTAATCTTGTTCACTTTGAAGTTACTGGTGAGTGAGGGGTAATAAATGATTTGAGGTGGTCTTCATTTCATGTTGAAGATGGTTCAAATATTAAAGTGATCCAAACAACTGCACGAAGTATGGCATTTGCTTGCCTCGTGCAAAAAGAAAAAGCAGCTTTTACTGGCCTAAATCGAAAAGTTGCCAATACTGTTGCACCATGTTTGAGGTTTCATATTGAACAACCATGGAAGAGCACATTGCTCTTGCCTGGCTCTTAGTATGTTAGTAATTAGATTTTAAAATGTCATTATTTTTAAAGATAGCAGTAACTAACTAAAATTAAAGTATAAATGGTATGAAGGGTATTATCATTATAATCTACCAACCTGGTGTTGGTTATCCTGTACTCTTGTTTTATAAGATGACATCTTTTGGCCCCTAGGATTTTTATCTGCCATAATACCTAATCCAAAGATATGCACTTGGCTGGGCAACAGAGAGGTCATTTTGTGTGTAAACAAAGAACGTTGATGAATTTGCCCTTGAGATTCATGCTACGGGATTGATAAAAATGACACAACTTATGTTAAGGCTTTCAAGTAGTTGCCCTGTTATGAAGACTGTTCATTGTCTGAGTAGCCTTTGCAGTGTGTGAGCCTGTCATGTTTTATTCTCTCTGCAATTATAGGGAAGAACAGTGATTATTGAACAGAGTTGGGGAAGTCCCAAAGTAACAAAAGATGGTGTGACTGTTGCAAAATCAATTGACTTGAAGGATAAATATAAGAATATTGGTGCTAAACTTGTTCAAGATGTTGCCAATAACACAAATGAAGAGGCTGGGGATGGTACCACCACTGCTACTGTACTGGCACGCTCTATTGCCAAGGAAGGGTTTGAGAAGATTAGCAAAGGTGCTAATCCAGTGGAAATCAGGAGAGGTAGGAAAGTTTCTTCTTTCAGTACATTGTTTTGAACTTTGATTTTTTTTTAAGAAGTCGTTGATTCCCTATCCCTGGACATGAAATGTTTTAAAAGTTATCTGATGAAGTTGAGTCTCTCCTAAAACCTTAAACAGAGCTTGCCTTCAGCAAATAGTGATTGACTGCCTGGCTATGCAGTGAACACTATGCTAGGTTTAAAGGAGAAAATGTAAATGAGACAGATCCTGCTTTCCCCTGTCCCCCAAAGTGCAAGCATTTATTGGCAGATACAGTATCTACCCTGTACCTTGAAAAAAGTAAACTTGTGGGGTTTAGAGAGATGATACAATTTTGATATAATTCCACTTTAGTTTTAGGAAAGGTAGGGTTAAAGAAGAAACTCTCATCATTTAGATCAGAAAGCAATGTCTTCCTAGAATTTTGTAGCAATTTTTTCTTCCATCTTAACAGTACATACCATGTTATTGATTTGCATTTTGTTTGTTACTGCTTGTTTCTTGAGAGCTAGACTGCATTTTAAAGGTTTCCTTCAGCATGAGCTTATGCAATACAGAATTAAATTCAAGTCTTGCCTTTGTCTTTTATTGGCTGTCAGCTAAAACTCATTTTTCCTACCTGTAAAATGGGATTACTATCTATCGCTAGGGTGTGTTATTCTCCAAACCAGAACACTTGAGAGTTAAAGGAGATGCTCTTCATTTTATCAAAATTTAATTCACAAGCCAAATTGATCTATCGTCACCCTATCTCAGTGGTGTAGGCCCAGGTGAGTGCTCTGCATTTAAAGCAGTTTGGGACTGTAAACCACTAGCAAGTATTAAATGATGTTATTAAGAGTACTTCCCAATAACAGTCATTATTACTACTCATTGGATTTTTTTTTTTTTTTTGAAGTAACATTTCTCAAAATGAAGGATGAGGGAAAGGAAGAGCTAGCACTAGTTCTAGTTGAGCAAAACATGGTAGCTGGCCTGTGATTCTTATAAATCCATATTGTTAGTATAGCTCTGTTGATTAATAAAATTTTGTCATTTCATAATTACATATTAAATCAGGATATTTCTGACATTTAAAACCTGCAGTGGTGTATCACAAATTTTTTATGGCCAAGAGCTTATGCTTCTTGTTGAAAATGGAGTATTAATCCATTTTGGTCCCTTTTTGTGTCATTTAATTGGGGTGAGTAGTTTCCCCAAGGCAACCCTTATAGGAAATGGGCAACATGAATGGATTGGGAATAACTTACACAGAATGAATTAAAGGTTGAGAGTCTTGAAACTGTACATATCACCCTTTGTTAGTTCAGTTTTCAGAGTAACATTGGTGTTGTGGGACTTCGTTTGTTTACTGTATAAATGCAAAGTTCCTATTTCAGGACATGCCATCAACTCCATGTGATTGGGAACAGCACTGGCACAGAAGCTGTGCATAGACAGTATATTAAAACATTTATTGGGCATATTAAGGCATTGAAACACTTAATTCAAGATTTTTGAATTCCCTACATGACATGGAAGCCATGAGAGAATAAGTATTGTAATGACATTTATTCTTGACCAGGTGTGATGTTAGCTGTTGATGCTGTAATTGCTGAACTTAAGAAACAGTCGAAACCTGTGACAACCCCTGAAGAAATTGCTCAGGTAAGGATTTTTCATAATATATTGTGAAGGTTAAAAGTAGAATTTTTTTTTAATAAATTGTGTGACTATTCCGTAATCACACACCAATTTCAGAGCTACCACAATCTCCAACATTGGAAGCATTTTTTGTTCCTACTACTGAATCCAGCAACTGTAATTTGAGTCTTACTGGATTATTTTAATTACATGGTTGTAATTTGTATGTATGAGAGAAAGTTCTTTAGCCATTGTATTAGGTATATAATTTTTATATCTTGTAATATTACTGTCACTTTCACCCAGGAAAAAAAATGGGTTCAGCCGATTTTTCCCGTTTTTGTTGAAAGGAACAATTTCATATTTAATTTGTATCCTTCAAAATAATATAGCCAAATAATGAATTTTAAAGGAATTGAAAACAGAACCAACATTTCATTAAAATTGTACAAAATTTATTTTAATTCTTTTTTGAGATATATTCATATACCATGCGGTCATACAAAGCATACATGCAGTTGTTCAAAGTATCATTATATAGTTGTGCATTCATCACCAAAATTAATTTTTGAACATTTTCATTACCACACACACAAAAATAATAATAAAAATTAAAATGAAAAAAAAAACAAAGTAAAAAAGAACACTGGGTGCCTTTTTTCTGACCATTAAAATTTTATTTGGCGGAGGGAGAGGTATCAGTGAAGGGAGTTGATTGAGGATGCTAGCCTTACATTTTAATTTAGAAGAGTATGTATCTTGATTGTTTCAGGTTGCTACAATTTCTGCAAACGGAGATAAAGAAATTGGCAACATCATATCTGATGCAATGAAAAAGGTTGGAAGAAAGGGTGTCATCACAGTAAAGGTGTGTTTTTAATGGTAGCTTGTCTGATGATGATCCAAACAGTTGTTCAAATAGGAAAATTCAATCTAATTGTATTTCAGATTTAAAGTTCTATTTCAGTCCTTCATGTGTACTCACAGCACCTGAATACACTGCTTGTTGTTGTTTGGTGCGAATTATTAACCTTTGCTGTTAGGAATAGAAATTCTGTCCAAATAATCTTATGAATTCATCCTAACTTAAATAATTATCTTCTGGCTGTAAAAAATATTCAAATATGTATTTTTAAAATTTTGGCAGGAGTGGAGTTGGATGCTCCTGGGGCATTTGCATACTCCTGCATGGCTCTCTTAATGGCCAGTGGGATCTATTTTTATTAATCTGGTATATAATTACAGGTTTTATATTTCTTTAATGAAATTCATTCTTTGAATACATAGGATGGAAAAACATTGAATGATGAATTAGAAATTATTGAAGGCATGAAGTTTGATCGGGGTTATATTTCTCCATATTTTATTAATACATCAAAAGGTAAGCAAGTCAGTAATTGAAATTTTTTTTTAAGTATAATTGGCTATTAGGTGTCAAACTAGGCATTACTCGGTGTAATACCTAAAAATATATTGATATTTTGAAAAGTAAATGTCTATTGAGAAACGAAGAATGAAAAATATTAACTCTCACCGGTCACTTTTCAGTAAATAGAAGGTCAACTGTTCGTGAAAAAAGGATGAGACATATATAGAATCTCGACAGAGAAGCCAGAAACCCAAAGTCAGGCACAAGTCAATATATTTCATCAACTGATGACCATTCACTTGGAGCTTTTGTTAAGTTTGATTGGAACTGTTGTTTGTTTTTGTAGGTCAGAAATGTGAATTCCAGGATGCCTATGTTCTGTTGAGTGAAAAGAAAATTTCTAGCGTCCAATCCATTGTACCTGCTCTTGAAATTGCCAATGCTCACCGAAAGCCCTTGGTGATAATTGCTGAAGATGTTGATGGAGAAGCTCTAAGTACACTTGTTTTGAATAGGTAAAAGGCAGTGATATTTGATGGCTTACATTTCTAGGTAAAAGAATTACTGTATTGTTGTTTGAAATCTCCACCATGTACCGCCACAGCTGATCCAGTTTCGTTTATATCTAGGGTTGTAACTTAGTCCAGTTATAGTAGTACCATCTTTTGGAATGGGGTTTTAAAGTCCTTACCATTTTGTTCAACTTTTTAATAAGACAGACCAATTTGTAGTGTATGGTGCCTTTTTATTTTTGAAAGTGTTTATATTTATTATGAATGTACCTGATAGAATTTATTTTTTTTAAAATTTCCTTTTTCTGGTAAAATAAATTGGAATTTTGCATTCAAGAAGTAAATTGCCATTCTAAAAACCTCAGATTTAGATGTATTTAGGGATAAATTATTTTACATAATCAAAATCTTAAAAGTTTAGTAAATAATTGGAAATAGAGAAATTGGAAATTAAGTGAATGGACCTAAACTCATTTTGGAGGATTTTTAAAATCTATGTTTAGTTTAGTATATTAGTTGCAACTTTAAGACAGTTATGTTCATGCAGTAAATAGAATCTTAGGGCATTACTGAAATGTGCTTTTCCTAATTTTAGAATTGAGATATATCACAAGGGAGACTTTCAAATTTTATTTGGTTGGAAATGCACAAATGCATTTCTGTTTGCACAAACCAAATAGCAGATATGTTCCAAAGATGCATACCTTTCTTTACCTGACCCAGAAGTTCTAAAGGAACTTGTTTATCATGGAACTTTTTGTTAACTTGGATTTGCTTTTTTGGATTATGTGGAGCCTTAGAGATTGTGAGATTTGAAGCCAAAATAAAAAAACAAAACAATAGACCTACAGAGTTTTTCATGGAGCCATTTTACTGGTAGCAATGAAGTTGGATGTCCGGTTTACTGAACATACCATAATAGCTTATTTGAGGGTGCTGTGTTTTGTTTTGGTTTTGGTTTTTTAACCAAATAGATCATCTGTCTGGACATTTGCATATTCCTTCTGTTTTTCAATCCAGCCTCAGCTGGACATTTGACTGTGCATTCCATGTGTCCGATATCTGATAAGATTGCAGCTGAGTAGTATCAGTAGTAGTTACATTTTTAAAGGAATTGAATTCAGAACACTGCTTGTTTCCCTATGATCCTTGTCCCTGAATTAAAAGAGATAGGCATTTTTGTTAAATTTAAATCTTACAATCATCTGTTCTTAACAGGCTGAAAGTTGGTCTTCAGGTTGTAGCAGTCAAAGCTCCAGGTTTTGGTGACAATAGAAAGAACCAGCTTAAAGACATGGCTATTGCTACTGGTGGGGCAGTAAGTAAAACAAATGTTGGGATGTTGGCTTTACTGAATGTTATACATAAATACTTTTAGGTCTAAAATTTATAGGTAGAATTTACATTTTTCAGAGTAAGATATTACCTGAACTGCTACTTTGTTTCTCTTGGCTATTTGGGGGGTGTGGTTGGATTAGATAATTTTCAGGTCCCTTTTATCTCTAACTTACCAAGAGTCTGGCCCAAGAAGGGGAAGTTTATTGGCTAATCTCTTGTCAGTTTTGAAAGACAGAAGAATGTAATAGAAATGACATAAGGTAAAGAGTTTAGCCTATGGTGTCTTGTCCTGTTTCAAGTAAGTGTGACCTTGGGTGATTTTCCTGAATTTGTATTTCCTCAGATAAGACTAATACTAATTGGTAGAGTTGTGGAAAATTGAGAAGTTGGAATTGCATTCAGTGTTGTTCTGAACTAGTAATGTCTTAAAGTCTCACATTTCAAAGAAATGTATTTCAAGATGTTACAAACACCTACGTGTTATGTTGTGAATAAGCTTGGTATAACCAAAATGTCTTCATAGGTGTTTGGAGAAGAAGGATTGACTCTAAACCTTGAAGATGTTCAGTCTCATGATTTGGGAAAAGTTGGAGAGGTCATAGTGACCAAAGATGATGCCATGCTCTTGAAAGGAAAAGGTGACAAGACTCAAATTGAAAAACGTATTCAAGAAATCATTGAGCAGTTAGATGTCACAACTAGTGAATATGAAAAGGAAAAACTAAATGAACGTCTAGCAAAACTTTCAGATGGAGTAGCTGTGCTGAAGGTAAGAGCCATTGTTGTAAATAGGTTTCTTGGGTTCTGAGACAAAGAATGATTTTGTGTCTGGTATTTCCCAATAGTGTTGTTTACCTAAATGTTTGAGGAATTAACATCATTGTAGAGATATTTCTTAATAAAATTTATTTACTGAGTCATTCCTTAAACTGGATTTGAACTTGTAGTGGGGGCATTGTCCTGGAAAAAAGGTATGTTTTGTTATTTACTGGGATCAGGAGGTCAGTCTTGTGTATGCCTTTTTGGGACACCCTCTTAGCTACTTAATCATACAGATAATAATAGCAAATATAACAATCCTGTTTTACAGGATTGCTTTAAGTAAACTAGGTGCTTTTTTTAATGACTTTTGACAGCATCCTGAATGGGAGTGGCCATGTTAACTAGAATTCTTTTACTCTTTAGGTTGGTGGAACAAGTGATGTGGAAGTGAATGAAAAGAAAGACAGAGTTACAGATGCACTCAATGCTACACGAGCTGCTGTTGAAGAAGGCATTGTTCTTGGAGGTGGTTGTGCTCTGCTTCGATGCATTCCAGCCTTGGACTCACTAACTCCAGCTAATGAAGATCAAAAAATTGGTAAAGAGTTATCATACAAATGTGTTATTTGTGGCACCTGATTTTAATATTTCTATTAGAATAAAATTGTTGCTACTCACTAAATGGAACGAAAAATCACAAAGCAATATCCAGAATAACAAAAGTAGAATAGTGTTTGTGTCAGAGTTAATAATGCATCTTATGTTTTAGGGAGATTGATATGACCCATATTATCTCCCCATTGGGATTTGTGTACATCAGTACCCTCACAAGGAGAATTGTGTTGATATTTACAAAAGAAAGAACTAAAATAAATTTGCTAAAATTGGTTTTCTTTATAGGTATAGAAATTATTAAAAGAACACTCAAAATTCCTGCAATGACCATTGCTAAGAATGCAGGTGTTGAAGGATCGTTGATAGTTGAGAAAATTATGCAGAGTTCTTCAGAAGTTGGCTATGATGCTATGCTTGGAGATTTTGTGAATATGGTAGAAAAGGGAATTATTGATCCAACTAAGGTAAAGAGTTTTCTAAAAATCCTTTCATCAGCTGAAACATCAAATCTTCATTAAGTCTTTTTCAGTATTTTACTAAGGAGAAATAATATTTTACCAAACTTTTTTTTCTAGGTTGTAAGAACTGCTTTATTGGATGCTGCTGGGGTGGCCTCTCTGTTAACCACAGCAGAAGTTGTAGTCACAGAAATTCCTAAAGAAGAGAAGGACCCTGCAATGGGGGGAATGGGTGGAATGGGTGGAATGGGTGGTATGGGAGGTGGCATGTTCTAATTCCTAGAATAGTGGTTACCATAATTAATGAACTGTGGGAAGCTCAAGGCAGTGTTTCTCAACAATAACTTAGTCATTTGAAGAAAATGGCGGAAGGCTGGCCAGTGTAAGAAAATCACTATAACCATCAGTTACTGGTTTCAGTTGACAATATATAATGGTTTACTGCTGTCATTCTCCATGCCGACAGATAATTTATTTTGTATTTTTGAATAAAAAGACATTTGTACATTCCTGATAACTGGGTACAAGAGCCATGTACCGGTGTACTGCTTTCCACTTAAATCACTGAGGCATTTTACTGATTCTGTTAAAATCAGGATTTTAGTGCTTGCCATCACTAGATGAGAAGTTAAGAAGTAGCCTTTCTGAGGAGAGTAAGAATAATTGTGTACAAAGAGAAATACCCAATTATGTGACAAAGCTTTGCGTAATAAAAATTTCTTTAAAGTTCATAGTTGTGTTGACCTTTCCGTGGTTGAAAAAGAAATGAGAAATGAAAGCTAATTGAAAGGGGGGAAATGGGACGTGTAGGTGGAATTGAGAATACAGGAGTAAACCCATGTCTTGTCAACCCATTTTCAACAAGGGTGCCAAGACTATTCACTGGGTAAAGAAGAGTCTGGTGCTGGGACAAATGGATACCCATGTACAAAAAAAATGAAGTTGGATCCCTTATCTCATACCATATGTAAGGGTATTGTTCCATCTACAGTATTTCATGTTTCTTTTTGCTGCAAACTGAATCACCTTATTACATAGTCACTGGAGGAAATTTTTAAATAAGGCAACAACTCTGAGTCCTGTGGGAATATAATGTGTTTGTTGAGTCTTGGTCATAAAAAAGATAATCTGTCATTTCTTGTGGGGGCTAAAGTTATTGCTCCACATAGGGGGAAGGACATCCACATTTTGCTAGGGACAGCCCATGGCTTCACTTTTTTAATTTAAAAAGAACTTAAATGGAAATGGGTTTCTTTATCTTTGATAATCGCAGTGTGGCAGTTTAGTGGGCTTTTTTTTTATTATGGTAAAGTACGTGTTAGAGAGACATCATTTTGAGCTTTTCAAGCGTCCAATGCAGTGACATTAAGAACATTCCCATTGTTGGGCAACCATCAACATTATCTGGTTATATGGTTCCAGAATTCCCAAAAGGAAACTCTGTGTCCAGCAAGCAGTCACAATTCTCTCCTTTTCCCAGTCTCTGGCAACCACTTACCTGCTTCCTCTGAATTTGCCTATTGTGGATATTTAATGTAAATATGTGATATATATGATACATAGCCTTTTGTGTCTGCCTTCTTTCACTTAGCATGTTCTTAAAATTCATCCATGTCATATATATAATGTATATATAACATGTATTAGTACTTCCTTTTGTACAGATATATATCCTATTCTGTTATCTATCAGTTGATGGTCTTTTGGGTTTTTTTTGGTGTACGTTTTTGCATGGATGTTTTTATTTTGGTATATACGAAGTATGGAATTGTTAGGTCACATGGTAATTGTGTTTAACTTGAACCCAAAACTTCTACAGCCCTGTAGTTTCGCGTTCTCACCAGTAATGTACAAGCCTTCCAAATTTTCCACCTTTACTCAATTTTCCTTTTTTATAATAGCCCTCCCAGTGGGTGTGAAGTGGTATCTCATTGTGGTTTAATTTCTACTTTCCTAACAGCTAAAGATGTTAAGCATCTTTATCTGTGTTTATTGGCCATTTGTCTGTCTTGGGAGAAATGTCTATTCCTTTGCCCATTCCTCCATATGAATTAAAAATTTTAATTGTAATTGCCGATTCCAAGTCTCACTCAGATTAGTCAGTCACCAATATGACAACCAGTACCCAAGAAAACCTAGTCTTTTTCTTAATGTTTAATACTCAGCTGAGTTCAATATATGCATGGTTGATAATATTAATACATGCATGATATATTATTTAGGAGGGTAAAATTAATGCTATGTGGGTTCAGAGTTGTAAGAAAGACTTCCCCAGGTTAGGAAGTAGCTGAGTGGCATGTGAAGAATCATATCTGAATTTAAATACATACCTGTACTGGGGTTAGGATTTGAGACGCTTTACTCGTATTTGTGTTGTCTTTGTTGAGTTTAAATATATTTTGGTTACTAGACCCTTATCAGGGATGTGATTTGTCTTTTCACACTTGAGATAATATACTTTTGATGTGATATACTAAATTTAATTTTTATGAAGTCTAATAATTTTTTGTTGCTTGTGCTTTTGGTGTCATATCTAAAAAATCATTACTAAATCTGAGGTCATGAAAATCTGTCCTAGGATTTGAGAGTTGTATAGTTTCAGCTTTTTTATTTAATGTCTTTGATCCATTTTGAGTTAAATTTTATATATGGTATGAGGTAAGGGATCCAACTTCATTTTTTTTGTACATGGATATCCATTTGTCCCAGCACCATTTGTTGAAGAGACTATTCTTTACCCAGTGAACAGTCTGGGCACCCTTGTGGAAAATGGGTTGACAAGACATGGGTTTATTCCTGTATTCTCAGTTCTGTTCCATTGAGCTATGTATCTATCCCTGTGTCACTACCACTCTTAATTTGATTACTGTATCTGTGTAGTAAGTTTTGAATTTAAAAAGTATGAGTCCTCCAATTTTGTTCTTTTTTAAACTTTTTTTTTTTTTTTGGCTAGTCTAGCTTCCTTGCAATTCCATATGAATCTTAGGATGTTTTTCCATTTAAGGAAAAAAGGCCATTGGGATTTTGATAGGGATTGCAATGAATCTGTAGACCACATTGGAAAGTATTACCATCTTACTCCAGAAAAAGAAATCCAAAACTCCTTACCCCTCCCTTACTGACCACTAGAATTGCACTCTACCCAATTTTTAAGACTTTCAATAGAGGTTAACGCAGTGTGGTACTGTCACAGATAAGATACATAGATCATGGAACTGAACAAAACATCCAGAATTCCATACAAACACGGGCAACTTTTTTTTTTTTTTTTGCTATATAGTTATTATCAAAGGTCAAGGCTAATGGATTACAGTTCAATAACTTAAGGTATTTCCTTCTGGCTATTCTAAAACACTGTAGACACTAAAAAGTATCTATATAATATAGAGTTAGTAGTCACAGTCATTTGTTAAATCCTAATTTCTTGGTTCTACCTCCACCCTCTCATTTGATCTCTCAATCTTTGGGGATATCTGGGCAATGACTTTTAACTTCATAGTGCTGGAAATGGGTGTTGACCTTATGGGGCAGAGAAATGAAACTGGTTGATGTTCTTGGAGAGACTGGTACCTTTGGGTTTCAGTATTGCCATCTTAACAGTATTAAGTCTTCAAATCCATGAAGATAGGGTGTCTTTCCATTTATTTAGATCTTTAATTCAGCAGTGTTTTGTAGTTTCAGTATACAACTGTTGCACCTCCTGAGTTAAATTTATTCCTAAGGATTTTATTCTTCTGATGATACTGCAAATGAAAGTGAATTTTGTCCAGCCATATTTGTCAAAGTCTGATACTTTGGATATTAAGAAATGTTATAATTAAACTTGATGTCTATGCACATATCAAAATAATACAGGAAGATTTCAATGGCCAAAATAACTACAAAAAATAAACAAATTACCTTTATTAAGTTACCACTTCAGTCCTTACATTGATTTGTTTTAAAAAAAATAGTCTGAAATACCAAAGTGAGTATACATAATAAATAGAAAATAGGGATGCATAGTGCTGGAGATGTATCAACCATCTTCATCTGCTGAAGACAAAATTTGGTGCACAATTAGTATTTGTTGAAAGAGCAGCCAAAGTACCTGGGAGAGGGTAGCTTAAAGTCTGGACCACTCACCAAAAAATATATTCACTCTGTATCTGGAAGCTAACCTCACTATAGCACTGAATTCTACCCCCCATAAGAACAATTTTTAAAGTATCAAAAGTGCCAGGGGACTTTTATTGACAGCTTTTTAAGTCAAAGTTTAAAAATATCTAATGATTAGGCAAATAAGCTAAGCCACAGGGCAGCCCCTGTAACAATAAGTTACACAGTGTGAATTTAATAACTTAAGTGTGATATGGTTAATATAATACATACATCATGAATATCTAAACTAACCTTTTTCAAGTAAAGTGATAATGGAAAGTTTAAACTTAGTTTCAATTTCTGCTCTGAAGAGGGATGTCAGTATTCTAGCAACAGTGATGACATCCCATTGTAAATGCAGAACATGCTGATGTATACATTGCTTTGAATTATACTTGATTGAAGAAAATACTATGTACATGTGGTTCAATATTCTGTGTGCAAATTTTAAATGGTGCAGGTTTATAATCAAAGCTGGGTTTAACAAATACTTTCTGACTTCTAAAAGTTAATGATGAAAGCACTTCCTAAATATGAACAAACTTAGAAGTAGGTGACACCAATTCTTCTTTCTCCTCTATGTGTGATGAACTTCATGTAGCATTAATTCCCGAGGTATATTTGTTTCTGGACCATACAGCTTACATGCTCTTCTTTCAAAGGCAGCTACCATCTGCTTTACAACTTCATCAAAAAACAGCGTGGCAAGCTGAGAGTGTAGAAGTGAGCGAAATTCGAAAGAAATCTGTAGGAAAATGCTAATAATTATTTTAGGAAGATGTGTCTTAAACCTCCAATTAGGACGGTGATACTTACACTGTGGCCTGGGCTAGTTGGCCCAGTATCTAAGGCAGAGCTGGGTGAGGTTTTCAGCCCTCTTCAGAAAAGGCTGTCTTATTTACAGCAATAAACATTAACTACTGGCACAAGGAGCTTAAGTAAACAAGGCCAACGGATCTCATTTCAAGGCAAAGAGATATGGCTTCTTAATAAGTTGAGAAAAGCCACACAAAAGCTTTGCTGAATACATGTATCACTCTGACAATCATTAATGTGTCCCTTTTAGATCTGTTCTACCCCCAAAAAAGAAATAAGGAAAGGAAGTGATACTTCTGATAGGTAGCAACAGGAAGATGACTCACGTGTGCATTTCAGACAGACAAGGTTGATGGTTCAATCTGAAAGTAGCTAATGAATTAGAACTTTATATCTCATTGTTCCAGATGGAATTCAAGGCAACTTGTTTTACTTTTCATTTTAAAATAATCTGATTTATAGAAATGTTTCAAATATAGTACAAAGAATTCCCTTATAACCATCACTCAGATTCCTTTATGTTAATGTCTTATATAAGCACAGTTCTATGATCAAAATCAGGATATTAACAGAGGGAGTTAATACTATCAGATTATAATGCTGTAATCTTCATGGATCTTTTTCAAAGTTTTCCAATGTCATTTATCCACTTATGTTTAATGAAAGTAACTCAAGTGCTAAGAACACCATATAGTAATTTAATCAAAATTAGGACCATTTCTTGCGATTTAATGACTGTTACAGAGAACTCTCTGTCAACAAAGGAAAAAGTGGCTTTAAGTTTTTATAGCAAAGGTAATGTGAACAAGAAATTACCAAAGTCACTATATTCTTAAAACATCTTTTTCCCTTTGTCCTGTATTTCTGCTTCTTATAAATCAATGTGTAGATTTAGTTTGGTGCTATTCAGCTGTTACTATAAAAACTGAGTGAAGTCATGACATGTGTCTTATAGTCTGTGGACTTAACAAAAATTATTTCACTTATGTGAAATAATTAGAATATGCAAATTCAGAGCCCGAAACTAGAAAACAAGATACCAGGGGTTGGGGTGGGTCGGGGTGGGTTGGGGAATGGATGTTGGTGATGGCAGCACAATATTGTGAATAAAAATAACACCACTAAATTGTATATTTGAAAGTGGTTAAAGTGGGAAATTCTAGTTGTATATATGTAAACAGAATAAAAATTTAAAACTCATAGAACTGTAAAACAAAAAATGACCCTAATGTCAACTATGGACCATAGTTAATAGTATAACTGAAATAATATTGTTTCATCAATTGTAACAAAAAAATTACTAACACTAATGCAGAGTGTTAACAGGGAAAACTGTATGGGGACAGGGTATATGAGAACTCTATACTTTCTGCATGATTTTTTGTAAACCTATGATTGCTAATAAAAAGAAAAAAGGAATGAATATTCAAGTTTGCAAAAAATACAATAGAAAAAAGGAGAAATGTTCTTTAGTATTTTTTCCTATAAAGTCAGTGCAGAAAAGGTATCCAATGGTCAGAAATTTGAGATTTTTTAAAAGTGTGTTTCAGTAATCTCTGTGCCTATAAGATAATTAATTATGGCATGTGGGTTCTACTCCCTCTATAGCAACTTCACCTGATAGTTGGAACAAATCAAGGGGTTTCTGAGAGACTTACTGAAAAATCCAAAGTACAAGTTCTTGGGTAGCCAGGAAGACCTGGGCTAAAACGCCAAACAGTCTCCAAATGATTGAAAAGTCTCCCATCTGTACAGGATGCCTACAACAAAATTAAAAAATAAAGCCGCAGTAAAATATCACTTGTTTATTTGCCAGAATCTACCATGAGGCTGATTTTTTTGAGAAGTATATATTTTTGATGATGAAGCCATCTGATTTTTAAGCTTGGTATTAGGAAGTAACCTCTTGCCTTAATAAAAGCCATATTCATTTCTTCTGGGATCCACAAGATTTTAAATTTTCTCTTCCACCGCTACCACCCACTGTGCTACTCAGATTTCTCTTCCAGCAGAAAAACGGAGTGATTTTCCGAAGCCTGTTTCCGGCTCTGCCACTCAAACGATCCTGAACAAGTTAATTCCCTACACCATACATTTCTTTTTTTTTTTCCTCCCAACTGAGTTAAGTTTATTCTTTTTCCATATATTTCTTTAATAGATAAAGTGAGTATAATACCTACTTTATACAATCACTATGAGATTAAAATGTGTATAAAGTACCTAACACAGATCTCTAGTAATAATCTAAACTGTTCTCTCCTACCCCCCTATTTTTCTCTAGTTAATCATAGTTAGCATTTATTTTACTCTTTACTCTTATTCCTAGAGGCTTCTATGGCTCCAGTTTCCTCAAGTCTGACCCGAACCCTTGTCCCTGACCCATCCATTTCTTTTGGACCTCTTCAGTGCACATGTGTATTTTATGTGTGTCTACACACTGAAACACAATACTTAGCCTTACTACGTGCAGTGCATTTTGATATTTCCCATTCTGTATCACTTATGATTGAGACCCACTAAAATGGTGACCAGAATCATATTCACTAGTGGACTGTTAGCACTGGTTATGACCTTGAGTAAAGTTCAGCCTCTACCTACTACTCAAAGATACTATCTGGACTTTATTATACTAGTAGACAAGTGACCTCAAGAATACATACAACCTTCCTTCAGCAACAGACCCATTTTTTAATTCCTGTTTCAAAGTCTACACTACCCTCTTCAATTAAGCCTTAAGTTTTCAGTAAGTATCCTGAGGCCAATAAATAAACTAGCAAAAGGAGGACTTGTATGGGTAAACCATGTTTCCCTAGAGTAAAATGAGACATGTTTCTTCCCTAGGTATAGGTTCCCTAAACACATAACCCAGGACCATTTCTCTGACTAAATTCTGGATCTTTCCACAGGAAAGTCAAACTGGGAGTCAAAGAACTGAAAATCTAGTTGCAGTTTTGTTCCTAACCTTTATTTCATTTCTTAACCCTTTTGAATCAATTATCAGATGGTAATATGGTAATATCATTATTACAAACAATGTCAGCTGCACCCAAGGTAAAAAGCAGTTATAAAGAAATGCTCCCTTTATGTAAGGAATTTTAGTTTTTTAAATGAAAACCAATGAATGTCTTAAAAACTTATTTAGACATGATTCAATAACAATCATTAAAATACTACCTCGAATTTAATCACATTATGCTAAGTCATTGGGGAAAAATGAAAATTTCCTTCAAAATATTCAGCTTTACATTTGGTTCAATAATGGCCATCTAATTTTTAAAAGCATCAAGAGTCAATGATAAAGTCTTATTTCAGTTATCCAACTTTAACACATTCTGTCTCTTTTCAATCACATAAAAAGCTTACAGCAAAGTTAACACTAAGGGAGAAACAGCTATTGGAAATACTAAAATATAGTATCTTCCTCTGACTATTTTTCTTCAAAACGTGGTACTGCTGCACTCATAAAATTATCTAGCCCAGGAACCCACAGAATTTTACTGGTATGGTTTGAACATACCAGGAACAATAATGCCAAAGGCCTCGTGCCTAACAGCAGAAAATGCTGACCACAGTAGAAGCTATCCCATACAAAATACTCATATTGTTAACATTCACTGAACTGTTGCTTCTATTAAATCTGCTGAAAACTTTCAAGAGCTCTGGCCATTAGATACTAGAATTAATGACACATTAAGTCACAGGCACATTTTGGGCAGCTAATATTTCACAGAAAAGGTCACAGGGCTTCTGCTGCTCCCTTGGTAATAATGATTTTTATTGTATATCACATGCATAATAAGTATTAAAATCTAGAATCTGAACCTAGAGACAACTGAATGTTGAGCATATATAGTTTTGTGTTATTCTCAAACATATCCTGAGACAGTCAATTAGCGAATTAAGCGTGAATTTATTATAATGGAAAAAAATGTGGAATCAGACACACATAGTGTGACTTTCGCAAGGTTCCTAATGTTAAGCCTCATAAAACTGAGAAAGCAATACTCATCTAACACTGCCTATTAATGAAGATTAATCTTTTAAATAATATAGTTTCCTCCTTCCTGGGCAGTGTGCAAAGCTACTCTGAGATTATGATGGATGTTTCTGGATCTGCAAGGTAAGTAGTGAGGCCTTCATAAGTAAGGAGAACTCACGACTCCATTATTGTAGTATGGGTCTGGGGATAACAAATAAAAAAAGCAGCGTGCCTTTCTTCAAAGAGCTCAATCTTGTCAAGGTTTGTAAATAACTTGTTAAATGAACAAATGTAAGAGAAGGGGCAAAATTAATAAAGCATTTACAAAGCCCAGAGAAATCATGAAGGTAAGAATAATTATCTATATGAAAGGAAAGGGAGAAATGAAACTGGATAGCCGAATTTAAGGAAATTATAGTCAAGGAGTTAAGCACATTACAGATAGAAGAACAATATGCAAAGGCACAGAGCTGTAGAATAATTACCATACAGTGCATTAAGGGAACTTTAACATGGATGGTATTGCCTGAATATTCAGTACAGTATGGGGGATGGGAGGACGAGGAGGGTGAGGAATAGATGGGCTCATGTGTAAGGCTAAAGAGCTTGACTTTATCTGTATGTTTTAAGAAGTCATGGAGGGCGGGGCAAGATGGTGGATTGGTGAGGTGTATGTTTTAGATATTCCTCCAGGAAAGTAGGTAGAAAGCCAGGAACTGCGTGGACTGGACACTGCAGAGCAATTTGACTTTGGGCATACTTCATACAACACTCATGAACACGTCGAACTGCTGAGATCAGCGAAATCTGTAAGTTTTTGCGGCCAGGGGACCCACGCCCCTCCCTGCCAGGCTCAGTCCCATGGGAGGAGGGGCTGTCAGCGCTCGGAAGGAGAAGGGAGAACTGCAGTGGCAGCTCTTATCGGAAACTCATTCTACTGATCCAAATTTCCAACCACAGACAGACTGAGACCAGACACCAGAGAATCTGAGAGCAGCCAGCCCAGCAGAGAGGAGACAGGCATAGCAAAAAACAGCAAGAAAAACTAAAAAATAAAAGCAGAGGCTTCTTGGAGTTCTGGTGAACATAGAAAGGGGAAGGGCAGAGCTCAGGCCCTGAGGCTTATATGCAAATCCCGAAGAAAAACTGATCTCTCTGTCCCCTGGATCTTTCCATAATGGCCCTAATTGCTTTGTCTCTTAGCATTTCAATAACCCATTAGATCTGCTAGGAGGGCTTTTATATATTTTTTTAATCTTTTTTTTTCTGTTTCTAAAACAATTACTCTAAGAAGCCCAATACAGAAAGCCTCAAAGACTTGCAATTATGGCAGGTCAAGACAAGAGCAGAACTAAGAGAGCACTGAGACAAAAGGCAATAATCCAGTGGCTGAGAAAATTCACTAAACAACACAACTTCCCAAGAAAAGGGGGGTGTCCGCTCATAGCCATCATCCTGGTGGACAGGAAACACTCCTGCCCGTCGCCAGCCCCATAGCCCAGAGCTGCCCCAGACAACCCAGTGTGACGGAAGTGCTTCAAATAACACGCACACACCACAAAATCGGGGGTGGACATTAGCCTTCCCTGCACCCTCAGCTGGTTGTCCCAGAGTTGGGAAGGTGGAGCAATGTGAATTAATAAAGCCCCATTCAGCCATCATTTCAGCAGACTGGGAGCCTCCCTACACAGCCCAGCAGCCCAGAACCGCCCTGGGGGGACGTCACTCACCTGTGACATAGCACAGTCATCCCTCAACAGAGGACTTGGTAGTGCACGGCCTGGAAAAGGGACCCACTCGCAAGTCTCAGGGGCCATACGCCAATACCAAGGACTTGTGGGTCAGTGGCAGAGACAAACTGTGGCAGGACTGAACTGAAGGATTAGATTATTGCAGCAGCTTTAAAACTCCAGGAACATCAGGGAGATTTGATTGTTAGAGCCACCCCCCTCCCCCGCCCTGACCACCCAGACACACACCCCCTATACAGAGCGGGCAACAACAACTACACACGCAAGCTTGGTACACCAATTGGACCCCACAAGACTCACTCCCCCACTCACCACAAAGGCAAAGCAGGGGAGAAATGGCTTGTGGAGAACAGGTGGCTCGTGGACGCCACCTGCTGGTTAGTTAGAGAAAGTGTACTCCACGAAGCTGTAGATCTGATAAATTAGACATAAGGACTTCAACTGGTCTACAAATCCTAAAAGAACCCTATCAAGTTAAGCAAATGCCAAGAGGCCAAAAACAACAGCAAATTCTAAAGCGTATGAAAAAACCAGATGATATGGAAAACCCAAGCCCAAACACCCAAATCAAAAGATCAGAAGAGACACAGTCCCTAAAGCAACTAATCAAAGAACTAAAGATGAACAATGAGACCATAGTACGGGATACAAAGGATATCAAGAAGACCCTAGAAGAGCATAAAGAAGACACTGCAAGACTAAATAAAAAAAATAGATGATCTTATGGAAATTAAAGAAACTGTTGACCAAATTAAAAAGATTCTGGATACTCACAGTACAAGACTAGAGGAAGTTGAACAACGAATCAGTGACCTGGAAGATGACAGAATGGAAAATGAAAGCACAAAAGAAAGAATGGGGAAAAAAAATCGAAAAAATCGAAATGGACCTCCGGGATAGATAATATAAAACGTCCAAATATAAGACTCATTGGTGTTCCAGAAGCGGAAGAAAAGGGTTAAGGTCTAGGAAGAGTATTGAAACAAATTGTTGAGGAAAACTTCCCAAATCTTCTAAACACCATAAATACACAAATCATAAATGCCCAGTGAACTCCAAATAGAATAAATCCAAATAAACCCACTCCAAGACATATTCTGATCACACTATCAAACACAGAAGAGAAGGAGCAAGTTATGAAAGCAGCAAGAGAAAAGCAATTCACCACATACAAAGGAAATACCATAAGACTAAGTAGTGACTACTCAGCAGCCACCATGGAGGCGAGAAGGCAGTGGCACGATATATTTAAAATTCTGAGTGAGAATAATTTCCAACCAAGAATTCTTTATCCAGCAAAGATCTCCTTCAAATTTGAGGGAGAGCTTAAATTTTTCACAGGCAAACAAATGCTGAGAGAATTTGCTAACAAGAGACCTGCCCTACTGGAGAAACTAAAGGGAGCCCTACAGACAGAGAAACAAAGAAAGGACAGAGAGACTTGGAGAAAAGTTCAGTACTAAAGAGATTCGGTATGGGTACATTAAAGGATATTAATAGAGAGAGGGGAAAAATATATATGACAAACATAAACCAAAGGATAAGATGGCTGATTCAAGAAATGCCTTCACGGTTATAATGTTGAATGTAAATGGATTAAACTCCCCAATTAAAAGATATAGATCGGCAGAACGGATTAAAAAAAATGAACCATCAATATGTTGCATACAAGAGACTCATCTTAGACACAGGGACACAAAGAAATTGAAAGTGAAAGGATGGAAAAAAATATTTCATGCAAGCTACAGCCAAAAGAAAGCAGGTGTAGCAATATTAATCTCAGATAAAATAGACTTTAAATGCAGGGATGTTTTGAGAGACAAAGAAGGCCACTACATACTAATAAAAGGGGCAATTCAAAAAGAAGAAATAACAATCATAAATGTCTATGTACCCAATCAAGGTACCACAAAATACATGAGAGAAACACTGGCAAAACTAAAGGAAGCAATTGATGTTTCCACAATAATTGTGGGAGACTTCAACACATCACTTTCTCCTATAGATAGATCAACCAGACAGAAAACCAGTAAGGAAACTGAAAACCTAAACAACCTGATAAATGAATTAGATTTAAGACATATACAGAACATTACATCCCAAATCACCAGAATACACATTCTTCTCTAGTGCTCACGGAAGTTTCTCCAGAATAGATCATATGCTGGGACATAAAACAAGCCTCAATAAATTTAAAAAGATTGAAATTATTCAAAGCACATTCTCTAACCATAATGGAATACAATCAGAAGTCAATAACCATCAGAGACTTAGAAAATTCACAAATACCTGGAGGTTAAACAACACACTCCTAAACAATCAGTGGGTTAAACAAGAAATAGCAAGAGAAATTGCTAAATATATAGAGACAAATGAAAATGAGAACACAACATTCCAAAACCTACGGGATGCAGCAAAAGCGGTACTGAGGGGGAAATTTATAGCAATAAATGCATATATTAAAAAGGAAGAAAGAGCCAAAACCAAAGAACTAATGGATCTACTGAAGAAGCTAGAAAATGAACAGCAAACCAATCCTAAACCAAGTAGAAGAAAAGAAATAGCAAGGATTAAAGCAGAAATAAATGACATAGAGAACAAAAAAACTAAATAGAGAGGATAAATATCACCAAAAGTTGGTTCTTTGAGAAGATCAACAAGATTGACAAGCCCCTAGCTAGACTGACAAAATCAAAAAGAGAAAAGACCCATATAAACAAAATAATAAATGAAAAAGGTGACATAACTGCAGATCCCGAAGAAATTTAAAAAATTATAAGAGGATACTATGAACAACTGTATGCCAACAAACTGGATAATGTAGAGGAAATGGACAATTTCCTGGAAACATATGAACAACCTAGACTGACCAGAGAAGAAATAGAAGGCCTCAACCAACCCATCACAAGCAAAGAGATCCAATCAGTCATCAAAAAGTTTCCCACAAATAAATGCCCAGGGCCAGATGGCTTCACAGGGGAATTCTACCAAACTTTCCAAAAAGAACTGATACCAATCTTACTTAAAGTCTTTCAAAACACTGAAGAAAATGGAACACTATCTAACTCATTTTATGAAGCTAACATTAATCTAATACCAAAACCAGGCAAAGATGCCACAAGAAAGGAAAACTACCAGCCAATCTCCCTAATGAATACAGATGCAAAAATCCTCAACAAAATACTTGCAAATCGAATCCAAAGACACATTAAAAAAATCATACACCATGACCAAGTGGGGTTCATTCCAGGCATGCAAGGATGGTTCAACATAAGAAAATCAATCAATGTATTATAACGCATTAACAATTCGAAAGGGAAAAATCAAATGATCATCTCAATAGATGCTGAAAAAGCATTTGACAAAATCCAACATCCCTTTTTGATAAAAACACTTCAAAAGGTAGGAATTGAAGGAAACTTCCTCAACATGATAAAGAGCATATATGAAAAACCCACAGCCAGCATAGTACTCAATTGTGAGAGACTGAAAGCCTTCCCTCTAAGATCAGGAACAAGACAAGGATGCCCGCTATCACCACTGTTATTCAACATTGTGCTGGAAGTGCTAGCCAGGGCAACCTGGCAAGACAAAGAAATAAAAGGCATCCAAATTGGAAAGGAAGAAGTAAAACTGTCATTATTTGCAGATGATACGATCTTGTATCTGGAAAACCCTGAGAAATCGACGATACAGCTACTAGAGCTAATAAATTTAGCAAAGTAGCGGGATACAAGATTAATGCACATAAGTCAGTAATATTTCTATATGCTAGAAATGAACAAACTGAAGAGACACTCAAGAAAAAGACACCATTTTCAATAGCAACTAAAAAAATCAAGTACCTAGGAATAAACTTAACCAAAGATGTAAAAGACCTATACAAAGAAAACTACATAACTCTACTAAAGGAAATAGAAGGGGACCTTAAAAGATGGAAAAATATTCCATGTTCATGGATAGGAAGTCTAAATGTCATTAAGATGTCAATTCTACCCAAACTCATCTACAGATTCAATGCAATCCCAATCAAAATTCCAACAACCTACTTTGCAGACTTGGAAAAGCTAGTTATCAAATTTATTTGGAAAGGGAAGATGCCTCGAATTCCTAAAGACACTCTAAAAAAGAAAAATAAAGTGGGAGGACTTACACTCCCTGACTTTGAAGCTTATTATAAAGCCACAGTTGTCAAAACAGCATGGTACTGGCACAAAGATAGACATATAGATCAATGGATTCGAATTGAGAATTCAGAGAAAGACCCCCAGATCTATGGCCGACTGATCTTTGATAAGGCCCCCAAAGTCACTGAACTGGGTCATAATGGTCTTTTCAACAAATGGGGCTGGGAGAGTTGGATATCCATATCCAAAAGAATGAAAGAGGACCCCTACCTCACCCCCTACACAAAAATTAACTCAAAATGGACCAAAGATCTCAATATAAAAGAAAGTACCATAAAACTCCCAGAAGATAATGTAGGAAAACATCTTCAAGACCTTGTATTAGGCGGCCACTTCCTAGACTTTACACCCAAAGCACAAGCAACAAAGAAAAAACAGATAAATGGGAACTCCTCAAACTTACAAGTTTCTGTACCTCAAAGGAATTTGTCAAAGAGGTAAAGAGGCAGCCAACTCAATGGGAAAAAATTTTTGGAAACCATGTATCTGACAAAAGACTGATATCTTGCATATATAAAGAAATCCTACAACTCAATGACAGTAGTACAGACAGCCCAATTATAAAATGGGCAAAAGATATGAAAAGACAGTTCTCTGAAGAGGAAATACAAATGGCCAAGAAACACATGAAAAAAATGTTCAGCTTCACTAGCTATTAGAGAGATGCAAATTAAGACCACAATGAGATACCATCTCACACTGATTAGAATGGCTGCCATTAAACAAACAGGAAACTACAAATGCTGGAGGGGATGTGGAGAAATTGGAACTCTTATTCATTGTTGGTGGGACTGTATAATGGTTCAGCCACTCTGGAAGTCAGTCTGGCAGTTCCTTAGAAAACTAGATACAGAGTTACCATTCGATCCAGCGACTGCACTTCTCGGTATATACCCGGAAGTTTGGAGAGCAGTGACACGAACGGATATCTGCACGCCAATGTTCATAGCAGCATTATTCACAATTGCCAAGAGATGGAAACAACCCAAATGTCCTTCAACAGATGAGTGAATAAATAAAATGTGGTATATACACACGATGGAATACTACACGGCAGTAAGAAGGAACGATCTCGTGAAACACATGACAACATGGATGAACCTTGAAGACAACGCTGAGCGAAATAAGCCAGGCACAAAAAGACAAATATTATATGTTACCACTAATGTGAACTTTGAAAAATGTAAAACAAATGGTTTATAATGTAGACTGTAGGGGAACTATCAAAAGAGAGCAATTAAGGAAGGGGCAACAATAATCCAAGAAGAACAGATAAGCTATTGTGGGTAAATTTAACATTCTGGGAATGCCCAGGAATGACTATGGTCTGTTAATTTCTGATGGGTATCGTAGGAACAAGTTCACAGAAATGTTGCTATATTAGGTTACTTTCTTGGGGTAGAGTAGGAACATGTTGGAAGTAAAGTAGTTATCTTAGGTTAGTTGTCTTTTTCTTACTCCCTTGTTATGGTCTCTTTGAAATGTTCTTTTATTGTATGTTTTTTTTTTAATTTTTTAATTTTTAATTTTTTTTATTTTTCATACAGTTGATTTAAAAAAAAAAAAAAGAAAAAAAATATGTAGAGCCCCCGTGAGGAGCCTGTGGCGAATGCAGGGTTATTGGCCTACCCCACCTCGATGGTTGCTAACATGACCACAGACATAGGGGACTGGTGGTTTGATGGGCTGAGCTCTCTACCACAGGATTTACCCTTGGGAAGACTGTTGCTGCAAAGGAGAGTCTAGGCCTCCCTATAATTGTGCCTAAGAGCCTCCTCCCGAATGCCTCTTTGTTGCTCAGATGTGGCCCTCTCTCTCTACCTAAGCCAACTTGAAAGGTGAAATCACTGCCCTCCCCACTACGTGGGATCAGACACCCAGGGGAGTGAATCTCCCTGGCAACGTGGAATATGACTCCCGGGGAGGAATGTAGACCTGGCATCGTGGGATGGAGAACATCTTCTTGACCAAAAGGGGGATGTGAAAGGAAAGGAAATAAGCTTCAGTGGCAGAGAGATTCCAAAAGGAGCCGAGAGGTCTCCCTGGTGGGCACTCTTACGCACAATTTAGACAACCCTTTTTAGGTTCTAATGAATTGGGGTAGCTGGTGGTATATACCTGAAACTATCAAAGTACAACCCAGAACCCATGAATCTCAAAGACAATTGTATAAAAATGTAGCTTATGAGAGGTGACAATGGGATTGAGAAAGCCATAAGGACCACACTCTCCTTTATTTAGTTTATGGATGGATGAGTAGAAAAATAGGGGAAGGAAACAAAGAAACAAACAAAGGCACCCAGTGTTCTTTTTTACTTTAATTGCTCTTTTTCACTTTAATTATTATTCTTGTTATTTTTGTGTGTGTGCTAATGAAGGTGTCAGGGATTGAGTTAGGTGACGAATGTACAACTATGTAATGGTACTGTGAACAATCCAATGTACGATTTGTTTTGTATGACTGCGTGGTATGTGAATATATCTCAATAAAATGAAGATTTAAAATTAAAAAAAAAAAAAAAAAAAAAGAATTCATGGAAGGGATAAAAGCCAGTGAAGAAAAATGAGATTTTTTTTAGAGTAGTTTTAGACAGAAGCAGCATAGTATACTAAGATTAAAATTATAAGGACTTTAATGAAAAGAGACTGAGGTCAAGGAATAGAAAATAAGAATTTAAGATTATAGAAATACTCGCGGGTATCAGACAGAATGAGATGGAGTGTTGGCAAATTATTTAACGCTAGTTCCAAGCCTTAGTTTACTCAAACATAAGATGGAAAATATAAAATATTTGAACCTCAGAGGACTGTTGTGGAGATTAAATAGGAAATTCAAGTAAAGCACTAATAAGGGCTCAATAAATATTAGCTCTTACATGAGAAACAGTGAAAACTCCAAAACTATAGGGCAATCTGGTGAAAACACTCTTTATAATGGCAAAGTCCCAGAATGGGTTATAGCCTTGTAAGTGGAGTTCAAATTCTGAGATTGAGAACAGGCAGACTCCAAGGTTACAGCTTAATACTGGACAGAATACTTCTGGTCTAAGAGTCATACCTCCTTCAATGCCTGACAAAGAGTTGACTAAAGTATTTAGCCACAGCCAATACAAATGATATTATCTTTCAAGCCTGTAGGCACAAAAGCACAACTCAGCTTTAAAAGTCTGCTGTCATGCACTAGGAATTCAGAAGAAATGGTATTACTCTAAGGAATTTTGCCTTTTTGTGTATTTAAGTCTGAAGACCTTTTCTACATGTGTATCCTCTTCTAGCCAGAGTAAGATAATTAATATAATGCATGTAACGGTAGCTGGCATTTTGGTGTCTTGGTATATGGCAGGATGACCTCAACAATGCTAATGGTTCTCCACATTTGTAGCTTTTCTACCTTTTTTCATCCTCTCACTTTTCCTTCCTTAATTTTTTTTACATATTTATTAAGCAACATTGAATGTCTTTTTTCTTAATATTCCAATAGTAAAGCATTTATTATTTTTCTTTTAAAGTAATGCAAAGATTAAAACATTTCTCATTTGTGTACTCTAAAACTGATTGTCCCTATGGGTCAGAGTCAACAGAAAGAAAAAAGAGAAAATGAAAAAGTTTCCAACTTCCATTTTCTAGTCAAACTCTACTTGGAAAGAAAAATGCTAGTATTGTATATGTAACACAATTAGGAAATGTAATAAAAAGTTCTTTTTCCCCCCTCTTCCTATTAGTTTAGGGAAATCTTTTTAATGTATTACTTTAACATAAGTAAAACATAATGCATTTTATATAATCAATATTTAGGGAGTATTTTTTAAAATAATTAAACCATTACCTTTACCAAATGTGGTTTCACCAAGGTTACTACTGAGGTATATCGCTCCAACATGGGTGGAAACCCAATTTCTAATCGTGTTTTGCAGTATCCAGATCTCTTTGATATTACATCCGATTTTTTGCACCAAGGAACAAAATGCTTATAATCGTCCATTCCTGATACCACATCATACATTTCCTGCATAGAATATCTTTAAAAAAAAAAAAATGAAAGGGGATGTTAACTTCATATGTTTATAGATGGTATTCTCATACTTTAAACTGAGTATGTGTGTTCAGGCAATAAATCACTGGACACACATATTGAACCATACTCTGGAATGAATGACTTCAAAGCAACAAAGAAAATAAGGAAGGAGTTAAATATACATACACAGCAGAAGTCACAATCTGGCAATGCATGGGCTAGATGTGGCCTACAGATGTGGTTTTTTAAATTTTTAGTTGGCTGCGAGCATTTAAAAATTGACAGGTTACATAAACTGGATTCATGACTTCTCTGAAAAAACTGAAAGGGCTTGCAACAATGGGTCCACATTTCTGTATAACAAGAATTGGCTTCAGTTGATCAACAATTCCTTACTTGGAGTCAACGATTTCACTTCCATCAGGCTGACATTCAAAAATACTCCTAATATTTCACAAAAGTTCATTTCAACAGAACTGTGAGAGAAAACACCTGGAAGCAACCTAGATGTCTATCAATAAGGGAATGATTAATAAATTATGATAGTCCATACTATAGAATTCTATTATCAGTTGATTGAAAGAATTAGTTAAAAAAAGAATTAGAGCAAATGCATACCTTAAAGCAAACAGGTATATGATAAATTGTTACATGAAAAAAAAATTACAAACCATAATAGTATGATTCTAAGAAACATCTGAAGTATACATTTCCTTGATTTTAAACTTATTTAATATTTGTATATTTTTCAAAAAAAATGTCAATAGAATGTCTGTAATGGAAATACAAAGAAAAAAGTCCTAGAAGGATACAATTGTTAATTTTGGGTGAAGGGAGTGGGGGTAAAGGTAGACTAATTTTTTGGTTTACGTATTTCAATCTCATTAGTCTTTTTATACAACCATGAAATATTTTAAAGCAGTTTTATTGAGATATATTCACAAACCATACAATCCATCCAAGGGTACAATCAATGACTCTCAGTATAATCACAGAGTTGCGCATTCATCACCACAATTTTAGAACATTTTCCTTTCTCCAAAAAGAAAAAACCCATATTCATAATACCCCCCTATTGTTGAAACTTAGCATTACTGTGGTACATTTGTTACCAACTGCTGAAAGAATATTAAAATATTACTCTTAACTATAGTGCACAGTTTGCATTAGGTGCATTTTTCCCCATAAACCACCCTATTATTAACATCTTGTAATAGTGACGTACATTTGTTATAGTTCATGACAACTATATTTACTATATATAGTAAATAAATACTATATGCTATAGTATATATAGTATATTTGTACTCTTAACTAAAGTCATTGTCCACAACAGGGTTCACTGCGTTACTCAGTTCCATGTTTTATCGTCTAGCTTTCCTCCTAATAACATATATAACCCAAAACTTCCCCTTTCAACCACATTCACATGCTTAATTCAGCACTGTTCCACTCAAAAGAAAGCTATTATCACCGTTATCCATATCCAAACACTAAAAATCAACCTAATTAGAGACTGCACAAATTAAGCATCCTCTAATTATTTCATAACAGTGAAATCATAAAACATTTGTTCTTTTGTGTCTGGCTTATTTCACTCAACATAATGTCCTCAAGGTTCATCCATGTTGTCACATGCATCAGGATTTCATTCCTTTTTACAGTTGAATAAAATTTTATTGTACATATATACCTAATTTTGTTTATCCACTCATTGGTTGATGGGATACTTGGATTGCTTCCATCTTTGGGCAATTATGAATAATGCTGCTATGAACATCAGAGTGAAAATGTCTTGTTTTGTCCCTGCTTTCAGTTCTTCTGGAACTGGATATATACCTAGTAAGGACTGCCTGATCATATGACAATTCTATACTTAATTTCCTGAGGAACCGCCAAACTATCTTCCACGGGGGCTATAACATTTTATATTTCCACCAGCAGTGAATGAGGGTTCCTATGTCTCCACATCCTCTCCAACACTTGTAGTTTTCTGTTTCGTTTTCTTTTGTTTTTAATAGTGGCCTTTCTAATAGGAGTGAAATGATACCTTATTGTGGCTTTCATGTACATTTCCCTAATAATAGTTAGTGATGTTGAGCATCTTTTCATGTGCTTTTTAGCCATTTGTATTTCCGCTTTGGAAAAATGGCTATTCAGGTCTTTTGCCCATTTTTCAGTTAGTTTGTCTTTTTATTGTTCAGTTTTAGGATTTCTTTATATATTCTGGATGTTAAATCCTTTTCGGGTTTGTGGTTTCCAGATATTTTCTCCCACTGAGTAGGCTGCCTTTTGACTTTCTTGACAAAGTTCCTTGAAGTTCAAAAAGGTTTTTAATTTTGAAGAGGTCCCATTTATTCCTTTGTTGCTTGTGCTTAGGGTGTAAATCTAAGAAACCATTGCCTATCACAAGATCTTAAAGATGCTTCCCCACATTTTCTTCTGGAATTTTATGGTCTTTGCTCTTATATTTAGTTCTTTGACCCATTTTGAGTTACTTTTTGTAAAGAGTGTGAGATAGGAGTCCTACTTCATTCTTTTTGGATATAGATACCTAGTTCTCCTACAACCATTTGTTGAAGATACTATTCTGTCCCAGTTGAGTGGGCCTGGAAGAACTGTCAAATAGCAATTGACCATAGATGTGAGGGTCTATTTCTGAACCCTCAATTAGATTCCCTGGTCAATATATCTATCTTAATGCCAGTATCATGCTGTTTTGACCACTGTAGCTTTGTAACATGCTTTAAAGTCAGAAAGTGTGAGCCCTCCATCTTCATTCTTCTTTTTCAAGGTGTTTTTGGCTTTTGGGGGCCCCTTACCCTTCCAAACAAATTTGATAATTGGCTTTTCCATTTCTGCATAGTAGGCTATTGGAATTTTCATTGGTATTGCATTGAATTTATAAACCAATTTGCATAGAATTGACATTAAATTTATTCCTGGATATTTGATTATTTTAATTACTATTGTAAATGGAATTTTTATTTCTTAATTTCCACCTCAGATTGCTCATTACTAGTATATAAAACACTACTGATTTCTGTGTGTAGATCTTGTATCCCACCCCTTTGCTCAACTCATTTATTAGCTTTACTAGCTTTGTTACAGATTTTTCAGGACTTTACACAGGCTTACGTCATCTGCAAATAGTGAATTTTACTTCTTCCTTCCCCATTTAGATGCCCTTGATTTCTTTTTTGTGTCAAACTGCCCTAGCTACAACTTCTAGTACAATGTTGAAAACAGTGGTGACAGAGGGCATCCTTATCTTGCTCTTGATCTCAGAGGGAAATCTTTCAGTCTTTCAAATCAAGTACAATGTTAGCTGTGGGTTTTTTATATATGCCCTTTACTATGTTGAGGAAGTTTCCTTTTATTCCTATCTTTTGAAGTGTTTTAATCAAGAAAGGATGCTGGATTTTGTCAAATTTCTTTTCCACGTCAATCAAGATGATCATGTGTTTATCCTCCTATGATTTGTCAATGTGGTGTATTTCATTAATATATTTTCTTGTGTTGAACCATTCTTGCATACCTGGGATAAAACCCACTTGACCATTGTATAATTCTTTCAATGTGCTACTGGATTCAAGTTGCAAGTATTTGTTGAGGATTTTTGCATCTATACTCATTAGAGAAATTCTTCTGTCATTTTCTTTCCTTGTAGTATCTTTATCTGACTTTGGTATTAGGGTGATGTTGGCCTCACAGAATGAGTTAAGGAGTGTTGCCTCCTCTTCAGGTGTTGGGAACAGTTTGAGCAGAAATGGAGTTAAGTGTTCTTGTAATGTCTGGTGTAATTCCCCTGTGAAACCATCTCGTCTTAGGCTTGTCTTTGTAGTTTCAATCTCTTTACCTGTAATTCATCTGTTGAGGTCTTCTATATCTTCTAGGGTCACTTTAGGTTGTTCTTGGGTTTCTAGGAATTTGTCCATTTCATCTAACTTGTCTAATTTGTTGGCACACAGTTATTTATATGATCTCTCACAATCCTTTTTATTTCTGTAGGTTCAGTAGTATTGACCCCCTCTCATTTCTGATATTATGTATTTGCATCCTCTCTTTTTTTCATCAGTCTAGCTAAGGGTTTGTCAATTTCATTGACCTGAAAGAACACCACTTGGTTTTGTGAATTCTTTTTTTTTTACTCTCTCATTTATTTCTTGCGGGTGACTGAGCTTGTACCTCGGCTTACCAGGCCTGGGCCAGGGGACCTGATATCACCCCCTGGGGAGGGTAGTAGGTACGGGCGTTAGTGCCCTCTGCAGCCCCCCCGAGCCTGGGGAGCGAGGTCAAGGCAGCTCCCTTTTCCTCACCCAAAATGTCACGGGCAGGGGAGGCTTGCCGGAGGAAACCGCCTTTCTCCCAACCGCCCTTTCCCCACTTCCTTATCTTACCCGCACACTCCCCTGTGCCAAGGCAACTCCTGCCACCGCCAGCGTGCATGCACCGTGGCCAGAACAACTCCCGCCCGCTGCAACGGCTCCTGCGTCCTCTCAGAACCAATCCTAGCCCCTCTCCCTTCAGTATTGCCATTTAAGGCTACTTCACCTCTTTTCCAGCCCTGCCCTTCTTACCAGCCTATATAACCTGTAATCACCCCTGAATAAATCTCTTTGGCGCATACTCCTACTGGATGAAGAGTGTCTTGTCCTTATCGCCGCCCTCCACACCTTGCACGCCTCCCGCCGAGGACCTGGCCAAGTCCTCCGCCTCGCCCTCGCCTCCGGGAAAGAGCCCCCGCCGCCGGTACCCTTTAAGCAGCCCCGAGAGCTGAGGGCTCCGCTACCGGCCGCCACTCCCCCCAGAAGCAGTAACCGCGACCGCAATTTCTATTAATCTTCATCATTTCTTTCCTTCTGCTTGGTTTGGAAGTAGTTTGCTGCTCTTTTTCTAGTTCCTCCATGCGAGCAGTTAGGTCTTTGATTTTACCTCTTTCTTCTTTTTTAATGTAGACATCAGGGCTATAAATTTCCTCTCACCACTTCCTTCACTGTATCCCATATGTTTTGATACATTGTGTTCTCCTTTTCATCTTGAGATATTTACTGATTTCTCTTGCAATTTCTTCTTTGGTCCACCAATCGTTTAAGAGTGTGCAGTTCAACCTCTGTATGTTTGTGAATTTTCTGATTCTCTACCTGTTATTGATTTTCAGCTTCATTCCATTATGATCAGAGAAAGTGCACTGTATAATTTCAGTCTTTTTAAATTTATTGAGACTTGTTTGTTACCCAACATGTGGTCTATCCCGGAAAATGACCAATGAGCACTTGAGAAGAATGTACATCCAGCTGTTTTACAGCGCAGTGTTCTGTGTATTTCTTCTAGTTCATTTATCATATTATTCAAGTTCTCTGTTTCCTTATTGATCCTCTATCTAGATGTTCTACCTATTGGTAAGAGTGGTGTGTGGAAGTCTCCAACTCTTATTGTAGAGATGTCTATTTCTCCCTTCAGTTTTGCCAGTGTTTGCCACATGTACTTTGGGGCACCCTGGTTGGGTACATAAATACTTATGATTGTTATTTCTTCTTGGTGGATTGCCCCCTTTTATTAATTTATAATGTCCTTCTTTGTCTCCTAACAGTTTTGCATTCAAAGTCTATTTTGTCTGTCATTAGTATAGCTACCCAGCTCTTATTTGGTTACCATTTGCATGGAATATCTTTTTCCAACCTTTCACTTACAACCTATTTGTGTCCTTGGGTGTAAAGTGAGTATCTTGTAGATAGCATATAGATGGTTCATACATTTTATCCATTCTGCCAACCTGTCCCTTTTGATTAGGGAGTTTAATCCATTAACATTCAATGTGATTACTGTAAATGCAGTACTTACAACAACCATTTATCCTTTGGCTTTAATATGTTGTATCTTATTTTTGTCCCTCTTCTTACTTTTAGTTACCCATACTGATAATCTTCATTTCTACCCTCTCCTCCAATCCTCTCTGTCCTGTCTTTTCCTTTCAGACTGCAGAACTCTCTCCTGCCTTATCCTTTCAGATGACAGGACTCCTTTTAATATTTCTTGTAGGGCAGGTCTTCTATTGATGAATTCTCTCAGCTTCTGTTTTGCTGTGAATTTTTTAATCTCCCCCTCATTTTTTAAAATTCATTTTTATTGAGATATATTCACATACCATGCAATCATACAAAGTATACATTCAATTGTTCACAGTACTCCCCTTCATTTTTGAAGGACAATTTATCCAGATAAAGAATTCCAGGTGGCAGTTTTTCTCTTTTAGTACCTTAAATATATCATACAATTGCCTTCTTGTCCCCAAGGTTTCTGATGAGAAATTCAAATTCAGTCTTATTGCTGTTCTGTGATCAATCACTTTTCTCTTGATGCTTTCAGAATTCTCTTATCTTTGGCACCCAACATTCTGATTAGTATGTGTCTCAGAGTCAGTCTATTAGGATTTATACTGGTTGCGGAACAGTGCCCTTCTTGGACATGTATATTTGTGTCTTTCATAAGAGTTGGAATATTTTGGCCATTTCCTCAAATATTTCTTCTGCCCCTTTTCCATTCTCTTCTCCTTCTGGAACACTCATGATGTGTACTGTTTGTGTGCTTCATGGTGTCATTCAATTCCCTGAGACCCTGCTCTATTTTTTCCATTCTTTTCTCTATCTGTTCTTCTGTCTTCTTGTAAGATTTTGAATGTCCTATCTTCTAGTTTGCTGATTTTTTCTTCTGCCTGTTCAACTTTGCTGTTGTATGCCTCTGGTGTATTTTTAATCTCTTCTATTGTGACTTTTCTTCCCATAAGTCCTGTTATGTTTCTTTTCATTCTTTGAAATTCTTCTCTATACTCACCCAGTGTTAATATCCTTTATCTCTTTACTTATATTTTTCCTTCATCCTCTTGAATTGATTCAGGAGATTTGTTTGAAATCTTTGGTTACTTGTTCCAAATTTGGTGTCTCCTATGGCTTTTTAATTTGTTCCTTTGACTGGGTTATCTTCCTGTGTCTTAGTATGGCCTGTAATTTTTTGCTGATGTCTAGGTATCTGATTATCTTAATGACTCTACTCTGCAGGTCAGTTTCTCTTTCTTGTCTAAGGTTTTGTTGTTGATTGGCTTTGTGTTAAGGCCTTCTTTGACACTTGGTTCAGCTTATTATAGACCTTTAAAATTGCCTGTGTTTAGCTAATCAGATTTATTCAACTGTTCTGTATCAGATTCTTTCCCTGGGTATGAGGTACAATTTTTAAGATTGCTCTGTTTATGCAATTGCTTCACCCCCAGGAGAAAGCTTCCTTTCATCCATTGTCTCTGGGATAGGAATCTTGACCTGTTCTCTGTGTGTGTGTGTGTGTGGTTTTTTATTTAACATTCTCTTTGTTGCCTGTAGCTGCTTTTGCTTGGAGGGAAAATTCTGGGAGGAGTGTCACCGTGGAGAGGACTTTCCCAAGTCAATATTTCTTAGGCAGAACAGGGTCAAGGACCTAAGAACAAGGTGCAGACCAGTTCAAAAGGGCCTTGGGGAGAGTGTCAGGAAAGACACCCAAAAGCCTTCTTGGCTCCCTGCAGCTGCACTTTTTTCACCAGTCCAGCAGGTGGAGCTCTTCGCCAAAAATTGTTTCTGTTGGCTCTCCAAAGGCTGAACTTTCCTGGCCTTTCCAGTAGATGGCACTGTTTGGCAATCTCTTCCCCACAGCCCTCAAGAGACAGTATGTCTTTAAACCTCCACTGTCTCTCCCCCTGTTGGGGGCAGGGTTGAAGTTGAAGCAATGGCTGTGGCAGTCTTTGCATAAGGCAGGTTTTAGTAGCAGTTCAGAGCTGGGACCCAGCAATCTAAATTCACTGGTCAAAAGCCATGGTCAATATTCAGCCATACTGCTCCTGTTCTTTGGGAGGACAGCGTCCACATCCCTCTCCGTCCACAGCAGCCAGCCAGGTACTGGACCAAGGCTTGCCTCAAGGGTGGGGATGGGCCTGGCCACCACCACAGAGTGAATTACAGTTTTTTACTGAGTTTCTCAGTGTCTTTGTCCCACTCTTCCATGGATGCTGTACAGTGTGTCCTTGGATTCCAGAGCCCCAGAACAGTTGCTTCAGAACATTTCTGCTTGTCTACTAGCTGATTTTGGAGGAGTAAATCCTGGATCCCCTACTCCACTATTTTCCTGGATGACCATGTTAATAGATTTATAATTAAAAAAAGAAGGAAAATAAACTATTCTAGAATACGAAGAAAAGAAATTTCCCATTCTCTTTATGAATCATCACAATATCCTGACAACTAAAATCTGGCAAAGAACTTAAAAAACAAAAACCAGGGACCACAATCACCTGCAAGTACTGTGGCAAAAATTCTAAGTAAAATATCAGCAATCAGAAACCAGCAATACATTAAAAAACATAACAGTCAAATACAACTGATTTAGGAATGGATGGATACATTAATATTACAAACTCCATTATTATAGCCAGATTAATTGGCTAAAGTGGAAGAACTGTATGATCCCTCCACAGATGTTAAAATACCAGAAGCATTCTTATCAGAGTCAGAAATAAGACAAAGATGCTGGCTATAATCATTTTTATGTAATACTGTTCTGGAAGTATCAGCCAATTATTTATATCAGAGCATGAAATATGATCTGCATGTGAGGATTAAATGAAATAATAAATAAATGAAAAGTATCAGTCAAAATTATCAATTGGCAGGTGTTTTGTCTATCAATTCAAAATTCAGTAACATGGTGTGTTATGAAATATATAAAAATTGTTATCTTTCCTATACTAACAGGAACCAATTAAAACAATAGTATATAAATGCAAAATACCTCATAATAAATTCAACAAAAAAGTTCAACACTTAAATGAAAAAACAAACAAAAAACCTCTACGGCCATATATAAAAAACCATCTGAATTATGAGATTCAGACATATTATCAATCTTGGTTATGAAGCCTTGACACTAAAAACATAATTTCTACAAGAGTGATATAGCAATTTAATGTACACATAATCTAAATTACAAGAGGATATTTTTAGAATAGGACAGAATTTAAGTCTTTATGTTTAATGTTTATGATCATAAAAGAAAGCCCACAGAAGAGGGGAAAGAGAAAAAAAAAAAACACAACTAAATTCTCCAGGTTTTCAGACACTTTGAAATAAATGCCTCAGTAAGTCTCAGGAAGAAGAATGAAAGCTTGTAGCCTGGAAGCTAACTGCCATAAAAGTAGTCTACAAAACTAAGTAGTAGAGCACAAAGGGCAAGTAGATGGATGGACTTTGTAGACAGAAATGATTATATTCAAGTATTAGCTCTTAAAACATAGTAGCTATGTGACCTTGGGTAGGCTGCTTAACCTCTCAACTTCATTGTCTTCATCCATAATTGGAAAATGGATGAATTAAATGAAATAGTTTCAGCACCAGGCAGGATGCCTAATAAGCACTTAATAAACGGTAGCAATTATTATTATGTGTTTATGCCAAATACAAATTTTAAAAAGATAAGATGAAGATCATTGGACAAGACCAATATGTAATAAAAAGGATTTTAGCATGAGAAGAATAAGGAAGCAAAGTAAATATGATGGGAAAAAAATAAGCTTTGGAGTCATGATACTTAATGTATGTTATCTTTCTCAACTTCAGTTTCCTCATCTCTAAAATGGTAATAACAAGAGTTTCTATACTTGACTATTGTGAGGATTGAGTGAAATAACAAAGACAAAGCACCACAGTGCCTATCAAATGGCAAAATGCACAACAGACAAATTCACTATTTGATTTCTTATCTTTCAATTGCTATTATTTTTGTAACATATTAGCTGTAGCAAGGATGGTTACCATCCAAAGATTTCTGCTCCCTTTACAAAGCATTGTTGCTAGGAAGCAGCTGCCCATCGAGGTACTACATTTGCCAGTCTTTCCCCCTGTATTTTGAAGGGGTCACGTGACCGATTCTTGCCAATCATATCTAGGAGGAAGTGATGTATGTTGCTTTCAGACCAATGAGGTAAAAAAGCAGGTGAACATTTTTCACTGACTCTGAAGACTAGGGAATTACAGAGGTTACAAGTTGGATGATGCCCGGGTTCCTGAATCCCTATCTGGAGGACAGCTGCCCATGGATCAGGATGACCTACTTGAACTTTACATAAGAAAGAAATAGACTTTGGGCTTTATCTGTATAGCAGATAGTGTTACCTTAATTCATAGATGACTAGCCAATGATAAAGACATATTCTGTGAAAAAAGCTATTGAGTCTGCCAAAACACCTTTACTGCAGAAAAGTCAGAGGGAAAAAGTAAACAACTAAAAGTAATGAAAAGCCCACCTTTAGAAGTTGTCATGTTATACTTAATAGCCTACTGGAAATTAAGACTCCCTTCCAGAAATTTCCATATGGAGGGATGTTATATTTCTCAATCTCTACTCACTGTAATTTCTTCTACTGTATATACCACTAGATTAGGGGTCAAATTTGGCCCACCACCTGTTTTTAACAATTAAAATTTAGTGGAACACAGTCATACCCATTTGTTTACATATTATCTAGAGCCACTTTGGGGCTGTAAGGACAGAGCTAAATAGCTGCAAAAGAGACCACATGGCCTACAAAGCCTAACATATTTACTAGCTGGCCTTTATAGAAAAAGTAAGCCAACCCCTGCTCTGGATGGTAGAAGCCTTTAGTATATACATATGCATATATCCATCCATGTATGTGAATAAGCTGTATACACATATTTGGCCCAATATATCAGTAATATTGCCACCTCTGAAAAGAACAGTGTACAAAAATGCAGGTTATAAACAGCCAAAACAAATTATTTCCTTTAAACATAGCCTATAAAGTTGCCATATAATTATACTCATTTAACAAGTATTCATAAAACAGCAAGGACTATGGAAATGCCAACTCAGAAAAACCAAAGTTTAATCTGTAAGAGAATCAAAGAAAAGAATCCAGGAGAAGCATGATTCTCCACAGAAAGTTGTGAAGGCACTCTTTTACTAAAACTACTGTTATATACAAACCCTATAATTCTTCTCTCTGAATATTCTTTTCTTTTGTTTATTAGCGGTGCAGCAATTTTGAAGAAAGTTCTTGCATATATCTCCTTAGGCACAACTGAGGTATGTAGTGGAAGAGTTCTGTTCATCAATATACCACAGGAAGCTAAATATCTAAAAAAAAAAAAAAAAAAAAAAAAAATTAACTGATTTAGAGTCACAATGAAAATTAATGATACACAACTTACAGAGATTTTAAAATAACCACCACATTTTAGAAGCCTCTGCAACTTAAAAATATTCCTGAAGCACACATACAAATATGCATAGACACAGAAAAAAGAATGCTTCTTAGTATGTTTTAGCAATCTTCTGCACCTTAAGGAAAACTAAAAATAACAGGGTTAGAAGAAGCTTCTGGCACAAAAGGTATCTTTCCCAGAAAGTTGGCTTTCAATTTGTAGCCTGTGTCACAACATATTCTTGCTATACACTTGTAAGAAATAGTCATCATCTTTTTTCCAACTGTTCTTATCTACTCCTGTTGCTTCCCCAGCTGAATCCATAGGAGTTCCTTAATTCTTGATCCACCTCAGGCAACTGACTGAAAGTCTCAATCTCAGACTGGAGATTTGATAGCACTGTCAGATTGCTGCTCTGTTCTTTGCCTTATGTCTGTGTAATTAGGATGTCCATTGTTCGGGGGTATTTCTAAGTACAGATACCTGACATACTCTTGTCCCCCTAAATGTTTTTAATTTTTTCCTTATATGATTACTCCTATTCACTCATTTGTTCACATACTTACTGAGCTTCTACTGTTTTGGACTATGCTAAACTAGGGATATAATGGTGATTAAAACAGAGAAAGGAGCCTTATGAAGATAACCTTCTAGTTGGGATATATTAAAAAAAAAAGTGGTAGGAAAGAAATACGATAATATAGAGAATAATGGGGCTGACAGGCCTATAATTACGACTGCTTAGAAAGCATGGTCTAAGAAATCCACTGAGGCGGTTATTTCATCTGAGACACAATGGATAAGGAAATGTATGTATGTATATGCATACTAAGCATATGCGTATAGGTGACGTACATATATACATATATATATACACACACACATATAAACATATGAAACAGGCGAGGCAGTAGGGAGAGAGCTTGGCAGAGTCCAAAATTTAAAAAAGTAACAATACAGCAGCAATATAGGGAGTCATGAGGAGAGTACCATGAGATAATGCTGGACAGACAGGTAGGGGCTGGGTCATGCTAAACATTTTTGGCCAGGATAAAGCAATTTGGAATTTATTCTCAATGGGAAGGCACTGAAGAGTTTCAAGAAGAGTAATGTTTCATAAAATTAAATTTTATTATGTTTTAAAAAGGGATGTAGAGAATGGGACTGGGTTGGCCTAACAAAATCTCCTTCTGTTATATATAAATAAAATTCCTTGAGGGACACTGATAACCCTATAGTTAGGGAGGAAGAGAAAATCAAGTCAAACAAAGAATAGTAGAAGCAATTGGGAATATTCAGCCAGAAGATAAGGGATGATACCTGATAATATGGCTCCAGAATGTAAAACAAATGCCAAATTAGGGGAAGACAAATCTGGGCTCCATAACAGAAGAAAGAACTTTTGAGGAATTAAAACTGTTTATAAAAATTCAGGTTTTTCCACAGGCAATGAAGTCTAGGTCACTGAAGATCACTAAGCTAAAAACTGCATGACTATTTATTAAAATGTAATGGAAAAGAATCAAACACATGAGTTATAGTGAATGAACTTGGCCTCTGTTAAGTGTAGGATTCTAGGATTCCTATGGGAAATAATACTTCAAGAAATGAGTAATGGGAAAAATATGGTATGGCAAGATGGCTTCATGAATTCTAAATTTCCTAGGACATCACAAGTAGCAACTGATTCTATAATGAATAATGGGAACATATTTCAGAGATATTTTAGAATTGATTCATTTCCTCAAAAGAAAAAGGACATTACAAATGTGTTCCTGAAATATCTGAAAATATGTTATATGAATCTTATTTTAAAGGCAGAGATAACATTAAAGTAGTCTATTTTTATTTTTTTTAGTAAACCTATACTTTGCTTATAAGTGGGATTATGCCTATAAAAGTGAAACAGAGGGAGACAGATAGAGGACCTTCACTTCTTCAGCTAGCCAGCGAAGCGTATCCTGAGGAGTTCATCGAACACCTACATTGGAGTTGCCAGTTCACTGCCTGCTCTATGGAATTTGGACGTGTGCATCCCCACAGAGACTTCCGGAAGATGGCGGTTAGGAGAGACAGGGCAAAAAAAACACCCCCGTGAAAAATACTAGACAAAAGCCAGAAAGTGACCCAGCACACCAGTTCCAGTGATGCACCAGCTGACAAGGTCTGCTAAATCCACAGGGACTGTGCACTTGGTGAAACCGGGAGTCCGCGTTCTGAAAAGACTGAGTAAGCCTTCTGAATATCCTGCAGCCACACTGCGGTGTGGGTAAACAGTGGGTTGGCATTTGGAGTCGGACTGGTTCTTTTTTAAAAAACCCAAAAGCGGGTGAGGATACTGTAGCAAGAACTACACAGTGAAGCGCAGCAGGAACAGGTTGTGGGTATGCTTCAATATCTGGCATGGGCGATACCCTTTCACGCACCCGCTGCTGATTGTCTTGGAGTGAGGAAGGCAGAGGCAAGCCAAAAGGGGAAAATAACCACTCCCCTTACAGCCATCTTCCCAGCAGGCTAGGAATGCTCCTTCCCGGCACCACAGTCCAGAGCCACACCAAAAAACCCAGTGTGACAGGAAGTGTTTCCAGCATCACACACACACACCACAATAGCCTTTAGCACACCCACAGCTAACTGTCCCGGAGCTAGGAAGGCAGAGCTGTGTGAAAAGGGGGAAATTAACACGCCCCATACAGCCAACCTTTCAGCAGGCTGGGAATGCCCCTACATGGCCCAGCAGCCCAGAACTTCCCTTCGGGGATGGCGCGCACTTGTGACGCAGCACAGCTTTCCCTCAGCAGAGGCCCTGGGAGGGCATGGCTTGAAAGAGGGACCCACTTGGATATTCCAGGGACCACATGCCAATACTAAGGACTCGTGGGTCAGGGACTATCTGTGGTGAGACTGAATTGAAGGTTTAGACACTTGCAACAGCCTTAAATCTCCAGGAACACCCGGAAGGTTTGATTATTAAAGCCGCCCTCCCTCCTTAACTGCTCAGACACACACCCCACATTCAGGGTGGACAGCACCAACAACATACCCAAACTTGGTGCACCAACTGGACCCCCACAAGAATCAGACTCCCACATACCACAAAGTTGAGGAGAACTGGCTTGAGGGAAATAGGTGGCTCACAGATGCCACCTGCTGGTTAGTAAGAGAAAGTGTATGCCACCAAGCTGTAGATCTGACAAATTAGAGATCAGACTTTGAATTAGCTTACATATCCTAAAAGAACCCTATCAAGTTCAGCAAATGCCAAGAGGCCAAAAACAACAGAAAATTTTCAAGCATATGAAAAATTGCAAGAGTAAATAAAAAACAGATGATTTTATGGAAATAAACTGTCAACCAAATTAAAAAGATTCTGGATACTCATAATACAAGATTAGAGGAAGCTGAGCAGCGACTCAGCATCCTTGATGACCATAGAACAGAAAATGAAACAACAAAAGAAAGAATGGGGAAAAAATAAAAAAAAAATCGAAATGGATCTCAGGGATAGGATAGATAAAATAAAACGTCCAAACTTAAGACTCACTGGTGTCCCAGAAGGGGAAGAGAAGGGTAAAGGTCTATAAAGAGTATTCAAAGAAATTATTGAGGAAAACTTCCCAAACCTTCTACACAACATAAATACAAAAGGATAAATGCCCAGTGAACTCCAAGTAGAATAAATCCAAATAAACCCACTCCCAGACATCTTCTGATCAGACTGTCAAATACTGAAGAGAAGGAGCAAGTTCTGAAAGCAGCAAGAGAAAAGCAATTCACCACATACAAAGGAAACAACATAACACTAAGTAGTGACTCCTCTGCAGCCACCATGGAGGCGAGAAGGCAGTAGCACAACATATTTAAAATTCTGAGAGAGAAAAAATTCCAACCAAGAATTCTTTACCCAGCAAAGCTCTCCTTCAAATCTGAGGGACAGCTTAAATTTTTCACAGACAAACAAATGTTGAAGAGATTTTGTTAATAAAAGATCTGCCCTACTTCAGATACTAAAGAAAGCCCTACCGACAGAGAAACAAAGAAAGGAGAGAGAGATATGTAGAAAGGTTCAGTACTGAAGAGATTCAATATTAGTTCATTAAAGAACAATAAGAGAGAGAGGGAAAAAATATATCTGACAAACATAAACCAAAGGATAGGATGGCTGATTTAAGAAATGCCTTCACAGTAATAACACTGAAAGTAAATGGTTTAAACTCCCCAATTAAAAGATATAGATTGGCAGAATGGATCAAAAAATATGACCCATCAATATGTTGCATACAAGAGACTGATCTTAGACACAGGGACTCAAAGAAACTGAAGGTGAAAGGATGGGAAAAAATATTCCATGCAAGCTACAGCCAGAAGAAAGCAGGAGTAGCACTATTAATCTCAGATAAAATAGACTTTAAATGCAAGAACGTTACAAGAGACAAAGAAGGCCACTACATACCAATAAAAAGGGCAATTCAACAAGAAGAAATAGCAATCATAAATGTTTATGCACCCAATCATGGTGCCACCAAATGCGTGAGACAAACACTGGCAAAACTAAAGGAAGCAATGGATGTTTCCACAATAATTGTGGGAGACTCCAACACATCACTCTCTCCTATAGATAGATCAACCAGACAGAAGACCAATAAGGAAACTGAAAACCTAAACAATCGGATAAATGAATTGGATTTAACAGACATACATAGAATATTACATCCCAAATCACCAGGATACACATTCTTCTCTAGTGCTCATGGAACTTTCTCCAGAATAGACCATATGCTGGGACATAAAACAAGCCTCAGTAAATTTTAAAACAACTGAAATTATTCAAAGCACATTCTCTGACCACAATGGAATACAATTAGAAGTCAATAACCATCAGAGACTTAGAAAATTCACAAATACCTGGCGGTTAACACAGTCCCAAACAATCAGTGGGTTAAAGAATAAATAGCAAGAGAAATTGCTAAATATGTAGAAACGAATAAAAATGACAACACAACATATCAAAACCTATGGGATGCAGCAAAAGTGGTAATGAAGGGGAAGCTTATAGCACTAAACGCATACATCAAAAAGGAAGAAAGAGCTAAAATCACAAAACTAATGGAGCAACTGAAGAAGCTAGAAAATGAACAGCAAACCAATCCTAAACCAAGCAGAAGAAAAGAAATAACAAGGATTAAAGCAGAAATAAATGACAGAGAGAACAACAACAACAACAAAAACAATAGAGAGAATAAATAACACCAAGAGTTGGTTCTTTGAGAAGATCAACAAGATTGACAAGCCCCTAGCTAGACTGACAAAAACCAAAAAGAGAGAAGACCCACATAAACAATAATGAATGAGAAAGGTGACACTACTGCGGATCCCGAAGAAATTTTAAAAATTATAAGAGGATACCTATGAACAACTGTATGCCAACAAACTGGATAATGTACAGGAAATGGACAATTTCCTGGAAACCTGTGAACAACCTAGACTGACCGGAGAAGAAATAGAAGACCTCAACCAACCCATCACAAGCAAAGAGATCCAATCAGTCATCAAAAAGCTTCCCACAAATAAATGCCCAGGGCCAGATAGCTTCACAGGGGAATTCTACCAAACTTTCCAAAAAGAACTGATACCAATCTTACTTAAACTCTTTAAAAACACTGAAGAAAATGGAACACTACCTAACACATTTTATGAAGCTAACATCAATCTAATACCAAAACCAGGCAAAGATGCCACAAAAAAAGAAAACTACAGACCAATCTCCCTAACGAATATAGATGCAAAAATTCTCAACAAAATACTTGCAAATCGAATCCAAAGACACATTAAAAAAATCATACACCGTGACCAAGTGGAGTTCATTCCACGCATGCAAGGATGGTTCAACATAAGAAAATCAATCAATGTAATACAACACATTAACAAATCAGAAGAGAAAAATCAAATGATCATCTCAATACATGCTGAGAAAGCATTCGACAAAATCCAACATCGCTTTTTGATAAAAACACTTCAAAAGGTAGGAATTGAAGGAAACTTCTTCAATATGATAAAGAGCATATATGAAAAACCCACAGCCAGCATAGTACTCAATGGTGAGAGACTGAAAGCCTTCCCTCTAAGGTCAGGAACAAGTCAAGGATGCCTGCTGTCACCACTGTGCTAGAAGTGCTAGCCAGGGCAACCTGGCAAGACAAAGAAATAAAAGGCATCCAAACTGGAAAGGAAGAAGTAAAACTGTCATTGTTTGCAGATGATATGATCTTATATCTGGAAAACCCTGAGAAATCGACGATATAGCTACTGAAGCTAATAAACAAATTTAGCAAAGTAGTGGGATACAAGATTAATGCACATAAGTCAGTAATGTTTCTGTATGCTAGAAATGAACAAACTGAAGAGACACTCAAGAAAAAGATACCATTTTCAATAGCAACTAAAAAAATCAAGTACCTAGGAATAAACTTAACCAAAGATGTAAAAGACCTATACAAAGAAAACTACGTAACTCTACTAAAAGAAATAGAAGGCGACCTTAAAAGATGGAAAAATATTCCATGTTCATGGATAGGAAGGCTAAATGTCATTAAGATGTCAATTCTACCCAAACTCATCTACAGATTCAATGCAATCCCAATCAAAATTCCAACAACCTACTTTGCAAACTTGGAAAAGCTAGTTGTCAAATTTATTTGGAAAGGGAAGATGCCTCGAATTGCTAAAGACACTCTAAAACAGAAAAACAAAGTGGGAGGACTTACACTCCCTGACTTTGAAGCTTATTATAAAGCCACAGTAGTCAAAACAGCACGGTACTGGCACAAAGATAGATATATCAAGCAATGGAATTGAACTGAGAATTCGGAGATAGACCCCCAGCTCTACAGCTGACTGATCTTTGATAAGGCCCCCAAAGCTATTGAACTGGGACATAAGAGTCTTCAACAAATGGGACTGGGAGAGTTGAATATTCATATCCAAAAGAATGAAAGAGGACCCCTACCTCACACCCTACACAAAAGTTAACTCAAAGTAGATCAAAGACCTCAATATAAAAGACAGTACCATAAAACTCCTAGAAGATAATGTAGGGAGACATCTTCAAGACCTTGTATTAGGAGGCCACTTCTTAGACATTACACTCAAAGCACAAGCAACAAAGGAAAAAATAGATAAATGGGAACTCCTCAAGCTTAGAAGTTTCTGTACCTCAAAGGAATTTGTCAAAAAGGTGAAGAGGCAGCCAACTCAATGGGAAAAAATTTTTGGAAACCATTTATCTAACAAAAGACTGATATCTTGCATATACAAAGAAATCCTACAACTCAATGACAATAGTATAGACAGCCCAATTACAAAACGGGCAAAAGATATGAAAAGACAGTTCTCTGAAGATACACAAATGGCCAAGAAACACATGAAAAAAGGTTCAGCTTCACTAGTGATTAGAGAGATGCAAATTAAGACCACAATGAGATACCATCTCACACCAATTAGAATGGCTGCCATTAAACAGGAAACTACAAATGTTGGAGAGGATGTGGAGAAATTGGAACTCTTATTCATTTTTGGTGGGACTGTATAATGGTTCAGCCACTTTGGAAGACAGGCTGGCAGTTCCTTAGAAAACTAGATGTAGAGATACCCTTTGATCCAGCAACTGCACTTCCCGGTATATACCCGGAAGATCTAAAAGCAGTGACACGAACAGATATCTGCATGCCAATGTTCACAGCAGCATTATTCACAATTGCCAAGAGATGGAAACAACTCAAATGTCCTTCAACAGATGAGTGGATAAATAAAATGTGGTATATATGCACAATGGAATACTATGCAGCAGTAAGAAGGAACGATGTCGTGAAACATATGACAACTTGGATGAACCCTGAAGACATAATGCTGAGCGAAATAAGCCAGGCACAAACAGAGACATATTATATGCTACCACTAATGTGAACATTGCTGGGGGAGAATGCATGGGGTGTTGGGCCTCCCCACCTCGATGGATGGTGATCTGCTCAGACATTGGGGACTGGTGCGTTGATGGGCTGAGCCCTTAATCACAGGACTTGCCCTTGGGAAGAGTGTTACTGCCAAGGAGAGGCTATGCCTGCTTATAATTGTGCGTGTCTCCTCCTGAATGCCTCTTTGTTGCTCAGATGTGGCCCTCTCTCTCTAGCTAAGCCAAATTGGCAGATGAAATCACTGCTCTCCCCACTATGTGGGAACCGACACCCAGAGTTGTAAATACCCCTGGCAATGTGGAAAATGACTTCCAGGGAGGAATCTGGATCCAGCATCATGAATGGAGAACATCTTGACCAAAAGGGGGATGTGAAATGAAATGAAATAAGTTTCAGTGGCTGCGAGATTCCAAAAGGAACCGAGAGGTCACTCTGGTGGGCACTCTTAGGTACAATATAGACAACCCTTTTTAGGTTCTAATGAATTGGAACAGCTAGCAGTAAATATCTGAAACTATCAAACTACAACCCAGAACCCCTGAATCTTGAAGAAGATTGTATAAAAATGTAGCTTATGAGAGGTGACAATATGATTGGGAAAGCCATGTAGATCACACTCCCCTTTGTGCAGTGTATGGATGGATGAGTAGAAAAATGGGGGCAAAAAAAAAAAAAAGCACCCAGTGATCTTTTTTACTTTGTTCTTTTTCACTTTAATTTTCATTATTATTACTTTTGTGTGTGTGGTAATGAAAATGTTCAAAAATTAATTTTGGTGATGAACGCACAACTATATGTTGGTATTGTGAACAACTGACTGTATGCTTTGTATGACTGTATGGTATGTGACTATATCTCAATAAAATTGAATTATTAAAAAAAAAATGAACCAGTTACTCTAAATGAAGCATAGTAGTGTGACAAAACTAGGTGATTAATTTAACTTCTCTTTTAAAAACGAAGTCACACAAAAAAATTTAGGATCTCTGTTAGAGTGATTACACACCAAATTTGGTATGCAAAATGCCTCACCCATTTCCCTTCTAAGACCTTCTGTAGACATCTTTAACTAAACTAACAGTTTTACTTATTTTTTCTACTGTTTGTATCCTATAGATATCATCTATTACTGAAAGCCAATTATGTGGCAGATACTGTGCACAATTATTAATAATTTTCTGATAAATCAATATCAGAAAAGGCAATTTCTCTTAGATAAACATTGATTTAAAAAAAAGGTACCACCCTTGCTTCGGAGAGGTGACTGGGTGATTAGGAAGCTTACCTTTCACTGTGTATGCTTTTGAATTTTGTACCAGGTCTGTATATTGTCTTCCTCCTGATTCCCAAAAAGAAACCCTTACACAATCTAATTACAAAACCAAAGGAAATATCTGTTTAAAGCAAGCGAATAGTTTTTCTGATCAATTTGCATGTTATGATTACAATTGCCTGGACAGCACATCTATTTTCACACACTACCAGGAATATGTCTTCAACTGCTATATAAGGAAGCTTACATATATAAAGTTAGACCATACAGCAGTATTGAACGAGATGGAAGACAGTTGTTTTTCTGTCTTGCAAGAAACTTATATACTCCATCCCTCTTCATTAGGATAAACAAACGGTAGATACTTATCTGGAAGTTAGGCCTTAATTTGACCACTAAAGCAACTGTATTTCCCTTTCAAAGTAACCGTTTTTTGTTGGGTTTTTTGTTTTGTTTTGTTTTGCAAGTCTACATTCTATAAGAGTAATACAAGCAGCTCTAAAGTATGAAGAGGTTATATTCTACTTGGGACTACTTTTTTGAGGTTACTTCCTAAAGCGGGAGTAAACGATATGAAACGATTTTATTTCACTTTCCACCATCATTTGTCTAAAAGGTTGCCGGTAAGTTAAAAAACTGTTTGATCCTCAATGTCTTGAGGATCTAACAAATTTGTGCTCTCCCCCCTACCTCGTACTGTTTATTTACAACTGAATTCATTTTAAGCAGTAACTTTAAACAATTTTAGAGAATAACATATTATAATCTCATTAGTAAAAGGAAACTAAGGGGTGGAAATACGAGGAATCCTTTTTGTCTCCACCTCCATCCCCAACCCCCACACCAGCAAGAGAAACTAACCAGGAAAATCGATGGCAGACTCTGGTTCAAGGTTACAGGACCTCTAAAAAACCGAATGGAAAAACTCCAGGTCCCCTTACATCGGCTACGTTTAGTTTTAGAAACAGCAAATGCGGGGCAAGGAACACCACCAGGAACTGGGAAAGCACACCTGACCATCTGGCATGCAAGGAGAGGCGGGAAGGAGGGGGCTCATTACCAGACCACAAACTTCCACACATGCAATCGCCCAGTAAAAAGTCGGCGCAAAAACTTCGACAGCAGCAGCAACAGGCAGCCGGGGCGGAGACCGGAAAAGCCCAAAGGCACCGGCGGCAGAGTTACTTTATCAGCTGCTTCCAAAGTCGCCTTGCCGATGATTCACCGCCTCTCGCGACGGCGGGGAGCCGCAAACGCAGAAAGGGCGGCCCAGGCAGGCGAGCCTCCAGCCCAAGGAGTCTCTAAAATACCCTACGCGGAGACCCTTCCTCTCCAAAGACGCCAAAACGCCCCGGAAGTCCTCCGACCCCCCACTCAGCAGGCCCCAAAGGAAAACGACTACCTTCCGGGCACCCCGCTTGTTTATTACCTGACGTTACGCGCACCTTCGTGCGCTGGAGCCGAGGCTCCGGCCGCTGCCCCTGCCCCCGACTTCGGACAGCATCCCGAGACCACCTTCCTTAATACCCTCTGACCAATCCGAGCTGCCATGACAGTCCCACTAAAGCCGGTTGCCACCTCCGGAATCAGGCCTGTGGCACCGCCCTCCTCAGGCCCGGGTCGGTCCTGATTCCGGCTACTTCCAGCCAATCGGAAGGCAGCCTGAGAGTCCAGACACGCCCTTTCTTCATTCCCGCGATTACCCAAAGCTGACGCACGCTCCCACTGCAGATGGGCCTATTGTAAGCATTCTCGTCATCCTATCGGCCAATCAGTGGAGGCATAGTGCCGGCAGGACACGCCTTTCTCCCCTGACGGACCTCTCCCTCAGGCCGCCGGCTCGGGCACCATTATGTAATGCTCATAGTGGCAGCTCATCCCGCCTTTCGAGCTGGAACTCTTCCCGGGATTCGCCCACTGTCACGATTTTCTTGCGACACGGGAGCCCAGTCCAGGGGCCAGAGGAATCCGAAGGTGTGATTGTCAATTAAGTAACTGTCCAAACCAGTGAGTGCTGATCCAGACAGGCCATTGCTCCTGGATGCGAAGCCCGGTCGTCAGAGTCCAAATGGGTTAATCCTTGTCTAATATAATTACTGCCGCGCCTACCCCACGGGGTTGTTTTGAAGAAAACATAAGGTCCCATCGTTAGGGAAGGGACTCCGTTTGTAAAGAGAACAGTGGTTCTGTCCGCCTTATACCTGCGTGGCCAACATTTTAGCTGGTGTTTCTGTATGGTTTGGTTTTCCCTTATTCCATGCAAATGAGACAACTTTGTTTTGATTCACCCATATGAGGAACTAGTCAGTCATCAAATCCAGACGTTTCCACTGTTTGTTCCCATCCCAGGTCCTTATTCAATCTCTGTCCATCATACTTTCCTCATTTGTAAAGTGAGGATAGTAGTATTACCTACTTCCTAAGATTGTTAGGAGTAAATGACATCATTGCTTTAATGTACTCAACAAGTATTTATTGGGCACCTACTATATGCCAGACATTGTTCTAGGTACTGGACATACAGAAGTGAACAAAAGTCTTTGCCATATGAAGGATTTATTCTAGGAGAGGGAGAGAAAATTAATTAGTATATAATATGATATCAGGTAATTACATGTGCTATGGAAAAAAAGTAAAGCAGGGAGAGGAGATGGAGAGAGGTGGCAAGAGGTGCTATTTTATATGGGGTGGTCAGGGAGGACCTCTGAGCAGATGATACTGAGCGAAGGGGACTTTGAAGTAAGGAAGTGAACTATTGAATATTTGGGGGGTGGGGCGGGGAGGACCTTTAAATGTAGGAACAGCAAGCACAAAGGCCCTGGGCAGGAACTATAGGGTGCTCTGTTCTAGGAAGAAGAAAGGGTTTCCAGCACAGTGAGTAAGGAGGAGAATGGTAGGAAATGAAGTCAGAGAGGTAGTGAGGGTTTCCTGGGAGGCCATGGTACCAATTTAGGATTTTATTCTAAGTGTGAAGAAGTCACTGGAGATTGAAGGCATGATGGTGGCGTGATCTGATTTACATTTAAAGAAACATTCCAGCTGCTATGTGTATTAAGTCTGTCATGTCATCTCTTACTAGATGCTTTGTGGAGTAAATTGAAATCACGAGCCACAGGGTTTATCAAACAGGTTTCAGTACAACACATGAGGTACTTGTTGATTGAGGTGATCCTGTAACTGCCTCCAGACAATTGTATGTCACATTACTTTCAAAGACACAATCTCTTCTTGCCTTAAATCTTAAATATTTTCCATAATGTATTCCTTTAAAGCACATTTTCAGCATATTACTCCCCTGCTCAAAAACCATGGAGATTACACTACCACTCCCTACTAAGTTCTATTCCAAACTACTGATAGTCTGTCAAACTTAGTTTTCAGTACAATACGTGATTTACTTGTGTACTTAATAAAAGGTTTCTTTCATTAAATGTACCAAATATTTTCTTACACAATTCTTCCTAGACACATGAAAATACCTACTGAATTGGGTCACCCAATTGAATGGTTTCCCAGTAGGAAAAAAAGGTAAATAAAGGAATCAGTAATAGACAGTCTATGATACTCATTTGACTTCTCAACAAAGGAAAGAATATTATGTCAAAACTTAAAGGTGATAATGAATTCTGGTTCAGTTTCAGTAGATGACAGTGGGTCCATAAATTGGGGATTACAAAGTCTGTGTCTGTGGAATATTAAAGTATTGGTAGTGAATTAAAACTTAGCAGCAGAGACTTGTGGGAAGCAGTGTCTTACTATCCAAACCAATTGTGCTATTAAAAAAATATTTGACACACTTATGAAATATTCTTGTAAAAAAATTGAATCTGGATCTGGTCAAGCTTTTATATCAGTCCACCAGTTTACAGGAAATACAAGGGATAGAAGAACATGCTAAATGACACCAAAGGGGAAGCAATCTGCCAAATCCAGAATGTGAGAAATTCTGTAGAACAAATGACTCAGTTTCTTCAACAAATAAATGTCAATCAATAAAGGATGAAAGGGGGACTGTTGTAGATTGAAAAGATTTAAGATGACCTTGTTTGGATTTTGTTTTGAACAAACCAAAATAAAAAGACATATGAGATTGGGAAATTTGAAAACTGACTGGATATTAGATGATAATTAATTTAAAAAATTTGTAGGTGTACTTATGTTAAAGAGTCTATCTCTCAGAGATTCCTTCTAAAGTATCACAGATGAAATATGATGTCTATTAATTGCTTTCAAATAACCCAGTGAGGGTGGAGTGTAGAGTAGATGAAACAAGATTGATCATATGTTGATAATTATTAAAACTGGATGATGGGTACATGGGGAGTTCATAATGTGGTTATATCTAATTTTTAGGGTATGTTTAAAATTTTCCATAATAAAACATTGTAAGTGTGTATGTGTATTTGATTTCTTTTTTATACTGCTCCCTTTATATGATATTTCTAAATGAAATCTTCCCAGTTGTCTTCCAGTTAGAATCACACTTTGTTTACTTCTTGTTCATTCTTTAGAACCATGAATATAGATTGAACAGAACCAAAAAGGCTTCAGGTAGATACAGATGGCTTTTAGTGATGATATTGTTTTTAACCAATTCTGTAGTCAGAACAAATATAGAATGGATTTTAGCCATAGAACAAGACCTTTACCTAAACATCACTTACATTTTTTCCTGAAATAAAACAAGTTTTTAAAGTTAACATAATTTCATTAATGAAACCTTTTTGATAAAGAGAAACAATATTTCCAGCATGCTCAATGATTTTATACAGGGATTATCTTTGTGAGATGTTTGGTTAGAACACCATCTTTGACTGAATTAATCAGGAATGAGTTAACAACAAAAATTAGTGCTATTGCACATGTTTCTGATAATAGTCAGATGAGCAAAAGGAATTGACAGTTTGCCTGTACTGACTGGCTGTCTGGCTATATAAGTCAGAGAAGAGTCAGGAAAACAGAAATCATGCCAGTTATTTTAAATAGAGAATTTAATATAGCGACATTCTTAAACAGATATTGGAGAACTAAGGAGGCAAAAAGGACACACAAAGATAAGAAAGTTTATCTGCAAGAAGCAGGTACCACACTGTTTGGGGGGTCCCCAAGACCACCTCCACATTCAATGATTCATTCAGAGGACTTACAGGATTCAGCATATAGTTGTAATCATGGCTATGAAAGTGAAATGATATAAGGAAAAATTATCAAAGGGAAAAAATTCATGGGAAGTCTGGAGGAAACTACGTGCAAGCTTGTAAGGGTCCTCTCTCAGTTGAGTCAGGAGTCAACACTGGTTGTGTTTAATTCCCCCAGCAATGAGTTGTAACAAGGTGTTCATGTAACACTGCCAACCAGAGAAGCTCATTAGAGACTCGGTGCCCAGGGTTTTTACTGGGGGCTGATCACGTGTGCAACCTCTGCCTGGCATGTTCACAAATTCCAGAGTCCCTGAAGAAAAGCAGTTGTTCACATAAACCATATTGTTTGCAAGTTTAGGCACAGTGAGCCACAATAATCAGTTCCAAGAATAGTTGGAACCCTCCTGAAATCCAAGTTCCCAGAAGCCAGTGAAAGGTCAACCTTGTAAGCAGGCCTTTTGAAAGATAAAAGTCTGGCCTGCTATGATAATTTTTATGAACACACTTGTAAGTCTGTGGGAGCAAAAGGAAGAAATTGGGATTATTAGAACCCAGAAAATTGGTGGAGGGGTCCTGCAATGTTGGGACTCAGATCAATGATGGGAAGAAATTGTTTGGCTAGTGCTAGTGCCTAGGAAGCCTAGAGGAGACAGAACCCCTACTCCCAAACTCCATGGAGCTGGGACTGAGATCTCTGGAGAGGAAGCACCATCTAGCTGATAATGGCACCTCTGAAGTGATGCAACGAAGCCTTTTTGAGTCAATACTTCATACATTTATTAACACCTTAGGAAACTGAAGTTCTGCGATGTTGAGTAACTTGCACAAACTAGAAAGCAGCACATCTAGCCAGTAAACCCATCTTCTCACTGAGTTTGAATGCTCTTACACTATCTGACTTCTTGAAAGATTATGCAGAAACCTTGTAATAATAATAATACAGTAGAACTATTTAAAAAAAAAAACAGCTCAGTTTGAGTCAAAACTAGAAATCTGAGTGTTTCAAATTAGATACTTGAGCAAGAGGAAAGAAGATAATTGACTACCCAGGCAGGTCCACAAAGGGTGAAAACATAATTTAAGAGCTATCAGCTTTCTAGATCCAGAAACTCTTATCTCAGAGCACTCAGAATTGATCAAGAAAACTGATTTTTTTCCTGAAGGTATAACCAGTCTTCTATACAATCCTAGCATTTCCCTTTTCCTACTACCTGCCACACATGTGGCATCCATACATACAGAACTGCTACTAGATCTAAAAATACCATGGTTCATTAATTTTCTTTTGGAATGGTAGGAGTATGTTGAAAGGAATGAAGTTATTTCAGGATATTTGTTTTTCCCATTGCTTTGTTTTGTTTTGTTTGGAAATTTTTTTTTAATTTGATAAATAAAGTAATTTTAAAATAAAAAAATAAAAATACCATGCTGTTTGTTGCCCACACTTCCCTCTCTGCATAGAGGATCCTCCTTCCTTTCCCCACCTCCTCTACTGCCTTTTACCTGGCTAAAACTCCTTCTCCTATAAGATTGAACTGCTGTCACCTCATCCAGGAAATCTCATCCTAGGGGTTAGGTACAGATATAGATGATATAGATTTAGATATATAGGTATAGCTTCAATGTTTCTATGCTGTGCTCTAAAATACCACAAAGGTAGCAATTCAACCACTTTAACCATATTATATTAGAATTGTTTCTATGTATCCTCCCTTCCCCACCCCACATTGGACTGTAACACTAAAGCAGCTGAAAAACTGGGATTTTTGTGGTATTTCTACACAGTATTAAGACAATGGGAATAATATTTTATATTAGGATTGTCATTTTAAAAATCTGAGACATACGGTCTCTAACCTCCTAGGTCTTCTCTTTTTGGTATGAACCATTATTTATTTAGTCATATATTGCATATAATGCAGGTTCAAATCTTTCAGATCTCAACATTTTGTTGAGATTATTCTTAAAATTCAATGTCCAGTACAAAACTCAGTGTTCTAGATGTGATTCTGTGAGCAAGACTGTTCCAGATTTGGTTTGAAATGGGGACTTTTGATTTCCTTCTCCTGAATAGCCTATTTTCTGATAATGCAGCATAACTCTACATTAATCATCTGGATAGATAATTCATTTGCATTCAATTAAATCCCTATATAGTCGTATACTTACTATCATCAATTGGGTTTCCCCATTTTGTATTTGCAACTCAGCCTGCCATGCTGGTGGGGGAGGGGCACCAGCTCCGCAGTTTGGGGAGCTTTACTTACAGTTCTATGCTGTGATCTCAGCTGTTCCACCCATTCCTAACTGTTGTATGATGTTGTCCAGTCATAGATGTCCCCACAGCAGTTGTTCAAGACCATTTTCTAGTTGTTTCTGGTTATTTACTAGTTGTTCTAGGGGCCTAACTAAATTCCATACCTCTCTATGCTGCCATCTTGCCCACCTCCACATGATTTGTTTTTAGTGAAACTATTCAAATTCCATGTGACCATTGCCTTTCCACATGTTCATAAGCCATCTGTCCGTGGTTTGTTCCACATTTTGCCAGGAATCACCATTAAGCTTATTAATCAATAGATTCTTGAAGTCCTACCCTACTCCCAATCATTTCTGTGGAATTCTGACAGTCTTTTCTTCTTCCCCAGTTTCTATAATTCATCTGTTTTCCCAAATTATTAGCTTTACCATCAAACATGCTTATTTCACATTAGCAAGTTCTGTTTTCATTTGGGATGTAATTGGTTTAGGCCAGGACACCTGTGCTCACCTAAAGGCATTAGTTATTCTTATCACCTCACCTTATTTAAGCCCAATTCCCCTTAACTAATATTTTTTTCATTATTCTTTACAGTTTGGGGATTATTTTTCTTAATAAAAAAGCAACAAATATGAATTGAGTAGTTTACTTTGTTTTGTTTTCTGTTATACTGAACCATCTATGCCAAGCAACAGTGCTAGTCTTTCATTATTCTTGCTGCAAACACAAGCTCTTTTACTATCCTTAGCTTTATATCATAAGCCTCAGCTCATTTGAGAGGTTAGCCTTTCTTATACTATTATTTTTTACTTCATTAACTTTTTAAAATTAAAAATTTTTATTTTGAAATACTTTCAAACTTGTAAAACAGTTATAAAAATAATACACACTCCATACAGAGAATTTCAACATACCCCTATTCCCCCTCAGATACCCAGATCCACCAATTTTAGTATTTTGCCACCTTTGCCACATAATTCTATCCATCAATCTGTCAATCCAGCTATCTATATATCTATCCTGAACACAGGAGTGTAGGTTTGTATACTTCATAATCCTTGAGCACTTATTATTGCCATGTACTTTTTGTAAGAACAAGGATTTTCATTTATGTATTCACATTAAGTACAGTAATCAAGTTCAAGAAATTTGACATTGATATAAATCTTACAGTCTGTTCCGGTTTGCTAATGCTGCCATTATGCAAAACACCAGAAATGGATTCGAAATAATCTAATCAAAGGGTATTACCCACAGTTGGATGGTCACATCTCCATGGAAACAACCTAATCCAAAGAGTCCAACCTAATCAACACTAATACGTCTGACCCCACAAGATTGCATTAAAGAACATGGCATTTTGGGGGACATAATACATCCAAACCAGCTCATTCCACCCCCTGGACTCCAAAATGACATGATCTTTCCATATACAAAATACATTCATCCCATCACAAGATCACAAAAACTTAAATCATTTCAGTGACAATAGGTAAATACAAGATCTCATCAAAATCAGCTACAGGCATGGTCTGTCCTGATACAAAATTCCCCTCTAGCTGTGGATATGTGAAACTTGGAACAAATTATCTGAGGAGGGACAGTCATAGGATAAACATTCCCATTGCCATAGGGAGAAACTGAAAGGAAAACAGGGTTCAAGGGAACAAAACAATTCTTAAAATCTGCAGGGCAAACTTCATTAGATTTCAAAGTCTGAGAGTCATTTATAAGTTGACGTTTTATCTTTGGAGCTTGAGAGAGCAGGAGTCCAACCCTTCCTAAGGTCTTTGCGGCAACCCTTTTCTCTCCAAACACTTGGGTGAGTGCGCCAACATATCCACGCATTGGGGAGACCATCTTCTTGGCTCCACCCTCCTCAAACATGAGGATGGCACCCTGACCCTCTTTCACCTCTGGGGCACATGCTCAACCCTTTTAGAACAGTGGGGTGGTGGCCAGACTCTTCCCAATCCCCAGGGAATGTACTCCACCTTCTCTGAAGCCTGGGGTGGCAGCAATCTTCCTGAGCGTTAAGGTGGAAGGCCCACCTTCTGCCTCCGAGGCAAATGCACCCTTTCTACGTGCAAGGGATGCTCTGCTCTCCCTGCCCAAGACCTCTTGACTTCAGACCTCAATTTCCATGATTGTGTCCCTGAAGAGATTTTTCCTTCAATTTGTTCCTTCTCTGTCCCCTCCAGTCTAGACTGGTTCAGTGGTTCTTGCAAAAATTCTGTAGGCTTAGCATGCAGTTTACAGGGGTCAAAACCATCAGACAATAGGACTTTCCACAAATCCTTTCTAGATAACTCCATCTCCAATCCTGACTTGTACTGAAATGGCAATCAGTTTCCATGTTTGGTTAAATCCTCACGTGGGGATGTAGTCTCTGGGGTCTCACTTTCAGGAAGCTCGGAATTTTCCAAACTATCAGTTTCTGATTTCTTTGTATCCAAGAGTTCATTTCTCAGTTTATCTCTGTTCTGTCGCATTTTACTATAAGCTGCAAGGAGAAGCCAGGCTACATCCTCCACACGTAGTCTGGAGATCTCCTCAGCTAAGTATCCCAGCTCGTTGCTTTCAAATTATGCCTTCCATCTGACACCAGGAAAAAATTTTGCCAAATTCTCTGCCACTTTAAAACAAGGGTTGCCTTCCTTCCAGTTTGCAATGACACATTCAACATTTCTGTCCAAGGCCTCATCAGAGCTATCTTTAGAGTCCATATTTCTACCAACAGTCTCTTCAAAGCTATCCAGGCATTTTCTGTCAAGCTCCTCCCAGTTCTTCCAGAATCTTCCCCTTATCCATTTAAAAAGTTGTTCCAACATGTTTGGTATTTGCAAGCACAGCAGCACCAGCACCTCCCTTCTCTGGTACCAAAATCTGTTCTGGTTTCCTAATGCTGCCCTTATGCAAAACACCAGAAATGGATTGCTTTTATAAAGGGGGTTTATTTGGTTACAAAGTTGTAGTCCTAAGGCCATAAAAGTGTCCAAACAAAGGCATCAACAATAAGGTACTTTTACTGAAGAACACCAATGGCATCTGGAAAACTTCTGTCAGCTGGGAAGGCATAGGCATATGGCTAGCATCTGCTTCAGGGTTCTGGTTTCAAAATGTCTTTCTCCCAGGACGTTTCTCTCTAGGCATCTGGGGGCATTTTCTTAGCTTATCTGGAGCAAACTCTGGGCTAGCAAAAGTCTGCTTTCAATGGCCATCTCCAAAATGTCTCTCTTAGCTGCAGCAGCAAGCTCCTTCTGTCTGAGCTCTTGTGTAGGACTCCAATGACTAAATCAAGACCCACGCTGAATGGGCAGGGCCACACCTCCATGGAAATAATCTAATCAAAGATATTATCCACAGTTGGGTGGGTCACATCTCCATGGAAACAACCTAACCCAAAGATTCCAACCTAATCAACACTAATACGTCTGCCCCCACAAGATTGCATTAAAAAACATGGTGTTTTGAGGGACATAATATATCCAAACCAGCACAGAGTCTATATTCCAATTTCTTAAATATCCCAATAATGTCTTTTTCAGACTTCTCTCCTCCCTTGGTCAATCCCATCCAGGATTATGTATTGCCTTTAATTTTCATTCTCACTTTAGATGCTCTTTTTGTGTGTGTGGGGGGGAACGTATATACAACATAAACGTTCCCATCTCAACCACTCCCAAGCATACCATTCAGTGGGATTAATCACGTTCACAGTGTTGTGGTACCCTCTCCACCTTCCATTACTAGAATTTCCTAACCCCCCAAACAGAGACCCTACAACCATTTTGTAATAACTTCCATTTCCTCTGCCCACACCCTTGGCAACCTGAACTTTTATTTTTGTCTCTAACAGCTTGCATATTCCCTGATATTTCCTTCATCATTACCATGGGGCTTAACTTTAACATCCTAAATGTGTAACAATCTCATCGGCTTTGATACCAACTTAACTTCAATAGTATAACACAAACTATGTTCCTCTACCCCTCCATCCCCCCACCTATATGTAATTCTTGTCATAAATTACATGTTTATACATTATGAGTCAAAAACCAGTGATTTATCATTTGCCTTTTAGACCCTGTAGGAAGTAAAGAGTGGAGTTAAAAACCAAAAAATACAATAAAAATGGCATTTATATCTACTCCTGGCATTATCCTTCAAGGAGATTTGCATTCCTTTATGTGGCTTCAATCTACTATATTTTGTCCTTCCCTCTCAACCTGCAGAACTCTCATTAGAAACTCTTGTAGGGCTATGCTAGTGGTGATGAACTCCCTCAGCTTTTCTTTATCTGGGAATGCATTAATCTCTCCCTCATTTTTGACAATTTTGCTGGATATAGAATTCTTGCTGGGCATTTTTTTTTTTTTTTTAATTTCACCACTTTATGTCATCCCATTGCCTTCTTGCCTCCATGGTTTCTGATGAGAAATCAGAACTTATCTTACTGAGGCTCCCTTGTACATGACATGTTGCTTCTCTCTCAAAACTTTCAGAATTCTCTGTTTTTGGCATTCAACAGTTTCATTATAATATGCCATGGTGTGAGTTCATTGAATGTCTTGGATATGTATTCTATATTCATGTCTTTCATTAAACTTGGGAAGTTTTCTGCCATTATTTCTTTGAATATTCTCTCTGCCCCTTTCTTTCTTCTCATTCTGGGACTCTCACAATGTGTATATTGATGTCCTTGATGATGTCCACAGGTTCCTTGGGCTCTGTTCACTTTTCTTCATTCTTTCTTCCTGCTGCTTCTCATATAGGATGATTTTAATTGTCTTATCTTCAGATTTACTGGTTTTTTCTTCTACTAGATCCAGCCTGCTGTCGAACCCCTATAGGGAATTTTAAATTTCTCTTACTGTGGTTTTCAGCTTTGTTTGGTTCCTTTTCATAATTTCCATCTCTGTATTGTTATGCTTTTTGTGTTCATCTATTGCTTTCCTAATTTCCTTTAGTTGTTTGTTCATGTTTTCCTGTAGCTCTTTCAGCATATTTAGGACCATTTTAAAAAGTCTTTGCCTGGTATGTCCCAGGTATGGTCCTCCTCCTTGGTTGTTTCTAAGGTTTTGATCTTCTTTGCATGGGCCATTGCTTCTTGTTTCTTTGTATATTTTGTAATCTTTTGTTTGTAAAATATTATGATATATTAATGTATTATCACTGTAATTTACACTCTGAGATATCTGATCCTTAAGCCTGTATCCACCTTGTATTATATGACAGAGCTTCTATGAATATAAGGAGCTAAAGAAGGAGGAGGGGGAGGAAGAAGAAGAAGGAGGAGGAGAAGGAGGAGGAAGATAAGGGGGAGGGAGGGGGAAGAAGGAAGGGGAAGGAGAAATCACCTTTCCCAGTTTTTGCAGATTGAACTGTACAAGAGCTCTCTTTTAGGGCTTATCTTTACAGAGTTTAGAGAATTGCTCCAGGTTAAAGCCTAGGAGCCTCCCCGATCTTTTCTGTGCATGTGTCTTTCAGGCATGCACGTGTGGCTTTAAGAATGCCCCTTTTACACAGATGCAAATAAACCCTTTACCATAGGACATAGTTTCTTTGTGGTCCTGGGCATTGCACTGTATATCCTACAGCCAGCAATGTCTTGCCCCAGGCAGCTGCTTGACTGCTCTCCCACATAGTTCTGTAGGAGAGCCCAGTGAGGGGCCTTCTTCACTCAGGGCAACTCCTGGGACTGTGAGTCCTTCAGACCACCAGGAGACAAACTGGGCCAGACATACATACTTCCAGTATGTGCATAAAGGTTACTCTGCTCCCTCTGGAACTGAGACCAGAGACCCACACAGGGAGTACATTCTGAGTCTACACCCAGCTGGGGCCAGCAAGGGGTCCAGAAAATCCTATCACTTTTAAGTAGCTTTTTTCTTGATTTAGCACTTGCCCTGTTACTGCAATCCTTTAATAGGTTTTAGGAGTTTTGAGAAAGATGTTTCTACCGGTTCTGTGTGGGGGAGGAACAGAAAGTGTATCACTTGGCCACCTTGATCAGGGTTAAGGCCCTTTTTTTTACACTATTTTTAAACATGTTTGGGCCACTTCTTCACTTATCTTTCTTATACAGGCCTCCTTTCCTCTTTTGCCTTTTATTATGCCCAGTTTTATAGAGAAGCATCTTATTTATTCATATTAGCATCCTTGTTTTTGAATGCTGTCTTCCTTTTTGAAATAATTTATTTATGGTATATAAGTTTGCTCTTACCCATCCTCTTAAGCAGTCTTCCTATCAAGAATCTCTGACGTAGAGAACTTCTTGGGAAGATAGCAGAGTAGATTGCTATAGGAGTCACCCCTCCTCCAAAAACAGTTAGTGGACAGGCAAAAACCATCTGAAATGACTGTTCTAAGGCTCTGGAGGCTCTGGAGGCCAGGGGAACACTGTACACCATCCAGAGAAGAGTGGCATGAAGAGACAGAAAAGCTGTGGTAAAGAAACTTTGAGTAACTTTTTCCACAGTGGCAGCTGGTTCCCATCCCCCTCCCTTGAGGGGAGCTTCTTCAAGTCAAGCCCCTGGCTGGCTGCTGGGTACAGAAAGGGACATGGACACCCTCCTCCCCAAGAATGGGGTCGGGGGGTGGGGGGAGCATGGCCAAGTACCAGTCACAGCTTTTTGTTTGTTTGTTTGTTTTGTTTTGTTTGAATATCCAAGCAATTTTATCAAGATTCAAAACATAAAAATCAAAACATCTTTGATAACATAAAGATAAAAAAATCTTTGATAACATAAAGAAAACAAATCTTTATAATTAAATACTAGTTAGGTGAAAGAATATTATAGGGTATATAACATTTACTTTTCCTACGTAAATTTGCATATCTTAAATTTAATGTAAAACACCATTTTAAATTTGAATTTAGGAATATCATAAACTTGTAGTTCTTGGTGAGTCTAGATATAATGGAATGATCTTGTCAAGTTTTATTTGGTCATTATTCTTTTGACTCTTTAATGTTTTACTTTATTCATTGCACTAAGCCAATTTTAGAAATAAAATCCACAACCAGAGCACGTAAAATGCATCTGTTTCTGAAAATACTAAATAGCTTAGCATGTCATTAAAATAGTGGCTGTGGTTAAACAAGCAAGCAAACAAACAAACGAAAATGACAACTCATGTATGATTTAAAAAGTTACAAAATAAAACTTTAGAAATTTTACTTGGTACGATTGCACTGTAATAAAAGAAATTTCGATAATGTGAGTAAAATGTGTCTGACTATGAATAAATGAAATTCCCAGTTATGACTGGGTTATGTTCAGCAGCAGTGCATTTGTTCTAATTTTATATCAAGAATGTAAGTTCATAATCAATTGACTGTAGTCTGACTTAACTAAGAAAATGAAAGTTTTTATTCCTGTTTCATTTACTCCTTCCTTCCTTGTATTTAACATCTTCACTTTGAGATCAGGCACTTTGTGCCCAGGAATGTGGCACTGCAAACTTACAAAAAATGTATCCATTGATTGTAGAACAACTGAACTAAATTCATGCAGGAGGAGGAGATCTTCATCTAGAGAGAAAAGCACTAAATTATAATTTTACAGTCACAGCACAGGCCCAAGCTCTTCCTAGGTATAGTGGAGCAGCCTGTGTCCGCTCATCTGTCTGGGCAGATCAAAAGTTTCCGCTGTATTAAGTCTGTCCATCATACCCTCCAATAGCATATAGTTATCACCAAGTCAACAGACCCTCACTGCATCTCTGCTGATCTCATAGATCCCACTGCAGTCCACATATCTGTTTTGGGATCATATCTCTCCACCCAGTCTGAAAGTCTGGTTGTCAAGTTGGATGCAGGAGCATTGTGCCCTCCAGTAGCAGGCAACAATCCATTCCAGATAGTTTCTCCTACTCCACCTCTCCTTTTTGACATTTGTGCACAGACTGTCCATTTATTAGTATGAGGATCAAAACATTCTACTGATATGAGACAAGAACTTCCATCATGAACACCAACTGCATACAATTTTCCACTTAGTAAGCCACACCTACTGTGTTCTTCGGGGTGGACATAGTGGCAACAAAATTACTCTGGTGAACCTGAGTGTCCCATCTTTCAACTGCATTCAAATAGCTCTAGCCATCATGCACTCCTACTGCATATGTGGGACCTTCTAATACAGCCACACCAAGGCCATGCCTATTTGTGGACATAGGAGGCATCCCACTTCAAGTCTTTGTTTTGGGGTTGTAGCACTCAACAGTGCTCAATGTTTTCAGTCTGTCTCTTCCTCCAACCACATGCAGTTTGTCATCTAACATTGCAACACTGAACTGTAGCCTCCTCCCATTCATATTTGCTACAGGAGTCCACATATTTGTGCGGAGATCATACTTTTCAATGCTTGTTGTTCCTTTTGTTGAATCCATTCCTCCAACTGCAAATAATGTACCCACAGTTAGTTTCCTAGGTTTTTCTAGGACTTTGTAACATGGGCCATCTTGCTGGTAATAATTACTTCCATAGTGAGTTTCTGACATTCTATATCATCCTGAAAAAGTGCACTATTTTCCATGTCTGCCAGGGACTGTGGTGCAAGAGGAGGTAGCCTAATATAAGCCAAAAGTTTACTGAGGGCTTTCCATCCCTGTTTCAAATCATGACAGACCCAAGTAAGAAGTACATTCAATATTGTCTCTTCCTTAGGGATGCTCATGTCATCACTGGCCAAGAGGTTTGCAATTTTGGAGGCTGGTAATAATACAAATTCCTGGTTTCTAATTACTTCCATGAAATGCTCTGTGGTATAATTGTGAGCCACTTTATGCAAATCTGTACAACCTCGTGTATCAGCTAAAGAATGGATTCCAAAAGAGTTGGATGGGTGAAGCTGTTTCATTAAAACTTACAGCATGCTTCCACAACCTGTGAAACTTGAAGAAGGCAGGCTGTAGATAACAGACACTCAATATTATCTTCTTTTAATTCAAGGCAGCCTGTATATGCATAGTGAATCAGACCATAGTGAATTTGGTTCTACATCTTCCATTTTTATTTCTTCTTGTCTTGCTTTCCTGACATCATTAGTAAACATGGCAGAAAAATAGTCTGAGACAGAGGAGAGCACCAATCTGTGAGCTGGAATTCTATGATCACCAGCAACTAGAGTCACACCACACAACTGTTCATGTCTCAAATAGTTTTCCGTTTTTTAAAATGTTTGCTCAGCATGATTTAGGGCCTGGAAAAATTCATCTGATGTATGGCAGGATGATAATGTCTGACTACTGATGGAAGTGCATTTTGGGCTCCGGAGGCAGCCGGGGGTCATGGTGGGGCAAGCTGACCAGGCGGGAGAATGAGGGTAGGCGGGCAGCAGGGGGCGGCTAGCTGAGGAGAGGGATACTTGGCCCCCGAGAGCCCCCAACCTGTTCCCGGGAGCCTAACCCCTCGTGCCAGCCGGCCTGGGGCAGGCCAGTGCCCCTCCACCTGGCCACCTGATCATGGCTTTTGATCAGCAAATTAAGATTGCTGGGTCCTGGCTCTGAACCATGGTTTTAACCTACCCTGGACAGGGACAGCCACAGCCATTGTCCAATCCTGCCCCCGACAAGGGCAGAGTAGAAGGAGGTTTAAAGACAACATTGCCTACCTAGGGCTGCAGGGAACAGTTAGCCAAAGAGTGCCATCTGCTGGGAAAACAGGAAAGTGTGGCCTCAGAGACCTGAAACAAAGGCTTTCTGGTGTCTTTCCTAACACTTCCAAAGGCCGTTTGGAAATGTTCTGCAGCCTCTTTCATGGGTCCCTGGCCCCGTTATGACTGGGAAACACTGACAGGGAAAGCCCTTTTCAGGGTTACCCTCCTTCCAGAATTTACCCCCCAAGCAAAAGCAGCTACAGGCAACAAAAAGAGAGTGTAAAAAACCAAACAAACAACTATAGTGGGGGAAAAACACAAACAGAACAGGTCAAGATCCTGGAGAAGGAGCAGAGGAAAGGAAGCTTTCTCCTAGGGGCAGAACAGTTGCACAAACAGAGCAATCTTAAAAATTGTACCCCATACCCAGGGCAAAATCTGATGTAGAACAGTTGAATAAATCTGATTAGCTAAACACAGGCAATTTTAAAGGTCTAGAATAAGCTGAACCAAGAGTCAAAGAAGAGCCTTAACACAAAGCCAATCAACAGCAAAACCCGAGACAAGAAAGAGAAACTGACCTGAAGAATAAACTCATTAAGATAATCAGATACCTAGATATCAGCAAAAAAACTTCAGGCCATACTAAAAAACAGAAAGATATGGCCCAGTCAAAGGAACAAATTAAAAAGTCAGAGGAGACACCGAATTTGGAGCAACTAATCAAAGATGTTCAAACAAATCTAAATCAGTTCAAGGAGATGAAGGAAAATATGACTAAAGAGATAAAGGATATTAACACCAGGTTAGCAGGGAAATTCTTTAGAAAAATTTCAAAGTATGAAAAGAAACATAACAGGACTTATGGGAACAAAAGTCACAATAGAAGAGATTAAAAATACACTAGAGGTATGCAACAGCAGATTGAACAGGCCGAAGAAAGAATCAGCAAACTAGAAGATAGGACATTTGAAATCTTACAAGAAGTCAGAAGAACAGATAGAGAAAAGAATGGAAAAAAAATTGAGCAGGGTCTCAGGGAATTGAATGACATCATGAAGCACACAAACAATACACACCATGGGTGTTCCAGAGAGAGAAGAGAAGGGGAAAAGGGCAGAAGGAATACTTGAGGAAATAAACGCCAAAATATTCCAACTAGTGTTACCCAAAGAATATAAATCCTAATAGACCTACCCCAAGATTCATACTAACCAGAATGTCAGATGTCAAAGATAAAGAGAGAATCCTGAAAGCATCAAGAGAAAAGTGATTCATCACATAAAAGGGAACAGGAATAAGATTGAGTTCTGATTTCTCATCAGAAATCATGGAGACGAGAAGACAGTGGTATGATATATTTAAAGTAATGAAAGAGAAAAACTGCCATCCTAGTATTCTTTATCTGGATAAATTTTCCTTCAAAAATGAGGGAGAGATTAAAAAATTCACAGAAAAACAGAAACTGAGAGAGTTCATCAACAAGAGACCTGTCCTACAAGAAATACCAAAAGGGCGTTCTGCAATCTGAAAGGAAAATACAGAAGATGTTTGGAGGAGAGTGTAGAAATGAAGATTATCAGTAAGAGTAACTAAAAGGATAAAAAGAGGGATTAAAAATATGATGACATATAAAAGCCGAAGGATAAATGGTTGATGTAAATTCTGCTTTTACAATAATAAAATTGAATGTTAATGGATTAAACTCCCTAATCAGAAGACACAGATTGGCAGAACGGATAACAATAAGTATGATCCATCTATATGCTTTCTATCAGAGATTCAACTTAGACCCTAAGGACAGAAATAGGTTGTAGTAAGTGAAAGGTTGGAAAAAGATATTCCATGCAAACAGTAACCAAAAACAAGCTGGGGTAGCTATAGTAATATCAAACAAAATAGACTTTAAATGTGAAACTGTTACAAGAGACAAAGAAGGACACTATGTATTAATAAAAGGGGCAATCCACCAAGAAGAAATAGCAAGCATAAATATTTATGTACCCAACCAGGGTGCCCCAAAGCACATGCAGCAAACACTGGCAAAACTGAAGGGAGAAATAGATATCTCTACAATAAGAGTTGGAGACTTCCACACACCACTCTCATCAATAGATAGATGAATAGCTAGACAGATCAATAAGAAAACAGAGAACTTGAATAATATGATAAACAACTTAAACCTAATGGATGTATACAGAACATTGTACCACAGAACAGCAAGAAATACCTTCTTCTCGAGTGCTCATGGATAATTCTTCATGAATCATTCTTCATGTTCCAGTTTGCTAATGCTACCATTATGCAAAATACCAAAATGGATTGGCTTTAAAAAGGGGATTTATTGTGTGCCAGTTTGAATGTATTGTGTCCCCCAAAAGCCATTATCTTTGATGTAGTCTTGTGGGGCAGAAATTTTGGTGCTGATTAGATTTGCCTGGAATGTGCCCCACCCAGCTCTGGGTGGTGACTCTGGTGGGATACTCTCATGGAGGCATGGCCCCGCCCATTCAGGGTGGGCCTTGATCGGTGGAGCCATATAAATGAGCTGACTCAAAGAGAAGGAACTCAGTGCAGCTGTGAGTGACATTTTGAAGAGGAGCAAGCTTGCTGAAGAGGAACGTCCTGGGAGAAAGCCATTTTGACACCAGAACTTTGGAGCAGATGCCAGCCACGTGGCTTCCCAGCTAACAGAGGTTTTCCGGATGCCATTGGCCATCCTCCAGTGAAGGTACCTGATTGCTGACGTGTTACCTTGGACACTTTATGGCCCTAAGACTGTAACTGTGTAGCCAAATAAACCCCCTTTTTATAAAAGCCAATCCATCTCTGGTGTTTTGCATTCTGCAGCATTAGCAAACTAGAACATATTGGGTTACAAATTTACAGTTCTAAGGCCATAAAAGTGTACAAACTAAGGCATCCACAAGAGGATACCTTCACTGAAGAACAGCTGATGGCATCCAGAACACCTCTGTCAGCTGGGAAGGCACTGGTTGTCCTTTGTTCCAGGTTGTGCTTCAAAATGGCTTTCTCCAAAATGTCTCTGGGTATCTGTCTTGGTTCCTCTCTCTCAGCTCCTGTGCATCCTTGTTCTTTCTCCTAGGATGTTTCTCTCTAAGCATCTGGGGGGCCCTCTCTTAGCTTCTCCAGGGCAAACTCTGGGCTTCATGTCTTAGCTTAACATCTCCAAATGTCCTTTTGTCCACATCTCCAAGCATCTTTGAGTGTCAGAGAGCATCTGGGTCTGTGTCGGCTCTCAAGCATCTCTCTCTTTCTTTCTCTCTTTTTTCTTTTTTGCTTTAATCATATTTTTTCATTGTAGAATATAACATATATACCTTTTCAACTGCAATTTAACAACTAGCTAGAGAGCAAATTTCAAACAATATTATGGGTTACAGTTGCACAGTTTCAGTTATTTCCTTATTATGAAATATAATACATATAGAAAAGATAATATCTTTCAAAGTTTGATTTAACTAGTAGTTATATAGGAAATTGCCAAAGTTGTTATGGGTAACAATACCATAGTTTCAGTTATTTCCATATTGTGAAATATAACATGTATAAAAAAGGTGATAGCTTTCAAATTACAATTTAACAAGTAGCTAAAGAACAAATTTCAAAGGATGCTATGGATTAGAGTTCCACATTTCAGTTCTTTCCTTCTAGCTATTATAATACCCTAACAACTACGAAAAATACAGAAATTCAGTATTAATAATCCTTTGTTAAATTCCAACTTGTCTGCTGCTACCCCTTTCTCTAGTTTAATAACTTTCCTGATACTCAGGGATGTCTAGGCAGTGACCACCCTAACTTGTTCATATTGAAAAGGGGTGTCAACTTTATGAGAAGAGGGGACACATCTGGTTGATGTTCTTGAAGAGGCTACTGCCTCTGTGTTTTGGGACTTAGCTGACATAGGAGTTCCCTGAAGGATTTATGTTTCTGAAGAATAAACTTGGTGAGTGAAACTTTTGTAGAGTCTCAGATAGGGTTCCAGGTATTATTCAAGGTTTTTAGGACTACTGTTGACTTGGGCTTATCATATTGTTGTCATTTGGCATGTCTAGGTGAAGTTTACATAGGAGTAACCTCCAGGACAGCCTCTTGGCTCTATTTGAATTCTCTTAGCCACTGAATCCTTATTTTGTTGACTTTCTTTTCCCCCTTTTGGTCAAAAAGGCATTCCCAATCCCTCAATGCTAGGATCAGTCTCATTCCCAGAATCTGTGTCCAATGTTGCCCAAGAAGACTCATTCATCTGGTGGGTCCTGTCCCCCATTGGGGTGAGGGTGATGGATTTATTTGCAGAGTTAGACTTAGAGAAAGTCCACATTTGAGCAACAGAAGAGGTTCTCTGATGGTGACTCCTAGGCATAATTATAGGTGGGCTTAGCCTCCCCTTTACAACTATAAGTTTCACCAGAGCAAGCCTCAAGATCGAGGGCTTGACTTATAAAGTAAGGGGTTCCTAAGTTCACATAGCATCTGTTATATCCACAATAGTCCATCCATATCTCACATTATCATCACTAGTTGTATAAATCTCTTTACTCTTCATTTTAAACAATTCTCATAACCCAAAACACCTTGTAGTTCTTTTCAGCCCTTAATTATTTGTCTCTAGTATTTGTGTGGTACTAGTATGGTATTCCTATTAATATAGTCCCTAGTATGCAATGGGTAGATTTTCCCCATATACCCTTCTGTTTTCAACTGTCTGTGCTAGTGTCATACCTTAGAAGTATATCATGCAAGCACATATATATATATTTGTCATGATGATCTGTGGTAAACATGTCTTTAAACAACCCCTTTCAATCCTATTTGCCTTCAATACGGCTTTGATACTTACAATCCCATTAACAAACAATCATCACCCCATCCATTCCCATACCTTGGAATTCATCATCATTAACATATCTGAAAATAAAAGATTATCATTCCCCCTCACTAGCTTCTGTGTATCACTAGGCCACCAATATTCTACATTATAAGACATTGATTTTACATTGTTCAAAGAGTTTATAGAAGTGGTAACATACAATAACTCTCCTTTGGTGTCTGACTTATGTCACTCATCCATGTTGCCATATGTTTCGGGACCTTGTTCCTTCTTACTGCTGCATAGTATTCCATCATATGTATATAACACATTTTGTTTATCCACTTGTCTGTTGAAGGACACTGGATCATTTCCATCTACTGGCAATTGTGAACAATGCTGCTATGAACATCAGTGTACAAATGTCTGTTCATGTCCGTGCTTTCAAATCTTCTGGATATATACTGAGAAGTGAAATTGAGAGATGGTAGGGTAATTCAATGTCTAGTTTTCTAAGAAACCACCAAACTGTCTTCCAGAGTGGCTGTACCATTATACATTCCCACCAGCAATGAATAAGAGTTCCAATTTCTCCACATCTTCTCCAGCATTTATAGTTTTCTGTTTGTTTAATGGCAGCCATTCTTGTTGGCGTGAGATGGTATCTCATTATGGTTTTGATTTGCATTTCCCTAATAGCTAGTGAAGATGAACTTTTTTTCGTGTGTTTTTTAGCCATTCGTATTTTCTCTTCAGAAAAATACCTTTTCATATCTTTTGCCCATTTTATAACTGGGCTGTTTGAATTGTTGTTGAGTTGTAGGATTTCTATATACATATATATGCAGGATGTCAGTATCTTATCAGATATGTGGTTTCCACATATTTTCTCCCCTAGAGTTGGCTGCCTCTTCAGCTTTTTGGCAAAGTTTTTTGAGGCACAGAAGCTTTTGATTTTGAGGAGTTCCCATTTATCTATTTTTTCTTTGGTTGCTTGTGCTTTGGGTGTAAAGTCTAGGAAGCTACCCCCTATTACTAGGTCCTGAAGATGTTTCCCTATATTATCTTCTAAGAGTTTTATTGTGCTGTCTCTTATATTGAAGTCTTTGTTCCACTTTGGGTTAATTTTTTATAGGGTATGACATATGGGCCCTCTTTCATTCTTTTGGATATGGCTATCCAGTTCTCCCAGCCCCATTTGTTGAAGAAACTGTTCTGTCCTAGTTCTGTGAGTTTGGGGGACTTATGAAAAATCAGTTGATTGTATATCTGGGGGTCTATTTCTGGACTCTCAATTTGATTCTATTGTTTAATATGTCTATCTTTATGCCAATACCACCCTGTTTTGACCTCTGTAGCTTTATAGTAGTCTTCAAAGTCTGGAAGCGTAAGTCCTCCCACTTTGTTCTTCTTTTTAAGGATGTTTTTGGTAATTCATGGCCCCTTTCCCTTCCAAATAAATGTGATAAGTAACTTTTCCAAGTCTGCAAAGTAGGTTGTTGGAATTTTGATTGGAATTGCATTGAATCTGTAGATCAGTTTGGGTAGAATTGAAATCTTAACAATGTTTAGTCTTCCTGTCTATGAGCAGAGAATATTTTACCACTTATTTAGGTCTTTTAAATTTCTTTTAGTGAAATTTTGTAATTTTCTGTGTAGAAGTCTTTACGTCCTTGGTTATGTTTATTCCTAGATACTCAATTTTTTTTTAGTTGCTATTGCGGAATAGAAATTTTTTTTGATTGCCTCTTTAGTTAGGTCATTACTAGTGTATAGCAACGTTACAGATTTATGTGCATTAATCTTATATCCTGCCACTCTGCTGAATATTTTTATTACCTCAAGTAGCTTTTTTGTCAGTCTCAGGATTTTCCAAATATGAGATCATATCATCTGCAAATAATGACAGTTTTACTTCTTCCTTTCCAGTTTGGATACCTTTTATTTCTTTGTCTTGGTGAATTCTCTGGATAGAACTTCTAGCACAATGTTGAATAATAGATTTGACAGTGGGCATCCTTGTCTCATTCCTGATCTTAGAGGGAAGGCTTTCAGCCTCTCACCATTGAGTACTATGCTTGCTGTGGGTTTTTCACTTCTGCCCTTTATCATATTGAAGAAGTTTCCCTCAATTCCTACCTTTTGAAGTGTTTTTTTTTTTAATCAAAAATGGATGTTGAGTTTTGTCAAATGCCTTTTCAGTGTCTATAGAGACGATCATTTGATTTTTCCCTTTTGATTTGTTAATGTGTTGAATTACATTAATTGATTTTCTTGTGTTGAACCACCCTTGCATGCCAGGAATTAACCCCACTTGGTCATGGTGTATAAGTCTTTTAAAATCGCCTTTGGATTCTATTTGCAAGTATTTTGTTTAGGATTTTGCATCTAAATTCATTAGGGAGATTTGCTTATTGTTTTCATTCTTTGTAATATCTTTATCTGGTTTTGGTATCAGAGTGGTATTAGCTTCTTAAATGAGTTAGGTAGTGTTTCTTTTTCTTCAATTTTTTGAAAGAGTTTGAACAGTAATGGTACTAATTCTTATTGGTTTGGTAAAATTCCCCTGTGAAGCCTTCTGGCCCTGGGCTTTTATTTGTAGGTAGGTTTTGATAACTGATTGGATTTCTTTGCTTGTGATTGGTTTGTTGAGGTCTTCTATTTCTTCTTGGGTCAGTCTAGGTTGTTCATGTGTTTCTAGGAAATTTCCATTTCCTCTAAGTTGTCTAGCTTGTTGGCCTACCATTGTTCCTAGTATCCTCTTCTGTGTTTTTTTTGTTTGTTTGTTTGTTTTTTGTTAATTTCTTCAGGATTGTAGTAATTATCTCCTCATTTCTGATTCTGTTTATTTGGGTCTTCTCTCTTTTTGACTTTGTCAGTCTAGCTAAGGTTTTATCAATCTTGTTGATCTTCTCAAAAACCAACTATTGGTTTTATTTATTCTCTCTCTTGTTTTTTGTTCTCTAGCTCATTTATTTCTGCTTTAGCCTTTGTTATTTCTTTTCTTCTACTTGCTTTAGTGTCAGTTTGCTGATCATTCTCTAGCCTTTTAAGTTGTTCAGTTAGGTCTTTGGTTTTAGCTCTTTCTTGCTTTTTGATATATGCCTTCTCCTAGTAAATGAAGCTAAGTTTTAGACTAAGAAATTATCTCCTGGCAGATACTCTTGACTGTTAACCCAACAGTTATCCTTAAAACTCCTCCTATGTTTCCCAACTCTCATTTTTGAAATTTAAAGGAGCCTTCCTTGTGGCTAGAGGTAGCTGTGTAACCTAGCTCTGGCTAGACATAAAGGAAAGCTTCCTGGGGGTATTCTTGGAAAGTTTTTACTTATAAAAGAATAAGACATGAGAGGGACTCCTTGGCATCACCCTATTGCTTATCTTCCTGTTGTGAACATGGATATGATGCTTGGAGATGCAGCAGTCATTTTGCAGCCATAAGTTGAGAAATGTGAATGTAGAACACTTGGGTCATTATTGGCATTGTTGACTTCTGGACAAACGCCAGTAATTGCTAACATCTGGACTTGCATTATGTGAGAAAAATAGAGCCTTATTTGTTTAAGCCACTCTTTATCAGACTTTTTTCCTTTCTTTCATTTGATGCAGTCTAACAGATACATGTCCCATCCCTAATTGCAGTTTATATGCTTAGGGTAAATTTCTGCCCCCAGCTCCAAGGGTAAACAAGCAATGAAGGCCTCATCAATCAGAACATTGAATTATTTTGTGGCCATAGTGATTGTTTCAGGATGGTCATGTGGCCGAATACTTTTCAAACTGCTGAAGAAGAGAAGCTCTTTCTGTTTTTCGTTGGACTTAAATCACTGGAGATGCCTGCAGCATGATGTATGAATGCACAATGAAACCAGCAAGGCAGAGAACAAAGCTGAGTATATAAATACTTGATCCTAGTGACATTGTTTGAGTCCCTGGTTTAAGCTGTGTTTAAAGTAGAACTACCCCTAAAATATTCCATTTCACAAGATGATGCATTCCCTAATTAACCAAAGGCAGTTATAAAAATAGTCTCAACTGACATAATTGATAAACTCCAAGTTGTGGGAAAATGTTTTCTAGGAGTTCAAGGTAACACTTTTAAAGTAAACAAAAAATAAGTACATACTTAAGGGAGTGTAGCTTCTGATATAATTTATATTGACAAGTTTAAATCCACAAGGTTGTGGTGGGGCAAATGGTTACTTACAGTATTTCCTTTTTCATGACTTTATTGCCATCTGATATTTTTCCATTTTGATAGCATAAAAGTTTTCAAAGAACAATGAGATTGATAGTCAATGGGAAGATGGTGGTGTAGGAAGCTCCAGGAATCAGTCCCTCCACCAACACAGCTATTGAACTGGCAGGAATTGTTTGAATCAGAGTCCAGAGTCTAGAGAGGAGTGGGAGAAAGAGTCTGGTAAATTGCAGTAAATATTGGTGAATTTCAATCTTCCTGAAGCACCTTCCATCCCCCTTCTCCCAACCTCAAAGCAGGCAGCCTTGGGGACTGGAGCTTGAGCTCCTGGCACAACCTGCTGGTGCCTGGCTGTGTTATAAAGACCTGGTCCTCCAAACTCTGGGAGTGTGTGGTCTGACTGCAGATCTCAATCTTTGATCAGCTACTTCAGATCACTGGGGATCTGTTGTTCCAAATCTCTCTGACAAAAGTGGCAGGGGAATCTTAAAGATAGTAACCTTCCTCAAAAGTTTGGAAAACAGTTAAAGGGCTGCATAACCAGGCAAGTGCTGATTCAAGAAAATGCAGCTCCAAAAGCCATAGGAAAAGCTCCTTGGAGCCCTTGCTGGTCCTTCCCCACCCCCTCCACAATGCAGGGTACAGCCAGTTTGTACTCCTATTGTGGATTCCCTGGTCCTATACCAGAGGGAACCAAGTGGTCCCTGGGTGCTTAATGCTTGTCAATGTGAATCTATAGGGTAGAAGCATAGAGACTGAGCTGGGGAATAAGTTTCAGGTTCACCTTACCAGAGTTTGTCCTGAGGGCATAGGGCCTCTTGCAGACAGCTGGGACAGTGTGAGAATTAATCAACTAAGTTGAAGTCCCTGGGGCAAAGGACTACCTGCATTAAGTCATTCAAGAGAGTACCCAGGAAGGGAAGGAAGTATATTTCAAAGTATGTAGAGAGGGCCTTCACTCAAATGCCTATAACTGTAAATAAGGAATTCCTAAGATGTCTAGCAAGCAAAAGCCCAGGAAAAGAAGCAGTCTCCATGGTTCAGCTCAGTTAAGATAGAGAAGACCCTGCACTTCACATTTGCCTTGGGCTGACCTCCTTGACAGGAGGGCTAAATTCTGAAGGAGTCCACTAGCCAAAGCCCAGCTAATTTGCAAAGACTGTGAAATGTGCTTTTTGCCTTCTTTTGTTTGTTATGATTAGCTACTGGCATTAAAGAAAATTTCTGTCATATCACTAGCTGGACTTGTGTCCAGGCAGCTCAAGGTCTAAATCCCCAAGTTAACACTTTTCAATAGTAAAATGTACAGTGTGCAACATTTATAAAACATTTGTAAAAGATTATAAGACAAACACAGAAATAGGAAAAGGTGGCCATCCAAAGGAACAAGAAAAAAAAAATCCAGAAACCATCAAAATGAAGAAAACAAGACTTTGGACTTACCAAATGATCAATATGCTTCAAGGATGTGAAGGAAAACATAGAGAAGGAACTAAAGGATGTAACAAAAACAGTGAATGAACAATGTAAAGATCTCTTCAGAGAAATACTGGAAGTGAAGAACACAAGAACTGAAATGAAAAATTTCCTAGATGGTTTTGACAGCAGTCTGGAGGTGGCAGAAGAATCAGTGACCTTGAACACAAGACAATTGAAATGATTCAGACTGAAGAGAAGAAAGCAAAAAGAATAAAAAAGAACAAACACAGCCTAAGAGACCTGTGGGACATCATCAAGCATATCAATATAAACATTATGAGGATCCCAAAAGGTGAAGAAGGAAAGAAGGAATATTTAAAGAAATAATGGCAGAAAACTTCCCAAACTTAATGAAAGACATACATACGCACTTTCAAGAAACCCAGTGAACCTCAAACAGAATAAACTAAAAGAGAACCATGGTGTTCCAGTTTGCTAATGGTGCATTTGAATTGCTCCTTTGTCTCTCTGACTCTGTTATCTCCATCCCTGTGTGGATCAGAGCACTGTGAACTGAAAATGGCTCAGGCTCTCTCCACTGAGCCACTCAGATTGAGAGAGAGATAACACCCTAGAGGGTGTATCTTCCCTAAGAAGAAGGAGGTGGAGCCCGGCTCTCATGCTTGCCTTCCCTTCATAACTCAGACCCCAGAACCTGGGGGAAAACAGCCAAAACAGAAACTAAAGGGGCCATACCTCCTTACACCAGTCGGGAGTGACAGGCTGACAGGCGCCACATTCTGGGCAGGTTAGGAAAAGCACAGAGGCTAGAGACCTCACAGGGAAGTCTGTTAATCTCTAAAATACACCCTCAGGGAGACTTAAAACTGAACATAACCCCATTCTGAGATCTGAACCTGTTCTGGTCTGGGAAAGTCTGGTTGTGGCAACCAAGGAAACCAGATGCCTAGTTAACAGAAAACTACAAACCACACTAGGAAAAATGAAGATATGGCCCAGTCAAAGGAAAAAACTTACACCTCAATCAAGATAAAGTTGAGATATTGTTTCACTTTAATGAAACAATCAATTAAAGATTTTCAAAGAAATATGCTAAACCAAATGAACTAGTTGAGGAAAGAGATGGCAACAGAGATGAAGGATATAAAGAAAACACTGGGTGAACATAAAATCGAAAGTTTGAACAAACAACTGGCAGAATCTATGGAAATGAAAGGTACAACACAAGAGATGAAAAACACAATGGAGACATAAAACGGCAGATCTCAAGAGGCAGAGGAAAACACTCAAGAACTGGAGAACAAGGCACCTGAAATCCTACACACAAAAGAACAGCTAAGGAAAAGGATGGAAAAATACGAGCAATGTCTTAGGGAATTGAATGACAACGTGAAAGGTACATGTCATGGGTGGTGCATAAGGAGAAGAGAAGGGAAAAGGGACAGAAGCAATAATAGAGGAAAAAATCAATGAAAATTTCCCATCTTTTATGAAAGACATAAAATTATGGATCCAAGAAGTACAGCATACCACAAACAGAATAGATCTGAATAGGCCTACACCAAGACACTTAATAATCAGATTATCAAATGTCAAAGACAAAGAGAGAATTCTGAAAGCAGCAAGAGAAAAGCAATCCATCACATACAAGGAAGTTTGATGAGACTATATGCGAATTTCTCAGTAGAAACCATGGAGGGAAGAAGGAAATGGTGTGATATATTTAAGATACTGAAAGAGAAAAACTGCCAACCAAGAATCCTATATCCAGCAAAACATTCCTTGAAATGTGAGGGAGAGCTTAAAATATTCTCTGATGAACAGACAATGACAGAGTTTGTGAACAAGATACCCGCACTACAGGAAATACTAAAGGGAGCACTACACATAGAAAAAGACAGGAATGAAAGTTTGAAACACAATTTTGAGTGATGGTAGCACAACAGTTTTAATATTTATTGTAAAGAAAAAAGGAATGAACTTCTGGAACCCAGTCAGGGGCCATGAAGAAGGTGTTGTGTTGATGCAGGTAGGAGTCAAGGGAAGAACAAAGGAGCTGTCTACTGAAGAGCAGCATTAGAGTTGAATACACTAACCAAAGAAACTGAGAGAGAAAAAAGAAAATGAGAATTGTGCATGGGTTGAACAAATTCTGTCTAGCTGTCTACTCAGTCTAGTCAGTGTGTATTGGCAGAGCTGTATCTGAAATGTGTGGCCAGAGATTTTGTTGCTACCATCTTAGCTACCCCATTCTTGTGTTATATAGTGACTTTTCCCAAATAGCTATGGACATGGCAAAAGAATGTTCACTATACAAGTTGCACTTACACAGTCCTTAGTTGTACCACCTCTAGATTCCCTAGATACACTTAACCCCCAGAATAGGTTGGAGAAGAGGAATAGAGCATCAGGATGATATGAAGTGCTCATGTGTCAAGCTGTTCAAGAAGTAGCTGGGCTTTTGATGATACTGAGTAGGTTTCAAACTATTCAGGAACAGAACACACCAGGAAATTCTTCATTGGAACCAGTCATCCTTGTTTGGGGGGGGGGGGTGCTATTCTTGCCAAGCCAAAGTGGCCCCTTTTATATGAGGCTTTAGGATGTTAACCAACATCTTGACATTTTAAGGAAGGGGGGAGTGGGGAAATAAACGGGGAACCAATGTCTTTTACACATTTCCAATATACTTGTGCAATCAATCAAGAAAATCTAAGTACTTCAAATTAATTAAAAAAAAAAAAAAACCCAGTTGGAGCTAGGCTGAGCTATGTTTGCTTGCTCTGGACTCTTGCTTTCTCCTACAGCGAGGTCTTGTAGCTCAGCCTGCTGTGGGGGGAAGGGACTCCCAGCATGGTTTTGCAGTTTTCACTTACAGATTTTATGCTGCAATCTCAGCCATTCCACCTAATCCAGGTTGGTGTATGATGTGTGGTCAGTCACCGTTGTCCCATAGCAGTTGTTCCAGATTATTTACTAGTTGTGCCTGCTTTTTTATTAGTTGCTCCAGGGGACCAACTAAGTTCCATTCCTCTCTATGCCACCATCTTGCCCTTCCTCCTTAAACAACCAATGGGTCAAAGAAGCAATTGAGAGAAATTAGGAAATATCTCGAGGCTAATGAAAATGAAAACACAACATGCCAAAACTTATAGGATGCAGTAAGGGCAGTGAAGAGTGGGAAATTTATAGCTCTGAATGGTTACATTAAAAAAAAGAGAAAGATCTCCAACCAGAGCACTAATCTTCCAACTGAAGGATCTAGGAAAGAAGAGCAAACTAAACCTAAAGTGAGCAGAAGGAAGGAAATAACAAAGACCAGAGTGGCGATAAATGAAATAGAGAATAAAAAAGCAATAGAGAGAATCAGCAAACCTAAAAGTTGGTTCTTTGAAAATATCAATAAAATTGACAAACCTTTAGCTAGACTGAAAAAAGACACAAAGAGAGAGGACACAAATAACTAAAATTAGAACTGAAAGGAAGGAGATTACTACCAACCCCACAGAAATAAAAAGGACTATAAGTGGATATTATAAACAACTGTATGCCAAAAAATTAGATAACCTAGGTGAAGTAGTCAAATTCCTAGAAACACACAAACTACTTATGCTAACTCAAAAATAAATAGAAGATTTCAACAGGCCAATAACTAGTAAAGTGATTGAATCAGTAATCAAAAACCTCCCCAAAAGATGGTTTCACTGGTGAATTTTACTAAACATTCCAAGAAGAATTAACACCAATCCTGTTCAAACTCCTACAAAATATTGAAGATGTGGAAACACTTCCTAACTTGTTCTATGAGGCCAACATCATCCTCTTACTAAAGCCAGATAAAGGTACCACAAGAAAGGAAAATTACATACCAATATCCCTTATGAATATAAATACAGAAATCCTCAACAAAACATTAGCAAACAGAATCCAATAGTGCATTAAAAGAATTATACACCACGATCAAATGGGATTTATCCCAGGTATGCAAGGGTGGTTCAACAAAGAAAGTCAGTTAATGTAATAGGCCACAGTAAAAGAACAAAGGAAAAAAAAAATAACAAAACCCATGATCTTCTCTATTGAGGCAGAAAAGTCATCTGACAAATTCCAGCACCACTCCTTGATAAAAACACTTAGAAAATTAGGAACAAAAAGAAACTTCTCATCATGATAAAAGGCGTATATGAAAAACCCACAGCTAACTCATACTCAATGGTGAAAGACTGAAAGTTTTCCAGCTTAATTTGGGAACAAGACAAGGATAACTACTGTCACCACTGTAAATGAACATTGTTCTGGGAGTTCTAGCCAGAACAATTAGGTAAGACAAAGAAATAAAAAACATCCAAATTGGAAAGGAGGAAGTGAAACTTTCCTTATTTGCAAATGACATGATCCTGAATACAGAAAATCATGAAAAATTCACAACAATGCTGCTAGAACTAATAAATGAATTCAACAAAGGGTGGGGTACAAGATCAAAACCCCCAAAATCACTAGTGTTTCTATACTAGTAATGAACAATTAAAAGAAGAAATCAAGAAAAAATTTCCATTTACAGTAGCAATGAAAAGAATAAAATATTTAGGAATAAATCTAACCAAGAATGTAAATGATCTATACACAGAAAACTACAAAACATTTCTAAAAGAAATTAAAGAAGACCTAAATAAATGAAAGGACAGTCTGGGTTCATGGATTAGAAGACTAAATATTCTTAAGATGCCAGTTCTACGCAAAGCAATTTGCAGATTCAATGGAATCCCAATCAAAATTCCAACAACTGTCTTTGCAGATATAGAAAAGCCAATCATCAAATTTATATGGAAGGGTAAGCTTCCCCAAATAACCAAAGCCATCTTGAAAAAGAATGAAGTTGGAGAACTCACACTTATAACAAAGCAACAGTAATCAAAACTGCATGGTACCATGTTTGAGGGTTGATTCTGGTGATGAGTGTACAACTATGTGATGGTGCTATGAATGGTTGATTGTACACTGTGGATGATTGTAGGGTATGTGACTGTATCTCAATAAAGCTGTATTTAAAAAAATGAAAAAATAAAACCAAAAAACAGCACAGTACTGCAGACCACTAAAGCCCCTGCCTGGGTGTAGTGCCTCACGCTGGCGGGTGCTCCTTGCTCCTGCCCACAGCCCCAGACTCTGCACCTGGAGGAGGACTTGAAGGAAGTGCTGCACTCAGATGCTGGCATTGGACTTGTCTATGAGGATGATGTGAGACATGAGAAACAGAAGAGGAAGCCAGGGCTGCAGAGGACTCCCATCAAGGAAGTCTGGAAGTCTCTGGCTCTTGACATCATGGATGAGGACATGAAGCTGATGGTGTCCGCACTGCCCAAGGCAGTGTCCTTGTCAAAAAATGTCCCTTCAAGTTCCCTCAGCCTCACCCTATCAGGTATTAAAGAGGACATAGCCTGCTCAACCATAGCTTCCTGCTGGCCAAGCCTGAGAATGCCATGGTGGCCCAGAATCCCCAGTGCCACTTTCTGATCCCTGTATCTATGACCTGCACCTGGAAGATGGTGGACTATGGGGCCACCAGGGACCATCTCTTCATGCAAAAGAAAGCCAAGCAGCTCCTCGGCTGCTTGAAGCCCAGCCACACATCAAGGAAGCTCATATTGCCCTGAGGGGCTTAAAGGTCTGGAGCCCCTTTTCATGTTTACAGAGGGGAGAGGCATCACACTCAGATGACTTGGGTGGCTCCGCCTTGACAGCCTGCAGGGAGCCTCCAGCCACCAGCTCTTCACCAGCAGCTCAGGTAGAGTACAGCATGGCCCCACCATGGTCCTGTCTCCAGGTCTGGCTTCATGCAGCTCCAGAACAAAGCCCCCTCATGGGACTGCCTAGCATTTTTCCAGTGCCACAGGGAGCCCCATTAGCTTCTTCCAGGTCCTGGCCAGGCCTGGCCTCTCTCAGTCTCCTGATTCGGCCCTCAGTGCCTGTCAGTATTTTTCTTGAAAGAATAAAATTGCCTTTCTCTTTGAAAACAAACAAACAAACAAAAAACCATGGTGCTAGCACAAGGAATCACACTGAGAGTTCAGAAACAAAACCTCACATCAATGGCCAACTGATTTTTGACAAGGGTGTCAAGTCCATTCAATTGGGAAAGAATAGTCTCTTAAAAAAAATGGGGCTTGGAAAACTGGATGTCTATATGCAGAAGAATGAATGTGGACTCCTACCTCTACTGTATACCAGATACAAAAATCAATTCAAAATCTATCAAAGAACAACTCAAAAAATGCACAAGAGGCTTGACTAGACATCTCTCCAAATAAGATATACAAATGGCCAAAAAGCAAATGAAAGATGCTCAACATCATTAGCCATCAGGGAAATGCAATCAATATTACAATAAGATACCATTTCACACCCACTAGAATGGCTAGTATTAAAAAATTGTATGTGTTGGAGAGGATGCCGAGAAGTAGAAACATTCATTCACTGTTGGTGGCAACATAAAATTGTACAGCTGATGTGGAAGACAGCTTGGAGGTTCCTCAGAAAGTTAAGTATAAGATTACCATATGACCCAGTAATCCCACATAAGCATAGACTCAAAGAGATATTTTCACACCAATGTTCATAGTGGCATTATTCACAATTGCCAAATGATGGCAGCAACCCAAGTGTCCATCAAGTGATGAGTAGATAAACAAAATGTGGTACATTCATACAATGGAATGTCATTCAGCTGTAAGGAAGGAATGATGTTCTGATAGATGCAACACATGGAGGAACTCTGAAGACAGCTTGTTGAGTGAAATAAGCCATTCATAAAAGGTGCATATGACCGCACACATATAATTGAAATAATTAGAATAAGCAAACTCATAGGGTCAGAATCTAGAATATAAGTTACTAGGAGATGGAGTGGGGATAGGGAATGGGAAGTTAAGGCTTAACATGTACAGGGTTCCTATTTGGAATGATGGAAATGTTTTGGTAATGGATGGTGTAGATGGTAGCACAGCATTATGAACATAATTAACAACACTGAAATATATATCTAAATGGGAAAATGTTAGGTTATGTATATGGTAATAGAGTAAAAATTTTTAAAAAATCCTTGAATTTGCATTACACAGTGAACCCCAAGTTAAACCATGGGTTACAGTTAATAGTAAAATTATAAAAATGTGCTTTCATCAATTGAAACAAATGTACCATAACAATGCAAGGTGTTAATTACAGGGGAGATATGGGAATCCTATATTTTATGCATGATTATTCTGTAAACCCACAACTTCACTAATAAAAAATAATGGATCAAAGACCTAAATATAAGAAATAGAACTATAGAACAGCTAGAAGAAGACAGAGAGGAACACCTTCAGCACTTTGTTCCAGTTTGCTAAGGCTGCTGGAATACAAAATACCAGAAATGGATTGGCTTTTACAATGGGGCTTTATTAGTTCACAAATTTACAGTTCTCAGGCCATAAAAGTGTCCCAACTAAGGCATCAACAAGAGGATGCCTTCACTGAAGAAAGGCTGATAGTGTCTGGAACACCTCTGTCAGCTGGGAAGGCACATGGCTGGTGTCTGCTGGTCCTTTGTTCCCAGGTTGCATTGTTTTCAGCTTCTGATTCCAGTGGCTTTCTCCTTAAGTGTCTGAGTTCTCACTTAGCTTCTCCGTGGCAAACTCTGGGCTTCATCTCTTAGCTTAGCATCTCCAAACATCTGGATCTATGTCAGCTCTGGTTTCAACAGCTGTCTCCAAAATGTCTCTGGGTGTTTCTAAGAGTCTCTCTGAGCTCTCTTAAAAATGTCTCTGCCTTTTTCCCTCTCATAGAGGATGCCAGTGAACTAATTAAGACCCACCTTGAATGGGTGGTGTCACATCTCCATGGAAATAATTTCTAATTAAAAAGTTCCATCCACAAAGGGGTGGGTCACATCTCCACCCACAAAAGTCTGTACCCACAAGATTGGACTAAAAGAACATGGCTTTTGGGGTACATAATAGATTCAAACTAGCACACTGTTTTGGTCAATGGTTTCTTATTTAAAAATTTTTTTTATTGTGAACTTTAATCTATATATATAACAGTGATAACATTCAAAGTACAATTTCACAAGTAGTTAGAAAGCAAATCTCAAGGAGTGTCAAGGGTTACAGTTCCACAACTTCAGCTATTTCCATTATTGTAAAACATACGTAAAGAAAGGTGTCATCCCTTGATGTATAGGTCAACAAGCAGTCATATGGGTAATATCAAAATTTGTTATACATTAATTCCACAGTTTCAGTTCTTTCCTTATTATGCAATACAAGGTATATATGGAAAGGTGAAGACTTTCAAGGCACAATTCAATGAGCAGCTATAGAACAAATTCCAAACGATGCTATAGGCTATAGTTTTACCATGTCATTTACCTCTTCCAGCCATTCCAACACCCCAACATCCAAAACTACATGTATAATTATATATATAAGTTTCAGTATTCATAGACCTGTGTTCAATCTTGTTTTTTTGCCACCCCTTCCTTTCACTTAATCTCTTTCTCCATCTTCAGGGGTGTCTAGACATGAGCACCCTAATTTGTTCATATTGAAAGGTGGTGTTGATGGTATGGGAAAGGGGGCCACATCTGATAGTTGATCTTAAAGAAGCTGTTGCCAATGTGTTTTAGGACTTGTCTGGCATAGGAACACTCTGGTGGATTTAAGTTTCTGAAAGATGAAACTTAGTGAGTGCATCTTTAATAGAATCTCAGGTAGGAACCTGATTTGGGGAATACTTTTGGTATGGGCATGGCTTACTGTGGCCATTTAGGATGTCTAGCTGGAACTTGCATGAGAGAAATCTCTTGACTCTGTTTGGGATCTCTCAGCCACTATGACCTCAGCTTGTTACCTTTCTCCTCCCACTCCCACCTTTGGTCAAGTAGGCATTTTCAATCCCTAGCTGCCAGGGCCAGGCTCTTTCCTGGGAATCATGTCTCATGTCGCCAGGGAGAATCATTCCCCAGGGAGTCATGTCCCTTGTGGTGAGGAGGTTAATAAATTTATTTGCTGAGTTAGGCTTAGAGAGAAATGCCACATCTGAGCAACAAAGAGGTTCCCTGGAGGTGCCTCTTAGGCATAATTATAGGAAGGCTCAGCCCCCTATTTACAATCCTAAATTTCACAAGAACAAACCTCAAGTTGAGGGCTTCATTTATTAAGTAGTGGGTTCCTAATTTGACTTAATAAATATTCTATCCCAAGATAAATGGTCAGTCTCTTACAGTATCTTCTCTTAGTTGTACAATCATCATCACTCTCAACTTTAAACAATTATCATAACCTAATGCATCCCAGATCTCTTAGTTATTAATTATTCACCCCTAGTATTAGTGTAGAATTGATAAGATATTCCTATTAAATATAGTCATTAATATGTAATGGATAGTTTTTCCATACCACTTTGTTTTTAACCCTATGCACTAGTGTATCATGCAAACAACCATTTATGAACATGTTCACCTTCAATGTGTCACTGATACTTATAATCCCATTAATGAACCATAGTCACTCCTGACTATTTCCATACCATTAAGGTTACCCTCATTATCTCATCTCTACATATTATATTATTGTCCCCCTTCACTAGGTTCTGACTATCTCTAGGACCCCTATACTCTATGTCAGAAGACACTTTTTTACATTTTTCACAGAGTTCACATTACTGGTAACATACAATATCTCTCTTTTTGTGTCTGGCTAATTTCAGTCAGCATTATGTCTTCAAGACTCATCCATGTTGTCACATGTTTCATGACCTCATTCCTTCTTACAGCCATGTAGTGTTCCATCATGTGTATATACCACATTATGTTTATCCACTCATCTGCTGAAGGACATTTAGAAGGTTTCCATCTCTTGGTAATTGTGAACAATGATGCTATGAGCAGTGGTGTGCATATCTGTTTGTGTCACTGCTTTCAGATCTTATATGTATATACTGAGAAGTGAAATTGCTGGATCATAGGATAACTCAATATCTAGTCTTCTGAGGAACCATAAAACTGTCTTCCAGAGTGGCTGTACCATTATACAGTTCCACAAGCAATGAATAAGTTCTAATTTCTTTACATCCTCTCCAGCATTTGTAGTTTCTTGTTTGTTTAATGGCAGCCATTCTTATTGGTGTGAATTGATATCACCTTGTGGTCTTGATTTGTATCTCCCTAACAGCTAGTGAAGATGAACATTTTTTCATGTGATTTTTAGCCATTAGTATTTCCTCTCCAGAGGAATGTCTTTTCAAAACTTTTGCCCATTTTATAATTAGGCTGTTTGTATTATTGTTGTTGAGTTGTAGGATTTCTTTCTATGTGCAAGATTTCAGTCTCTTATCAGATACGTGGTTTCCAAATATTTTCTCCCTTTGTGCTGGTTGACTCTTCACATTTTTGACAAATTCCTTTGAAGTACAGAAGCTTTTGATTTTGAGGAATTCCCATTTATATATTTTTTCTATCATTGCTTGTGCTTTGGGTATAAGTTCTAAGAAGCTACCTCCTAATACTAGGTCTTGAAGATGTTTCCTTACAATATCTTCTAGGAGTTTTGTGATACTGTCTCTTATATTGAAATGTTCGTTCCACTTTGAGTTAATTTTTGTATAGGGTGTGAGGTAGGGGTCCTCTTTCATTCTTTTGGATATGGCTATCCAGTTCTCCCAGCACCATTTGAAGAGACTGTTCTCTCCCAGTTCAGTGGATTTGGGGGCCTTATCAAAAATGAGTTGACCATAGATCTGGGGGTCTATTTCCAAATTGTCAATTGATTCCAGTGAACAATATTTTTGTGCCAATACCATGCTGTTTTGACTACTGTGGCTTTATAGTAGGCTTCAAAGTCAGGAAGTGTAAGTCCCCCCCACTTAGTTTTCTTTTTTTGACTGTTTTTAGCAATTCAAGGCCCCTTTTCCTTTCAAATAAAATTGATAACTAGATTTTCCAAGTCTGCAAAGTAGGTTGTTGGGATTTTGATTGGAATTGTGTTGAATCTATAGATCACTTTGGGTAGGATTGACATCTTAGTGACATTTAGCCTTCCTATCCATGAACACAGAATATCTTTCTATCTCTTTAGGTCCCCTTTTATTTCTTTTTAGTAAAGTTATATAATTTTCTGTGTAGAGCTCTTTTACATCCTTGGTTAAGTTTATTCCTAGGTGCTTGATTTTTTTTTAGTTGTTACTGAGAATGGAACAACTACATGCCAACAAACTAGACAATTCAGAGGAACTGGCTAATTTCTTGGGAACACATGAACAACCTAGACTGACTGGAGAACAAATAGAAGACCTCAACAAACCAATCATAAGTAAAGAGATCCAATCAGTCATCAAAAATCTTTCTAAAAATAAAAGTCCAGGGTCAGATGCCTTTACAGGGGAATTCTATCAAACTTTCCAAAAAGAACTGACACCGTAACATTTGAGTGTCTCTTCAGTTAGGTCATTCCTAGTGCATAGGAACATTAGCGACCTATGTGCATTTATCTTGTATCTCATCACTTTGCTGAATTTGTTTATTAGCTCAAGTAGCTGTGTCATCGATTTCTCAAAATTTTCCGAATATGAGATCATATCATCTGCAAATAATGACAGTTTTACTTCTTCCTTTCCAATTTGGATGTTTTTTTTTTTTTTCTTTTGTCTTGCTAGATTGCTTTGGCAAGAATTTCTAGCACAATGTTGAATAATAGTGGTGATGGTGGGCATCCTTTTCTTGTTCCTGATCTTAGAGGGAAGGCTTTGAGTCTCTCACCATTGAGTACTATGCTGGCTGTGGGTTATTCACATATGACCTTTATCATATTAAGGAAGTTTCCTTCAATTTCTATCTTCAGAATTGTTTTGATCAGAAAGGAATGCTGAATTTTGTCAAATGCTTTTTCAGCATCTATTGAAATGACCGTATGATTTTTCCCTTTTGATTTGTCAATGTGTTGTATTATGTTGAGTGATTTTCTTATGTTGAACTACACTTGCATGCCTGGAATGAACCCCATTTGGTCATGGTGTATGATTTTTTTAAAGTGTCTTTGGATTTGATTTGCAAGTATCTTCTGTCTTTCTATATTCATTAGGGTGATTGGCCTGTAGTTTTCCATTCTTGTAGCATCTTTATCTGGTTTTGTCATTAGAGTGATATTGCCTTCATGAAATGAGTTATGTAGTGTTCCATTTTCTTCAATTTTTTGAAAGAGTTTCAGTAGGAATGGTGCCAGTTCTTTCTGGAAAGTTTGATAGAATTCCCCTGTAAAGCCAAATGGCCCTGGACTTTTATTTGTAGGAAGATTTTTGATGACTAATTGGATCTCTTTACTTGTGTTGAGGTCTTCTATTTGTTCTCTGGTCAGTCTAGGTTGTTCTTGTGTTACTAGGAAATTGTCCATTTCCTCTAAATTGTCTAGTTTGTTGGCATACAGTTGTTCATAGTATCCTCTTATGATTTTTAAAATTTCTTTGGGATCTGCAGTAATGTGTCCCCTCTCATTTATTATTTTATTTGGGTCTTCTCTCTTTTCGACTTTGTCAGTCTAGCTTAGGGTTTGTCAGTCTTGTTGATCCTCTCAAAGAACCAACTTTTGGTTTTATTTATTATCTCTATTGTTTTCTGCTCTCCATATCATTTATTTCTACTTTAATCCTTGTTATTTCTTTTCTTCTACTTGCTTTAGGATTAGTTTTCTGATCATTTTCTAGCTTCTTCAGTTGTTCCATTAATTCTTTGATTTTAGCGCTTTCTTCTTTTACTGTGTGCATTTAGAAAAGGGGGCACATCTAGTTTATGTTCTTGAAGAGGCTGTTGCCTCTCGGTTTTGGGACTTACTCTGAAGGATCTAAGTTTCTGACATAAACTTAGCGAGTGAAACCTTTATAGAGTCTCAGATAGGGATCCAGGCACTTTTTAAGGTTTTCGGGACTACTGCTGACTTGAGCCTATCATATTGTGGTCATTTGGCATATCTAGGTGAGGCTTGCAAAGGAGTAACCTCCAGGACAACCTCCTGACTCTATTTGAATTCTCTTAGCCACTGAAACCTTATTTTGTTGCCTTTCTTTCCCCCCTTTTGGTCAAAAAGCACTCTGAATCCCTCAGTGCCAGGGTCAGGCTCATTCCTGGAATCCATGTCCCATGTCATCACCGTCTAACTTTTATACAAAAAAAACTCACCAGAAGAGTTGAAAACCCTCTTTTTGTAATATCTGATTATTATTTATTGATATTATAAAAAACAGAAAGGACTTGAAAAACAAATTTAATTTGTTCCTTAATGTCTGAATGTTCAATTCACTGTTTTATTAAATACAAATTAATTAGACTGTACTAAAGAGAAGTCTCCCTTGATCATTGGCAAAGTCTCTCAAATCTCACTCATATTAATGTCCTTACCTTTTTGCAGAAGTTTCTTAATATTTAAGAGCTCAGAGAAATATGCATGCAATACAAAGTGCCAGTAAACTCAGATTCTCTCTACCTTGGAAAGAAAAGGAAGGACATGGGATACCCACTTTATAGCTGCTTTTCACATTTTTTTTCTCATTATAAAAATAATACATGCTTATAGCAGAGTATCTGGAAAAAACTAAAAATTATAAAGAAGAAAAAAATTGTCCATAATCTCACCATTCATAAACATCTAATTGTTAACATTGTGGTAAGTTTCCATTGGATATATACTTTTACATATCTGAGGTCACTCTGCACATACGAATTTATTTCTTTTTTAAATGAACCAATAAATGCAATGTTCTTGTGATTCTTTTTAACATGGATGAATTATTTGTTTGCTGATTTTTGATGGATTACCCCTTCTCCAATTTTTCATTTTCATTTATTTTTTATTTTATTATTTAAAACTATACTACTCATATACAACAGTATATATGTAACCTACGTGTAGGTCGTAGAGCATAATGATACAATGAATATCTAGAGATCGTTCTGTCAACTCAAGAACCTATAATTTTACCAATAATTTGTCTATTTATTTACATGCTCTTAGCTCACCCACCTGCCTTTCTCAACTATTGTTTAAAGAAATGAAAATAAAATAATTGAAAATTTTCTCCCATCAACTTAATTTTTATATTGATGCTAATAATAAAATCTCACTTTTTTGTTACTAAAGTTGTGACTCACTAATACACTGAGGTACACTCTTCCTTTGTGATGGCTCTAACCTTGACCCCTACTTGTTTTATCAGCCTGCTTCCCTGTACCCAACTTCCCTTCTGAGATATGCTTTTCCAACCCTTAAGGCCAAGGCCAGTGTGACAGTACACGGTTATTCTATCATACCCATGCATAGGAAAAAAAGATCTCTGTGTAAGGTGATCTCTTAAAATTGCTGATTTAGGAAGGACGTTTAAAATTTAAAGCATTTCATCAGTATTAATAATGACTAGCAAAGGTTTTCTAAAAACTCTTAAATTTAAAAGGCTTTAAAAGCGCGGTAAGGTTCTTGCTAACAATTTAGCAATCGTGTGATTGTGCACATTTGAAATATCATAATCCTAGTTTTTCTCTCGTTTCTTAAACCGGATTAGCGACAATTTGCCTAATTTACTGGGTTGTTAGTGTGGTTCAATGTTTGGGAGTTTATATTGTAACGGAACTGCCAGTTAAATGATAGGCAATTATTAAAAAAAGAAAAACGGGCCTTGAATTATATCGCGAAGTATAAGACATGATTGTCTCCAAAACTAAGTAGTCGAACAGCTGAGACAAATGCTAAAGAAAGCATTTCTGTGCCCCCAAGACAGACACCTTCCGGTGATTTTGGAGCAAGGGGGTTGAAGATCCACCATAGTATTCGGTACAGTGTTCTTTACTGTTTTTGTGGAAGCCACTTTCTCTTAGGACAAAATTACTGAATTAAGATCACTATAAGTCACCCGATCGTTTCCTGGATCCCCACGAACCCGCCCCGGGGCCGAACCCCGGCTCCGCCCACACCCACAATGCGCCACGCTGTTCCAGATAGGCCGCTGCCCTGTCACGTGTCACCCAACTGAGCGCGCTCCCGTTTAGCGCCTGCGCAGAAAGCAGCCCCCAGCTATTTTTCTCCGTGGCTGCGGCGACGAGCGGAAGTTATTGGGAGCGCCAGTTCCGTCTGTGTGTTGGAGTGGACAAAATGGCGAAGATCGCTAAGACTCACGAAGGTAAGCCATCTTTGCCTGCTAGCGGACTTTCTCCGCTATTTAGCCTACTAAGAGCCTGTCTTCCTAGTTTCTGCCTCTTTCCGTGTGCGTTTTTTTGTTTTTTGTGTTTTGTAGGAGGCCGAGTCTGCGCTTCGGAGCCTAGGTCTGCGCCAGCAGCGGGGGCCTCTGTTCTGTGTAATGGCGTCCTACTTAAACGACAGGCGCTTTGTTCTGTGTTTGGGTGCTGCTGCTGGAGTGTTGCTTCTCTTCTTTGATGAGTGGGCCTCTTTTAAACGGCTTGCTGAAGAAGATTCTAGGGCAACGGGGATCGGGGAAACGGGCCTGGGAGGAAAATCTCAGCCGTTTGGAAGTGCTGTTGGTATAGTTTATATATAGGAAGAGTCAGAAAGGCACTCAAATACGGCAATCTCTTTTATAGCAGTACTAAATCGTGTTTGGTTAGACCAAAACCTATTACTCCTAACCTTGTATTATTCTGTATGTGTGTCTGCAGGCGTCTAGGTTTCTTACTTGTTTTTCTTGTACGAAGTGATCTGGGAATGAAATATCTTACAGTTCTTTTCTCCTTTCCCTTTTTTTTTTTTTTTTTTGTATATTATTGGTCTTTTTCTTTGAGGACTGGCTATTGGGGAGCAAGTGGAACAGGAGGAAGGCGCTTTGAATTTTATTAATGACCGAAGGTTTCAAACTAGTTGGTTTTATGGAATACGGAGTATATGAAATTAGAAACATGTTGGGAATAGAAGTCTATTAGGGAGTACTAAGAGCAGGTCCAGGGATGATAGGAAACAGGGTCCCTTTTCGGAAAAGACGTGGGAAGTTGGTGCTGTATTCTTCGATTTTTGATATTTTCACTCTTTTCCAAAGAGTCACTTTTATTCACACTCCGTTTTTAGATGCGTGGCTTGATGTTTGTCTGTGAGAGTCAACAGAGACTAGGACTATCAAATGTTGTACAGTCCGCTGGGGAAAAGAGACATGTATTCATGTACATTCTGTTCATGAGGCCAAGTGAATTCTTCCGTAGAAGTACAAGTAATCTGCGGAACAGAGTGATCAGTTTATGCTCAGGGTTATTTCACAGAGGAGGTGTCACGGAGGAGGTGATTTGCCCTTAGTCTGAACAGATCAATCAGTTTTAAATTTGGGAGGTCATCTGAGCCCCAGAACATCTTGTAACAAGGCGTTGAGTCGTGATACGTGTTTTGAGTAGTCTGCTATGGCAGGAAAATAGCGCAACAGGGAAATTGTAGAAGATGAATCTGGAATGGTAGGTTGGGACCAGTATGTGAATGGTATTCAATAGTTGGGCCACTCAGAGGAACTGAAGTCCAGCTTCCTGCAACCTAAGAAACATGCTAATGAATCCTCTTACTAGTCTTGCTATTTAGGCTTTAAACATTGCTTTAGTGCAGACATGTATACAGGCACTTCTTTTGTCTTTACAAAACATACCTTTTGTAATGGAAAATGTAAAAAAGATGATTCTTGTTCATTCAGGAATAGTTTAGTCATTTGGGGCATTTTGTAAATTGCCATTCAGCAGTTCTTCATTGACTGACTTTGGCAGACGAGGAAACACACTCCTACTCTCTCTTTTGGAAAGGGGGAATGGATTATCTGAAAATCCTTTACATTGGTTTGATAGCGTTCCTTGAGTTGGAATTTTTGTGGCATCATGAAGCGGAAGAAATTTTTCCCATAGATTTTTGTTTGAGGAATGGGTGGACTTGGTCTGTTTTACTATTTTGTATCTTACTAAGAGTTTTGGATTTCTTTGCTCAGAATAGCTATTATTTTGGTTTCCTTAGACTTCTAGTATGAAGGTTGTCAGTAAAAAGAAAAAGAAAAAGTTAATTAATCATTTAGGAAATGATTTTTCATTATTCACTGGAGTGCTCATTAAAATAATTTACACTGGAGCTAGTTGTTCTATTGGGACTTTGCTTAAGGAAAAGTCTGAGAGTTGAGATGAGGAATATTGTACTTTATCTGCTCCTGGGATATCTTTTAAAAGATTTTCATATTTGGGAAATTCTTGTTCACCAATTGCTTTTGGCTGGTGAAGAATGGATGTCACTTAGGGACCAGACTAAAAGATATGAGTGAGAGATTAACATCTAGGGGCTGTGCATCTGTCAGATGCAGTGAGCAGTGGTTGGAGAATTGAATAAGATCCAAAATAAAATTGAGGAATAAATGAGCATCAAGGAAGAAGTGCTGCTAACTTGGCTTAGCGTATCAGAGACCTAGAAAGAAGAAAAGTCACTGGATCAGTGACCTGGGAGGGGAAACAAGTAAATTAGTGAGGAGCAAACACTTGTATCAGATGTGACCTTCTATCAGTGACATATAGGTTATTTAATCTTAGAGTTTGATACTTAAGTCTTAGTTTAAAATGCAAATAGTAGGTTAGATGTTGCCCATTTTTTAAAAGACCCCCAGTTTGTCTTGTAGTGCTCTCTTTTGATGTCAAACCCAATAAAATATTTGCTGTATTTATCTCAGAAAAGTGTTTGCAGAACACTCACTACCTTTTACTGATTTATAAAAGTAATACACTTTTTCTAATGCAGTTTTATTGAGATATATTCACATACTATGTACTCCTTTGAGTAGTACAGTAAGTTTTGAAAACGTGAAAAAACGTAGTTTTTTGGATGAATTGAGATTTCAGATGGGTTAGCTCACAAATTAAATTTTTCATTAATACTGCTAATTAACATATCTAATTAACATGTATCTTCTGCACCTTCTATGAAGGATTTGTTCACTGACAGTTAAAAGTATGCCAGGGAACAAACCTCTCCTCCAAAAAAAAAAAAAAATCATCTCGTGGGGCTTCAGTTGATAATGACATTTCCTTTTTTTTTGTAAATCACTGGAGTAAATTGAGTTTTAAAATTACCCTCATCAATTAGCAAGGCCAGTGTGGCCAGAAAAGGGGGGGGGGAAGGAGAGTTGGAACTTTTAAGGTTCAAGTTACTGAAAACTTCATACAGAAGTAAGAAGAATAGTGAAATAAGCCCCTGTGTATCTGTCATCTAACTTTAACAATTATATCTTTAATGCCAATTTTGTTTAATCTGCATGCTGCTCATCTCCACCATCCCCAGTGTTATGAAACAAATCCCAAATATCATATCCTTTTATCCATAAAGGTTTCCATGTATATTTCCAAATATAAGGACTTAAACGTAATCATAATACCAGTACTACACCTAACAAATCAGGAAATATGTAGTCAGTCAGTGTTCCAGTTTCACAGGTTGCCTTACAAGCAGTTTTTCCAGTTGTTTGAATTAGGATCCAAATAAAGTCCATGCATCGGTTGATATCTTAAATCTTTTTAAATCCATGGATTCCTTCTCCATCTCTTTCTTTTTCTTTGCAATTTATTTGATGCAGCACCTTTGTCCTGTGGAGTTTCCCACAGTCTAAAGGGAAAGGGTAAGATGACAATAGAAACTTTCATGAACTCTTTATATTCTCCCACCAGTAGTACTGCAGTCAAGATGTCAGGGGGCCTACAAGCAAGAGATGCTCTAGGGAAATCCTTGAGTACAATTCTGAGGTCATACTTGAGGTGTAGGATGCATTAGCTGTGGGAAAGAGATATTCTAACAAAGAACTTTGAAATTCTGTTGTCTCCCCTGCTATAATTATAGTGGCAGTAAATATACACTCACAATTTTCTTAGAACCTTAACTGCTACTTGAAATATTTTTATGACACCCAGTGTTATACTTGCCTCAAAATAAAAATGCTGGTTTAAGAAAAACTTCATTCTTGACAATTTACCCTCAAGGCTGCTCCTTTCTTGTAGCTTTTACAGGCTCATAGGTAAATAGAAGTCACTTAAATAGTACTTTAATTTCTTGTCTGAAACATTTTTTCTTTTTAAACTGTGTCCAACTATGGCAGCTCAGTAGAAATTTGAAGGACTATCCATAATTTGAGTTTTAAGATTCTAAATCTGTCACGAGACAGGAAATCCCTGTTTCCTTCTTAAATCTTACAGTAGGTAGCCAAGAGTCCTACCATATACCCCTCCCCTCCCGAAATCAGATTTTACTGAAGATGGGGGAAGGGTGAGGAGGAACAGAGTGGGGTTTTCAATCCAGAAATAGAAATAGAAACTTGAAAGTCACATTAGCTATTTTTACCCCTGATACTTCTTTCTCTAATACTGTTTGATTATGGAGTTTTACTAATCTCACTTGTCCCAGCTTCTCTTTGTCTTGCTTGTTCCCCTCATCTCTCTCCTTGATTTAATCTCTCACAATTCTTCTTCCACTGTTATGCAGAGTAATTCAATTCTTCTCTGCTCTTAAACTTTGAAAGCAAACCCATCAAAGGGCCTTCTAAGTTTTTCTTATAAAGTTAAAAACGTATTTGTTATAAGACCCAGCAGTCTCCTCTGTGCCCACAGGAAACCTAACACAAATGTTTACAGCACTTTTAATTGTAATGGCCACAAATTGGAAACAACAGGAAGGCCCTTCAGCTGAAGAATGGATGGATAAACACACTAGTTCATTTATACAATGGAATACTACCTAGCAATAAAAAGGAACAAATTAATGATACATACAAGAATGTGGAGATTGGAATTTATTTACTGGTTCACATGGGTGAATGGTATTCCCACCAGAATGCCAGTTCTTGGCATTTATATGTGTAATCACCAGGGGGTTCTAGTCTCTTGCCCAGCAGGCAGGGTCCATTTTTGTTTATTTTCACAAATGAATGTCTTGAACTGGGTGTCTAAGTTCAAAAGGGATTAGGCTGTTGCATCAGAGGATTTCTCTCTGTTGGAAAGATTAGTGTAAACATTTCCTTTCTTTGCTTCCTCAAATCTTTTATTTAATATTTTGGATCTCTGAAACTTTTTTATATGTTCCTTCTCATTTCTTATTCACACTTGCCAGAAAATCTTATGCATAGATCGTGTTACCAGAAATTATCTATTGTGTGCATTTTTAACCTGTTCATATTTAAGAAAGTACAAGCATACCTGCATGCTGGTAGCTATGATTTAGTGTTAGGTAGTTTTGAAAATAATGGAGTTAGAGACAGCTTTTTAATTTTTGCAGAGGTGTTAAAATGTTGCTAAAATTTGAAACTGTGGGATTTCAAACTTTTATGGTATGGATGGGAGAGAGAAAAATTTGGAAAATTGGTTCAGATATTTCTACAGATTAAAAATTATTTATTATGAAGTATTTTGGCATACAGAAAAATATAGGAAAAACAATGAAGACAGAGTATCCCACTTCTAGTTTTATCAATTCTTATTATTCCACAGTTTAAAAAAATTTATTTTGGAAATGAAACCTCACAATACAAAGTTATCTTATTTGTGAGTGTAATGCTGTGTGTTTGCTTGTAAATATTTGAGTGTATTATGTTTGCTATTTTGGCGTATAATTTGTTAAGAAATAATTACTGACTTCTGGTTTTTAATTGTTTGCTTTTTGTGACTGGCATAATGAGCTGCTGAGTTTTATGGAATCTGGTGTCTTAATTTTGTGAATAACATGATATTTATATAAATGATCTGTGGTTTACAAAACAAAACCCATTAGCTTTTTGGACTTTTTACCTATAGTTAAAAGCAGATACAGAAAACCATGCCTGGTTTGCACGTAAACATTCACCTACAGCTTATAGAAATTTAGTAATGAACTCCCCTTGGAATTATTAATTAGTAAACAGCTACCTAGCCCCAGAAGACCTTGGGCTGGGTAATTTTATTACTAAACTTTGATTTAATAGGAATCCAGTTATGATTTACATAGATAATATACAAACACTAACTCATTATATATGTACCTTTGTAATTAGAAAACTCTGTGGCTAACCAACAACTACTTGAAGTTAGGCAAAATTCAGTACATGAAAGTAGTTCTTGAATAAATATATTATCAGAATAAGGGGCAAACTAGCTGCTGAAAAGTTAGGATGGAAAAGTGCTTTAGAAGGAAAATAAGAAAGCTGTCTTTGATGTATTAAGTGGGCAAAAAAGTAAGTTGCACAGTGATAAATGTATGGTATGATGCAATTTTTAAAGTTATTACAATTTAAATTTAAAAATTATACCCCTTTCCTGTTTTTTTAGTTGCATATGAGCACAGAAGAAAAAATATAAAACGATACTTTAAACTGGAAAATTTGGTTGAGATGACCTGAAGCTGGATATGGAGGGGTGAGGAGACAGTTAAAATTATTTCCTAGGGAGTTTAACAGTGTGGAATCCTGGGCTTTTAAGTTGAAGGTTCTCGTTTAGTGTGTCTGAGGCCTAGGATTCAGCTTTGTAACAGGTGCACCTGTTGATTCCCATGTTGGTGGGTCATCGTACTACACTAATGCTGTAGAGGAGGGATTGCAGACTATTTGGCTGGCCTGATTAACCCCTTTACATTTCCTTGCTGGCATCTTACTGCAGTAGCGTTTGTGGTCCTTTAAAAAAGCTATTTAAAAGTGATAAATGCATACGGTGGTTTTAAAAAAAGCCTCAAATATTTCAGGAAGGAAAAAACAAAGGGTAAATTTCCATCCAGTCTTTAGGGAATCTTCCTAATTATTAAGAGTTTTCTTGTGTAATCTTCCCAGGAAAAAAGTATGTAGGGGGAGAGTGGATTTAACAATACTTTTTTATTATATAAAACTTAAAAAACAAAACAAAAGTAGAGAGGGTAGTAAAATGAAACACCCAGCTCAAATGAGGATATTTCTGTTTGTGATTAACCTTTGGGAGAGTTCCCTGGCAACTTGGGCCTGCTGTAAGTTTTGAGGAGAGAAATGCAGGAAAAAGTAATATCTGTGAAGGTGGTGGTGCTGTGGCACACACTAAGAATTTTGAGATGTAGTCACAAACTCTGCTGCTAGATTTGGCAGTAAACCATTTCATCTTTTTGAGTTCCTGAGATCTCTCTTTTTTTTTTTTTTCACCTGATATAAGAAATGTGGCCCAGCTATGCCTTGGAGTAGGTGGGGGTCGTTACATTTTCTGCTTTAAACCACATCCATCTAAGGAACTACAGAAAGTTTATTGCCTTAGTTGGTGGGGTGGTTGGGTTGGGGGGAAGGGTGGACAATTTGATGATGTCATTTGAATCTTTGTTTTTGAGGTTTTCAAACTGCCTGTTAAAGAACTTAATTTAGATGGACGACGCTAATGGGCTGGCAAGAATTGAAAGTTATTCGTAAGGATGTGGAAATCATTCTGCAGTAGAACCTACACATCTTTGTGTTATTCACATTATTAAAATTAAACATTAATTTGTAACTTAAAGATAGCTGATGTCAGAAAAGACATTAAAAAGTTGTAAGATGCAGTCTTATTTAAAGGAGACTAAAGGGACATGGCAACTAAATGCAATGCCTGGCTTTTTTTTTTTTTTTTAATTATTTATATTTTTTGTTGAGATTGTTCAGATACCATACAACTGTCCAAAGATCCAAAGTGTACAATCAGTTGCCCATGAATGCCTGGCTCTTGATTGGATCGTGGCTCAAAAAGAAAGAGCTGTAAAAGATGCTAGTAGGAGATTTGGGGATATTTGAAGATGGATTCTATACTAAAGGATACCGTATCAAGGTCTTTTATTTTCGTTTTGAAAATTTTCAAAATTAAATACTGGCAGGAAGTTTGGGAAGCACTTGAGAGTTGATGCTTCCTTCACCAGATGTGCATCTTCTAAATGCCAGCGTTACAGATAGAACATAGTGCTTGGGGAGAGATGTGGCAAGGGTTTGTTCATTGAGTGCTTAATTGTTTGACATTTATTATTTAATTCAATCCTTATAAAAAGCTTACATTGTAGAACTCTGAGACATGGAGAGGTTAAGTAGCTTATTAGTTAGTAGAGAAAGAGCCATTATTTGGAGGCAGACATTTTGATTTCAGAGCTCAAACTCTTAATTGCAAAACTAATGTGATGGTAGGTTGGAGCAGAATTGTACAGGGCTCTGAATTCTGTGCTAGAGAATTTAGACTGTGTCCTTTATTGTTGTACTCTTCAGGGTGTTTTCTCTGATGTCCGGAACATCTCCTAGAAGCTTTAGAAATACGGACACTTAAGGTTCCACCCAGGCCTACTGCCTTTTGTGTGAAAACATACATTAAAATTTTTTAAATTTATATTTTATTGTGGTTATATGTAACATAAAATGTGCCATTTTAAGAGTACAGTGGTATTAATTACAGTCATGATGTAATTATGGTGCTGCCAGCATAATCATCCATTACTGAAACTTTTCATTACCTCAAACAGAAACTCTGCCCATTAAGCAACAACTACCCCTACCCCCACCTCCAGCCCTTGGTAACCTCTAATCTATTGACTCCATAAATTACTTATTCCAAAAGGATCAAATAAGTAGAATCATACAGTATTTATCCTTTTGTGTCTGGCTTTCATTTAACATGTTTTCAAGGTTCATCCATGTTGTGCCATGTATCAACACTTCATTTTTTTTCCTCCCTTAGACTTGTTTTGAAATGATTTCAAATTTACTGGATAGTGGCAAAAATAATATAAAACCCTTTCAGAGAACTCTAACATAACCACCCCCATACCCAGATCCAGCAGTTTTAGCGTTTTGCAGCATTTGCTGTTTCTTTCCTTGTTTATTTCTATCCGTCTGTCCATCTGTTTTATTCCTTTTTATGACTGAATGTTCAGTGCATTAATATACTATATTTTGTTTATCCTTTCATCTATCAGTGGACACTTGAGTTGTTTCTGCATTTTGGCTGTTGTGAATAATGCTGCTGTGAACATTTGTGTACAAGTATCTGTTTGAGTCTCTTCTTTAAATTCTGTGGGGTATATACCTAAGTGTGGAATTACAGGGTCATATGGTAATTCTATGTTTAACTTTTTGAGGAGCCACAGTACTGTTTTCACAGTGGCTGTGCTGTTTCACATTCCCCCCAGCACATTCCTCCTCCAGCAGTGGAGGAGGGTGCCAGTTTCTCTACATCCTCTCCAACATTTGTTATTTTTTCATAGTAGTTTGTCTAGTGAGTGTGAAGTGGTATCTTTCTTTAAAATTTCATTGTGGTTTTGATTTGCATTCCCCTCATGGTTAATGATATTTTACTGAGCATCTTTTCAATTGCTTGTTGGCCATTTGTGTATCTTTGGAGAAATGTCTATTCTTTCAAGTACTTTGCCCATTTTTTAATTGGTTTTGACTTTTTGTTGTTGAGTTGTAGAAGTTCTTTACATATTCAGGATATTAAACCCTTATCAGATGTATGATTTTTAACTATTTTCCCCATTCTATAGGTTTTTTTTTTTTTTTAACTTTCTTCATAATGTCTGGTGCACAAAAGTTTTTAATTTTGATGAAGTACAATTTACCTTTTTTTTTTCTTTTGTTCTTGCTTTTGGTGTCATATCCAAGAATCTTGCAGGCCTACTGTGTTTTAATAAAATTTGTAGGTGATTTGTTGTGCGTTCAAGTTTGAGAACCACTCTCCTTAGTACGGATATTTTTACATCTCTTGGAGAGTTAGGTTGAATAATCTTGAGTATGTTTCTAGGTCCATAGTCAACATAGACAGTATTATTTCAGTTTGGGAAAGGTTTAGAATTCAACAGTAATTTATAGCGAAACCTTGCTAACTCATTCTTTAGGTGACAGTAATTCGTTGTTGGAATAGGAAAGTAACTGTACATTCCTATTCTATTGTTTGTTGAGATGGATATGTATTAAATGTATTTAAAAACCAGTACTTTATGTATAGTTCTATTAATCCCTTATATGGTACTTATTTAAAATTGTCTGTATTTAGGGAAATATTTGGACAGTACCCAGTAAAGAAATGCATTATGTTGAGAGTTCTTTGGGAAATGAAATTAAGAAAGTCCGTATTTTCTTCTCATAGATATTGAAGCACAGATTCGAGAAATTCAAGGCAAGAAGGCAGCTCTTGATGAAGCTCAAGGAGTGGGCCTTGATTCTACAGGTTATTATGACCAGGAAATTTATGGTGGAAGTGATAGCAGATTTGCTGGATATGTGACGTCAATTGCTGCAACTGAACTTGAAGATGTAAGTTACAAATTGTACAAGAAGCAAGCGTTTTTTTTTTTTTTTTTTTGAGGGAGAGTAAGAAATATAAAGGAATTCTGTGTTTGAGTCATCTGCTTAAATTTTAGGAGACATTTTTGTGATTGGAAGGGAGTTTAAAAAATGTCTTTCTTTTGGAGGATATAACTGTGAAGGTATCCTTCTCTGAGATTCAGTAACTTTACTGTAAGTGCTGAGTTCTGAATCTTGGTTAAAGACTACCCATGAAAGCACTTATAAATCATTAACTTTTGTAAAGTAAATCTCTACTGTAATTTACCAAGCTCTGTATAGAATAGCTAATGTGAGAACTGACATGAATGTACATTGCCATCTGTTCTTGTGTTGATTTCTGATTTATACTTCATCCTCCTATTTGTTTTTGATTTTCCCTAATCTTAATGTTTCTGTTATTTATATTCATAGGCTTTTTAAAAAATCTGTTTCAGTTGCTCTGGAGGATGACCACCTCTCATTTTGAATTATATTCCTCAGAATATTTTTTATATATTCCACTTATCTTATATTTCTTCAAACCATCCCAAGCATCCAAATTTGGTGTAAAATACCTGTTTGTCCATTTTTGTGTTTCAGTAATAGACAAACTTTATTTTGTGTATATAGGTAATCAAAATGATTATTTTTGTGGAATTCAAGCCATGTTTTACTTTATATTTTGTATTTTTTTGTGGGGGAAGGGTGGTGGTTAAAATTAAACTTAATCCCAAAGTTAAAGTTTCTGGAAGCCAGTCAGGGACTACTGTTTTTGATTATCATACCCTAATGGTAAGAGACAATGACGGCTATGTATTTCAGAAGCTGAGGAGGAAATTGTCATTTCATTTTTAAATAAAATATATGAGGTGTTAGAGACTTCTTGAGAATTACTTTGTGTTGCACTTTTATACTAGTGATATATTGTGATGTTACATTTTTCTGTTCAAACATACTACTAGGGAAGGAAACAACATTTAAAACTTTTGCTTGTCTCCGTGGTTGTTTAATCATGTTAAAAGCATGAATTAAAAACAAACAAACCAAAAAAAAAAAATGAGGAAACCGGAGAGTTGTAAAAAAAAGCTGTTCTTTTGTAGTTGCCAAATTAGAAAACAGACTTCATCATTCTCTGAGAAAATGAAATGCTCATGTTTTCCTTCTCCATATTTACTTTGAGTTGTCTTCTGCAGAAAGCATTCCTCATTTAATAATTTTTAGTGTCAACTTCCTGAACAACTTTTTGAATTGGAAAGATTAAAAAAGTGTTTAAAAGTTTTATGAATGAGGGTGTACACACTACACTGTTAGTAAGTCTTTTGATTTCTTGTTGAATTTGTATATTTTTTCTAATTTTTAAGTTCTGACAGTTTTGTTTGTGGCTTTTTGGGGGTGTTTCATTGCAGGATGACGATGACTACTCATCATCTACAAGTTTGCTTGGTCAGAAGAAGCCAGGATATCATGCCCCTGTGGCATTGCTTAATGATATACCACAGTCAACAGAACAGGTGAGTTTTTTTTAACTATGGTTTATTTAAGTAGCTAAAAAAAAAAAAGTGAATGTCCTAGATGCCATGGAAGCTCACAGATTTTTTAAATCAATTCCTAGAATGTTTTAGGGAATTTTGATTCGGAAGAATTAGAAATGATAGTTTATTTTATAAAGGTAATCGTCTCATGAAGTCTTGAACTTTGGAAATGTGGACGATGTATATTGTCTCATTTCCATATGTCTTAGTAGCCCTTAGACATTTTTTTCCATGTTTTTATAATGTTCTGATTTTTATTTATGATTAAAGTGTTTGTTTAATAGAGTAATAAGTGAGACACACCTCTTTTCAGTATGATCCATTTGCTGAGCACCGACCTCCAAAGATTGCAGACCGGGAAGATGAATACAAAAAGCACAGGCGGACCATGATAATTTCCCCAGAGCGTCTTGATCCTTTTGCAGATGGTAATCCTTTCCCACTTTTCTATAAGTATTCGGAATTTATTTGTATTAAGTTGTCTTTAGCCCTTTGATTTTTTTTGGCATGCTTATGAATTTACTTTTCTTTTTTAAAATTCCCCTTAATATAGATTTGTATAGATTTGGTTGAAGTCACAGATGCCATATTCTTCATCTTTATAATGCAAGTTTTCTTTCCAGGTAGAAGGACGAGAAAATAATGAGCCAATGCCATAGAAACGCAAAGGGTTAAAGGTTTTTCTTTTACTTTTGTTTTGGGTACGCTTTCTATGCTTTGAACAAATGTGTGTTTCTGCTCAAAATATTTTCAAATTATTGAAAGTTTTCATTCCAAATCCTAGATTTTTAGGATTGTTACTTTTGAAAACTGTTCTTCACATTGGAGCTCCCCCCATATTGCTCTAAATATAGCTTAGTAAATGCACCTACTTTGCTCTAAGCTTACTTAAAGTTAAAACAAAAGTATATATATACAAAGATTTTGATATTTTTAATAGTTGGAGTCTGTTTTGCTAATTTTAGTGTGCAAGTCAGCCCAAGGGGCATAGTGAGCCTGATGGAAGCTTTCCTCAGGTGAGTTTCACAATCAAAATTAGGTGCCTGTTTCTTAAAATTAGAATCTGCTGCAGGTTTACAAATTAGACTTTCAGCCTGCATGAATTAGTAGGGATATTCTTTTTTTTTACTTGCTTAATTGTAAATGATTTAAACATGTATGTCAGAATTCACAGGCCCATACTAACTGTCCTTAATTTCTTTCCTACAGCAGTACTGCTATATGCCAGTCCTGTCTGCATTCTTAAGGGTGCAGTTCAACACATCCTCTCTAGATTATGGTGAAAAAGTAATCCAAAGGAAGTCTTATCAGAGCTAGTGTCAGAAAGAATGACACTGCCAATTGGGCATGATCTTCAGCATAGGAAATGTCTTAGACTTTTATTATTTTTTTTCCTAAATTGTGATGCTATACTACTTGTATAGCTTATTACCACTTTTCTAAAGCGTGGTGTGCCTTTGTGCACCTTGTTATATACTGCTCGGGCTTCTTTAAAATATTTTCGAAAGCAAATACTAGAACTACAACCAAGAGACTAACACATCTCTTTGTATACCACTTTTCTTCTGTGTGCATCATAATAACTGGTAGAAGTAATATATCTCAAGTAATATATTTCCAGTTGTAATTTATACTTTCTAAGAAAATAAAAGTATGTTTGTGGGTCAAAAGAAAAACAACCTTAAAAAAAGCATGAAGCCCTTTTTAGTAATGTGTGACATCAGAATAAGATTATAGGTATATTTTTAGAAATTAGATTTTCTAAACTGTTAACTGTTTTAGAATGTTATGAAGAACTTATCTAGGCATAGTTATTTGTAGTCAGGATTTTAACAGCTTGCAACAGGTAATGTTTTGAATATAGATATCTTTCCAAAGTGTTACTAATGGTAAAGAGATAATTTTCTAGGCTTCTATTCTGCTGCTTGAAGTCAGAACTGCTGATGGAGACAAAGGCACGAAAGTGTACGTATTCCGGATTAGCAACCCAGGAACCCATCACTTCTGAAGACTCTAAACTGTGCTTTCATTTTGTTTTTATATGCATAAAAATACTTGTTTTAAACTGCTGTAGATATGTTTGTGTTCAAACAGGTTAAATTGATCAGCAAACTCAATAAAAAGTAAGATGTATAATTATTAAAGTTTTCCATCAAAAAGTAAATTAAATGATTATGGAATAACATAATATTAGAGCAGGGCAGATAAATCAACTGAACCTAATTATCCTTTATTTATTGTACTTTTGTCCTGTTGCTGTTCTTTCTGCAGGAGGGAAGACCCCTGATCCTAAAATGAATGCTAGGACTTACATGGATGTAATGCGAGAACAGCATTTGACTAAAGAAGAGGTGTGTGAACCTGGTTCTTATTTTAATGGTTGTGAAGGAATGTAAAGAAAGTTCAGATTGAGAGACTTTTGTATTTCCTCTTTGTTGCTTTTGCCATAAGTAGTATTATAGTAGTATTAATAAAAATTAAGTTGAGAAAGAACCTCACTGCAAATTCAACCACCTCTCAAATTAAACTTTTCATATTTGTATGTCTTTTTCTAGTCCCTGGCCCCCTGGCCATATGTGTACATATGTATCTTAGAGTGGATATGTGAAACTTTGTCTGGAGAAAAATCATAGTTAAATTATTCCTTGAAAAATCCCTGATTCTCCCATAAGATTCATTATGGATATGGGTGGAGAAGTCTTAGGGATTCCTGCTGGTCTGCAGAGATTTCTCCATTTTGTTTTAACAGTAAGCCTCACAACTTTATTGTGTATTAATAGATTTGTTATATGGATTAAACTAGAGTAATGGAGCTACATTTTAAAATCATAGGGTAAATTAAATGTGTATTTGTCATGACCACATTATGCATAATAATATGTATAGTTGTAATAACAATTTTATCATCTTCACTTTTTACCACTTGTTAAATCTTATGTAGTCTTCTTAATTGTTGTTTATGTGAGTTTTGGAAAAAACCCTTTTTTTTAAAGGAAGCATTTTGGTTTTCTACTGTAAAATGACTAAAGATAATTCACCTCACTAACTGTTCAGAAAGTAGGGTGTTCTAAGTTATAAAGTCTGTACTTGCTTGTGTATGTATTGTTCAGAAAGAAGGACATTGTATAAAACAAAAGGAGAATAAGGAATGGGACCACCAGAAGCATTGAAAAGAGAGTGAATGAAGTATGAAGTAGTATGTTAAATAGAAATGACTATATTTAAGGTACTGAAAACATTTTAAAGATAAATATCACTGCTTATTCAAATATTTTTCAGAGAGAAATTAGGCAACAGCTAGCAGAAAAAGCTAAAGCTGGAGAACTAAAAGTCGTCAATGGAGCAGCAGCATCCCAGCCTCCATCAAAACGAAAACGGCGTTGGGATCAAACAGCTGATCAGACTCCTGGTGCCACTCCCAAAAAGCTATCAAGTTGGGATCAGGCAGAAGTAATTTCTTTTACTTTTTGTTATTATTTAAAAATTTTTTCTTAGTTATATAATAAAAGATGTTTCGTTTGAAGTATTAAATATAGACATATATGTACATCACATTGTGGAAGTTGAATATATAGTGATCTTCATTTTCTATTTGGATAATTTAGGCCTCTAACCAAACGCCTGATGTAGGCAATGCTGCTACATTCCCTGGTTTAGCTTACTGTATTAGAGGCCTTCTTTATATTGTCTATAGTATATAGAAGTACTACAGTACTTCTTGGCGTTTTCACTTTTAGTTGATGACTTGCTTCTTAATTTTCCCCCAAAATAGAAACAGTCAACTTTTATATGTTTCCACCATGAAATCTACCAGTAAGCCTGTATTGGTTCTCACACACTTTGCTTTCCCTCGTGTTATAATCTGTTATAATATGAACTGTTAATATAGGCTGACCATCTAAAGCTAATATGCCATTTTCCATCCTCTCTTGCTTACTCAAGGACTGTTGTGTAGCACTTTTGTGTAATATCACCTCTGTACTAGGTTATTACCAGTAGCAAAAATGTTCTACCATTCTTCTGTCTTTAAAAAGAACAAATGCAGCCTGCAGAAAACTGTCCTTTGACCCTCACATCCTCTTCTAGCTGCTCTCCCATCTCTCTTTACTGCAAAATGCCTTGACCGTTGACTATACTTGCTATTTCTGCTTACCTAGTGTGTTATCTGTATCAGGTCACCAAGCCCTCTCTTGTCAGGGTCACTTGACCTCCTTGTTGCTAAATCCAAAGGTCTATTTTCATATTATATTTCATATTATATCTCATATAATATCCCCAAATTCTCATCTTATCAGTAGAATTTGACATTCCTCAAAACTCTTTTCTCTCTCAGCCACTGGACTTCATTCTTTCTTGGTTCTCTTCATAACTCTCCTCATTGGCAACTCTTTATCAGTTTGTTTGCTGAATCCTCCTTGTCTTCATTATCTCTAAACTTGGGATGGTCTAGTTCTCAGTTCTCAGACCTCTTTTCCACCTGTACTGACTCCCTAAGATTTCATCCGTTTCTAAGTACTATTTATAAACAGACAACTTCCAAATTTATATCTTACTTCTCTGTTTTTCGTACTTGTATATCTGTCCAACCTGGTACATTTACTTTGATGTCTAATAGATATTTCAGAATAATAGTTCTAAAATAAAATTGTTTCTTCCACTCACCCTCTACAACCTGTTCCCTGGTCTTTCACAGGTCTCGAATACCCAGAAGTCTTCCTATACACTTTTCATTGCTTTTATTTCTACAACCCTTGTCTTAAGTCGCTGTCAGTTATAGCCTAGACTACTGCAGATTTGTTTACAATGAGGAAGAAACCTGTCAGACCTCAAGACAGTCTTTTGGCAGTATTTTCCCAAGCCCAGAAATACACTAACCCTAATGTGTAATTCCCAAGCAACTTAATTTGAGTTGGATCAGAGGAGTTCCCATTTTCTTGCTGAAGATAAGAGGATTTAGTTTTGCTGATACAAGTAATTACCAACTTTAATTCTGTGGTTGACACCCAGTGCTAGTTTTTAAAAACTGAGAAATTTGTGTGCTCGTGGTATCTGTTTTAATTGTATGGTTATGATAAAACAAGAGTTGATGTCTTTCGTGTAAAAGAGAGAGAGATTCAGACCATGTTTTCTTTCATTCTGCTCATTTGACACAACGATAATCATGGCTTTGGGGATTATAATGGATAATAGGAAAGATTTATTTCCTACATTCTCTTCTAACTCAGCAGAAGGGGGGTTGCCTGAAGATGAAATTTGAACAGTTTATGGACTTCACTTAACTAATCCAGAATTTCTCAACCTTGAGTAATACAGAGAATCATTTTGAAGGAAAAAATGTTGAGTCATAAAATTTTCTTATGCTGCTCTGCAAGTTTGCAAACATAAAGCTAGGTAGAATTTGTGTGTGTCTAATAGCATCCAGCTTTAAAACAAGTATGTACAATACACTACAAAGCCTAGGGAATACTTATAGTATTTAATATTTAAGTTACAGATTTTGTTTTGCTTACACTAAACCACTTGCCACTTTGATACGGTGTTTTCTGTACTGGTGCAGGGTCTTTGGATATCATATGTTACCTGATGTCCTAGATCACCCACTCCTTGGCTTCTGTTTTAACTTCTATAAAACCTTTGATTGGTTAAATCCACCTGTAGTCTTTCTTTACTAATCTTTCCAGGAGCAATTAGGGTAATAATATTTGTTGCAAATGTGATGGTTAATATAAACTCATTTCAAGGATTGAAATAATCATACAGCAGTATTTGCCTATAAGATAATCACCTAAGTGACCCAAAACGTGTTTATATAACTTAAACACATACACCTTTGAATGAAAAACTCAAATATAGTATTTCTTATAGAGGACTTAATGGATTCCTACGCCCACAAATGATGTCTTTAAGCCCCAGTTTGAGAAGTACAAAGAAACAGAACTGAAATTCTTTGATTGCAGACCCAGAGAAACCTTAGTGATTTTTCCCCCCAAAGTTACAGAGCTATTAGTGACATATCCAAGACTCATACACAGAATATTTTGTTTTTATTTAAGCCAGGGATTTTTTTCACTGCTCCAGATTAAAACTTTAAATTGTTTTTGGTCAGAAGCATATTCACTGGAAAGTAGGTTTGTTTTCTTTTAAGCAGAAGGATAGGACTCTTAAATCTTAATTATAGTTAATAGAAGTAGAATATTTATTTGTTTAAAGTTGTTTTTTTAACAGAATTTTACCTATTATTTCTGTGTGGGTGTGTAATTGTGTGAAATAAATTTTTTGCTTTGTTAAGACTCCAGGGCATACCCCTTCCTTAAGATGGGATGAGACACCAGGTCGTGCAAAGGGAAGTGAGACTCCTGGAGCAACCCCAGGCTCAAAAATATGGGATCCTACACCTAGCCATACACCAGCAGGAGCTGCTACTCCTGGTCGAGGCGATACACCAGGTCATGCGACACCAGGCCACGGAGGCGCAACTTCTAGTGCCCGTAAAAACAGATGGGATGAGACCCCCAAAACAGAGAGAGGTACTAATAGTGGAGTTTGGGCGAAATGTTGGCTTGATGAGTAGTAAGTTGAGAAACTGAAATCTGTCTTCTCTGGTCCTGGGTGGACAGGTAAATAAACCAGCTGCTTTGGGATAGAGCAGATCATAGACCTAATATTTTTTCCTTTTTGAGGAGGTTTAAGGTTTATTTTAGGAACAACATTAGAGGAAAGTGAAGTTTGTTGACCATAACCTTGTTTTTTTTGTGTAGATGAACTAAAGCTATAATTTCGTTAACTGTTTATGAGAAAAACTATGGCAAGTTAATATTTAATAGTAAATTTGCTTTGTTAAAATTAAAAAAATTTTGAATGATATGGGTGAAGAAGTTATAGAATTTTACATGCAGAGTAATGTTAGTTGCATGGAGAAATGAAGGAAGAGGTTCAAGGTACATTGTGGATGTCTCTAGATTATGATATTATGGGTGGTTAAAAACCGTTATGAAATAGTTAACCATTCCTCAATGGTTAATGTGTATTTTTTTTGTAATTAGTAGAAAAGGAACACTGACTGTAGTGGAAGGAGGATAGGTATGAAATGGATCTTTAAAACTTCAAATGGGTCTCCATTTTAGGAATATCCTGTTTGTGATTTCGAACATTTTGAGTATATAAGCAGCTTGGAAAAAAAAATATTGTTTTGACAACTGTTAAAATTGTGTTCTTACTCTCTCTTTCACTCTCTTTAAAGATACTCCTGGACATGGTAGTGGATGGGCAGAGACTCCTCGCACAGATCGAGGTGGAGATTCAATTGGTGAAACACCAACTCCTGGAGCCAGTAAAAGAAAGTCACGTTGGGATGAAACACCGGCTAGTCAGATGGGTGGAAGCACTCCTGTTCTGACTCCTGGAAAAACACCAATTGGCACACCAGCCATGAACATGGCTACCCCTACCCCAGGTAGAAATTTGTTCATTGGAAAAAATTGTTTTTTTCCTGGAAATATATTTTGAATTTGTTCTTTGGCTTTCTATGTTATTAATACCAATTTTTAATATGAAATAGAGGATATGAAAGTTAAGTCTCAGCTTAAGTTTATAATATAAAAATTTTAAGGTTGGGTTGATCATCATTGTCTTATATTCCAAGAACCTTCATAATGATAAAGTTAGGCACTATAGATTGTTACAGAAATTTGCTTTTTTTATAGGTCACATAATGAGTATGACTCCTGAACAGCTTCAGGCTTGGCGGTGGGAGAGAGAAATTGATGAGAGAAATCGCCCACTTTCTGATGAAGAATTAGATGCTATGTTCCCAGAAGGATATAAGGTAATAACAGTGAATATAAATGTAGTGGGGTTTGGGGTGTGAATTTTATTTTGAATATTTTTTGAGAAATTTGGTTAAGTCTGCATTGGCCTTACCCATTATTACCACTGCCATTCCATTCTTTTAGCAATTTCCAAGTGTATATCAGGTCCCATAAGTAGTTGAGGTGAAAAGACACGAAAGTGCATAAAACTTTTGTTACTTTTTGGAATTGAGTAATCTCAAGGATTTCTAGGGCCCCATGAACCATACTTTAAGAACGGCTGTCTTAGGGGTGTGGAAAAGCTTGTTGATCCAATTTACCAAGTCTCAGGTTTAAGCTCACATTAGAACATGGTTATTCTACTTGATGCCTCACAAGATTTTGTATATTTAAGTTCATGGATTGCCAATAAACACAAAGGCGATTCATCCTTCACCTTGAAGTTTATTTTGAATTACAGAGTTTTCTAGGTACCTGGCACTCATGGAGTATTGCTGGTCTAGAGGTAGTTCGTGTTCATATAGTTAATGTCCTAGTCAGGGTTGGAACCTAATTTATCTGATGGCTTTTACAGAGTTTTTTCTGCTAATGGCCTGTTGTTTTTCACGGTTTGTGTGTGTGTGTGTACGTGTACGTGTATGTACATGTTTTCCTGTTAGGTTTGCCTTGGAGTATTTATTTCAAGAATGCATGAATTTCTGCATTTTAACTTCTTATAGCCTCCATAATGCTGTGGGTATACAAAACCTGCTATTAACTGACAACTTAGTATTACACTGACTTCCTGAGTGACACTTTGTCAATTGTAGTTATTGATATATTGATGGATATAAAAATTAGTAGACCTTTAAGACCTTAATTTGTGAGTAATACCAGAGAATTTGATTGACTTTGATTTCATAGGCCTCCCATCTATAGAATAAATTTCCATTTTTTCAAAATGATTGGTTAGTGGTCCTTAATGATGTATATGTTAACATATGGAAATAATTGGATAACGAAGTATAGATAAGCACCAGCATATATATATTTAACATGGTTTAGTCTTTGTTCTAATATATACTTTTAGACACAACAGTTTAGACTTATTGGGGAAAACTTGTACAGGTTTATTGACATGCCCTGGAAGTTTTATTAAAATGAATCTGATACCAGTTTTATAAAAACATCCTATAGAAATCCTTTTGTTTTTAATACTGTGGTTTGAAATCTATAATTGGTTTTGCAAAAGATTAAGCTGTGTATAATGTACAGGGCTTTGGGTAAATATTTATTTTTTAGTTTTTTTCTTTTTCCATTTAACTCAGTTTTGTAGTGTTAGGCTTAATATTAAGATTTGCTGTTACAGTGTAGGGGTTATTGTGAAAGCTGTTTCACTTTAATAGTAACTAACCTTTTATGTGTTACATATGTACACCTTGCAAGCTCATTTCCATTTATATGAATATTTTTAAGTTTTTTATGATTTGAAATGTTGGCTTTCAGTGTTTGAAAGTGATTTGAATTTTATAAATATGATTCATTAATCTCTGTGTTTCCCCCCAGTCCTAATACATTTGCTTTGAATTTTATTTCAAAGTGGATGGAAATATGATCTTTGTCATACATATTTTAAAACTTCTGGATAAGATTGAAAAGCAGAATAGGTGCTAATCTTGTCCCTGAGCAAGCAAAAACCTTCCTAGCTACTTTCTAAAATATTTTAAGTGTAAATGTTAATCACTGTGTTATTCCTTAATTAATCCACAAAGTCAAGAAAATCCTAACCTGTCTTTTAATTGTATTAGGTACTTCCCCCTCCTGCTGGTTATGTTCCTATTCGAACTCCAGCTCGAAAGCTAACAGCAACTCCAACACCTTTGGGCGGTATGACTGGTTTCCACATGCAGACTGAAGATAGAACTATGAAAAGTGTTAATGATCAACCATCTGGAAATCTTCCATTTTTAAAACCTGATGATATTCAGTACTTTGATAAACTATTGGTAAGTGGTGATAACAGAAACAAAATAATATGTTTTGTTTGGGAGTTAAAAATCATAGTATATCAGCGCACCTTTAATTTTTTTTCTTTTTACTATTAGGTTGATGTTGATGAATCAACACTTAGTCCAGAAGAGCAAAAAGAGAGAAAAATAATGAAGTTGCTTTTAAAAATTAAGAATGGAACACCTCCGATGAGAAAGGTGAGTACCAGTTCATTAAATCATTATGTTCTTTATATTTTTATGTTTAGAAATTTATAAATAAAGCCTTTATCTTTACCACAAACTGAGCATGAAGGAAAGAGAGATGCAGTGTGAAGGTTTTAGCTTTTTAATCAGAGATTTTTGTTCTTGATAAAGTTATTGGAAAATGGGTTTTTCCATTTTGTCAAGGCCTTTAAAATATGTTTAAGACTCTAAAGTAATTAGTGGGATTATGTGGGGGAGTTGTAATAGTATTTTTATGTGGCTGGAAGAAGGGAGCCTTTTTAGGGGAAATTAAGGAATTTTATACCTCTGATTCCATTGTTCTAAATTACTCATGAAGTTATCTGAAAAACATTGGACTTTTATCACAGCAGGCAAACTTAAGAGACTTTAGAGTAATTTTGTTGTGGAGCGAACTCATGCTACTCTGTAAAATGTTTGTGATGTGTACACTAAAATATTAACTTACAGAAAATACAGGGGAATTTGCTCATTCAAAATGCTTGGTTTTAACTTGTACTTTTTCCCCCCAGGCTGCATTGCGTCAAATTACTGATAAAGCTCGTGAATTTGGAGCTGGTCCTTTGTTTAATCAGATTCTTCCTTTACTGATGTCTCCTACACTTGAGGATCAAGAACGTCATTTACTTGTGAAAGTTATTGATAGAATATTATACAAACTTGATGACCTAGTTCGTCCATATGTACACAAGGTTTGTTGTTCTTCTCAAATAGTGTTTCTAATGGTTTGATTTTTTTATCAGTTTATGCCTGTGTATTTGTGCATTAAAAATTAAAAAAAAAAATAACTGATGCTATAAATTCACAGTAGAAAGGAAGTGTTCACCCTGTTGCAAGCCTAGTTCACTGGTGTTAAATTTGCATAACCTTCCAGACCTTTATCTTTGCTTAAGCATACATATATACATATAAATATATGTATATATAGGTTTAACTTTTTGCTGTCTTTTACCATAATGGGTTTGTATTGTATGTTTTCATTTACTTTATTGCCATTAGACTTGGATGAGAAAAGATAGATATCTATGCCATGCTCTTTAATGTTAAGCCTCTTTTGCTGATGTAATTATTATGTTAGAATTGCAAAATGCAGGTAGTTGTGTAGGATTTTTGTTTGTTTGTTATTCTCCCTTTAAATATTGATTATTTGTTAGCCTGTGTGCTTAGTGCTTGCTCCAAATTTCCATCTGTATCTCGGATTTGGGATTCTGTAATTAAAATTCTTAAACAAGATGTCCCTTGATTAACAAAGTCCTGGTAATGATTATTTTTCTGCATGTATTTAATTCTGTTACATGAGCTTAGCATCAGTTACTGTGAAAATGTAGTTCTTTTCTCTTTTTTCTCTTCCTTAGATCCTTGTGGTCATTGAACCACTGTTGATTGATGAAGATTACTATGCTAGAGTGGAAGGCCGAGAGATTATTTCTAATTTGGCAAAGGTATTTACATTAAATTTCTGGAGGAGAAAGTTTTATTTCTGTTGGTGGGATTATTTGATTGTAGGAGGAAATGGTTGAGGGTTAATGTTAACAATTCGTAACTGTCCTAACATTTTTCTTCTCCTTTTAGGCAGCTGGTCTGGCTACTATGATCTCTACCATGAGACCTGATATAGATAACATGGATGAGTATGTCCGTAACACAACAGCTAGAGCTTTTGCTGTTGTAGCCTCTGCCCTGGGCATTCCTTCTTTATTGCCCTTCTTAAAAGCTGTATGCAAAAGCAAGAAGTCCTGGCAAGCAAGACACACTGGTATTAAGATTGTACAGCAAATAGCTATTCTTATGGGCTGTGCCATCTTGCCACATCTCAGAAGTTTAGTTGAAATCATTGAGCATGGTAAGTTATAATATAACTTTTCTTCTTTCATAAGACCATCCTGAAATTTGGGCTACCATTTTGTGGAAATAAGTGAAAAGGCTTTACTTACATAAATACCATGTAATATATTTTCTGATGGGGTTTGTAATGCCTAACAGGTAGTGGTTCATATTTTTAACCATGTATTATACTTGTCTAATGTGAACAATTTCTGCAGTTCATGTTTTTGACTAGAACTTAGATATGTTGCTAAATTCAAAGGCATTTTGGAAATTTAGATACTGGTGGTACTCAGTTAAAACTTCTGTGTTTGGATTTATAGGTCTTGTGGATGAGCAGCAGAAAGTTCGGACCATTAGTGCTTTGGCTATTGCTGCCTTGGCTGAAGCAGCAACTCCTTATGGTATTGAATCTTTTGATTCTGTGTTAAAGCCTTTGTGGAAGGGTATCCGCCAACACAGAGGAAAGGTAGATCTACAAATTAGATTTTATTTTTCTTTTGATTTCTACCATTAAAATTAAGACTCCTTAAATCTAATTTACTAAAGTGTGTATTTTTTTATTTTAAAATAGGGCCTGGCCGCTTTCTTAAAGGCTATTGGTTATCTTATTCCTCTCATGGATGCAGAGTACGCCAACTATTATACTAGAGAAGTGATGTTAATTCTTATTCGAGAATTCCAGTCTCCTGATGAAGAAATGAAGAAAATTGTGTTGAAGGTAATTGTTTCAGATTATTGTTGTTCCACATTTGTTCTTCTAAAAATAGGTTTGTTTCATGGCTCAAAGAATTTTGAAGCTTAAATAAAAAAAACTTGTGGTACACCAATGCTGTATTTGATTTATTATTGATTTATTAACTGTCTTTTAAACTAGGTGGTAAAGCAGTGTTGTGGAACAGATGGTGTAGAAGCAAACTACATTAAAACAGAGATTCTTCCTCCTTTTTTTAAACATTTTTGGCAACACAGAATGGCTTTGGATAGAAGAAATTATCGACAGGTAAGTTTTTATTGTAAAAAGTATTTTTTAAAATTGTTTTTTTAACTAATTTAGTCAAGTTGAATGCATGTCACCTGTATTTTTGCCCTAACAGCTCGTATCTGTTTGCTTATATAAAGAGATGGATTTTAGTCAACAAGTAACTGTCATTTTGATTTTACATTCTAATTTAAATACTCAACTGTGAATTGGCAGCTTTGTCTAGTAAATTAAATGCCATACATGGATATAATTTAACTTAAAGTTCATTTTTTTTTCTCTTTTTAGTTAGTTGATACTACTGTGGAGTTGGCAAACAAAGTGGGAGCAGCAGAGATTATATCCAGAATTGTGGATGATCTGAAAGATGAAGCTGAACAGTACAGAAAGATGGTGATGGAGACTATTGAGAAAATTATGGGCAATTTAGGAGCAGCAGATATTGATCATAAACTTGAGGAACAACTGATTGATGGTATTCTTTATGCTTTCCAAGAACAGACTACAGAGGTAATAATAATTATGCCAATTTGCCACTTACTTTCATATCTGTAGAAAAGCATATGACTTTTCAAGCAAAGGTTAACTATAAAAAATAATTGAATTTGAAACAGTTTTTAAAATGGTCACTTTTTCTCTTAGTTGTTTACCACTAAATAGTCTTCTTCCTCAAATTTCTAGATTTGATTTTTTTTTTTTTGTAAGAGAGTGATATTTAGATGATTGGGAAAAGTTGACTATTTAGCATATCTCAACTGTTCAGTCTACAAAGAGACCAAATTTTAGTTCCTAATGAATATAGTTCTTAAATCTAACTTAGCTTTTCTTTTTCAGGACTCAGTAATGTTGAATGGCTTTGGCACAGTGGTTAATGCTCTTGGCAAACGAGTCAAACCATACTTGCCTCAGATCTGTGGTACAGTTTTGTGGCGCTTAAATAACAAATCAGCAAAAGTTAGGCAACAGGCAGCTGACTTGATCTCCCGAACTGCTGTTGTCATGAAGACTTGTCAGGAGGTAATATTTTGCACCAGATTCTTATTTTTTCAACAAATAGTTTAATATGAACAACAGTATTTTATAACATTGTTTCTTTTATTGTAGGAAAAATTGATGGGGCACTTGGGTGTTGTTTTGTATGAGTATTTGGGTGAAGAGTACCCTGAAGTACTGGGCAGCATTCTTGGAGCTCTGAAGGCCATTGTAAATGTGATAGGTATGGAATTTGATGGTCATATGAGAGTTTTTTTTTGTTTTGATTTTTTAACTTTTTTTTTTTTTACAAGTAAAATATAAAATCATATTTAGGAGGTGGGTAATGATTTCTGATACTTTTTTTTTTTAAACATTTTAGGATTGTATTGGGGGTGTCAAAGTTTTCTCTCACAAAATTCTTATATTTTTCTTTAAAGAGAAAAAAAGCCAAGTTTATGACTCGTAAGAGGTGGGAGTAGTTACAACTCAAAAACTTAGAAGTTAGGGAAGAGAGGACCTTAGTAGAAATAGCTTCTTAGCAGGAATATATCCTGTAACTCTTGGGGCAGGGGAAAGAGAAAGTTTTATAAAAAATATGTATTTACTCAACCATGAGTTAGTAAGTGATTCTAGCAGATTTTTGTTTGCTGTCAAGTTCATGGAACATAACCAGGGAGAAAAGTTAATTGATCAAGTTATTATCTCATCTTTATTTAAACCCAAATCTTTCACACTATCCGTTCTGTTTCCTAACCTGATGTTAAAACATAAGCATATAACAAAATGATCCTGGTGATGGAGAGCAAAGCTTTTATTCTTTTAGAGCGAACAAATGGTCTCTTGTATTTAATCCTGTGTTGTAACTGAAGATAACTATTGTCCAGAGTAACTCCTGCAGGGTGTAGAGGGGCTAAATGGTCAGAATAGTTGGCTGTGATAGCCACTGTTTTGTTTAGTTTGCCCCCACTTTAGTAAAGGGTTTTTATGGAATTCATAAACAGATAATCCCCAATTTCCACCCAGCTCTATATTTGAAGATAGCTGCTTGCCAAAAATCAGTTATGTGACCATTTGTTGGATGCTGATTTGCAGGAAGTTGGAAACTGTATGCTTTGTCAGGGAAACATGGGAAAAGCAATGGAGAGAGAATCAGAGCAAGCAGTTTTAGTTAGAGCAAGAGTCCCTACCAGCTGCCTCCTTTTTTCTCTCTTCATAGGTGTAAATACCATCCAAGTATGCCCTGCCATTGCAGGGAGACTGGAGATCTGTTTGTTTTGCAGTTAAAGGGTAAGGGGGCCCTTTCTGGAAAATTTTGCTTTAATTTACATGCCTGCCTCTGGCTTACATAGTTGTCTTTGGCCGGAACATGAAGTTGTCCCCATATTCAAATGTCAGTCACAAATACATTTCAAAACCAAATAAAACTTTTTTTGTTGTTAAATATCCATCATTTAAAAAATCACTTCACTAATTTCTTTCGTTTCTGTGCGTAATCAGAAGTTAATAAAAAGTTAAAAACACTTCTGAGTCTGGTCAGAATCTGGGGCTCTCTTTCCATAGGTAGCTCTAAGTTTATATTTATGACTAGTTGTGTGTATTAAATTGCTAAGTAAAAGGAAAAATGAGCAAAAGTTGCAGTTCAAATATTAATTGATAGTTTGTCGACTTCTATTAAATAGGTATGCATAAGATGACCCCACCAATTAAAGATCTGTTGCCTAGACTCACCCCCATCTTAAAGAACAGGCATGAAAAAGTACAAGAAAATTGTATTGATCTTGTTGGACGTATTGCTGACAGGTAAACAATTGTCTAAACATTTTTATAAGCAGTGTCTGTTTTTAATTTTAGCCTCTTTTTACTCATCACAGTTGACTTAGTGTTGCTGATGTAAATATGTATGCTCAGGCCTTCTTGTATTAATATTTTCTGTGTAATTTCTATTTGGATGGTAATGGGAGGTGGTAATATGGTTTTAAGACTATTAGCATTTATTGAAGAGTAGTAGTAATTTTATTTAATATTTTAAAGGAGTTATAATCGTGTTCTGAGAACATAATTTCCAAATTTGCCTTTTAAAACTTTGTCACAGAAATTAAATTTTACTTTTTAAATTAGGGGAGCTGAATATGTGTCTGCAAGAGAGTGGATGAGGATTTGCTTTGAGCTTTTAGAGCTCTTAAAAGCTCACAAAAAAGCTATCCGTAGAGCCACAGTCAACACATTTGGTTATATTGCAAAGGCCATTGGGTGAGTATCATTTTCATTTTTTTTTTTGTTACTTTGTAATAAACCCATTGTAGTATTGCAAAAATGCTTCCATATCTATAGAGATTTCTTTGAGGGATGGTATGAGTAATGGAGTTGAGAAAGCACTTCATTTAACCACTAACCTTCTAGTTTTTTAAAGTTTTTCTTAAAGTTTCCTTTAAAAATATTTTGAAATATTTGGAAGTAGCAAATTTTACCATGCCCAGAATAATTTCAAATTTTTGTTCTTTTTAAGTTATTGCTTAAAATGTTAAGGCTAGTTGTTAATATCATAATCAGCACAATTCGAGTCTCAAAAATGGTTTATGTGGTTTTAAAATATTACTTTAGGGGAACTCTTTGGTTATTTGCTTCCACTCCATCAGAACGAAACTGGGAGAAACTGTTATTGTAGGAAATGGGATACTACCTGTGGTTTAGTAACTAAGAAAATGTTTTCAAGAAATGCAACATAAAAAAAGTCAGATTAATTAAGTAGAGTTTTCCTCCTGTTTCCCCCACTCCTTCCTCTCTTACTGGTAGGCAGTTATATTTGTTTCAGTGGTAATGTAGGGAAGAAAATGGCAAGTAGCTGCTCAGGCTTTTTAGCCTCAAAGTCCCTCTTAAATTTGTGGCAAAATAAATGGCTTTAAAAGTAAAGGTATGTGGGAGGGAAGATAAGAAAAGGAAAACAGGTTTTGTATGTTTAGGGCATGAGAGACCACAATGGTATTACCACCTCATAGGTTGCCTTTAGTTCCGGTGCTGATGTTTTGACTGTTCAAAGAATTATTCAATTTGAATATTTAATTAAATTTCTTTACATTTTAGAAAATGTAAGTAAAGATGGAAAGTTACATTTGAAAGTGAATCCATTTGAATTAACTTTTTTTAAAACTGACGAAATAAATTCTTAAGAAACAATGCCAGTGACTTAATAGTATTGCATTTTATCAGCAAATTATTTAGTTCCAGTAATTACTTACCATAAAGTTCTATTCTTTTGCATTTTTTGTTTCCTCTGAAAAAATTTTAACTTGTAATCTGACAGTTCGCTAACTTTTTTTTTTCAGCCCTCATGATGTATTGGCTACACTTTTAAACAACCTCAAAGTTCAGGAAAGGCAGAACAGAGTTTGTACCACTGTAGCAATAGCCATTGTTGCCGAAACGTGTTCACCTTTCACAGTACTCCCTGCCTTAATGAATGAATACAGAGTTCCTGAATTGAATGTTCAAAATGGAGTGTTAAAATCACTTTCCTTCTTGTTTGAATATATTGGTGAAATGGGAAAGGACTACATTTATGCTGTAACACCATTACTTGAAGATGCTTTAATGGATAGGTAAGTGACTCAAGTTAAATGCAGGAAAAGCATTATGTCTTCCTTCATTTTGGAACTTACTGAAGTAAATGTTAGATGACTTGTCTGTTGTGATACATTTAAAGGGAGACTTTAGTCTGGATTGTTATTCATCTGTAAATGACTGTTACGATCAAATAATGCACATGCTATTAGTGGTTCCCAAGGTTTCCTGTTCCAAGTTTTCCCCACCCCCATATAACCCCCCTTTAAGACTAAAATACATTTTGTAATTGGTTAACTTTCGTCTTAAAACTTAAGTCAGTTAGAGGAAGTGATGAGCATGAGGTAAGAGACTTGGTACTTTTTAGCTTTTTATTAAAGTGAAATAAAGATTTCTGTTCCGTTAGGCTTTTTGAATTACCGAACAGAGCCACCTATTCCCATTGCAGGCGCCCAGTTATTCACTAGGTGACCACATAAACAATATTACTTGAGTTATTTGATAGTCAGGTTTCTTATGCCTTCAACCATCTCTACTGACATGTAGCCTTGAACACAACAGTAACTGAGGAAAGTGTAAGGAAAAGATCAAGGCCCAAGTAGAAAGGGAAAGGACTTTTGCTGGCCCTTCATTTTCCTAGGAGCCCCATTCACTTATTTCTGTGTACAGATTAAACTTACTCATTAGTAACCTTTCAGCAGGGAGACTTGACAGGATTTGGTAAGTTATCAGAAGATATGTGTGCAAGACGATGGGGACAGAATAAGAGTTAGGCTCTGTAAAAGCCTCACCATCTGTGGGTGAGTAAAATGGGGGTATATCACCCTTGCATCATATTCTTCAGTGAGCTCTGCCTGAGCACCACATGCAATCGTTGACGTATGACTTGCAGTTAACAGTTATGTTCTGTTTGCTAATCAGTTGTAGTATTAACTTCATCAAAAAAATAATTAAATGTAAAGAAATACTGCTTTAGTTGGACAGTTTATTAATGAGGTGAAACACTGCTTCACTATAATGCTGAATAGATTAGACATTATAATAAAATCAGAGAAAACTAGATGCTAGTAAGTTACAAGTATTTTTTCTTACACCTTTGAGGGTAGAGAGTGAAATGATTTTTATGTCTATCACAGACCTCAGTGTGTCATTTGATGCTTGGACTCAGTTGTCTAATTGTGGAGTGAATTAATTCACTGATTTGTCATAAACATAAGTTCAGTTAACATAGGGTACGATCATTTCTGTAGATTTGAAAAAAGTATTGCCCCTCTGTTCCTCTCCCCAAATTGTGTTCTTCTTGAATGAAATTTAAAATTTGGAGGGAAAGGGATTTAATTTTGTTAGTTATCTATTATATATGGTATCAAAGATTTCAAATTTATAGAGCTAAAGTGAAATATTACTTTTAATTACTCCTATGTAAGAGTCATGAATTCCTTCTCAGTAGCATATTAAAATGTGCAGTGCTTTGAGTTCTTTGCTCATATTCCTTTTAAAGGTTAATTAGAAAATATGGCTTATTCTTCAGCCATAGTAAGGATTGAGTCATTAAAGCAAAAGTTCTCAAGTAGAATGTATTATTCATTTTAAAGGATAGTGTTATGATAACTCTGCATTTATTCAGTGCACTGAAAGATAATTTAATTTCTAATGGGCAGGTGAATATTTCCTGTGAAACTAACTTTATCTTAACAAAGAAGATTTTTTTCCTCCATTACAGGGACCTTGTACACAGACAGACAGCTAGTGCGGTGGTGCAGCACATGTCACTTGGGGTTTATGGATTTGGTTGTGAAGATTCACTTAATCACTTGCTGAACTATGTGTGGCCCAATGTGTTTGAGACATCTCCGCATGTGATTCAGGCAGTTATGGGAGCCCTAGAGGGCCTGAGAGTTGCAATTGGACCATGTAGAATGTTGCAGTATTGTTTACAGGTAAGTTGAAGGTTTTAAAAGATTACTCAGTGGGATAAGTAATTTAGTTTAATGTGTTGAATTAAGTCACTGTTCCTAATATCAGTAGATTATGTTGTGCCAAATGGGGAAACAGTTGTGGAGTGAAGTGGGGTGAGGGTAGGGGGAAGAGGGGGGTTTGATTCCCACTGCAGTTTTGTGGAGTTGTCATGTTTTTTCCTCTTCAAGGGAAGTGTTATGAATTATATCTTTACAGGTTGTTTCTTAATTGTGTTATGGTTATGTATGTTTTTTAAAATTGAAATACTGTAACTTTTCAATTATTCTAGGGTCTGTTTCACCCAGCCAGGAAAGTCAGAGATGTGTATTGGAAAATTTACAACTCTATCTACATTGGTTCACAGGATGCTCTCATAGCACATTACCCACGAATCTACAATGATGATAAGAATACCTATATTCGTTATGAACTTGACTATATCTTATAATTTGTTTTGTGTTTAATGCACAGCTGTTTCACACCTTAAACTTGCTTCAATTTGGTGATGTAAACTTTTAAACATTGCAGATCAGTATAGTACTGGTCATAGAGGAAGAGCTAGAAATCCAGTAGCATGATTTTTAAAAACCTGTCTTTGTTTTTGATGTTAAACAGTAAATGCCAGTAGTGACCAGGAATACAGTGATTACACACACTATATTGGAGGGATTTCATTTTTAATTCATGTTTATGAAGATTTAGAATTCATTCCTTGTGTTTAAAGGGAATGTTTAATTGAGAAATAAACCTTTGTGTACAAAATGCTAATTTGTGTGTGTTTTTTGAACATGACTTGTAAACTGAGGAACAAAGTATTGGTTTGTGTAGAATAAGTGGCTTAATTTCATTTTCTGTTACTTGGTTTATAGAAAGTAGTTAAAAAGAATGCTAACTATATGAAGTGATGACGTCTTTGTCAAAAGTAATAGAAACCCGTTGTTCTGTTAATAATGGCAATGAGAAGATTAGCCTTGGGACCATTTACCACAAACTAGCACAGCCGTTCCGTCATCATAGAAAAATAACATTTTTGCTGAACTGTCTTGAAAATATTATTTTGCACTTATAGCGCCTTTCATCCTTGATTTCTCAAAATGCTTTACAAACATGTTTGATTACAAACGAAATGATTCAAGTCGTGTTCAACTCTTGACAAGGGTGCGTTTAGAAATTGGGCAAGGTGCTTCATAGCTGGTTTCTACTTAGTGGAGTGAGGCTACCTAGGTAATACTCATAGAATAAGAAGACAATCTTTGGGCACTTTCCCATGTCATAAGCCAATACTCAATCATGCATTCAACAAATACCAGCTGAGCACCCACTGTATGCAAGCCACTGTGCTTAGGTGCAGGGAATGCAAAGGTGCCTATGACTTGCTCCTTACCCTTGACAAATGCAGTGTAATGGAAAAGGGGGAGTAGTCACATACCACTTAAGTACTGTGGTATTACACAATAGCAGCAGCTAAAATGGCTAGGTTTGATTCGTTTTGCATACAGTAATTAAATAAATTAATCTATAAATGTTGAGCATAAACTGAAATACCATTTAATTCTAGAGGAATCAAAGATTAAAGCAGTACTTGGTATTTAGGTATATTTCAGCTTTTCTAAATTTTATGGCCAAAAATTTCTTAGTTTTAGTCTTTTATTCATAGGTGTTTTGTTTTGTCTCCCTATGTTAGTACTTCTGTGAACTCTAGTGGAAAATGAGATTGTGCTTCAGTGTTAGCACACGAGGCTTCCACTGTAAGTAAATTGCTTATACTGGAACGAGGAAGTTTGTGTTTCGTACTATTAATACTTGGAGCTCTGTTTTGGTAGCTTAGATGGTAAACTAATTGGCTGACTTCTAGAAAATTGACTTTGGACAGTAGTTGACTCTCCACTCAGAATGTGTAACTTTTTATTCCTTCTTTAACATAACTTTCTGACAACATCTGTCAGTGTGCAGAAAATTTAAACAACTTCCAATTCCAAAACCATCTCTCTGTTCTTAGAAGTTTTCATAATAGTAGATTCCATGTAACTTTAAATCTTGCTGTTCTCTATAGTTGAGGTCAAGTGACCCTCTTTAATTACCTGATCATGAGAATTGAGGAACATAATTAAATTTCAAAGCCAAAATTTGGGAAATTTTAGTTATATTTTCAATTCTGGTAGTTGAATCGCTTTAGTTTGCTTGGACCACAGCTATATTTGGAAAATGGCTTTTTTATAGTGGCAGAGTGGAACAAAGGAGAGTACTACACCTTAAGTGACTTTTTACTGATGCAAATAATTTAGGATAGAGAGGTGAGGGCAATTTAGGATAGAGAGGTGAGGGCAATACTGAAGGCTATGACCTTAAAAATTGGGACCAAATAGAGTCTCACAGATATTTGAATTATATGCTTATTGAATAAGGAAAGCATTTTGTGATATACTTACGTGAAAGACGCTATGTGGACTTTTAACTGTCTTCTTTCAAAGACTTTTTCTTTTGCACTTTCTTCTGGTGTTTCTTAAAGCCAAACTTTAAACAGGAAGAAATTAATGTTCTTAAGGGGACCGAGGGTGGGTTTTTCTGTGGGCTTTTGTTGGTTTTTCTGTGGGCCATTGCCCTCCAATGGAATCGATCTCTTTGGCTGTTTGATTTTTTTCATATTGTATTTTTAAAATTTGTTGTATGGTGCCCTGTGAGCATCAAGTACCACCAGATGAATAAAACTTATTATATCTAAAGTCTTAGCCCAATTTTTAATCTTAGTTGACTCTTGCTACCACACTACATTGTTGTGGTTGTGCTGTTATAATAATATTGAATTCTTTGGGTTTTCTGAACAAGGGAACTTGATGTTGAAAAACTGAAGAACTTTTTCTTCATTAAAAACAAACTGTAAAAGGACAGTTGCAGCTATATAGGTTCATTTGGTTCTTTGGTTTCCAGTGCCTCTTAAATCCCATAAGGTTAAAAGAAGCAGAAACTACAGCTATCCCAGAGTTCCTCAGAATTGTTGACACTTAGGGCCACAGAATTCTTTATTGTGGGGGGCTGTCCTCTCTGTTGTAGAATGTTGAGCAGCATCCCTGGTCTATACCCACTGGATCCCCATAGTACTCCCCGCCCTCATTTTGAACAACAAAAATACCTCCAGACGTTGCTGAATGTCTCTAGGAAGGCAACACCATCCTTGATTGAGAGCCTTTGAGCTATCCTCAGACCATCGTTTAGGCAAAGACTCTCATGTCTGGTAAAATTAAAGTATTTAATTTCAAGCAGCAATTGCCTGGAAAGTGGCCAGAAATATTATTTAGCAAATACTTAGACACCTACCTAGGGAAAAGCTCAGCATAGGTCCTGGGAAGCTAGATCTACAAAAGCATAAGATGTTGACTCTTCTCTGGCCCTCAGAGCATCTTAGGACACATAGCCAGGTGTGCTGCACAGGGTCAGTAGTGCCAGTAGTGACCCAGTGCTTCACTTGGAGTCCTGGGGTTCACACCTTTGAGCTGACGAGAGGTGGGGTGATGGTTGGAGGAGGACACCAGGCAAAGCATGAAGGCCCTTTTTTCCCCCTTTTAAGAAATTTGGATTTTACATTGAGGCAATGGGGAGCCATAGAAAGAACTTAAGGTGATTTGATGGAGAATTTAGGTTTGCAAGACAGTCAAAATTTGCTGACAGGAGGAAGTAAGTGTAAACTATGGAGGAGAATGTAGGACGGTGACATCTCTAGTGTTCATGCTAGAAAAACCTAAGTTTTAAAATGTATTCTTTATAGTTTATTATTTTGTAAATTCTAAAATGATTATAAATGGATGAATAGATTGGCTTTCACGACCTGACTAATAAAGTTTTTCTGGAAGGAAATTTTTAACAATGTAGTGGTCTCAGGCTCTGGGGATTAAGTCTGAGGTGTTTGTTATCCTAGACTATCTTTGACCTTGGGATGGGAAAAAACTTGGCGTTTTAAATTGTTTATTTACCTCCCTCCCCCAATTAAAAAAAATAACAAATATTGGAAAAGTTGAAAGGATGGTACAGTCAACTCTTGTATATCCCCAGCTAAATTCAACAATTAGAATTTTGCTACATTTGTTCTCTCTATAAAAAATAGTTATTAAGTAGTGTAATTTCGTGAACCAATTTCCAGTCTGTGTGAGCTGAAGAGAAATTTGGGATTTATAAAACAGAAAAGGAGGTTGATAAAGCAAATAACTGCTTAAATGATTTTTTTATAAGCTAAGAAGGGGTGGAAGTCAGGGCACAGATAGGGATTTTCTTGGACAGGAAGAGGAACATCTTTCGCTGACTCCATAAGGAAGAAGATACGGTAGGGTGTAGGCACATAAAGTGGTTCATGACATGGCTGAGCGTACCAAAATATAAAAGGTTTCCTGGTATTTTAGAGACACAGACATAAGTGAGAAAAATCAGACTTGTGAAAAATTTAAAGGTCCAGGCCCAAAAAGATCCAAAAAATGTACCCCAACCCTGAACTGGTGTCTCTCTTATGTAACTGAAAAACATGGATGCTTTGCATGGTTTTGATCACAGAGGCAAAATATGATTTGCATGTTTGGTAAGAAAACCACTTAGCACCGATTGGATCACCAAGGAAGGACTGGTCATGGGGCACACATCTAGGTCATTGCTACAACTTGTGGTCTGGAGATCAGCCCCAATGTCACTTGGAGCTTTTTAGATAGGTGAATTCTTAGGCTCCACCTCAGTACTCCTGAAAGAGAATCTCCGTTTTAATAAGATCCCCAGGTGAGTCATATGTACAGTAAACTTTGAGAAACAGTGGTCTAGGACATGGCTAAATTTTCAATGTAATGATATGGTTATAGAGAGGCAGAAGTGCCTATAAACAAGTGGTCCTATAGATACAGACAACCAAGAGATGGGTTAAAACATCCCCAGGGAGGTACTTTGCCAACACCTGGGTGGAATTAAAAGCGAAGGATCAAAAAGAAAGATTTAACTTTTGAATAAAATCAATTGCTTTTGCCAGTAGGACTGGTCAGGTCAATGTAGTTAATACACCTCACAGGTGTATGTTCATGTTGCTTCTCTTGCTACTCGATATTGCTGGTTGGAGCACAATGCACTGGAAGAGATAGAGACTCAGGGTCTGGTATGAACTGGCCTGGGGCTGGGACCAGACAGCCTGTTCCCAGAGGGAAGACTAGAAAGGGAAATCAACATAGTACAGGCTTGCCAGTTGACCCTGGAGTCTTGGATTTATAACCTGGATATGCCACTTGTTGGTTGTGTGACCTTGAACAAATGATTTGACCCATCTATGTTTCAGTTCCCTAATATTTAGAATCGGAATAATAGTACCCACCTCATTAATTGGTGGTTCTTGTGAAGATTAACTGAGACAATGCATGTGAGATACATTGCCTAAGCATGGTGCTTAATAAATGTAACAGCTGTTGCTTGTGATGTAGTTTTGTTATCATCAGGGAAGGAGGGAAATGTTTGTGGTCTTTGCTGGAATCAGAGGGGGATAGAGATTGGTAAGTGGCTTGAGGAGAGGGTACTTTGGATACATCTCTTGAGGAAATAAAAGAAGGAACTCAGGGACATTAGGATTGCCCAGCAATCCCAAGGATTGCAGGATAATTCTCTAGTATTACTCAACAGCCCAGGTGGTTGGAGAAGGTATTTAGTTGGATTGATCTGAAAGTACAGCAGAAAGAGCAAGGGGATTAGGGCTTTGGCATGAGTGTGGTTAAAGACTTGGAAGCATAGATTTGCTGTTTAAATCTTCCAATCATTTCAGAAGAAACTGGTATCGCACAGTGGCTAGAAGGCCCGGGAAGCACACTGCAGATTTTATTTCTCCAGGGATGTTGATCTGATTCTGCCCCAAATGCCTAACTAATCAGATATGCTTTCCAACACATTTCCACTTAGTGGTGAAAGTGAAAATTTTCACTGCATTGAGCCATCTTGAACAAATGACCTACTCGGCTTTTGAGTTTATGAAATCATAGCTCCAAGAGGGTTTGAGAAATGTATTCTCAGGGATGTAAACAGAATATCCACAATTTATGTCATGAGGGCTTCATTTATTCATTCATTTATTCAATAGATATTTAGTAAGTGCCAACTATCTTCAAGGTATGTGCCAGCTGTTGTGAGGGGCACAAATTACCGTTGGAAAGGTCCTTCCCTGAAAGGCAGTGAAGAAAATGTTCACATCACAGTAAGAGAGGAGTAAATGTCCAAACAAAACTGCAGATCAAGTTCTTAGTGAGTTCAGAGGGCAGATGCCTTTGACATGGGAGAGGGGGAGAAAGTGACAGAGGAAGCTTGAGGAGGAGGACACATTTGAGCTTAACTTTTAGGGAGAAGTTAGAATTGCACACACACTGTTGGAAAGGAGGGACAAGGAGCTTTGGCAAAGGCGGGGAAGTGGAAAAGGTTGGTTGTGTATAAAAAGTGTGGTCTGGGGGTAGCCTGAGTGAGAAAATGTAAAAATCAGATGTAGCCTGAATAAATTAGGGTCAGTGGCCAATGTTCAAATCTGAACCTCCAGCACCAAGTGCAGTAATTTCCATATGAGGAACCCAAAATATTTTTACTAAACGAGTGAATGAGATGAACTTTGAATTCAGATGGTGGGAAGACTCCAAGATCATTTTTTTTTTTAAATTCAGTTTTATTGAAATATATTCACATACCATATACAGTCATCCATGGTATACAATCAACTGTTCACAGTATGATCATATAGTTAAGCGTTCATCACCACAATCTATTTCTGAGCATTTTCCTTACATCAGAAAGAATCAGAATAAGAATCAAAAATAAAAGTAAAAGAACACCCAAACCATCCCCCCATCCCACCCTATTCGTCATTTAGTTTTTATCCCCATGTTTCTACTCATCCATCCATACACTAGATAAAGGGAGTGTGATCCACAAGGTTTTCACAACCACACTGTCACCCCTTGTAATCTACATTATTATGTAATCGTCTTCAGGAGTCCAGACTACTTTGTTGGAGTTTGATAGTTTCAGGTATTTACCTCTATCTATTCCAATACATTAAAACCTAAGAGGTGTTATCTATATAGTGCATAAAAACGTCCACCAGAGTGACCTCTCGACTCCATTTGAAATCTCTCAGCCACTGAAAGTATTTCGTCTCATTTTGCATCCCCCTTTTTGTCAATAAGATATTCTCAATCCCATGATGCCGGGTCCAGATTCATCGCCGGGAGTCATATCCTGCATTGCCAGGGAGATTTACACCCCTGGGAGTCGGGTCCCACGTAGAGGGGAGGGTAGTGAGTTCACCTGCCAAGGTGGCTCAGAGAGGGAGAGGGCCACATCTGAGCAACAAAGAGGTACTCAGGGGAGACTCTTAGGCACAATTATATGCAAGTTTAGCCTCTCCTTTGCAGTAACGAGCTTCATAAGGGTAAGTCCCACGACCGAGGGCTCAGCACATCAAACCGCCAGTCCCAATGTTTGTCACATCAACACCAGTCCAGGTGAGGAAGTCCAACATTTCTGCACCTTCCCCCAGCTCCTCAGGGCGGGGGAGTGGGGAGGCTGTAAATGTATTTTTTATTCTCTGCCCAAATTACTTTGGGGTGTGTCACTATTTCACTCTAACCTATACTAACCTACCGTATCTCACTTCCTATTCAAAGGTCCATGTAATTGTGGTGTTTGAACAAACTGACTGTACAGTTACACTGTTTAGAAAATACAGATCCTGCACCAAATAGACATCTCTTCCCTTAGTCTCACGTGGAAGCTGAAGTTTTAAAACACTGTCAGTTTCGACCTTTACCCTTTGGCACGGTTTGCCCTAGTCTTAACCAGATCTGCTTCATTCATATCACTAATTGAAGTCTGGGCTCTTTTTCAGCTTTAACAGTTGCTGTATGCACTAAACTTTATTTTATAATAGGCAATGGATATCCACTGACTATTCAACATTTATTTATCCAACATATATTTATTAAAAGTAGGGAAATGACTTGAATTGAACAATGCTGCAGGAAGATCAATATTCCTAGTTCATTTCCTTGATTCAGAATATAGATTTATATAAAGAGTTTATTGAGCAGGGGTTCTCAGAGCAAAATTAGTTCATAGAAGATACTCAGACTGACTAAATCATGTCCCCCACCCAACACCTTCCCATCTCAACTGGGATACTATGACCCAACTTGTCAGTATCTCAAAGCTAGCCAACTACTGCCAAAAAACATGGGCCAATGGGGAAGGTTTTCAAGCTGATTTTGTATTTAGATTAGTTGCTTGCTTCTATCCCTAAAAGTCTAATCTTTAGTGGTCTAGAGGGTGATAGAAAAAGAAATTATATATATATAACTATATATGTAACTATATATATATATAACAAAGGAATCTACAGTGTTCTGTATTTTTTTTAGGAGAAACCATTATAGAAAGTGTTCCAAAAGACCCTGGCTGATTCGACTTTCAGACTGAGGTGATGTTTGGATTGAGGAGCTGGAATGGATGAGCTGTCAGTGTTGTTCCCAGGTGTGGTACTGCAGCGCTTTGAACAGCCACCCAAGAGATCAGGTGTACTTGCTGTAACAAGGCAAGGAAATACCAACAGTTAGTGCCCTGCAAATTTTAAGGATATGTCCTTCTCCATTCTACTTTTAAAATATTTAATAAGAAAAGAAAGTTTTAAGCAGATATTAACATTGTCAGTAATCTCTGTCCAATACATATTATTAAAAAGGTGATCAGGCCACCTTGTCCAGGAAAGTTTACCTTGGCCCTACCATAGCTATCTCTTTTGTCTTCAAGGGTCCCAAACTATTTTAACTTTTGGGGTTGGGGGAAGGAGTGGCCTGAAAAGGGATGGATGATGCCTGATTATTACATAATACTACCTTGGATAAAAAAATAAAAGGTCAGGAAGGAAAATCCTTTTTGAATGTGTGCTGAAATTTTTTGTCTTGCTAGTTTTAACAGGAACTAGAGAAGCGAGCCATTCCTGATTCTGGTAAGGTTCTAAAACAGTGAGGTGTGGGCAAATAAAGAATATTACTATGATTAGAACCTTGGTGTTCAAAGGAAAAAATATGAAATAAGCAATAAGCAATTTAGCAATATGCCTTACATTTTGATTAGTGCTAGATTTCCAAAATGCTTTGGTCTACACTTTCTCTTTTATATCTCACAACAGCCTTAAGAAATAGGCATGTCTATTGCCTGTTGTACAGAGAAAACTGAGGCTCAGAGAGGTTATGTGGTGATGCCATTAGCTGGTCTGATTCCAGGACCAACACTCTTTCAGCTGATGCGTTTATTTGGTGTTATTTTTAACTATCAAGGTGTGTTTATGACCCTGTTGTTTTGAGCTAATAAGAACTATATCATTCTTTTGGAGGGATGTCATTTTTCTACCCAAATCCTTTAGGAATAATAAAGCCAAAGAAGTCACCAGGAGACCAGGAGAATGGAGAACACTATGATATAGTGCAGAAATAAATGAATATTTAATGTTTGATAGAGAGTGAACTAAAGGGAAAAAAATAATGGAAAAATATTGCCAAAAGGCTGTTCATGAAACATGGTTCATTGAAAGATGATGCACTAAATGGAAATGAGATAAATAATGGAAAACTGTAAATTATTCATGTCTTGGTGCATGTGTATTCTGACAAAGACCAAACTTTCTCACTTAACTGCTTTAATAAGGTAAAGCAATATGTCACACGCTGAGGGAAATAGTTTAATGAGCACCGAATTTTGAGACTCTCCTGTAGGTTGAGTTTTTAAATTCCACAGATGGTCACTGGGTTTTCCCTTGGTATTTCTTTCTTCTGTCTTATGAACAGTAGCTCTGGTTATGTGCTCCTCTTTATTGACTATCCAATGGCTCTCTTTCCTATCAGGTCTTGAGATAGTTTCTTTAATTTGATAGCAAAGTATTTCAACTCTGTTATAAATAGAATGCATGGAGTACCTAGGGCAACTGCTGGCGTCTTAGTGGGTTTTCTACTCAGCTTGCCACCTCAGCAATATTTTTGCTTTCCTGTGTCTTGACCTCTGACCCAGCCATACTGTAAAGAAATGAGAGATGAATTGGCCTCAGGACCAGCAGTAGTTAGGCAGAAGAGAGGCAGCTGGGCTGCACATAGTAGGCCCACTACACAATTTGGTTTTTCTCTTGTTACTGCCTAAAACTGGCACCCTCTTCCAGTCTTCCCTGCCTTGGCACATGCAATGGCTGCTATCCTGAAAAGCCCTTTGCTTCCTTCTTCACTCAGCTGGTTCCTGCAAATCCTCCAAGAATGAGCTCCTTTTACTTCATTTGGAGCCAACTGGCTAAGAGGCTGCACTGATGTGCTCCTGCTGCAATTGTTGACCCATGTGCAAAGCTGTCTGTTTGCTCATGCACCTTCCCAGTTGGTGTTTGAATGGCGTGGAGGCATGCACTGGGTCTGCACCTTATCTTTACATCCCACACTTGTCTGCTGCTCAATGTGCATGTGTGGAAAGGCTCTGAATGAAAGCTGTCCCTGCATTATTTCAGTCAGATTATTACTGCATTGAGTTGTGCAAGAACTTAAGGGTAGCAAAGCAAGCAGGAAATTTTTAAAGTAAATAATTCTTTGATCTTACTTCACAAGGTGTGAGAATATCCTATTTCATCATCTGACTGAGGGAATTATAAACTGCTGTTGTTCTGTGCAAAGCTTTGTTAAAAAGAATCCCATTTCCTATAATAGTCTCAGCTTCTGATAGGGGGCAGCAGAGTCCAGGAAAACAAACGTAGGCCCTGAAATGGTCGCTTGCAAATTTTGGAACCAAAGCTTCTAACAATTTTCAGCAGAAATTAGCCCTTGATATCTGACAAACCCCTCTACTGAATAAAGACTTTAAAGTTTGGTCTTTATTAATTTAATATTCTTCGAAGGCACCACAAGTGATTTACTTTAAAAAATGATTTACTTTAAAAAACTTTATTTTTTAAAAAAAGAAAACAAAAAGATTTGTTTTTTATAATGCTAATAATCATCTCCCTCATTTTATTACAAAGTCTTTAAAAAGACTTTTTCCGGTGATTTGTGAAATGATGAATTATTTCCAGGTGGTGTTAGTGAGAGTGTCAAGATCTGTAAATTATCATCAGATGCTGGGTCTACCCTCCTCCTCCTAGGAGGGGAAAAAAGAAGACAAACCCAGTGAAAGCAACTGAGAAAACTAAAGTGACTAGCCAGAGGCTAAAATGACCCCTGCCTCTGCCTAGCACCCCATGTGCCCCCAACACCCAGTCCCAGCTCTGGAGCTGTGTGGCAGGAGCTCAGCAAGCAAACACCTCTGACCTGATTATGTGTAAGTTCTCTGGGATAGTTCCCCAGTCATTTCTCCCATCCAGTTATCTCATAAATACATGTGGGGAATTTGGATTCAGAAACATGGTCTCAACTAGGCATGTACTATCCCAGCTCTAACTTGAGGGACCCTGCTAATTTTTCATTACTTAAAATCATGCAAAGGATAGTGGAGGAAAGAAATGGGGGAAGTTTCCATGTGGCTGCCCAGTGGGATTGTACAGGTAAGAGACACTCAAGTGGGCTGGGTCTGGTTGGCAGAAATTTAGCTCACAGCTGTCGTGGTCAGCTTGAACCCAGGAATTCAAAGGAGGTCTGGGGGCCTCCACGGTTCTCTGAAGTCCTTCTCCCTCTTGGTTTAGTAATCTTGGCATAGGTCGGCTCTATTTCCTCATGTCTCTCTCTCCTGCATGGCTGCAGCACCTGATATGAGGCTTTCCATCTTTTTATTGTGTGGTGGTCAGGCCCCTGTCCCCCATCCGAGTCTGTTTGGTTCTATTTGCGATTCTCAGAAGGCAGATTGCCAACCCCCTTTAAAAGTGAGTTCTTGGTGATTACTAATTGCCTGGCCGTTTCTTGTAATAACAACTCAGCCTGTTGCCTTGGCTTCACTTTCGTTTCATTTGTGTAGCAGCATCACTTGATTTGCCCTATTTGGAGAAAAAGCAGACCTCTAAAGGGGACAGACAGGCCTTAGGATACCTCCCGCAGCCAATTAGAGAGGGGATGTTCTGGGGTTGGAGGCCTCGGAGATTAGAGCTATAACCGGAATGAGAGTCCCGCTGTCCAGACTCCACTGGAGTGGCTCAGAAAGCTCATTCATCAGTGGGGCCTGGACTAGTGATGGGAACGGGCAGAGTGGGAACACAGGGTTCCAAGTAGAGCGCGCATTTGAGTTTAGCGCAGTGCCTGGCAGAGCGCCGTCCCTGACACGCGGGAGATGCTGCGATGGGGATCACTGATGTCCTGGCCACGGTGCCAGGAGGGGGTTTGAGGATACGACGGGAAGACTTTTGAGGGGCAAACGTTTCCACAGAAAGGATGTGAGGGGACACACCCACGGTGTGGGGGTGAGGGGATTAGTCATCAAAATGGCAGGGGGCATTTTTTTTTTTAATCACATTTTTTTATTGTGATTGTTCACATGCCATACAATTATCCAAAGATCCAAAGTGTACAATCAGTTGCCCCCGGTACCACCATACAGTCATGCATCCATCACCACAATTAATTTTTTTTTCAATTTTTAGAACATTTTCATTACTCCAGAAAAGAAGTAAAGACAAAAAAAGGAAACTCAGATCCTTCCATACCCCTAACCAGCCCCCCTCCATTACTGATTCATAGTTTTGGTATAGTACATTTGTTACTGTTGATAAAAGAATGTTAAAATACTACTAACTGTAGTATATAGTTTGCAATAGACATATTTTTTTCCCTATATGCCCTCTATTATTAACTTCTAGTTGTAGTGTCATATATTTGTTCTGGTTCATGAGAGAGATTTCTAATATTTGTACAGTTAATCACAGACAGTGCCCACCACAAGGTTCATTGTTTTATGCATTCCCATCTGTTAACCTCCAACTTTTCTTCTGGTGACATACATGACTCTGAGCTTCCCCTTTCCACCACATTCATGCACCATTCAGCACTGTTAGTTATTCTCACAACAGTTATTCTCACAACGCGCTACCATCACCTCTGTCCACTTCCAAACACTTAGGTTCAACCTAGTTGAACATTCTGCTCATACTAAGCAACCGCTCCCTATTCTTTAGCCTCGTTCTATATCCCGGAAACTTATATTTCATGTCTATGAGTTTATATGTTATAATTAGTTCCTATCAGTGAGACCCTGCAATATTTGTCTTTATGTGTCTGTCTTATTTCACTCAATATAGTGCCCTCAAGGTTTCTTCATCAACCCATTTTTTTAAGACAGTTTTGTTCACACACCATACATTCCATCCTAAGTAAACAATCGCTGGTTCCCTGTATAGTCACATATTTATGTATTCACCACCCTCACTACTATCTATATAAGGACATCTCCATTTTGAAGGGGGCATTTTTGAATATCTATTACTGGTCCAGGCTTTATATACTCTGTATATACTGTATTTTATTCAGTTGTCACAACAGCCTTGGGAAGTAGGGATCTTATGCTCATTGCTCAGATGGGGATACTGGGTCACAGGGGGCCCAAGTACTTCCCAGGAGGGCCGCACTGAAGCTCTCTAAGGACTGTTCAAGGGAATGTGAATCACATGGGGCACCATGTCAACTAGGTCCCTGGATTGTGCATTGTCATCCAGCTTTTAGGAGGTGGACTCACCTCTAGGCTCTCTGGCTCTACCGCCTGTGTCTTTTGCAGCACTTCATCTTCCAAGACAATCTTTTCCTGGAACCAAGGTGGCCCACTCAGGCCCTGATCCACATATGTCTCCAATCTAACAAGACATAACACTGTACAGGACTTGGGGTCAGAAGCCTGGGTTTGAGTCCTGGATCTGCCACCAATTTACATGACCTCGGCCAGTCCCTCTCCTTCTCATGTGACTCCATCTGCCTGCCTGTAATGTGAAAAGAAGGGCATCCCTCTTGCAGACCCAGAGTGAGGACTCTGTGAGATTAATGAGCATCAAAGTACTTCGAAAGCTGTGAAGGTTTGAATGAACAAAAGGGGATGTACAATTCAAGGGAAGGAATGAGGCTGGAAGGCAGACATTTATTTGGGCTGAAATGTATGCAGAATATTGGCTTTCTCTGCCTCCTTTGCTTCCACGAAGAATGTGTAGGTGCCAGTGTCCTGAGTCTGCAGGGCAGAGGGTGGGGTCTTTGTGTATGTGGCTGGTGCTGCGGTGGCAACCGGAAGAGGCCAGGAAATGAACACCATGTGGCTCTGAGCTGGGTCTTGAGGCTTCAAGCTTCCTCACAAGGAAGAAGAGAAAAAGTGTGCTAGATGTTCTTGGGTGATAAGGATGAGAAATATGAACCAGGTCTATAGTCTTTGGCTTCTTGTATTTCTCTTGAGCAAATGTTTCTGTTTTCTAGGCAATGTAAGAGTAAAACTGCCTTTCATTTGTTGGAATATGACAAATTTGGGCAGAATAAGAAGCTCAGGATGCTGTAGTAAAAATTAACTATAAAATTTAAATAAGTTTTAAGAGAATTAGCCTCAGGCATTTTCTGGAGTTAGAAGAGGAGAATTATGTGAACTTGATCTTCCTTTTTCTTACTGCCCTTCACTCTGGTGGATATGACTATATGTAAAAGTGCTTGTGTTTTTCACCCCTGATCTTTAAGGAGAAAGATCAAAGAAAGTTCTTTATTGCCTTGTTTTCTCTCTAAACCACCGTTATAGGAAGGATCCAGCTGGGGTGTCTAGAAAGGCACTCCTGAGAAGAAGTTGACACCCATAAGGGTGTGTAGTCTGAGGAACATAAGATAATGGCTTGTCTCAGAGCATGTGAATAAAGAAAACAGGATGGATGCTTGTGAATCAGATGGAGGGGCTATGCAGGAGAGAAGTCAAAAGATGCTTGACCCTTTGGCAAACTGACTTAGCCAGAAGGATCATTACAAGTGAGAGAGGATTTAATAACTTGCAGGTGTTATGGTCAGAAGTGAAAAATAAATGCCTCTTGCATCAAAGGTATTGAAGCAGTGCAGAGAAATACTGATGCTTAACATATGAAGCTCTCTAAACAGAAAACTACGGATCTGAATTAAAGGGACAGCTCCCCAAACATTTACTTTAACAGAGAGCCTTCACCCAAAGTGACCAGATGAGTAATAAACCCTCATAAAACCAAACAAAGAGATGATCCTTGGTGATTGAAAAGGCACTGGAATAGAGATAGAGGGGAAGTGCTTTTTCTCTTTAAAATTTTTTAATTTTTTTCAAATTTTTGAGGTAATCCACTGACTCTCAGGAGTTAGAACAACTTCAAAGATTCTTTAATCCTCAGATGAGAAAACCGAGACCCAGAGAGATTCCAAGTCTTGCCCAAGGCTCCCGGTGCAAAATGGCTGAGCCAGTGCAGTCTTCAGCCCAAAGCCTGGAGGCTCTGGAAGAAAAGTTCAGTGAGGCTTCTTGGCAAGGGCTGGGACTTAGGATGATAGGGCAGTTGCTCTGGCATAAAAAGATGCTTCTTTTAATATTTTCTCATTTTAAAACTTTGAATTTAACATCTGTTACAGAGAGAAGAAAATAAAAGTCCAAATGACCTCTTTTTTTCATTTTGATTTATTTCTCATTTAAGAGTGGGGGTGGAAAGAGGGGCTGGAAGTGGAAAGACAGTAACATGAGCCACGAAAGCACTGTGATCCAGAATTAGAAAGCTAAATGCTTTACAGATGCCACCAAAAAGGGGGGGAGGGGGAATGAAAACAAAGGGGGAAAAGGCAGTCTTCAACCAAGATTGCACCTCTTTACCTTCCATCCCAACCAGGTAAAGACGTCAAATACCAATAAACAATATTTCTCTTAGAATCCTTCTTGAGTGTTTATTCACTTGGTGCAAGTGACAGTGGAGTATATGTAACATATGTTTTGCATTCAGGAGATTTCTGTACTTCTTCACCCTAAGTCCTGAACCAAACAAAGTAGACTTTCTCGTCCTGGAGGTTCTTTCTTTATAAATCTAGAATCAGACTGGAATTCCAGGCATAGAGAAGGACTGGTATGTGGCTAGTTGCTACCAAAGGATTGTGACTTGAATGTGCCAAGGTGGTCAAAGCAGATGAAAGCTAGTTCTCTGGTTTGTCTGCCTTGTTAACCCTGTTTAGCCTGGTACTAAATTTTCCCTGTGGTTAGCCATCTTTCCCTATAAGGCCTTTTAAAAAAAAATCATTAAGCTAGAACTAATCTAAGAGAAATCTGGACGATCAAGATGTTCCTTGATGTGTTTAGCTTGAGGTCTTCTGAACAGGTTTAGTTAGTATCTGCGAGATTTCCCAATGTCTGAGGAATAGGGACATGTATATTTTGTTCTATTATCATAAACGATGACGACAGATATTTTATTTCCCTAGAATATTGGTGATTTAAAGGGCCTCACCTGGAAATGTGTTTGACCACAAGCAACAGAAAACCCAGTTTGCAGATGCTTAAATGAATAGGGGTTTTATTTTTTATTTAACAAGAAGTCTAGGAGTAGCCATCTGCTGTTGTTGGTTTGGTGGCTGTAGGATGTGGGGCCGGCATCTGTGTCAATCTCTTGTCCTTTCCCTCATAGTTGCAGCAAATCCAAAGAGCAGCCAACATGCCCAAATACAAGGCAGGAGGAAGGACAGTATGGTGAGGCCAGCTGTGTCTACTCCTTTTATCAGAAAAGTTAAAGCTTTCCCAGACCATGATCTCCCAAGCAGATTTTTGCTTATGCCTCTTTGGCCAGAACTGGGTCTCATGGCCACCTCCACTTGCATGGGAAAGTGGAAAAGCCAGGAAGGATTATTATGATTAGCTTAAACCACTAGCTGTGTGTATCATATAAATGAGGTACCAAGTAAATGCATTTTACAAGTGTAATTTTTATTGTTAAATAGCATGCAAGTGTATTTAAAATGCAGAAACTTTTGCTGTGTTTCCCCTGACTTCTTTACATCTGTCTTAACAGTGTTACAGTTTTCCATACAATTTTCTTTGAAATGGCCATTGGCATATACTCTCTTGAAAGAAGCATTGTTAAAACTAATGACAGCTGTTTGCCTTGAGGGTTCTGACATGCGCAGAGCTACTTTAGTTTCCTGGTACATATCTCTTCCTGAACAGCTGGAAGTAATTTTCAAACTAAGCATTTCACATTTCATGGATGGGTGAACTTTACAATAACTTTTGAAGCAACTATTGTAAAGCTCGTGCATCTTTGGACACAACTAATCCCAGCCAATTCACTGGTGCTGAAATATTTAAAAACTCTCAAAAAGTCCTTACCAGAGTTGTAAAAAAAAGATACAAGAATGGCACAAAGAAAAAAAAAATCATATCCTTTCTTGCCTTTAAGTATGTTCAGACTATTATCTAAACAATAGCCAAAATAATCCCTCAGAAATAAAAATTAGACCATGTTATGCGGAGTGCTCTTAGTTTTTCATTGGCTTCCAACCACACATTGACAAAATCCAACGTCCTTACTGTGTCTTTTTGGGTCCCGCCTGACCTGGTCCCTTCTACCACCATCCTCCTCACTCTGCCTTGGCCACCCTGGCCTTGCATCGTATCCCTCAAATAAGCCAACCGTGTTTCCATCTCAGGCCCTTGCCCTTGCCCTCTTGACCTGGGATGCTGTTTCTACAGACATGGTGCGGCTTGCTCTTATCTGCCAGTCTCTGCTCACATGCTACCTTCTCAGAGAACTTTTCCCTGGCTATCTGGTCTAAAGTGTTAATCCCCCTCCCTCAACGCTCTATACCCTTAACCCGCCCTGTTTTCTTATCAGGCCCTAATTGTAAGCTGACATTGTATTGTATACTTATTGATTTGCTTGTTTATTATATCTTCTCCAATAGAATGTGAATTCAACAAGAAACTGTTTTGTTTACTTCTTTATATTCAGTATCTAGAATAGTGTCTGATAATAGAAGGTATACAATAAATATTAATGAATATTTGTTGGATGAATGAATAAAAGTTTTTTCAAAGCTGGTTCTAATGTCACCCATTCAGAACATTGATAAGTGGACCAGAGGTAGTTGATTGGTTTCTTTTCTTTTCTTTTTTTTTTTTTTTTTCAGGAGCAGACTGGTATTTAGTTCATTCATAAGGATAAGAATAAGTTATTCTTTATAATAATAATCATTATTAAGTAAAGAAATTGACAATAAAAATGCTCACTTAAACAACATTACATTGAAATTTGGGTGTAGCTTTTGAGCCATTCATTTAACAAATATTTATGAAGTGCCTCTGCCTTATGGAAATGCCAATAATTTTTCATTTTTGATCTGGTAACTCTGTATGTCCCTAAAGAATGAACTCTATATTAACTATTACTATAAGGGGCCAAGAGAAAGCTTCAAATGTTCCCAGGGACTCAGCTTTTGTCTCTGTATCATAAACATGTTTTATTGATGACATGAATGAAGCCATAGAAGGTCATTTAACCAATTTAGGAAATGGTAGGGAGCATGTACCTCACTAATATTATAGAATCAGCAGCCTGACCTATCCTGACTGGCCTGAAGTCATGAGACACCCGCTAAAGAAAGCAATCAATTGGTAAGAGGACATACTCAAAGAGGAGAGCTGAGATTTAATAGCCACATCTTGGAAAAAGATTAAGAATTACACTCACTGTGACAATAGTATGCTGTGACTGTCACTAAAATGAATGCAAACTTAGGTGGGCTAATGTAATACTATTAATATATATTAATAGCTAGTATATTAAAATTTATAAAAGATATAAATATATAACATGATTATAATTATAATATTAAAATATATAGCTACTAGGTCATTATATAGTTAATAGGTCTTATAATGTCACTTGCATCTTTAGTATCAAGGAGGTGACCGCTTTACCTCTGTCAGATAGCTGGTGGCTCAGAAAGGCAAACAAAGGTGGCATACCCCAATATTATTTGATCAGCACATGGTTTTAAAGTTTTGAATGTGAAAACCTTGCGAGGGCTTAAGTCCAGTTCCCCCCACTCCTCACTGCCTGTACACTGGCCCATAGACACACATTTACCTTAGTTAGGGCTTGACCCCGGGAGGTATCTGAATTTGTAAACCCTAATCAAGAGTATGATGGGTCCACCCTTTGGGGAATGCAGACACACTGAATCATAATTAGGAAAAAACCAACCCAGATGGCGTAGCAACAGAAACAATGGCGCCATATGTGTAGCTGGGGAAGGTTGAGTCGGGGAGGGTGGGGTTGGCGTGTGATGGCCGGAGACCATCATAACCGTCTCCATATAATATCAGAAGTGCCGCCATGTGGAGGAAGAATTAGACTTGTTCTTTTTGGTCCCAAATGGGCAGCACTAGGACAAGCAGGAAGAAATTATAGGGAGATAGCTTTTGTATTAACCTAAAGAAGCACTTTCTAACTGAGCTACCTTCCGAAAGTGGGACTCTCCCTGTCGCTACAAAGCTTCACGGTGAAGCTGCTGGAGGAGATCCCACTATTGAATGGGTATTTTGGACTATGAATCTTTGAAGTTCCCTTCCTACTGTAAGACTCTCTGATTTCCTGAAATAAACTAGTGAAACCCCATTGTTTTGGCCTCTGTTGATATAGAATGAATATAAATTCTGTTAGTGGGTTAGAATGAATTTTTCTTTTACGCTATCTTGTAATATTATGTTATTCATATTAATATTATTTTATAACATTGTAATATTTAATGCTGAGAGTACATTTAGAAAAATATTTTAGCCACATAACATAAATTAATAAGACAGCAATTTATTGTTGATTATGGGCTTAGCACTGTTCTAGGAATTTTATGGAGCTAAGAATTATGTTTATTTGTATCCTATATATTTATAAAATAAAGTGAAATTAGGAAAAATGTGCTAATTGTACAGAAAACTTAAATTGGGCCAAGTGAATATAGTGAGTATGGTTTACAAACCAAACATCAGAACACAAACCAAATAGTACTAAGTAAATATTTGAAATCAGACTGACTTGGAAAAGAAGGGCTCAAACAAATTGAACGGAGCCATTATGGAAAAATTCAAGGAGGAGGAAGATCTTGAGTTTGTCCTTGAATGTTATGAGAACAACCCAGGCTGGAGAACAGCTTACAGGTAGGAATGAGGAGGGTGCGTGATCAGGGACAATGAGCAGAGGGTACAACTGAGTGCATGGTGTGAGCTAGAAGTGGAAGGGATGGAACTGGATGGACCCTTTATGACATTGAAAACCAGGAAGAGATGTTTGCATTCCATGCCAGTGTAAGCTCCTCAGCCAAAGAATGAAATGATGTGAGAAATTTAAAAGAGCAGTTCCAATTCATTCACTAAACATGTATTGAGCACTTCACTATGCACTAGACCCTGGGGAACACATTACTCTTGAGGATTCGTAAGAGAGGAAGAGGGAGAAGTAAGTTGCGTTATAATTCCATGTGATAATTCCCAGATAGAGAAAACACAGGAGCTACTAGAGTGCAGAAGAGGGTTGAGTGGGGGTTGGCGCCACCCCAGGTTGGGAGGGTTTAAGGTTTTGAGAGACTAGCCAAGCAAGGTATACGGAGATAGGATCATTAGCAAAGCTAGCAGCATATGCCAAGTGAGGTGGAGGAAAGGTGGAGAGGTGGGTGTTTCAGGAGCTGGAGTTCGGGACTCTGCAGGGTAGATGAGGTGACAAGTGAAGGGAAGGGTTGGTCCTGCAGGGTGAAGAGATATCTGTAATACCAATAATAGCAAACATTTTTTAAAGGACAAATCAAGCAGCAGGAGTATATGAGAATGGCCAAAGAGCAAGGAAAGAAGAGGAAAAGAGGGAACCCCAGGGAACCCCTTAGTTTCTTTTTTTCAAAATCATATTTTTTATGGTAGAATATAACATATATACATGGAAGTGATAACTTTACAAGTGCAATTTAACAAATAATTAGAGAGCAAATTTCAAAGAATGTTATGGGTTACAGTTCTACAGTTTCAGTTATTTCCTTTTGTGAAATATAACACATATACAAAAAGATATCTTTCAAAGTATGATTTAACAAGTAGTTATATAGGAATTTTTCAAAAATGTTATGAGTTACAGCACCATAGTTATTTCCTTACTGTGAAATATAACATATATCCAAAAAGGTGATAACTTAACAATACAATTTAACAAGTAGCTATGAAACAAATTTCAAAGGAAGCTATGGGTTATAGTTACACCATTTCAATTCTTTCCTTCTAGCCATTCTAATACCCTAGCAACTAAGAAAAAGAAAATTATATAGAGATTCAGTATTCATAATCCTTTGTTAAATTCCATCTTGTCTGTTGCTACCCCTTCCTCTAGTTTAATCACTTTCCCGAACTTCAGGTATGTCTAGGCAGTGACCACCCTAACTTGTTCATGTTGAAAGGGGTGTCAACATTATGAGAAAAGGGGACAAATCTAGTTGATGTTCTTGAAGAGGCTATTGCCTCTGGGTTTTGGGACTTAGCTGGCATAGGAGTTCCCTGAAGGATTTATGTTTCTGAAGAATAAACTTGGTGAGTGAAATTTTAGTCTCAGATAAGGATCCAGGTATTCTTTAAGGTTTTCAGGACTACTATTGACTTGGCCTTATCATATTTTGGTCATTTGGCATATCTAGGTGAAGTCTACATAGGCGTAACCTCCAGGTGAGCCTCTTGACTCTATTTGAATTCTGTTAGCCATGGAAACCTTGTTTTGTTGCCTTCCTTTTCCCCCTTTTGGTCAAAAAGGCATTCTCAATCCCTCAATGCCAGCATCAGACTCATTCCTGGAATCTGTGTCCAAAGTTGCCAGGAAGACTCATTCATCTGGTGGGTCCTGTCCCATGTTGTGGTGAGTGTGATGGATTTATTTGCAGAGTTAGGCTTAGAGAGAGAAAGTTCACATTTGAGCAACAGAAGAGGTCCTCTGGAGATGACTCTTGGGCATATTATAGGTGGGCTTAGCCTCCTCTTTACAACCATAAGTTTGACCAGAGCAAGCCTCATGATCAAGGGCTTGGCTTATAAAGTAGGAGGTTCCTAAGTTCACATAGCATATGTTATATCCACAATAATCCATACATATCTCACAGTATCATCACTTAGTTGTATAATCCTCATCATTCTCCACTTTAAACAAGTCTCGTGACCCAAAACACCTTGTAGCTATTTTCAGCCCTTAATTATTTGTCCCTAGTATTTGTGTGGAACTAGTATGGTATTCCTATTAATTATAGTCCCTCGTATGTTATAAGTAGAATTTCCCCATATAGCATTCTGTTGTCAACTCTTTGTATGTACCAATGTCATACCTTAGAAGTATATCATGCAAGCACCTATCTATATTTGTAGTGCTGATCTGTGGCATATATGCCTTTAAACAACCTTTTCAATTCTATTCACCTTCAATACAGCTCTGATGCTTATAATCCCATTAACAATCATCACCCCTATACATTCCCATACTTTTGAATTCACCTTCATTACCATAACTGAACATGTTAGGTTATCATTCTCCCTCACTAGCTTCTATCACTGGGTCCCCAATATTCCACAATATAAAACATTGATTTTACATTGTCCAGGGAGGTCACAGAAGTGGTAACATACAATATCTCTCCTTTTGTGTCTGACTTATTTCACTCAGCATTATATTTTCCAGGCTCATCCATGTTGCCATATGTTTAGGACCTTGTTCCTACTTAATGCTGCATAGTATTCCATCATATGTATATAACACATTTTGTTTATCCACTGTTCTGTTGAAAGACACTTGGATTGTTTCCATCTCTTGGCAATTGTGAACAATGCTGCTATGAACATCAGTGCCACTGCTTTCAAATCTTCTGGGTATACAATGAGAAGTGGAATTGCTGGATCGTAGGGTAATTCAATAGTTTTCTGAGAAACTGCCAAACTGTCTTCCACAGTGGCTGTGCCATTATACAGTCCCACCAGCAATGAATAAGAGTTCCAATTTCTCCACATCCTCTCCAGCATTTATTGTTTCCTGTTTGTTTAATGGCAGCCATCCTTCTGGTGTGAGATGGTATCTCGTTGTTTTGATTTGCATTTCCCTAATAGCTAGTGAAGATGAACATTTTTTTCATGTGTTTTTTAGCCATTTGTGTTTCTTTTTTGGAAAAATACCTTTTCATATCTTTTGCCCATTTTATAATTGGGCTGTTTGTACTATTGTTGTTGAGTTGTAGGATTTCTTTATATATGCAGGGTATGTCTCATCAGATATATGGTTTCCAAATATTTTCTCCCATTGAGTTGGCTGCCTCTTCACCTTTTTGACAAAGTTTTTGAGGCACAGAAGCTTTTGATTTTGAGGAGTTCCCATTTATCTATTTTTTCTTTTATTGCTTGTGCTTTGGGTATAAGGTCTAAGAAGATACCTCCTATTACTAGGTCCTGAAGGTGTTCCCTATATTATCTTTTAAGAGTTTTATTGTGCTGTGTCTTATATTGAGCTCTTTGATACACTTTGGTTAGTTTTTGTATAGGGTGTGAGGTAGGGGTTCTCTATCATTTTTTCATTACGGCTATCGAGTTCACTAAGCCCCATTTGTTGAAGCAACTGTTCTGTCCCAGTTCTGTGGATTTGGGGGCTTTATCAAAAATGAGTTGACCATAGATCTGGGGGTCTATTTCCAAACTCTCAATTCAATTTCATTGATCAATATATCTATCTTTGTGTCAACACCATGCTGTTTTGAACACTGTGGCTTTAAAGTAGGCTTCAAATTCTGGAAGCGTAAGTCCTCCCACTTCATTCTTCTTTTTTTTTTTTTTTTTTTTTTTTTTTTATCATCATTTTATTGAGATATATTCACATACCACGCAGTCATACAAAACAAATTGTACTTTCGATTGTTTACAGTACCATTACATAGTTGTACATTCATCACCTAAATCAATCCCTGACACCTTCATTAGCACACACACAAAAATAACAAGAATAATAATTAGAGTGAAAAAGAGCAATTGAAGTAAAAAAGAACACTAGGTACCTTTGTCTGTTTGTTTGCTTCCCCTACTTTTCTACACATCCATCCATAAACTAGACAAAGTGGAGTTTGGTCCTTATGGCATTCCCAATCCCACTGTCACCCCTCATAAGCTACATTTTTATACAACTGTCTTCGAGATTCATGGGTTCTGGGTTGTAGTTTGATAGTTTCAGGTATCCACCACCAGCTACCCCAATTCTTTAGAACCTAAAAAAGGTTGTCTAAAGTGTGCGTAAGAGTGCCCACCAGGGTGATCTCTCGGCTCGTTTTGGAATCTCTCTGCCACTGAAGCTTATTTCATTTCCTTTCACATCCCCCTTTTGGTCAAGAAGATGTTCTCCATCCCACGATGCCGGGTCTACATTCCTCCCTGGGAGTCATATTCCACGTTGCCAGGGAGATTCACTTCCCTGGGTGTCTGATCCCACGTAGGGGGGAGGGCAGTGATTTCACCTTTCAAGTTGGCTTAGCCAGAGAGAGAGGGCCACATCTGAGCAACAAAGAGGCATTCAGGAGGAGACTCTTAGGCACAAATACAGGGAGGCCTAGCCTCTCCTTTGCAGCAACCGTCTTCCCAAGGGTAAAACTTATGGTAGAGGGCTCAACCCATCAAACCACCAGTCCCCTATGTCTGTGGTCATGTTAGCAACCATGGAGGTGGGGTAGGCGAATACCCCTGCATTCTCCACAGGCTCCTCAAGGGGGCACTACATCTTTTTTTTTTTTTTTCCTTGTTTGTCTTTTTTCTTTTCTTTTTTTTTTTTTTTAACTTTCCCTTCTTTTTTCAAATCAACTGTATGAAAAAAAAAGTTAAAAAGAAAACAAACATACAATAAAAGAACATTTCAAAGAGACCATAGCAAGGGAGTAAGAAAAAGACAACTAACCTAAGATAACTGCTTAACTTCCAACATGTTCCTACTTTACCCCAAGAAAGTTACATAATATAGCAACATTTCAGTGAACTTGTTCCTACTACATCCATCAGAAATTAACAGACCATAGTCATTTCTGGGCATCCCCAGAACGTTAAATAGCTTATCTGTTCTTCTTGGATTATTGTTCCCCCTTCCTTAATTGCTCTCTACTGCTAGTTCCCCTACATTCTACATTATAAACCATTTGTTTTACATTTTTCAAAGTTCACATTAGTGGTAGCATATAATATTTCTCTTTTTGTGCCTGGCTTATTTCGCTCAGCATTATGTCTTCAAGGTTCATCCATGTTGTCATATGTTTCACCAGATCGTTCCTTCTTACTGCCACGTAGTATTCCATCGTGTGTATATACCACATTTTATTTATCCACTCATCTGTTGAAGGACATTTGGGTTGTTTCCATCTCTTGGCAATTGTGAATAATGCTGCTATGAACATTGGCGTGCAGATATCTGTTCGTGTCACTGCTTTCCGATCTTCCGGGTATATACCGAGAAGTGCAATCGCTGGATCGAATGGTAACTCTATATCTAGTTTTCAAAGGAACTGCCAGACTGACTTCCAGAGTGGCTGAACCATTATACAGTCCCACCAACAATGAATAAGAGTTCCAATTTCTCCACATCCCCTCTAGCATTTGTAGTTTCCTGTTTGTTTAATGGCAGCCATTCTAACCGGTGTTAGATGGTATCTCATTGTGGTCTTAATTTGCATCTCTCTAATAGCTAGTGAAGCTGAACATTTTTTCATGTGTTTCTTGGCCATTTGTATTTCCTCTTCAGAGAACTGTCTTTTCATATCTTTTGCCCATTTTATAATTGGGCTGTCTGTACTATTGTCATTGAGTTGTAGGATTTCTTTGTATATGCAAGATATCAGTCTTTTGTCAGATACATGGTTTCCAAAAATTTTTTCCCATTGAGTTGGCTGCCTCTTTACCTTTTTGAGAAATTCCTTTGAGGTGCAGAAACTTCTAAGCTTGAGGAGTTCCCATTTATCTATTTTCTCTTTTGTTGCTTGTGCTTTGGGTGTAAAGTCTAGGAAGTGGCCTCCTAATACAAGGTCTTGAAGATGTTTCCCTACATTATCTTCTAGGAGTTTTATGGTACTTTCTTTTATATTGAGATCTTTGGTCCATTTTGAGTTAATTTTTGTGTAGGGGGTGAGGTAGGGGTCCTCTTTCATTCTTTTGGATATGGATATCCAACTCTCCCAGCCCCATTTGTTGAAAAGACCATTATGGCTCAGTTCGGTGACTTTGGGGGCCTTATCAAAGATCAGTCGGCCATAGATCTGAGGGTCTATCTCTGAATTCTCAATTCGATTCCATTGATCTATATGTCTATCTTTGTGCCAGTACCATGCTGTTTTGGCAACTGTGGCTTTATAATAAGCTTCAAAGTCAGGGAGTGTAAGTCCTCCCACTTCGTTTTTCTTTTTTAGAGTGTCTTTAGCAATTCGAGGCATCTTCCCTTTCCAAATAAATTTGATAACTAGCTTTTCCAAGTCTGCAAAGTAGGTTGTTGGGATTTTGATTGGGATTGCATTGAATCTGTAGATGAGTTTGGGTAGAATTGACATCTTCATGACATTTAGCCTTCCTATCCATGAACATGGAATATTTTTCCATCTTTTAAGGTCCCCTTCTATTTCTTTTAGTAGAGTTATGTAGTTTTCTTTGTATAGGTCTTTTACATCTTTGGTTAAGTTTATTCCTAGGTACTTGATTTTTTTAGTTGCTATTGAAAATGGTATCTTTTTCTTGAGTGTCTCTTCAGTTTGTTCATTTCTAGCATATAGAAACATGACTGACTTATGTGCATTAATCTTGTATCCCGCTACTTTGCTAAATTTGTTTATTAGCTCTAGTAGGTGTATCGTTGATTTCTCAGGGTTTTCTAGATATAAGATCATATCATCTGCAAACAATGACAGTTTTACTTCTTCTTTTCCAATTTGGATGCCTTTTATTTCTTTGTCTTGCCGGATTGCCCTGGCTAGCACTTCCAGCACAATGTTGAATAACAGTGGTGACAGCGGGCATCCTTGTCTTGTTCCTGATCTTAGAGGGAAGGCTTTCAGTCTCTCACCATTGAGTACTATGCTGGCTGTGGGTTTTTCATATATGCTCTTTATCATGTTGAGGAAGTTTCCTTCAATTCCTACCTTTTGAAGTGTTTTTATCAAAAAGGGATGTTGGATTTTGTCAAATGCTTTTTCAGCATCTATTGAGATGATCAATTGATTTTTCCCTTTCGAGTTTTTAATGTGTTGTAATACATTGATTGTTTTTCTTATGTTGAACCATCCTTGCATGCCTGGAATGAACCCCACTCGGTCATGGTGTATGATTTCTTTAATGTGTCTTTGGATTCGATTTGCAAGTATTTTGTTGAGGATTTTTGCATCTATATTCATTAGGGAGATTGGCCGGTAGTTTTCCTTTTTTGTAGCATCTTTGCCTGGTTTTGGTATTAGATTGATGTTAGCTTCATAAAATGAGTTAGGTAGTGTTCCATTTTTTTCAATGTTTTGAAAGAGTTTGAGTAAGATTGGTGTCAGTTCTTTCTGGAAAGTTTGGTAGAATTACCCTGTGAAGCCATCTGGCCCTGGGCATTTATTTGTGGGAAGATTTTTGATGACTGATTGGATCTCTTTGCTTGTGATGGGTTGGTTGAGGTCTTCTATTTCTTCTCTGGTCAGTCTAGGTTGTTCATATGTTTCCAGGAAATTGTCCATTTCTTCTACATTATCCAGTTTGTTGCCATACAGTTGTTCATAATATCCTCTTATAATTTTTTTTAATTTCTTCAGGATCTGCAGTTATGTCACCTTTTTCATTCATTATTTTGTTTATATGGGTCTTCTCTCTTTTTGATTTTGTCAGTTTAGCTAGGGGCTTGTCAATCTTGTTGATCTTCTCAAAGAACCAACTTTTGGTAATATTTATCCTCTCTATTGCTTTTTTGTTCTCTATGTCATTTATTTCTGCTTTAATCCTTGTTATTTCTTTTCTTGTACTTGGTTTAGGATTGGTTTGCTGTTCATTTTCTAGCTTCTTCAGTTGATCCATTAGTTCTTTGATTTTGGCTCTTTCTTCCTTTTTAATATATGCGTTTAGTGCTATAAATTTCCCCCTTAGCACTGCTTTTGCTGCATCCCATAGGTTTTGGTATGTTGTGTTCTCATTTTCATTCGTCTCTATATATTTAGCAATTTCTCTTGCTATTTCTTCTTTAACCCACTGATTGTTTAGGAGTGTGTTGTTTAACCTCCAGGTATTTGTGAATTTTCTAAGTCTCTGATGGTTATTGACTTCTAATTGTATTCCATTGTGGTCAGAGAATGTGCTTTGAATAATTTCAATCTTTTTAAATTTATTGAGGCTTGTTTTATGTCCCAGCATATGATCTATTCTGGAGAAAGTTCCGTGAGCACTAGAAAAGTATGTGTATCCTGGTGATTTGGGATGTAATGTCCTGTAGATGTCTGTTAAATCTAATTCATTTATCAGATTGTTTAGGTTTTCAATTTCCTTATTGGTCTTCTGTCTGGTTGATCTATCTATAGGAGAGAGTGATGTGTTGAAGTCTCCCACAATTATTGTGGAAACATCAATTGCTTCCTTTAGTTTTGCCAATGTTTCTCTCATGTATTTTGTGGCACCTTGATTGGGTGCATAGACATTTACGATTGTTATTTCTTCTTGCTGAATTGCCCCTTTTATTAGTATGTAGTGGCCTTCTTTGTCTCTCAAAACATCCCTGCATTTGAAGTCTATTTTATCTGAGATTAATATTGCTACACCTGCTTTCTTTTGGCTGTAGCTTGCATGAAATATTTTTTTCCATCCTTTCACTTTCAGTTTCTTTGTGTCCCTGTGTCTAAGATGAGTCTCTTGTATGCAACATATTGATGGTTCATTTTTTTTGATCCATTCTGCGAATCTATATCTTTTAATTGGGGAGTTTAATCCATTTACATTCAACGTTAAAACCGTGAAGGCATTTCTTGAATCGGCCATCTTATCCTTTGGATTATGTTTGCCATATTTTTCCCTCTCTCTATTAATATCCTTTATTGTACCCATACCGAATCTCTTTAGTACTGAACCTTTCTCCTGGTCTCTCTGTCCTGTCTTTGTTTCTCTGTCTGTAGGGCTCCCTTTAGTATCTCCAGTAGGGCAGGTCTCTTGTTAGCAAATTCTCTCAGCATTTCTTTGTCTGTGAAAAATTTAAGCTCTCCCTCAAATTTGAAGGAGAGCTTTGCTGGATAAAGTATTCTTGGCTGGAAATTCCTCTCAGTCAGAATTTTAAATATATCGTGCCACTGCCTTCTTGCCTCCATGGTGGCTGCTGAGTAGTCACTACTTAGTCTTATGCTGTTTCCTTTGTATGTGGTGAATTGCTTTTCTCTTGCTGCTTTCAGAACTTGCTCCTTCTCTTCTATGTTTGACAGTGTGATCAGTATATGTCTCGGAGTGGGTTTTTTTGGATTTATTCTATTTGGAGTTCGCTGAGCATTTATGATTTGTGTATTTATGTTGTTTAGAAGATTTGGGAAGTTTTCCCCAACAATTTCTTTGAATACTCTTCCTAGACCTTTACCCTTTTCTTCCCCTTCTGGGACACCAATGAGTCTTATATTCGGACGTTTCATATTATCTATCATATCCCTGAGGTCCATTTCGAGTTTTTCAATTTTTTTCCCCATTCTTTCTTTTATGCTTTCATTTTCCATTCTGTCATCTTCCAGGTCACTGATTCGTTGTTCAACTTCCTCTAGTCTTGTACTATGAGTGTCCAGAATCTTTTTAATTTGGTCAACAGTTTCTTTAATTTCCATAAGATCATCCATTTTTTTATTTAGTCTTGCAATGTCTTCTTTATGCTCTTCTAGGGTCTTCTTGATTTCCTTCATATCCCGTACTATGGTCTCATTGTTCATCTTTAGTTCTTTGAGTAGCTGCTCTAGGTGTGTCTCTTCTGGTCTTTTGATTTGGGTGCTTGGGCTTGGGTTATCCATATCGTCTGGTTTTTTCATATGCTTTATAATTTTCTGTTGTTTTTGGCCTCGTGGCATTTGCTGAACTTGATAGGGTTCTTTTAGGGTTTGTAGACCAGTTGAAGTCCTTATCTCTAATTTATCAGATCTACAGCTTCGTGGAGTACACTTTCTCTAACTAACCAGCAGGTGGCGTTCACGAGCCACCTGTTCTCCACAAAACAGCTCTCCCCTGCTTAGCCTTTTTGGTGAGTGGGGGAGTGAGTCTTGTGGGGCCCAATTGGTGTACCAAGCTTGCGTGTGTAGTTGGTGTTGCCTGCCCTGTATGTGGGGCGTGTTTCTGGGCAGTCGGGGAGGGGGGGTGGCCCTAACAATCAAATCTCCCTGATGATCCTAGAGTTTTAAAGCTACTGCAATAGTCTAATCCTTCAGTTCAGTCCTGCCACAGTTTGTCTCTGCCACTGACCCACAAGTCTTTGGTATTGGCGTATGGCTCCTGAGACTTGCAAGTGGGCCCCTCTTCCAGGCTGTGCACCCCGGGTCCTCTGTTGAGGGATGACTGTGCTATGTCACAGGTGAGTGCCGTCCCCCCAGGGCAGTTCTGGGCTGCTGGGCTGTGTTGGGAGGCTCCCAGTCTGCTCAAATGATGGCTGAATGGGGCTCTGTTAATTCACACTGCTCCCCCTTCCCAGCTCTGGGACATTCAGCTGAGGTTGCAGGGAAGGCTAATGTCCACGCCCAGTTTTGTGGTGTGTGCCTGTTATTTGAAGCACTTCCGTCACACTGGGTTGTCTGGGGCAGCTCTGGGCTATGGGGCTGGCGATGGGCAGGAGTGTTTCCTGTCCACCAGGATGGTGGCTGTGAGCGGACACCCCCCTTTTCTTGGGAAGTTGGGTTGTTTAGTGAATTTTCTCAGCCACTGGATTATTGCCTTTTGTCTCAGAGCTCTCTTAGTTCTGCTCTTGACTTGACGTGCCCAAATTTCAATTCTTTGAAGCTTTCTGTAATGAGCTTCTTAGAGTAATTGTTTTAGAAAAAGCAAAAAGGTTTAAAAAAAAAAAAAAAAAAAAAAAAAAACGGCCCTCCTCAGAGATCTAATGGGTTATTGAAATGCTAATAGACAAAGCAACCAGGGCCATTAAGGAAAGGTCCACAGGGCAGAGAGATCAGCCTTGCTTCGGGATTTGCATATGCGCCTCAAGGCCTGATCTCCGCCCTTCCCCTTTCTGTGTTCACCAGAACTCCAAAAATCCTCTGCTTTTATTTTGGAGTTTTTCGTGTTGTTTTTTTTCTATGCCTGTCTCCTCTCTGCTGGGCTGGCTGCTCTCAGAGTCTCTGGTATCTGGTCTCAGTCTATCTATGGTTGGAGTTTGAATCAGTAGAATGAGTTTCCGATGAGAGCAGCCACTGCAATTCTCCCTTCTCCTTCCTGGAGCTGACAGCCCCTCCTCCCCCGGGACTGAGCCTGGCAGGGAGGGGCGCGGGTCCCCTGGCCGCAAAAACTTACAGATCTCGCTGATCTCAGCAGTTCCATGTTTTCATGAGTGTTGTATGAAGTATGCCCAAAGACAGATTGCTCTGTGGTGTCCAGTCCACGCAGTTCCTGGCTTTTTACCTACTTTCCTGGAGGAGTAACTAAAACATACAGCTCACCAGTCTGCCATCTTGCCCCACCTCCCCTCATTCTTCTTTTTAAGGATGTTTTTGGCCATTCGAGGCCCCTTTCCCTTCCAAATAAGTTTGATAACTAGCTTTTCCAAGCCTGCAAAGTAGGTTGTTGGGATTTTGATTGGAATTGCATTGAATCTGTAAATGAGTTTGGTTAGAATTGACATCTTACCAGTGTTTAGTTTTCCTATCCATGAGCATGGAATATTTTTCCACCTATTTAGGTCTTTTTAAATTTCTTTTAGTAAAATTTTGCAATTTTCTGTGTAGAGGTTTTTACATCCTTGGTTAGGTTTATTTGTAGGTACTTGATTTTTTTAGTTGCTGTTGTGAGTAGATTTTTTTTTTGAATGCCTCTTGTTAGGTCATTACTAGTGTATAGGAACATTACTGACTTATGTGCATTAATCTTACATCCTGCCACTCTACTGAATTTTTTTATTGGCTCAAGTAGTTTAGTTGTCAAATTCTCAAGATTTTCCAAATATAAGATCATATCATCTGCAAATAATGGCAGTTTGCTTCTTTCTTTCCAATGTGAATAACTTTTATTTCTTTGTCTTTGCAAATTGCTTTGGTAGAAGTTCTAGCACAATATTGAATAACAGGGGTGACAGTGGGCATCCTTGTCTCATTGCTGATCTTAGGGGGAAGGCTTTCAGTCTCTCACCATTGAGTACTATGCTGGCTGTGGGTTTTTGATACATGCCTTTTATCATATTGAGGAAGGTTCCCTCAATTCCTACCTTTTGAAGCATTTTCATAAAAAAAGGATGTTGAATTTTGTCAAATGTTTTTTCAGTGTCTGTGGAAATGATCTGATTTTTCCCTTTCAATTTGTTAATGTGTTCAATTACATTAATTGATTATCTTATGTTGAACCACCCTTGCATGCCAGGAATGAACCCTACTTGGTCGTGGTGTGTAATTATTTTAATGTGTCTCTGGATTTGATTTACAAGTATTTTGTTTACGATTTTTGCATCTACACTCATTAGAGAGATTGGCCTATATAGTTTTCCTTTTTTGTAGTATCTTTGTCTAGTTTTGGTATCAGAGTGCTATTACCTTCATAGAATGAGTTAGGTAGGGTTCTGTTTTCTTCAATTTTTTGAAAGAATTTGAGCAGTAATGGTGTCAATTCTTTTTGGAAAGTTTCGTAAAATGCCCCTGTGGAACCATCTGGCCCTGGGCTTTTATTTGTAGGTAGATTTTTGATTACTGTTTGGATCTCTTTGCTTGTGATTGGTTTGCTGAGGTCTTCTATTTCTTCTTGGGTCAGTCTAGATTGTTCATGTGTTTCCAGGATATTATCTATTTCCTCTAAATTGTCTAACTTGTTGGTATACAGTTGTTCATAGTGTCTTCTTATGATTTTTAAAATTTCTTTTGGATCCATAGTAATTATCCCCTTCTCATTTCTGATTCTGTTTATTTGGGTCTTCTCTCTTTTTGACTTTGTCAGTCTAACTAAGTGTCTGTCAGTCTTGTTAGTCAGTACTTAGTCTTATGTTGTTTTCCTTGTATGTGGTGAATCACTTCTCTTGCTGCATTCAAAACTTTGTGCTTCTCTTCAGCATTTAACAATCTAATCAATATATGTCTCAGAGTAGGTTTATTTGGATTTCTTCTATTTGGTGTTCACTGGGCATCTATGATTTGCATATTTATGTTGATTAGTAAGGTTGGCAAGTTTTCCCCAACTATGTCTTGGAACACTCTTCCTAGCCTTTTCCCTTCTCTTTTCCCTCTGGGACAGCAATGATTCTTATGTTTGTTCACTTCATGTTGTCCATCATTTCTCTGAGATCTAGTTCACATTTTTCAATTTTTTCACCATTTGTTCTTTTGTATGTTTGCATTCAATTACCTGTCTTCTAGTTCACCTATTCTTTCTTCTGCCTCTTCAGATCTGCTGTTGTGTGTCTCAGGTATATTTTTAATTTGAGCCTAGTGTGTTTTATTTCCATAAGGTCTGTTATGTTCTTATTTACTCTTTCAAATTCTTCTTTATGCTATTCTAGAGTCTTCTTGATTTCCTTTATGTCTTTGGCCATCTCGTTGAAGTTGTTTTGGAAATTCGTTTGTACTGCTTTAATTAACTGCTCCAAATTTTATGTTTCTTCTGGCTTTTTAATTTGCTTGCTTGGCTTGTCCATATCTTCTAGATTCTTCAAGTGCTTTGTGATTTTCTGTTGGCTTTGGTGCATTTGCTTATCTTGATAAGATTATTTTGGGAAATGCAGGATTATTTGAGCTTTTATATATAAATTGGGGTAGCTCAGCTTGCTGGAGTGGTTTCGAAATCCTACCAACAGGTGGCACTCTTGAGCTATAGCTTGCTGGGGTGCAGTTTCCCAATCCTACCAGCTAGTGGCACTCTCAATCTGGTGTGGTGGATGGAGTCCAAACTGGCTGGGGAACCAACCAGGGCACCAGTTCTCTGTACACTTCGGGGACTGCCTGGTCTGGCACAGTGATGTAGGCCCTGAACAGTTAGGCAGGGAGTCTGGTCAAAAGCATCCTGCAGATGGGAAGTGCCCTGCTCCCTGCCTGCCATTTGCTCATGGATATCTGGGGTGTGCGAGGGGCTCCTGATTGTTGGCATGGCACCTTCTTCTTTCCCCACCTCTTTAAGGTGCACCCCCCCAGACTTCCATGAGGGGAGAGCAAATGCTGCCTCCTGGGTCCCCTCATGGGAGCTCCCAGCTGGCAGACTGTGGTGGATCACCTCTGCAGCTAACTACCAATGTAGGTGCACAGGAGTGGAGAGCTGCTGCTCACTCCCTTGCCTGGTGGTGGTCTCGCTGCTGCAAGCCTGAGGGTGAGGCCCAATGAGAACAAAATCACCCCATCCCTCAAGCTACCATCTCTCTTGCATTTTTGTTGGTGTCCCCTCCATGTACTGTGGGGGACCCTGTGTGGCCAGTCACACCCTGAAACCATGGTCCTGGGCATCCTCCGGCCCCTCTCTAGCTACTTTCATGGAGGAGAAACCTGTTCTACCTCACCTACTCTGCCTGCTGAGATAACACAGGAAGTCATAAATAACTCTAAAGAAGCTTTAGCTCCTATTTTCAGTAGGGTTTGAAAGAATATTTTATGGATAAAACATGAAGAGGCTGCTGTGGAAAAAGATACCAGAGAAGTAGAGATTTTGAAATTGTTAACAAAACAAAATGAAAAACTGATAACTTTTCCCCGCAAAAAACCTCAATAGAGGCAGTAAGTAGTGATCTTGATATCTAAAAAAAAAAAAAAAAAAAAAGACAAACAAAAAAAAAAACTAAAAATTTATGAGACCAACCTAAGAAAAAACCAAAAGTCCAAAGATTGAAATTATAAAGGATGAAAGATGAAAATGTGTATGAGTTCTACAAAAAGAAAAAGGGGAACAATTAAACAAAGAAATAGTAGAAGAAAAATTTCCCTTGGGACTTTATAAATCTTGTTTCAAAGGAAAAGTGATGGACAAAATGGAAACATTTTTGGTTATCTTGTTAAACCAGTGGTTCTCAATCCTGGCTGCACAGAAGAGCTTTTAAAAACTACCAGTGCCTGGGTCTCACTCCAGACAAATTAAATTGAAATCTTTAGGATTAGGATTGGGCTAGGTGTTCTAAAGAAGCTTTCTAGGTGAGTCTTATGTGCAATTAGGTTTGTGAATCAGCTGAGCTAGACTGAGGATTATTATCAATATTAGATGCCAGAGTTAGTTCAAGAACTTAAAGGCTAAGCAAGGAGGAAACAGTGCTCAGAATCTGTAAGCAATGAGTGCAGCTACTGGCATTTCTTGAGCACCTTCCTGTGGGCACTCAGGTGAGCTTGTGGTGATGGGCATTTATTGGGAGGCAAAGGGATCTGAGATGTGGGTAAACTGCCTCCCTAAATTTTCTGGGTTGAAAAACTGGTCTATTTTAAGAAAAGACATCCAAATGACAATCTATCAGTGAGGAAGAAAAGAGTAAGATAGCTTTTAAAAGATTTGAAGGGTTCTTGCACATCAATTTGGTGAAATTGTAATGGGAGGATGAATCTAAACTATAGATAATAAATGAAATACACTAATAGGTTAAAGGAGAAAAAACAAATCTTCTTGATATTTCCTGAAAAAACATTTGATAAAACATAACATCAGTTCCTAATTTTAGAACATTTGTAGAAAACTAGAAATACAAGGAAACCAAATACAATAAAGACAATATACCCAGGAATCAATGAAACAAGAAATGTGCCAGCTCTAGATGAAGAAAAACATTGAAAATTTACTGAAAGACAAACAAGAAAACTTAAATAAAGCTAGGTACATACAAATACTTATGGTAATTTTTTTTTTTTTTTGCATTGTAGAAACTATTTTTATTTTGAAATACTTTCAAACTTACAGGACAGTTACAAAAATAATAAAAACCCCATACAGAGAACTCTAACATGACCGAATACCTGCAGATACCTGATTTCATCAATGTTAACATTTTCTCACATCTGTCACATTATTCTATCTATCCATCTGTCTACTTATTTATTGATCCATTTTCTGAACACTTGAGTGTAGGTTGTATACATCATGCTCTTTGAACACTCAACACTGCTCTGTACACTTCCTAAGATTAAGATATTCACTTATATATCCACCTTAACTGCAGCTATCAAATTCAAGAACTTTTAGCATTGATATAAAGCTTACAGTCCATGTCCTATATTAAAAAAAAAGTCTTTTTGAACCTTTTCTCCTTGTTAAATCCCATCCAGGATCATATATTGTCTTTAATTTTCAATGTCTCTTCAGCTGCTCATTCTTTTTAAATTGTAGGAACATATATACAACATAAACTTTCCCATCCTAACCCCTCCCAAGCATACCCTTCAGTGGGATTAATCACATTCACCAGGTTGTGGTACCCTCACCACCATCATTACCAGAACCTTTCCTGCAACCCAAAGAGAAACCATACACCCTCTATGCCTTAACTTCCATTGCCCCTGGCCTCTGGCAACTTGTACTCCAATTTCTGTCTCAATGAGCTTGCATATTCTCTGATATATTCTTTGTAGTTACCATGGGGCTTAAATTTAACATTCTAAGTCTGTAACAATCTGGTTTGCTTGATATCAACAAAACTTAGTCTACAGAAGCTGTGTTCCTATACCCCTCCATCCCCTATCTTTATGTATTTCTCATTACAAATTACATGCTTATATATTATGAGTTACAAACCACCGATTTATCATCACATTTTATGCATTTGCCTTTTAGATCCTGTAGTAAGTGAAAGGTGGATTTACAAACAAAAAATACAATAGTACTGGCATTTAAATTTACCCCTGTTATTTTTACCAAAGACCTTTATTTTTTTCTTATGGCTTTGATCTATTGTCTGTTTTCCTCTCATTTCAACCTGCAGAACTCTCTTGAGATCTCTTGTAGGGCTGGTCTAGTGGTGAAAGAGCCCCTCAGCTTTTGTTTATCTGGATATGTTTTTATATCTTCCTTATTTTTGAAAGACAGTTTTGCTGGATATAGAATTCTCGCTTGGCAGTTTTTTGCTTTCAGCACTTTAAATATGTCATTCCATTGCCTTCTTGCCTCAGCATTTTGGTTTGATTTGAGTCTCCCTTGTACATAACACATTGCTTCTCTCTTGCAGCTTTCAGAATTTTCTATCTTTGGCATTTAATAGTCTGATTATAATATACCAAGGTATGGGTTTATTTGGGTTTTTCCTGTTTGGAGTTCATTGAGCATCTCAGATGTGTATATTGATGTCTTTTATTAAATTCGAGAAGTTTTCAATCATTATTTGTTTGAGTATTCTCTCTGCCCCTTTCTCTTTTTCTTTTCCTTGTGGGATTCCCACTATGAGTATATTGGTGTGCCTGATGGTATCCCACATGTTCCTCAGGCTCTGTTCTGTTTTCTTCATTCTTTCTTTCTTCTGCTCTTCAGATTGTATAGTTTCAATTGTCTTATCTTCAAGTTCCCTGATTCTTCCTGCTGCCAGCTCCAGTCTTCAGGCTGTTGAATCCCTCTAGGGAATTTAAAATTTCTGTTACTGTGGTCTTCTGCTCTGTTTCATAATTTCAACTATTGATATTCTCTGTGTATTCATTTATCCTTTTCCTGATTATCTTTAATTCTTTGTTCATGTTTCCCTTTAGCTTTTTGATTATAATAAGGGCCATTTGAAAAAAAAAAAAAACTTTGTTTGGAATTCCCAGGTCTAGTCCTCCTTATGGATGGTTTCTAATGCTTTATTTTTCTTTTTTGCCTGGGCCATCATTTCCTGTTTCTCTGTATTCTTTTCTTTTATTATGAACTTTAACATATATACATAATAGTGACAGCTTTCAAAGTACAATTCAACAAGTAGTTAAAGAGCAAATTTCAGAGAATGTCATGGGTCACAGTTCCACAACTTCAGCTATCTCCATTATTGTAAAATATACCATATATTCAAAAGGAGTTAACTTTCTATATACAGCTCAACAAGCAGTTATACAGGTAATTTAAAAAATTGTTATGGGTTACAGTTCCACAGTATGAGTTCTTTCCCCACTATGCAGTATAAGGTGTATACAGAAAGGTGAAGACTTTCAAAAGCACAATTCAATGAGTAGCTATAGAGCAAATTTCAAAGGATGTTATAGGTTACAGAGAGAGAAAGGCCACATCTGAGCAACAAAAGAGGTTCCCCGGAGGTGCCTTTTAGGCATAATTAAAAGAGAGCTCAGCCTCCCATTTACAACCTAAATTTCATGAACAAGCCTCAAGTCAAGGGCTTGATTTATTAAGTAGTGGGTTCCTAATTTCACTTAATAAATATTCTATCCCAAGATAAACGGTCAGTTTCTTACATTATCTTCACTTAGTTTTACAATCATCATTCTCAACTTTAAACAATTATCATAACATAATACATCCCAGAGCTCTTATCAGCTACTGATTATTCATCCCTAGTATTAATGTGGTGTTGATAACATACTCCTATTAAATATAATGTTTAATAGGTAACGGGTAAGTTTTCCATACCACTCTGTTGTTAACCATCTTTGTATGCTTTGCCATCTTTTATTGAAATGTGGACGTTTTGTTATTTTACCATGTTCTTGCTGGAATTTAGACCCTGAGGCATCTGTTCCTTAAGCCTGTATCCAGCTAGTGTTATGACATTATGACAGCTTTCCTTGAAGGCAGGAAGCTAAAAAAAAAGAACTAAAATGAAAATACCTTTTCCAGTCTTTGCAGATTGACCTGTACCAGTCCTCTCCTTTGGAGCTAATTCATAAAATCAGTTTAGAGAATAGCTTCAGGCCAAAGCATAAGGGCTCCCCTGATCCTTTATGCACATGTGTCTTGTCTTGGGCATACATGTGGCCCCATGAATTCCCCTGTTTACACAAATACGAAAGTCCCCTCTTCCTTAGGAAACAGTTTCCTCATTATTCTGAGCATGGCACTGTATGTCCTACAGACAGCAATCCCTTGCCCCAGGCAGCATGACTTGACTGCTCTCCCACAGCATGCTGCAGGAGGCCTCTGTAAGCCACCTCCTACACACAAGGCAAGTTTGGGGATGGCAAGTCCCTCAGGCCACCTCCAGACAGATTGTGCCTGACATACACACTCTCAGTATGTGCACGAGACTTACTCTCTTCCCGCTGGTACTGGGACCAGATATCCACACTGGGAGCTCAGGCCAGCTCTACACCAGGCTGTTGAGGAGTCTGGGAGGGGCCAGGCTGGGTGCCTGGAGATCCAATTGCTTTTTAATGGCCTTTTTCTTCATTCCACACTTGTCCTGTTACTGCAGGCCCTTAACCATTTCCTGGAGCATTGAGAAAGATATTTCTGCCTGTTCTTGCTGGTTGTTCAAAGCTTCTGTAGGGGACAGAGCCTGAAACATCTCACTCTGCACCCTTGATCGAGGTGCAAGGGCAGAGGTTGTTGATTAAGTAAAATGAAGTAACTCAGACAAAAGTCTCAGAGAAAAGTCTCTAAGAAGGTGAGAAAGAATGGGATCCTGACTACAAAGGGAGGGGGCAGCCTCCCATAGGAGAAGGAATTCCATCTCCAGTACAAAAGGAGAAAAGACATAGGAGATAGGTGTGCTATTTGAGGGTAGGAAAATGAGGGAGATGAGTCGGAAAGCTTCTATTTCCTCAGTGAATTATGAAGGTCACTCATGGTGAGTGGGAACAGAAGAGTTATGTTGGAAAGGGGGAAGATAAGTTTACCAAAGAAACAGAGTAGAACTACGGAGCAATACAAACTGCTCCTTTGAAGATTGGGATTATGAATTTAAGGAAAAGCCAATCAGTCCATGGGTGTGATTTTTCTCAAGTAACATCCAGTTGCTCAAATACAGGCACAGAGAAAGAAAAGGGCAAGTTCAATCAGAGAAGAGTTGCTAGGCAGACACTTTTACTCTCTGATGGCATTATCAAGGGCTGGTGTGCATTATTTAAGGTTATATTATGCAAATCAAAACAATACAAAATGCAAACTATGATGTATATATCATATCTAAGTGGTATGCTAATATTACCTCTTACAATTTTTTTTTTTTACTTTTTTCCCAAGATCATATTGTCACCACATTCTGTCAGTCAGTTGTCCATTGGTTACCTCAATTTGGCCCTAGGTTGTACTTCCTTTTGTACTCATGCATTATCTAAAGACATATTGATGAGGTATACAAAAATACTGCAATGATACTGCTCTGAAAATTGTTTAACATTTTATTTGAGAAAACCAGGTAAAAAGCAAAATCCATTTTTTTTCTAGAAAATAAAGGCATTCACTAATGGTAAGGTGCTGATCTTTTTTCATAGTACTAATAATTACGTAAATTTAAGCTTTTGGTTTATATCACACTTTACATTCTGTCTTGTATATATCACACATAATTATTGAAGGGTAAAGACTAAAAATACAGATTTCTACCAAACAGATGAGATATAATCTTTCTTGTTCCAAAAGAACTGTATTAGGATAAGCAATTGTAAACTGCAGACAGATAAATGGCCATGTTCCATAAATAGTAGTTATGTTATATGTTGTAAAATTTACTACAAATACTAATTTTATGTTACTACTTTTCAAAATACTTTAAATTCATCAACTTTTTACCTTGTGCATCAGTTTTCTCGTTTATAATTTAGGGACGTATTACCTCTTTCAAAATACTTCCCAGAAATGAAGAAGAATTGTCTCGTTCTTCACAACAACGGAGAGCCACAAACACACTGAGATTTATGTTTTAAAAACATGATGATTTTGAATCTTAGGGTGAAGTTCTAAAGTCAGGACCCCAATCACCCTTTGGGAGTGGCCACCCTGCAGACAGATGCTCTGTCTACCAGTGACTATTCCTCTGGCAATTTTTCCCTAGTGTTGGAGGAGATCATCAGTTCTTTGGTTTGAACACTGGATAAAATTTGTATCTGTTTGGATTTAGGGTCCACACTGTATGACAAATACATATCTTTAAACACTAGACTGGCACACAACACAGGATGCTCACACTCTGAGGGGCACGTAGCCCCCCAAACTCCCTGAAAGATCTGGACTATGTCTGGAGTCCAGGCCAGGGCATACCAGGGTGGAACACACCCTATTCAAATAATCTTTCTCTTTTTTCCTCTTGGCTGAGTGTATATTTAAAATTGCATAAAAATGTGTGTAGTTAGTTTTGTTCTACATGCTAAAGTAAAACAGAAAGGAGATTCACAGCTATGTACATCAGCAGCACAGTCTGCTATTATTTTTATCTCTTTTCACAACCTTTTAGGGTAGTTATATTTTAGGAGCAGAGACATAGGCCAGGCTCAAAAATGAAGTGACGACGTATGCCTACTTATATTAATAACTAATAAGAAAGCAAATGAATCATTAGGTAAAGAGACATTTTATTGGAGCATATCCTGAACACTACTGATTCTTATGTTTAGATAAATTTTTTGTGTCATTAATTCAGAACTAGTCTGAATTAATGTAAAAAAAATAATCCTTCAAACCTCTTGCGTGCTGCTTTTCCCTACACATATATGTTCCAGAATAGAGAGGAAACTGCAGAGTGGAAAGGTGGACAGCGGAGAGCAGAGATGCTCTGGCCCCGATACGGATCAACCCTAAATGAGGTCAAATATATTGCTCACTTATGTATTATGACCAAAACAAAAAAATCATCGGGACCCACAATCTTATGATACAGGGAAAATCCTAACTGTCAAATTTCAAAGTAAAGACTAATAGACTAAAAAAAAGAAAACCTTCAGTATTTTGGGACAACATAGTCTGCGAACACAATCAAGTAAGATAATCAGAAGAGAAGTGCCTCCACTTGCTGCGGCGATCAATACAGAATATTCTCTGGATCTGCGCTCATTGACTGGGTTTTATCCCAGCTGCATACACTTCACTGTAGGCTCTGAAGACTAATTTTGTGGACTGTTTTATGACCTGCTCTTTCACTGTGGCACTTAGAAGGAAGTTTAGCTGTGGAATTAATAGATTGTCCAGGGCTGACAGATAATGATCAAATGGAACCATTGCAACCTTCAGTTCCACAGAATCCAAGTTGAGCAAACTGGCTAAACAGCCCTGTTCAGGTTTATGTTGCTGTACAGTGTTAGAGATGTAACTCAAGCCTGCTCTAGTTAAAACAAAAGATGCTTGCTCATTTATAGGTGTGTCCAAATGTGCCTCAATCTGAAACTGTAGCATTTCCAGGTGCTGTCAGAGAGTTCACACAGAGCTAACGTCTTTGTCATACAGAGTGACTTGACCATGAAAGTGGCCATGATGGCGGAGCCTAAATTGCTGGCTGAGATGGTGCACATTTGGAGGAGGTGGTCCAGGACCCAGGATAAAACCTGCACAAAATCAGCTTGATGAGCATTTAATGGCATGAGTGAATCATGAGATGCCAAACTTCATGCAAAAAGAGCATCTGATTTAATGCAGAACTTGGTCCAAGATCAGGTGGAGGGAGTTCAACTTGCTAAATGCTTAACAAATGCATTTCTTCAACGGTAGTCAACAATGTAGTTGCATTATTTCCAACAATGCTACTAACTGTATGGTGGTAGAATTTGAGATTAGAAATTTTATATAATTAGGTTCAGCAACTACTACTTGTTCATTCAAACCTTTAGCACATACCCTCAGTGATACACCCCACAACTTTCTGAATGTTTTCTTCAACATCTTGTGTAGCTACAAGTTTTAAGAGAGTGTCAAGGTGTTCCTTTTCAGAAACAATAGCTTGATACGGCCAAGTCAGCATATCTCCCACACACCACATAGGGTCATGGGAGTGCATTCCAGTAGGTCTGGGTGTACGCCCTGGGCCCCCTCTTGTGAGATCCTCAGTATACCCACAAACAACTGTACTTCTGTCTGTTCCCAAATTAATCTAAAGTGTATTTGTATAAGACAGGTCTATCCTGAAGGGCTTTCATTGCCTGAGTTAATACTGGAGATACATCACATGCTTCTTGCACCAATGTTCTTCCTCCACTTTGAGCCCACCAGTAAAGTCTTTCATAAGCTGTTGCTTGAACCAAGGCCATTTGTTCCATGAGGTCTAAACCTGCAGTTTGTTGGTTTGTATGCAAGAGAACTTTGACATCATTATGAAGCTGTTTTACTCTTCCCAATGCTTTGAAAAAATCCTCAGTGATAGGTCCATCTCTAGAACTTTGGGGAAGACTCATCAGAAGTTAGCTGGAACTTGGATAAGAAGGCATCTGAAACTTGTGCTCTTATTTCTAATCGTTGGCTTTCACCTTGAAGCTTAGTTGTTTTTCTATTAAATCTTGAGTCTGTTCCTTTGCTGCCTTTAGGCAATCTGTCGTATCTTGACAACGGTTGCTTTTTGCCTAAATATCTTCATTTATACTTTCAAGTTCCTCCTTCACTTCCTTGAAAATGCTTACAAATTCTTCATTGATGGCTAAACTATGGTGTTCAATAGTTCCATGTAAATTTCTTCGAGTCTGCAAACTATTTTCAACAATAAAAGGTTGAAAGTGCCTTGAGAGCTTCCAACATCTCCTGGTCATGGCCCAGCCGCCTCTCCAGGACTTTCTGTAGCTTCTGTGACAGCTGATTGTGAGTCTGCAAGGTCCTGGCCCAGCTGCCCAGGCTGTTGACAGCACTATATGCCTGCAGGGCTGCCAGCTCCCCACCGTCCTCGGCTCTGATGCCCTGCCTCCCACCCGGCACCTGGCACCCTGCAACCCTCATCCCCAGACCAAGACCCCGGAACCCAGACCTACCACTGCCTCAGCCTGGTACAGGGAACAGCTGCATTTTTTTCTTTATAGAGAATTTGTGGGTTCACAGAACTAAAATGCACAAAATACAGGATTCCCATATACCACCCACCATGAACACCTTGCATTGATGTGGAACATTTGTTACAATTGATGATGGCACATTTTTATAATTGTACTATTCATTAAACTCCATAGTTTAATTTAGGTTTCCCAGTGTAGTGTAGTTCCATGGATTTTTTTAAAAAAATTTTTGATTCTGTTAACATATATACAATCTAACATTTCCCCTTTTAATCATTTTCAGATAAGTATCTCAGTGCCATTAATTGCATTCACAATGTTGTGCTACACCACTATCCATTACTGAAACATTTCTGTTCTAGTTTGCTAATGCTGCAGAATGCAAAACACCAGAGATGGATAGGCTTTTATAAAACGGGGGTTTATTTGGCTATACAGTTACAGTCGTAAGGCCATAAAGTGTCCAAGGTAACACGTCAGTAATCAGGTACCTTCACTGGAGGATGGCAAATGGCATCCGGGAAACCTCTGTTAGCTGGGAAGGCATGTGGCTGGTGTCTGCTCCAAAGTTCTGGTTTCAAAATGGCTTTCTCCCAGGATGTTTCTCTCTAGCAAGCTTGCTCCTCTTCAAAACGTCACTCACAGCTGCACTCCGCTCAGTCTCTTTGAGTCAGCACGTTTATATGGCTCCACTGATCAAGGCCCACCCTGAATGGGCAGGGCCATGCCTCCATGGGAGTATCCCAACAGAGTCACCACCCACAGCTGGGTGGGACACATCTCCATGCAAACAACCTAATCCAAACATTCCAACTTAATCCCCACTATCATGTCTGCCCCACAAGACTGCATCAAAGAATATGGCTTTTTCTGGGGGACATAATACATTCAAACCGGCACAATTTCCTTCATTCCAAATAGGAACCCTGTACATGTTAAACCTTAACTTCCCATTCCCCATCCCCACCCCATCCTCTGGTAACCTATCTTCTGGAGTCTGACTCTGTGAGTTTGCCCATTCTAGTTATTTCAAATCAATAAGATCATACAGTATTTGCCCTTTCGTGTCTGGCTTATTTCAATCAGCGTGATGTCTTCAAGGCTCATCCATGTTGTCACATGGATCAGGACTTCATCCCTTTTTACAGATGAATAATATTCCATTGCATGTATATATCACATTTTATTTATCCATTCATCGGTTGATGGACACTTGGGTTGCTCCCATCTTTTGGCAACTGTGAATAGTGCTGTTATGAACATTGGTGTGCAATATCTGTTTGAGTCCCTGCTTTTCAGGGACTCTTGGGTATATATGTAGCAGTGGGATTGCAGGGTCATATGGTAGTTCTATAACTTAGCTTTCTGAAAAACTGCACCATTTTCTATTGCCACCAGCAATGAATGAGTATTCCTATTTATCTGCAATCTCTCTAATATTTGTTACTTTGTGTGTTTTTTTATAGCAGCCATTCTAATGGGAGTGAAATGATATCTCATTGTGATTTTAATTTGCATTTCCCTCATTGTCAATGATGTTGAGCATCTTTTTATGTGCTTTCTGGCCATTTGTATATCTTCTTTGGAGAGACGTCTGTTCAAGACTTTTGCACATTTTTAAATTGGGTTGTTTTTTTCCTTTTGTTTTTAAGTTGAAGGATTTCTTTACATATTCTGGACATTAATCCTTACTCAGCTATGTGGTTTCTAAATATTTTCTCCCATTGTGTAGGCTGTCATTTACTTTCCTGATAAAGCACTTTGAGGAGCAAAAGTTTTAAATTTTTATGAGGCCCCATTTATCTGTTTTTCCTTTTGTTGCTTCTGCTTTTGGGTGTAAAGTCTAAGAAACTACTGCCTAACACAAGATCCTGAGAATGTGTCCTTACATTTCCTTCTAGGAGTTTGATAGTTCTTGCTCTTATATTAAGGTCTTTGTTCCCATTTGAGTCGATTTTCGTATGTTGTGTGAGGTTAGGGTACTCCTTTTTTTTTTTTTTTTTTGCAGAGAGAGATCCAGTTTTCCTAGCTCCGTTTGTGAAAGAGACCATTCTTTTCCAATTCATTGGTCTTTGCTATCTTGTCAAAACTCAGTTGGCCATAAATGTGAGGTTGATTTTGGAGCTCTCAATTCTATTTATTGGTCTATATATCTGTCCTTGTGCCAGTACTACATTGTTTTTTTAATACACACACACACACACACACACACACACATATATATTGTTTTGATTACTTCTTTTTCAAGATGGTTTTGCCTATTTGGGTCCTTTACCCTTCCATTTAAATTTGATGGTTGGCTTTCCCATTTCTGCAAAGAAAGTTGGTGAAATTTTGATTGGGATTGCATTGAATCAACAAGTTGCTTTGGGTAGTATTGACATCTTAACAATATTTATTCTTCAAATCAATGAACATGGAATATCCTTCTATTTATTTAGGTCTTCGTTAATTTCTTTTAGCATGTTTTGTAGTTTTCTGTGGACAAGTCCTTTACATCCTTTAATGGTAATTTTTTCATATACAAATTTAAAATTTTTGTACCACAAGAGAAACCCATAACAAAGTTAAGAGACATACAACAAACTGGGAGAAGTCTTTGTAACATTTATGAGAGGCAAAAGATAACATCCTGAACTGTCACAGATGATCTTTTTGTCAGATAAATAAAGGGAGGGAGAAAATGTGTTCAACTTCTCCTAAGTCTATCTACTCTTAACTTCATTGAGCATTTGTATCAAAGTAGTGCATACACTAGCATTTTAAAAAGTCACACTAATGCTAAGCAAGATGTGTACTGTAGCAGTTCCCTGACCAGGGCCCAGTTTTTCTATAGTGTTGGTCTCCATCTCTTCTTCCTTTCCTCAAACCCATCAGAGCAATTACAGCAAGGTCTCCCTTTCTCATCTCCTCTTTCCCTAAGGCTTTTACATCAAGGGCAGGGGCCTATTTATTTATTCCTAAGTTCTGCTCAGAGAAGCAAAGATGAATTACTAATACCTCATTGACTTATGTTGATTCCTAAAGTCATAATCAAAATATTGTTGTGGTCAGGTCTCATTGATCAATTCAAAATTATCTTAAATTTACTCTAAACCATATTTTTGAAATCAACACGTAAGAATGACTCTAACTCCTTTCTACCAGTCAAGATTATAAAGGCTAAAATCTTAAGATACCCTCTATGTATGACCATATGAGTTCTTCGTTTGTATTTATTATTATAAATATTTATATCTATTATATATTTTAAAGAATGTTATAATGCAATAAAAATGCCAATTGCCTATAGAAAAATGAGCTAAGCACAATGAACTTTCACAGAGCAAGAAAGTCATGTGGTTAATAAGCTCAACTAATAGATGCTTACCTAATGAGTAGCTGAAGAAATACGAAATGAAACAATTAGTTGACACTTTCACTAACAGATTGGTAAAGATTTAAATGTTGATGAGAGTGTGAGGAAAGATACTGTCATACTCTATTGCTAAAAGTATAAATTTGCAGAAACTTTCTGGAGGGCAAAATATGAACGTTTAAAAAAATCTGCATACTACTTATTTGAGGCATTCTACTTCTAGGAATTTCTAAGGAAATAATTAGACAAAGTCATGAAGTTGCAACTACATGCATGTTCACTTTAACAGTATGTATGATAGTGAAAATTAGTACCAAGTGAGCATTAACATAAGATGACAAGGCATATTTTGAAGACACAGACAGTGCTCAATTCACCCTTTAGCTGTAAATTGTGACGATATTTTCATAAAGGCTTTGCTAAGCATTGAATAATTGGGGCCAAAAGGGTCAGCGAGAAGTGTCTCACTTGACTTTACCACGGTGAGTTGACTATGTAATGTGTACTTACTGGAAATGCAACTTGTCAAAATAGACACTCTTGCCCAGACTGGCCTGGGGCCTTTTTTTTTTTTTAAGTTTTCTCATGCTTTATTGTAACCTTTAGTTTTAAAGTATTATATTTTAGTGTTTCAGCTTTCATCATGTCATTCTATTTACTGTCTCCAGCTTCAGCTTAATAAAGAAAATTTTTAAGAATCCACTGAGAAATTGTAAACTTGGTACAAAGTTCTCAATGGCTTTGGGGTCAGAGAGAGAGGAAAGTAACCCTAAACTAATTCAAAGAAAACAGGGACTAAAATTTTAATTGAAACCAGATTTTTATTATGGTTGTCTTTTAATGGCTCTCAGCAGTCAAACCTTAAATGCACATTTTCATCATAACCGTCTGTTTTAGTTTGCTAATGCTGCAGAATGCAAAACACCAGAGATGGATAGGCTTTTATAAAATGGGGGTTTATTTCACTACACAGTTACAGTCTTAAGGCCACAAAACGTCCAAGGTAACACCTCAGCAATCGGGTACCTTCACCGGAGGATGGCCAATGGCGTCCGGAAAACCTCTGTTAGCTGGGAAGGCATGTGGCTGGCATCTGCTCCAAAGTTCTGGTTTCAAAATGGCTTTCTCCCAGGACATTCCTCTCTAGCAAGCTTGCTCCTCTTCAAAACGTCACTCACAGCTGCACTCCATTCCATCTCTGAGTCAGCATGTTTATATGGCTCCACTGAAAAAGGCCCACCCTTAAAGGGTGGGGCCATGCCTCCACAGAAATATCCCATTAGTTATCGTCCACAGTTGGGTGGGGCACATTCCAAGCAAATCTAACCAGCACCAAAACGTCTGTCCCACAAGACTGCATCAAATAATATGGCTTTTTCTGGGGGACATAATACATTCAAACCGGCACATTCCACCCCCTGGACCCCAGAAAAACATATTCTTTCCAAATACAAAATACATTCATCCCACAATTCCACAGAAACTTAAATCATTTCAGTAACAATAGTTAAGTACAAGATCCCATCAAAATCAAATATAGGTGTGGTCAGTCCTAAGGCATACTTTTCCTTTAGCTTTGGATCTGTGGACTTAGAACAAGTTATATGCTTCCGATATACAAAGGAGGGACATTCATAGGATAAACATTCCCACTGCCATAAAGAGAAAGAGTAAGGAAAACAGGGTTAACAGGACCAAAACAGTTCCTAAAACCTGCAGGACAAACTCCATTAGATTTCAAAGTCTGAGAGTTATTAACAGAACGACATTGCATCCTTGGGGCTTGAGAGAGTGGGAGTCTAACCCTTCCTAAGGGCCTTTGTGGCAGCCCTTTCCTCTCCAAACACTTGGGTGAGTGCTTCAACATATCCACACACTGGGAAGACCACCTTCTCGGCCCCACCCTCCTCAAACATCAGGGCAGCTCCCAGATTCCCTTCCATCTCCGGGGCACATGATCAACCCCTTCAGAACAGTGTGGTGGCAGCCAGGCTCTCCCCAATTTCCTGGGAATGTGCTCCACCCTCTTTGGGGCTTGGGGTGGCAGGACATTTCTTGAGCATCGAGGCGGAAGGTCCGCCCTCAACCTCCAGGGCAAACTCACCCTTTCCATGCCTGTGGGCTGCTCCGCTCTCCCAGCCCGAGACCTCCTGACTCCAGACCTCAACCTCCATGGCTCTGTCTTTGAAAAGATTTTTCCTTTAATTTTTTCCTTGTCTGTCTCCTCCAGTCCAGACCGGCAATGGCTCTGTCTATAAAGATCTTGCAAAAATTCCGTTGGCTTTGCATGAAGCACACAGGGGTCAAAGCCATCAGACAATAGGACTTTCCACAAATCCTTTCTGCTTAACTCCTTTTCCAGTCTTGGTTTGTACTGAAATGGCGGCTGGGTTCCATGTTTGGTTACATCCTCACGTTGGGCTGTAGCTTCTGGGATTCCACCCTTTGGAAGCCTGGAATTTTCCAAGCCATCAGCTTCTGGTTTCTTTGAACCCAAGAGTTCAGTTCTAAGTTTATCTCTCTCCACTCGCATTTTACTGTAAGCTGCAAGGAGAAGACAGGATACATCCTCCACACGTAGTCTGGAGATCTCCTCAGCTAAATATTCCAGGTTGTTGCTTTCAAATTCCTCCTTCCATCTGACACCAGGACTCAATTTTGCCAAATTCTGTGCCACTTTAAAACAAGGATCACCTTTCTTCCAGTTTACAACAACATATTCATCATTTCTGTTCAAGGCCTCATCAGAAGTATCTTTAGAGTCCATATTTCCACAAACAGTCTCTTTAAAGCAGTTTTGGCCTTTTCTATCAAGCTCCTCACAATTCTTCCAAAATCTTCCCCTTATCCATTTAAAAAGCCATTCCAACATGTTTGGTACTTGCAAACTCAGCAGCAAAAGCACCCCACTTCTGGTACCAAAATCTGTTTTAGTTTGCTAATGCTGCGGAATGCAAAACACCAGAGATGGATTGGCTTTTATAAAAAGGGGGTTTATTTGGCTACACAGTTACAGTCTTAAGGCCATAAAGTGTCCAAGGTAACACATCAGTAATCGGGTACCTTCACTGGAGGATGACCAATGGTGTCCAGAAAACCTCTGTTAGCTGGGAAGGCACGTGGCTGGCGTCTGCTCCAAAGTTCTGGTTTCAAAATGGCTTTCTCCCAGGACGTTCCTCTCTAGCAAGCTTGCTCCTCTTCAAAACGTCACTCACAGCTGCACTCCGTTCAGTCTCTTTGAGTCAGCACATTTATATGGCTCCCCAGATCAAGGCCCACCCTGAATGGGCAGGGCCACGCCTCCATGGGAGTATCCCACCAGAGTCACCACCCACAAGTGGGTGGGGCACATTCCAAGCATATCTAATCAGCACCAAAAGTCTGTCCCACAAGACTACAAAGATAATGGCATTTGGGGGACACAATACATTCAAACCGGCACACCATCTAAAGTTAACCATCAGCTAATGACCAGAAAAATTACATGGTTCCTCCAGGCATGTAATACAGGTAAACTATACTAGTAGCTTCAATTTATGGAGTGCTTACTATGTGCTAGGAGACATGCATAAGCACTTTATCCACATTATCTCATTTAATTCTAAGAAACCTATAGAATCTAGGGGTCTCCCCATTTTATAAATGATCAAACTGAGATGGTGAGAAGTTAGATGGCTGACTTAGGCACATCCAGCAGGGATTCAGGCCCAGGTCAGTCTCCATAGCCCGGGCTCTTTCTTTTCACGTTGTACATTCTGCATTGTGCAGGGAAGGAGAGATAGAGAAGGGCTGAAGCAGGGCTGATCCTCAGCTGGTAAACACTATGTGGCTGCAATGATTTTTATATATTAAAATAGTTCCACGCCAGTTGGTAGAGAGCTGCTGCCCTTCCCCCTCCCCACCTCCACTGCTCTTCCCCTACACTCCTCCAGGACCCCTGACCTGCCCGAGGCAGGAACTTGAAGAGCCATGCCCAGCCCAGCAGAGGCTCTCAGGGGTGTTCCAGGGCCTTCCCACCTGGGCTTTGTGGGGACTTTGCATATCACCCCAGAGTGGAGTAAATCCAGTGAGAACAGGTCTAGGAGTCAGAGCCTTGCTTGTCATGTTCCATCTCTAGCTACTCTGTTTTAGACATCAAAAGTTTCCCACCGCCTCATTACAAGAGGTTCCATGTCCACTCTGCTGCCATCCAGGGCCCCTCATATGAGAGCTGGATTTTCTGTACTGCTCTTCTTCCCTGGTGGCAATGCTTCCTCAGGTCCTGCTCAGCACTGTCAGCTCCGGGGCACAGCCAACCTTGACTCAGTGTTTGGAATTTGGGGGAATTTCATCAAATCTGAGATATCAGTGTTTGCCAGTTGCACTATTATTTTATGTACCAGTACAAAAGGAAAACTTGCCAACTAAACTGTGGACACAATGTTAGTGCTGGGCCATCCATCTATAAGCCTCTTTTTGCTTTGATATTTCTTTCATCTGTTCTGAGGGATCTGGCAATTTCTCTTGCCTTCATTTGCTGTGATAGGCAATCCTTCTGCACATTTCTCAGAAACAAAATGCATCATAGCTTCATCTACTTTGGGGTGTCTTCCTTTCTAAGGTTCTATGAAGGTTGCGTTTGTTTTATTGCTTTGCTTAAAGAATGTAAATGTAGTCGTTCCTTCTAAGAGGAATATTTGTGTTTCTTATACCAAATTCATGTTCTACTATTGTTTCCATTCTTTGCTAAGCTGTGGGGAAACTTTTCCTATTAATATTGAATCATAGTGTAATCAATTTGTAGTGATTTTTAACTGGGATTGAAGCATGTATACTACCAACAACGCATAGAATTCCTGAAATCTGTAAAATTCTGTGCCAGTGTATATGTGCATATACATATATATGTATATATTTGCATATGTATATATGTATATCAAAGGGTATATATATTTACATATAAATGTGTGTGTGTGTATATATATGCACACACATATATATGTAATAATCAGTTGTCCAATGCCAGTAAGGAAACTGTACTTTTTGAGATCGGAAACATAACATAGTAATACCCAATTTTATTTTTATTTTGTATAACATCACTTATTAAAAAAATATTAAAAACAGTGTTGTTTTACTCTAAAAAAAAGTGCATAGAACTCAACTGAGGTGCCAAGACAATAATATGAGTGGCGAAGACCAAGTTTATTCAAGCACAGGCAGGAATGATGCTGCCTAATTGCTGCCTGGTCAACAGGGATTGTAATATGTATCCTGATTGCAAAGATTTGAAATTTGAAAGATGTACATCTTATAAATGATTCAAACAGCACATCATTTATTTGCAGTAAATCAGTTGAACTTTGCAGATGAAAAAACTGAGACTCAGAGCAGTTAAGCACTTTATTTAAGGTCACAGGCCTTATCATTGATGGAGGTGGAATTCAAATCTAGGTCTGTGTGACTCCAAAAGCCATAGGAAGTTGATAGTCAAGTGGGGAGAGAAGTCAGTGTGTATAAAGATCTTGGACACTGCTAGTGCTTCACCCGGTCCCTTCAGCAACATCTACCAGCTCTCTCTGTGTTCCCATCCACAGATTCTTTGGGCCTGACATTCTCCTGGGTGATATAGGGCCTCAGTGAGTGAATCAGAGAAACCAGTCTCCTAAACGTCTATCACTCATAGGCCATCTTGATGGTTTTCATCATATCCTTGTACTTCTAATTGTATTACCAATTTAATATTCATGCTTAAAAGAGCTGACTAGATACATTTAAATGTATTACTTACACATATAAATTGCTAGGCAGGTAGATTTAAACTATTCTAAGCAATAATATCTTGAAAACCCAGTTTTGAGGTACTAGTGAAATTTCTTCCTAATTCATATTAAAAGTAAGCACATAACTATTAAAATGAAAAACATTCTGCATGTAATAATTTCATTAATCATTGACAACCACTGCACCCTGTGAAATGGATGCCCCACTATGGGAAATGAATCTCTGTTGGTGTTGGTTTGCTAACAGCTTCTGGAAGTTCTCAGCTGGTGTACAAGGTGTAAGGTGAACTCTTCATGGGAAGAGAGGTGTCATAAATTTTGATCAACTTGTAACAGAAATTCTCCCTTGTATTCAGTAAACACATACAAGCATAAGGAACAGAAGCCTCAGACTCGAAATTCCAGTGACAACATCCATTAAAATATCAAAAGGTACAGGTTTCAGTAAAAGATTACAAAGAACCAGGAAGCAATGGACCAAGCATAGAAGAAAATTAAAGCATTAGAAACCATCAATGAGGAAGATCAGACCTGGGACATACCAGACAAAGACTTTTAAAAAATGATTCTAAATATGCTCAAAGAGCTAAATGAAAAATATGGGGAAGAACTAAGGAAATCAAGAAAATGATAGATCGAACACAAACAGAAGATCAATAGAGAGGTAGAATTATGTAATGGAACCAAACAGCTGAAGACCACTAGTAACAGAAATAAAAATTCCCTAGAGAGAACACTTACTCACTGCTGGTGGGAGTGTAAAATGATACAGCTGCTGTGGACGACAGTTTGGCAGTTCCTCAGAAAACTAAATATCGAGTTGCCATGTGACCTGGTAACTCTGGTATTAACCCAGAAGATCTGAAATCAAGGACACAGAAAGACATTTGCACACTGGTGTTCATAGCGGCATTGCTCACATTTGCCAAAAGATGGAAACAATCCAAATGCCCATCAAAAGATGAGTGGATAAACAAAATGTGGTATATACATATAATGGAATATTATGCAGCAGTAAGAAGAAACGAGGTCCTGAAGCGTACAACTACATGGATGAATCTTGAGGACATAATGCTGAATGAACCAAGTCAGACATAAAGAGACAGATGTATGATTTCACTAATATGAACTAACTAGAATATGTAAAATCAGAGTCTTAAAATGTAAAATATAGGATGTCTAGAAATGGACAGAAGTTAGAGCAGGGGGAGTGGTAGTCTAATATGTTCAGAATGTATAACAAGGTTGAACTTAAAATGCTTGGAAATAGATATGGGGTGAGGGTAGCTTGTTAGTGGGAATATAAGGAATAGTGCTGTATTGTAGGCGAATTTGTTTGGAAGGGGTTGTTTAGAGTCATGAATGTCACCAATTAACACCACAAATTTAAATAAGTACTTGCATGAACTGGTACAAATGTATGACACTGGTACAAATTAATAATAGAATGATATGTTAGGGTAAAATACCTATTGCAAGTTACAGATTATAGTTAACAGTAATACCTTTAAATTCTTTCATCAACAGTAACTGGTGTACCACACCAATACTAGGAGTCAATAATAAAGGGAGATAACAGATACCCGGGTGTTTTGGGTTTTCTTTTTTTTGTGTCTATCTGACTCTTTTGATGTAAGGAAAATGGTTGAAATGTGAGTGTGATGATTGCACAACTAAGTGATGAAACTGTGAGATGCTGATTGTATAATTTGGATGGAATAATGATAAATGAATATATCTCAATAAAATATGCAAAAAAAAAAAAGTGGTCTAGAATCACAAGGAAAAGTCAATCAAAATGACCCATAAAAAATATAAATAAAAATAAACCAAAAAACAAAACCAACAACAATAAAAATACGTTAAATGAGGTAATAATGTTAGGAAAATGTGTTTCAACAAACGTAACTATGTTAATGTCTTAATAAACAAAGAGCTTTTCTAACTTTAAGAGAAATCAATAAAACTCTAACAGTTAAAGATAATTTACAAGGAATAAATGAAGATTGCTAACAAACATTTAAATATTTCAGCTGTGATTTGCTACAACATATTTTAAAAGTTTAAACTACACGTAACTGACCAGTACTCATCAAAATTTCCAAGGTATGAAAGAAAAAGGAAGGACTGAGGAATTGGTCCTAAATTGCAGGAGCTAAGAGGATGCAACCATCAAATGCAATGTCAGACACTGGATTGGATCCTGAACCAAAGAAAGGACTTTGATGGAAAAACAGGTGAAATTTGAATCAGGTCGGTAGTGTTAGTTAACAGTATTTTACCAGTGTTAATTTCCCACTTTTCACCATTGTATCATGGCTGGTGTAAGTTGATAAATGAGGGAAAACTAGATGAAGGGTATACATGAACTCTCTGTACTACTTTTTGCAGGATTTCTGTAAGTCTAACATTTTTTTGAGATTAAAAAATGTTAAAAATTAAATTACCATATGACCAAATGGGGAAAAATGAGAGGAGAAGAATAATTTTTTTAATATTTATCAATATAAAATAAAATTCCTTAGAGAGGTTCAATAGCATATTGGAACTGGTAGAAAAAAAGAATCAGTGAACTTAAAAGAAAAACCATTGAATCATCCAGTCTGAGGAGCAGAAAGACAAAAGAATAAAAAAATGTGGACAGATCCTGAGGAACCTGAGGGACAACATCAAGCACATCCCACATATTGTGGGGTGTCCCAAAAGAGAAGAAAGAGATAGGGAGCAGAGGAGAATATTCAAAGAAATAATGGCTAACTTCCCAAATTTTAATGAAAAACATGAATATACACATGATAAACCCAAATAGACCCATACCAAGTGATGTCATAATCAAATGGTCAAATGCCGAAGATAGAGAATTCTGAAAGCCACAAGAGAGAAGCGAAGTGTTACATACAAGAAAGCCTCAATATGATTCACTGCCAATTTCTCATCAGAAACCATGGAAGCAAGAAGGCAGTGGGAAGACATGTTTAAAGTGCTGAAAGCAAAAAACTGCCAATCAAGAATTCTGTATTTGGCAAAACTGTCCTTAAAAAATAAGGAAGGCATTAAGACATTCCCACATATACAAAAGCTAAGGGAGTTCTTCACCACTAGATGGGCCATACAAGAAATGCTAAAGGGAATTGTGTAGGTTGAAAGGACAGGACACCAGACAATTGACTGAAGCCACATGAAGAAATAAAGATCTCCAGTAAAGATGAGTTAATATAAATACCAGAACTATTATATTTTTGATTTGTAACTCCACTTTTTAATTCCTACACAATTTGAAAGGCATATGCATAAAATATAATGATAAGTCAATGGTTTTGGACTCAATATATAAATATATAATTTTATATGTTTAAATATGGACTACAGAAAGGGGAGTATAGGAACATAGTTTATGTATACTATTGAAGTTGAGTTAGTATCAAAGCAACAAGATTGTAATAGATATAGGATGTTAAATTTATGTCCCATGGCAACCACAAAGTTACAGGTTACCAGGGGTAGGGACAATGGGGGAATTAATGCAAAATGAGTGTAGGGTTTCTGTTTGAGGTGAAGGGAAAGTTCTAGTAATGGATGGTGGTATGGGTACTGCAACATTGTGAATGTGATTAACTCCACTGAATGGTGTGCTTGGGAGGGATTGGGATGGAAAGATTTATGTTGTATATATGTTTCCACAATTAAAAAAGAAAGATAAACTAAAAAAAAATGGTAATTAATGCAATATTGACTGGGATCTAAGAATGGAGGAAAAAGACTCAAAAGGACATTATTGGGACATTGGAAAAAATTGGAATACAAAAAGTAAGCTTTATATCAATGTTAAATTTCTTTAACTTGATAACTGCACTTAAGGTGATTTCATAAGTGAATATTGTTGTTCAGAGGAAAAGTATATGCATATTGTTCAAGGAGTATGATATGTGCAACCCTGCTCTCAAATGTTCAGAAAATAGTAGATAGATAGATAGATAGATAGATAGATAGATAGATAGATAGATAGATAGGTAGATGATAGATATAAAACTATATGACAGATGGTAAATGTAAAAATTGGTAGATCTGGGTTACTGGGGGTGGCAGGTATGTTAGAGTTCTCTGTATGGGGTTTGTATGTATATATTTTTTGCAAATGTTCTATAAGTTTGCAATTATTTCAAAATAAAAGGTACAAAACAACAAAACAAAACATACTAGAGCATGGTTTTGGGCAATCAAAGGGTATCTCTGCCCAGATAGTAACATGGTGCTGAAGGGTTGGTAGTAAACGGTGGCTGCTTTTTATCGTTACAGTGACATTGTCATACTGTTGTATGATTGTATTGTAATTATTGCCTAAATTTTTTTATTACTGCCTGAAGTTTTTTTATTTCATTCAAGTGTGGCCACTAGGAGTTTAATATTCAAAAATATCTGCAGACCAAAAATGTTCAGAACCCCTGGCACAATGCCTCTCAGACCAGTTATGGTGTACACATCAGCTTACAGTAAAGGTCTTTGGGGGTAATTATGGACATTTCAGGAAACCTTGCAGGCCAACACGAGTGAGTGAGAGAAAGTCCATAAGGTCATTGGTACCTTACGGACAGGCAATTTATAAGAAGCATGGGGAAAAGACCATTAAAATGGTTTGCTACAACTTGGGTTTACTGCTAAAGGATCTGAAAGCCTTTTCTGTCATTGCTCTAAGCTAGCACTTGAAATACTTGATGTTAAGTCCACTCCTTTTTCTGCCTAATTCCATTTACATATACCCTAACTCCTTATTTCTTAATGAATTTGTATTGATGGCTCTATTTTTTTCTAGAAATTTGTCCATTAACTCTGTTTTGAGACTTATTGCCAGAAAACTGTTCTAAGTATTCTCTTATTTTTTAAAATCTTGTTGTATCTGTAGTAATGTTCCAGTTTATTCCTAATAATGTCCATTTCTGCTTCTCTTTTTTATTTCTTTACCAATTTGCCAGAGTTTGCCCCATTTATTCATTTTTGAAAAGAGCCAAATTTGGCTCTGTCAATTCTTTCTAACTGAGCATCTTTTATAATTTATTATGCACCATATCCCTTGGCATGTCTTGCAAGATTATATGTGACAACTCCCCAATTAACCCAAATCTGTTGTTAATGAATGAAAAGTCCCCCTTATCTTGAAAAACTTTAAAAATTTTCCTGTGTGGATGTATTTTCTTATTTTCTGTCCACTCCTCTTAAACTCTAATATTATTGCTGACTTCTCTTCCTTGGCCATCACTTTCCCAATTCTGGATTTGTTCCCTCTCAGTTTTGTTGCTGTTCAAAATCAGAAGTCCAAGAGAGAAGTTCCTGCTTCAAGGCAATAAGTGAATTAGTGTGGTTTGTTCCGTGAAGCTCAGGATTGGTAAGAAGAGACAGGGATATCTGGGTAGGGCTTGCCAATGTGGGTGGGTAACCCTGAGATGATGACTCATCCATCTCCCCATGAAAACAAAATCCTTAAAGGAGTAATATCTCCCAACCAGGCCTCATCTTACCCTCCTTCTCCCTGGTGCTCTGTGCCCCCAGGGGCTTGGGCATCTTTCAGTGCCTCACAGCTGTCCTTTGAGCATGCTCTTCCTTCTGCCGGGGACCATTCCTTTCCCTGCCACTTTCTCCCACTTAATTTCTATCCACTCCACCAAATCTCTGTTTGATCTCTATCCTTTTGTTGTAAATATGTTCTCTGATTTTTGATTATATGACTCCATAGTTAGGCCCATCTCCCTTTCTGGAATATAAGCTCCTTGAGGATGGGGATGTTCACCTTGCACAATGCCTTACAAAGATAGGCACTTGGATAACAGTTGTTTAATTTTCCCTCATTTGTTAATTAGTTAACACATAACTGAACAGACCCAGAACTGCTCAGAATTTGAGAGGACTTAGTCATTTCCACGTTTGAAAAGAAATGAAGAAATGCAAAATATACTTACAAAAATGGTGGTATTTTAAATGTTTACATTGAAACAATGGGCACGTTAACACAACAGCACATAATACAATGTAATTGTGCAATTCCCGAGATAATTATAGGATTTATTAAATTATTTTTTTCATGTTGCACTCAGGCAATGTGGAATACTATTGGGATAGGAGCGTAAAGGTGGATGACCCACATCTTTCTCCAGTCCCTTTATCCTATCTCTTGGCTGCCTGTGTAGCTCCTTACATTCAAGGCCCTTTGTGAATGTGATGCCCAAGCCAAATGCCCCTCTGGCCATGCCCGTCCCATGATAGGGCCTGGCTAGACTGAGGATATTAAGCTCCCCAAAGAAAGAGCCAGATAGAAGGAGACTTGCTCAGCCTCAGAAAAGGGAGAGGCAAGGAGACAGAGCTGGCAGGTTCTCTCCCACATCATGTACACTCTGACCTGGGAACACACCCTCTCCACCTAGATGGCAGCTCAGTCCCCCCAGATAAAACGGAAATACCAGACGATCATAGCCCCACCACACCAATGGCTCCCACGGTCCCAAGTTCAGGTTTACCAGACAACACGGGATTACAGTTCGGCTTCTAGTACTGGTAGCTCTGTGATCCAGGTAATCCTGTATTAATTTCCCTCCAGCACTCCACTCACTTAAGAGTGACCCAATCATAAAAAAATAAATAACACTGGTTGCAGTGAGCAGGATGGATTTATGGGGGGGTGTGGAGCATGCAGTGGGGTAGCTGTGGTGGCAATTATGAAAATTGTGAGACCTGTTAGGAGCAAATGTAGACAGTCCAAGGAAGAAGGTGTTACTGAAAGGAGGGTCAGATTCCAAGAGAGATTGAGAAAATAAAAGCTGGCCAGAGTGACGGGTCCAAACATGGGTTTGTGACCCATGCTGGGTAGAGTACAGTCTCGTTCCCTTGGGACCACACGCTTTAAGGATGTGATCCCAAAGCTAGAGGCTGATGTGTTCTCCACCATGTGGAGAGACTGTACGTGAGCTCCTTTTAAACAATTTATTGTCTGGAAAGACAATCTTTCAGTACCAAATAATTAACGTACACCATCGTTTTTTCCCTTGTTGCTGAGAGAATGAAGACAACACACATTAGATGCTGAGGGGCCTAGGTGTGTGTGTCAGAGAGAGAGAGAGAGAGAGAGAGAGATTGAGAATGAGTCACTGCTGTGGAGTTCCTGCATCTAGTCTCTTCCGAGGCTTCTCTAAGACCAACTTTCCGTGGTTTGTTTATGTGAACGTGTAACTTCCCCTTTTGAGCTTAAGCCACTTCAGCTTCTCATAATTAAAGAGTTCTGACTGAAATAACAGCTTTGTGCCTAAAGCTTTTTTCCTACTTAAAATTATTTCGTCAGGATATATTCTTTTAAGGGAAAATAGCACTTCCAAACTTACCACCAATTTACGTCATGTATAAGAAAAACTTATTTCACCACACCCTTGCAAGTATTGGGGATTATAATTTTTAAAAACTTCTGCTAATTCTAGTTAAAAAAATCTTGTTTAAAGTTACATATTTTTAATTACCGTGAGGCTGAAAATATTCTTTTGTTTTATATCTTTTTTGTTTGTTTGTTTAGCAAGTTTTCTACTTTTTACCTACTTCTTTTTTGGAGTCCAAATGCTTTCTTATCAAGTTATATGAATTCTCTCTAGCTAAAAACTGTGAATTTGCCTCTCATATTTAGTCCATAAGTTTTTCCCAGCTTGGTTACTTGCTCTTAATCTTGTTCATTGCTGTTTTGGATAAATAGAAAAAATAAAATGTTATATAGTTAAGTTTGTGTTTCCTTTTATAACTCTTTATTTTAGCAGAAAATAAAGCAGACCTATTTTCTGCTTTTTTGCCTTTATAAGTCAGATACAATTTTTCTTTTAAGAGCTGAATTTTAAAAAATAGTAATTCCATTTAGTTACTCCGGCAGCCATAGAAGTGCCCTGCTCAGATTCACTCAAGGAGGAACTTACCCCTCACTAATCCAAGGTGTTAATAATAGGGGAGGGGGTATATGGGAACTCTGTATTTTCTGCATGATTTTTCCATAAACCTACAACTTCTCTAATAAAAACAAAAAAACAAAAAAACAAGGAACTTACTTTTCAGCAGTGAGGAGGTCAGTTAACTGCCACCAGCTGCAGTACTTTCTGGGTCCACCACAGCATTCTAGCTGAGGCCACTCTCCCAGCCAGTGACTGGACATGGTAAGGGTTAGGGCCTCACTGTTTCTGCCCATACAGGATCCTCAAGAGCAGTCTGTGTGCTGAGCACCCTGCTGGACTAAGTGAAACTTTCTCAGAGCTGTGCCTCAACCTGGAGCTCTTTCTACCCAACACTCCTTCCTTCCCCCTCTTCTTTCCCAGGTGTCAGACCTACATTGTGTTCTGCAGGTTTTTCCTGCCTCCTCCTGCTCCTTCTCCCCTTTACTTTTTACAGGCATTACCCCCAACAATCCCTGGCACCTTTATCTTCATCTTGTCATCTGCTTCCTGGAGGACACAACTGATGCAGATATTATTAAATAATGAATCAATTCAGAGAAATACCACAGAGAAAACACAAATCAAACCAAATCCTACATCCAAACACATCCATCAGTGCATGTTAAAGAGATGTAAAGTAGTTGGGTAGATGGTTGGACAGAGAGATGGGGCAGGGATTTACATCTGCTCTGTTCACTGCTCATCCTTACACCTAGAACAGTGTCTGACATAATGGCACAGATGTGCTTGCTCAATGAATGGACAGATCAAAGAGTGTTCTGGTTTGCTAATGCTGCCATTAAGCAAAATACCAGAAATGGATTGGCTTTTATTAAGGGGGTTTATTTGGTTTCACAGTTACAGCCTTAAGGCCATAAAGTGTCCAAGGTAAGGCATCAACAATCGGGTAACTTCATTGAAGGAAGGCCAGTGGCATCCAGGAAAACCTCTCTAAGCTGGAAGGCATGTGGCTGGCATCTGCTGATCCCGGGTTGTGTTCTAGCTCCTCTCTCAGATCCTGTGTGTTCCTCAAAATGTTGCTCTTGGGGCATTTGTCCTCTCTTAGCTTCTCTGGAGCAAAAGTCTACTTTCAATGGCTGTCTTCAAAATGTCTCTCTCAGTTGCTCTTCAGAATGTCACTCATAGCTGCTCTGCATCTGGGCCTGTGCGGCTCTTTTTAAAGTACTCCAGTGATCCAATTAACACCCACCCTGAATGGGCAGAGTAACACCTCCATGGAAATTATCCAATCAAACGTTTCACTCACAGGTGATTGAGTCACATCTCCATGGAAACACTCAATCAACAGTTCCCAACACAATCAACACTAACATGTCTGTCCCCACAAGATTGCATCAAAGAACATGTCATTTTGAGGGACATAATACATCCAAACTGGCACAAAGAGTTTTCAAAAAATGAGTGATACTATACTTTTTCCATTAAGTAAAAACAGCACTAAGTTTAATTTTACTTGACTTTATCAGAAGAAAAAGCTTTAGTAAAACTTAAGGAATTTTTGAACTCTAAGAGGATTTCTCAACAAATGGTAATGGTTTCTAGTAGGATCACACTGGATTTAAAAGTTAAAAAAATTATTTCATGAATTTTCTTTGATATTTTCAATCAGTTTTCTAGATGAATTTTTGGACCCTATCATAATCCCTCAAAAAATTCCATGAGATTTAAAAAGTGGAGTATGTTAAATTTATTAGTGATGAATTGATATCTTTCAATATTAATTTTTAAATCTAAAACAATATGTTTTGGAATTTATGCAAATATCTATGTCTGACTTATGGATTTATATGAATTTATATTTTTATATTTTAAAAAATGTGCCATGCAAATTTCTTATAAATTCCTATTCCTAGGTATCATATATTTTGTGAGAATATAAATATAATTTAAAAGCAGATATATGATAACTTAGAACAACAAAGCCTGTTGCTCTCATGAACAATCCAAGGTGTTTGGAGCATGGGAAGGCTGAGGGAGATAAAGAGCAGCAGTTGTAGTGGCACTTCCTTGTCAGATGGAGTCTTGACACCTGCCCTCAGCAGCTTGTCCCAGCTGAGCCCATTTTTGTATAACTGGTCTTTGCTCTAGGAACTCTTCCTTGGCCCTTGACCTCCTTCATTTTTCACTTTGTTATAGTTGTTGGTACCTACAACATTGACTCCTAATTCTTCTTGTTGGCAGAGACTTCCTCCCACCAAAGAGGCTGAAGTGCTGGATTTTACTTTCTCAGCCTAGAGAATAGGTTGAGAAAGAGCATAGGCTGAGCCACAAACCAGCCAGTAAGATATAAAATGACACCTTTTGTGTATGTAGGAGATTTTTTTTCCCTGATGAGCAAGAGACAAGTGGCTAGAAAGCCCACCCCCTCACTTCCTTCCTGCCTTTGAACACTGATGTGTGGGAAGGTGATGCTAGGAGCTGTGGCAGTCATCTGGTAACCATGAAGGAAAGCCAGCAGAATCTCACACAAGTCATCCCAGAGACCTGACTTCAATGTGTCATTGCATCAACCAACCCTGGAATTAATTGCTTAGTAGAATAATAGAATGTTATCATTTGTGTGTCCTCTTACTTATAATCAAAAGCATACTAATTGATACACTTTCTATATCTGCCTTTGCCTCTGTCAGCTCCCTGTCATTCTCCATTTTTGGTTGATAGTCCTTCTATTTAGCATGTTGGGGTGCCCATGTTAATACCTCTGTATCTCACCATTTCTAGCTCCCTGCTCACCCATACATTCCTCCGCCTACACATAAACCCTCCCTATCACACTAGGAATCAGCCCCATCTGCTCCTGAGTGCAGTCTCAGTCTTCTATCCTTGCTCTACTCCGTATGTGACCATTTGCCAGGAGCTCAATGACAGTTTTACACATCACTGCTATTATGAATATAAGTTGTTTTTGCCTGCTCAGCATTCGTTCCATCCTTCTCCTGGTAGCAGAGTCTTGGTGTCCTAAGGGGAATTGCATCTTCTTTTCTCTCAGTCCATGTGGTGTGGATAGAATTGATCCCATCCTTCATGTTCTAGGCCTGGCTGCTCTTCCATTCTCCTAATGGCAGCTATTGATTCAAGGATGAATATGTGACCCATTTGAGCCAATGAGATTGAATCCGAGAACTTTTATTTCAACCACTGGAAAGAATTTTTCTTTCTGCTGGGAATGCCATAGTCAGACTGATGCAAGGCTGGAGCTTCTAGGGCCTGTTGAAAGTTGAGCTAACAAGAAGCCAAAGCAGAAAAATACAAAGGGAAATGGAAAATGACAAGGCCTGGTGATATTGTTTTGAGCTTCGACTTTTTAATCAAGTGACCTTTTTTGCTTAGGCAATGGGAGTTGGATCCCTGTTATTAGACCTTAGACCCAAGGAAGTCATGATCAATGGGCACCTATAACTTAAATGTGCAGGCCTCAGTGACCTTGGATAAAGCTATTGATAGATTATTATCGCCATTTCATAACCGTAGGACCTCGGCACCATCCCCTTCCCTCAGCTATTTCTCCCAGCAAGGCCTCTCACATCTCTCTGCTCTGGTTTCTAGTTGATGTCTCCTCTCCATAAGTCACCACTGCCCCAGCTGTCAGGGCCCTTCATGAGAAATGACCACTCTACTATATCACCGCATTTTAGACTGTCACAAACACAAAGCAGCTGCTGTGGAGAAGAAGGTAAAATGGGTCCAGTGTCTAGTAACATTGAAATCCCTCAAAGTTCATAGTCTATAACCAAAAAGATACATTATTTAGAAAATCAGTTTTAAACAATAAGAAGTTTAAAGATACTGACTCTATGCATGAGAAACCAGAATTCAAAATCAGTGAAGAAACAACAGTAGTTGTATGGTAAATATTTCCAGGGACTCATGGAAACTTGTGAAACAGAACATATGTTTAAGCATCTCAAAAAAAAAAAAAAAAAAAAAAAAAAAAACTGTAGAAAATGCTAAAAGTAAAATGGCATTATTGCCCAAAAAAGCCAAGAATATGAAATGTATATTAAGAACTACTATGTGGGACCATAATTTCTATCCACAGTTTCAGTAAATAATTCAAAAAGACTCTGAGTTGTTAGCTTAACAGTTTTTACTGAGGGCAACTGTCTACATGAGAGTCAAATCAACTCATGGTTGCTTTATTTAGGGAACAAAAATTCTCCAGAAATCTGCCAGAGTAAAGGGGACACCTCAAAAGCCAGTATCTTCTGTGGTCTAAAGAAGTGTGTGAAACTTGTTCCTTAATTTTTTTTTTGTAGAAATAACTTTAGTAGCGGAAGTTATCCAGCAGCACTGCTGGATTATTTTATGTTAGTTCAACAAGATTAAAGTGCAACATGGTTTCTGTATAATCACAGTCTGAACAAACCTGAATTCCAATTTCAGTTAAAAAATGAGCTTTGGCATCCCACCCGAGCATCTTCTGCCAAAATTGGCTCACCAGAGAATACCTTATTGTCTTGATCTATTTCTATTGAGCTTTAAAATTGTAGATTGAAATTGCAAGAAAAAAAGAGATGGGGAAAGGATTTAGAGTTTTGAAAGACTTATCTCCCAATAGAAATACATGGATGTTAGTCAAACAAACAAATTGTAAAAGAAATTTATGGCCCTGATGAAATGATTGGACATTTGAACAACTACTGAATATCTGATGATAAAGAATTACTGTTGATTTTTTTAAGGTGTGATAATGGTATTGTGGTATTTAAAAAAAAGAGAGTCCTTACCTTTTAGGGAGGCTTACTCCCTGAATGTTTGCAGTTGAAGTGATAGAATGTCTTGGATTGCTTCAACATAATAAGAGATGATGTATGGATGGGATTATGGAAGAAACAGAATCAGCTATGAGTTGATAATTGTTGAAACCTGGTGATAATCAGTTCATTTAACTATTCTATTTTAGTTTTCTGTTTGAAATTCACTGTAATAAAAAGTTTTTAAAAAGTGTTTTAAATGCTGTCCTTTGGCAGCATTTAGGATAAGATTAACTTTAGTATTGTTTTTCAAAAAGTCAATAAACTGCACTGAGTCTTTTTTGACAGCTTGTTCTCCAACCTTTAACTGTTTTCCTCAGAGCCTCCTTTCTTTTCATTCTTTTGTTCTTGTTGTTCTTTTGTTATTCTTACCTGCTCCCATGGCTTTCATTACCAACCATATGCTAACATGTCTGAAGTCTGAATTTCCTCCTACTCTATCTACATATTTCTCAACACGGATGTTCCAAAGGCACCTGAGACTCAACTGAGCTCATCAACTTCATTCCCCAAACTTGCCCCTTTGTCTGAGTCACTCTCCTTGTGACCACAGAGAATTATGTGTGTTTCTCTATTTGGCTCATGCCTATCAGTCTAGTTTCTACAAGTAGGAGTTGAATGTGCCTTATTAATGTCTTGAATGCATTGAGTGCTTATTGAGTACCTTCCCTTGGGCATTCTATTATATTGGAATTATATGTCTGTCTGACAGCCTAGCACAGTGCTATGCATAAAATTGGCTGTCTATGATCTCTTGGAGACTGATTCTTTTTTTTCCTGAATGAATCATTTCAAGCATGAAAAAAAAAAATGAACTAATGATCTGTGTATCCACCACCCAGCTTAAGAAGAAAATTTTAGCAATAAGTCCCTGGGTATCCTCCATGATACCATCTCTCTTCTTTTCCCAAAGATAATCACTGTCTTCAATTTGATTTTATCATTCCCATGTATGTATTTAGGTATTTAATACCATGGGGGTATTCTTTGGAATGTTTCAAACCTCATATAAAAGGTATCTTCTGTTTGTATTCTTTTACAGCTTTGTTTGCATAACTTATGCTTTGGGGGTTTATCCCTGTGGATCCATAACATTTAATCATTCCTTTTCTCTGATGTACAGTATTTAGTTGTTTGTTTGCTTATCCATTCTCTTGTTGATGAACATTTAGGTTGTATACATTTTTCACTCTTGTGAACAGTCCTGCAATAGGTATTTCTCCTTGTTCAACTGTGGTAACTTTACTAGACATTTACCAACTTGTAGTCTTCAGTGATTGTACCAATTTTAATCCCAGATGTAAGTAGGACAGTTCCTGTTGTTTCATGTTCTTGCCAACATTTGGCATTGTCAGACTGTTATACTTTTTGCCCATCTGATGGGTGTGAAGAATAACTCATTGGGGTTTTAATTTGCATTTGCCTGATGACTACTGAGACGGAGAATTTTAAAAAGTATTTATTGGCTACTCAAGTTTCCCTCTTTTGTCAATTGCCTACTTATACATTTTATTAATTTTTCTATTTCAGTGTATTTAAAATTGTTACCCACAATAAGAACTTTGTTTTATATTGTGATCCAGTATGTTCACATGTAAACACACAGATATGTAACTGAAACAAAAACTTTACAAAGCAATATTTCTCTTTAATATGTGGGATACAGTCAGATATTTTCTATTCTAATCTATTTTATATTATTAAATGCCAGTCTACAAACAACTACTGGGTCAAAATCTGCACTTTTAAAACACACTATTTTATTGGTTGTTTCTATTTTTTTACTTATATGTTTTTACTTTCTTATTTTGGATACTAATTCTTTGTTAGTTATATGCTTTGCAAATATCTTCAATAGTGTAGCTTGTCTTTTAACATTATTCATGATATTATGATGTATTGACATTTTAAATTTTCATGTGGTTAAATATTCCCATTCTTTTCTTTTATGATTTGGGCATTTGTGTCTTGTTTTGGAAATCCTTCCTTTTTTCACTGTCTTAAAGATATGCTCAGTTATTTCCCTCTAATTTGTTTTAAAGTTTTGATTTTCCTACTTAGATATTTGTTTTTTACCATACTATGACCAAATTGTCAGCCCCATTTATTGAATAGTGCATCTTTACCCCATTGATTTGCAGTACTACCTTTGTCAAATAACATGTTCCCATAAATGAGTGGGTCCATTTCAGAGATCCCTATTCTATTCTGTCGATAGATTTTTCTATCTCTGTGCCAATGCTATACTGCCTTAATCACTTACTTTATAATAAATCTTGACATCTGGTCAAGTGTGCTCCCATCTTCTTCTTCTTCATAATTGTCTTGATTTCTTAGCTATTTTTTCTTCCACATAAATTTTGTGACCAGGTGGTCAAGTTTCATAAAAAACCCTGTTAGGATTTTTGTTGGAATTATATTGAATTAACAGGTTCATTTGGGAAATACTGAAATCTTGACAACATTGGCTTTTCTCAGTGTTTACCATGGTATATCTCTCTATTAAAATCTTCTTTAATATCTTTCAATAAAGTTTTAGAATTTTCCAACATAAGTTTTGTACAAATTTTGTTAGATTTATCATAAGTTTTTTCCAGTTTTGGTTGCTATAGTAAATGCTATCTTTTATTAAAATTATATTTTCTGAATTTTCGTTAATGGTGTTTAACAACAGCTACAAACTATGACATGTGAGCTAAATCCTAGCTTGTGAGGCATGTTGCTATATGGTCGGTCCATCGTGGACACACAGGCTCAGTACAACATATGACCACTTTATTACTTATGCAGCACTCTCTTGAGCATCTGTTGATCATGTGCTTTTCCTTTGATTCTTTGATCATTGCATATCACAGTATGAAGAATCATTAGAACAAATGAAATGTATTTGTATTTTTCTTCCTGTTTTCTATCTTTCTTCTTCCATCCTCGGATAATGAGGCCTCAACTCTATTCAACCACACAAAGTTATCAAATTAAAATGAACCTCTTGGCCATAACTACAAGGATATCCCTGCATATTTCTGAGCTGAGATTGGCTAAGTGGTGCCCATTCATGTTCCACCGCAGGAATTTCTGCATGTGGTTTCCTAGAGTCACAGGTGAGAGAGGTAGGGGAGAGCACACTGCCTGGCCCGAGCCCCGCAGGCCCGTGCAGGTGGATAGAGGGGCGGTATGTACATTACTCACGGAAGACAGCATCGTGTCAGCAGTGAGTGACCGGAAGGAGAATTAGTGTCACTTGGCACATCAAAGTTTTTGCAGGTGTGGGAGCACTGAAGACTATTCTGGGCAGGAAATTTTCTCTCTGAGCTACGGCAGAACATTGGCAAAGCCATGGTACTGGCAAAAGATAGCAGAAGCTCAGCAGATTCAGTGGACACCCAGAAAAGGGCTGGGAGAGAGCTGGGTTGGTGGCAGCACGTAATGTGTGTTGATTTATTCCTGAACACTTGTGAGAAGCCACTGTGGATTTCTCAGAGTCACTTAAGGTCTGGAGTGGCGGTGGGGAGCACTTTGCCAGGGACAATTTTGTGTTTAAATGCTAATGTAACCTTAGGCTGTTGGGGTTGGAGAATTAGGACACTATCTTAATATATGCAGCATTTTAAGTGCTTGTTTATTTGAATAAAAGCTTTTGCATGTAAATAACAGTGTTGTAGGCCATCAGACTTACTAGGGAGCTGTTTGGTGCATTTGATATTTTCCAGCACATTTTTTCACCATAGGCCATGCTTTGGCAATTACATTGCAGAGAAATAATGAATGGAAAACACAATTGGGGATTCTTTTGCTTTGTTCTTGATTTCCTTGATAATCCTGCATCCAACTCTCAATGTGTCAGACACTAAATCTTTTTTTTTTTTTTTAATTAGAGAAGTTGTAGGTTTACAGAAAAATCCTGCATAAGATACTGGATTCCCATATATCTCCCTATTATTAACACCTTGCATTGGTGTGGAACATTTTTTACAACTGATGAAAGCATGTTTTTATCTTGTACTATTAACTATAGTCTATGGTTAAACTGAGGGTTCACTGTGTTGTGCAGTGTCTTGGATTCTTTTTTTTAAATTTGTATTCTAATAACATATATATAACCTAACAGTTCCCCTTTTAACCAAATTCAAATATATAATTCAATGCTGTTAATTATGTTCACAATGTTGTGCTATCTTAACCACCAATCACTACCAAACTTTTCCGTTGTCCCAAATAGACACTGTACATTTTAAGCCTTAACTCCCTACTCCCTATCCCCTCCCTGTCCAGTGGTAACCTATATTTTATGTTCTGCCTCTTTGAGTTTGCTTTTTCTATTTATTTTATATCAGTGAGATCATACAATATTTGTTCTTTTGTGAATGGCTTATTTCACTCAACATGATGTCTTCAAGGTTCATCTATGTTGTCACGTGTAACAGAACTTCATTCCTTTGTGTGTATATACATTTTGTTTATTCATTTATCAGTTGTTGGATAGTTGGGTTGCTTCCATTTTTTGGCAATTGTGAATAATGCCACTATGATACATCTGTTCTAGTCCCTGCTTTAAATTTTTGGGAGTGTATACCTAGGAGTGGGATTGCTGGGTCATATGGCAATTCTACTTAACTTTGTGAGGAACTGCTAAATTATTTTCCACAGTGGCTGTACCATATTACATTCCCACCAGCAATGAATGAGTGTTCCTATTTCTCCACATCCTCTTCAATACAGGTAATTTTTTTTGTTTTGTTTTGTTTTGTTTGGTTTGAATAGTAGCCATTCTAGTGGGTATGAAATGATAGCTCATTGGGGTTTTGATTTGCATTTCCCTAATGGCTAGTGATGTTGAACTTCTTTTCATGTGCATTTTGGCCATTTGTATGTCTTCTTTGGAGAAATGTCAACTCATGTCTTTAGTCCATTTTTAAATTGTATTGTTCGTCTTTTATTGTTGAGTTGTAGGGTTTCTTTATATATTCTGGCTTCCAAACATTTTCTCCCATTGTGTAGGTTGTTGTTTTACTTTGAGGTTCAAATGTTTTTAATTTTGATGAGGTCCCATTTATCTATTTTTCTTTGGTTGTTTGTGCTTTGGTTGCCTCCCCAGCAAGAATGTAAAATGATAAGACCAAGCGGTTTGATGGGTTGAGCCCTCTACCATAGGTTTTACCCTTGGGAAGACGGTTGCTGCAAAGGAGAGGCTAGGCCTGCCTATAATTGTGCCTAAGAGTCTCCTCCCGAATGCCTCTCTGTTGCTCAGATGTGGCCCTCTCTCTCTAGCTAAGCCAACTTGAAAAGTGAAATCACTGCCCTCCCCCCTACATGGGATCAGACACCCAGGGGAGTGAATCTCCCTGGCAACGTGGAATATGACTCCTGGGGAGGAATGTAGACCTGGCATTGTGGGACGGAGAACATGTTCTTGACCAAAAGGGGGATGTGAATGGAAATGAAATAAGCTTCAGTGGCAGAGAGATTCCAAAAGGAGCCAAGAGGTCACTCTGGTGGGCACTCTTACGCACAATATGGACAACCCTCTTTAAGTTGTAAAGAATTGGGGTAGCTGGTGGTGGATACCTGAAACTATCAAACTACAACCCAGAACCCATGAATCTCAAAGACAATTGTATAAAAATGTAGCTTATGAGGGGTGACAATGGGATTGGGAAAGCCATGAGGACCAAACTCCACTTTGTCTAGTTTATGGATGGATGAGTAGAAAAATAGGGGAAGGAAACAAACAAACAAACAGACAAAGGTACCCAGTATTCTTTTTTACTTCAATTGCTCTTTTTCACTTTAATTATTATTCTTGTTATTTTTGTGTGTGTGCTAATGAAGGTGTCAGGGATTGATTTAGGTGATGAATGTACAACTATGTAATGGTACTGTGAACAATTGAATGTACGATTTGTTTTGTATGACTGCATGGTATGTGAATATATCTCAATAAAATGAAGATAAAAAAAAAAAAAAGACCAATTGAATTTGCACGTTACCAAAAAGCTGCTGACCTTTGGAATTTTTTTCCAAAAAGCCAATCCTATTAGCAGTTCTTTTCAATTACCACATTTTTATTTAACAGATAAAAGATTAGCATTTAGATTCTTTTCTGATTTTAAGTGGTGTTTTGGACTACTAAATTTGATGTATGGAAATTAATAATATATGAAATATAATGTAGGATGACTAGCTATTGTGTTTTTACTAGTTGTTAATCATACCATTTCCTGTAGTGTGTAAGATCTATCTGTTGTAGGAGGTAGATTTCCTGTGTTTAAATAAAGAGTTTTTGTTTAGGAAAAAAAAAAAAAAAAAAAAGGAAACCATTGCCTAACACAAGGTCCTGAAGATGCTTCTCTATGTTTTCTTTAGGAATTTGATAATTCTGGCTCTTATATTTAAGTCTTTAATCCATTTTGAATTGATTATTGTATATAGTGTGAGGTGGAGGTTCACCTTCATTCTTTTGCAAATAGAGATCCAATTTTCCCAGCACCATTTGTTGAAGAGACTGTTTTTCCCAATTGAGTGGTCTTTGCCCGATGCCCAAAATCAATTGGCCATAAATGTGAGGGTTGAATTCTGAACTCTCAACTTGATTGTACTGGTCTATATGTCTGTTATTGTGTTAGTACTATGATAGTTTGAATACTGTAGCTTTGTAGTAAGTTTTAAGATTGGAAAGTGTTAGTCCTCCAACATCATTCTTCTTTTTCAAGATGGCTTTGGCTATTTGGGCCCTTTACCCTTCCATTTAAATTTGATGATTGCCTTCCATATCTGCAAAGAAGGTTGCTGGAAGTTTTGTTGGGTTTCTGTTGAATCTGTAAAACACGATAGCATTAGTCTTCTAATCCAGAAACATGGAATGTCCTTCCATTTATTTAGGTCTTCTTTGGTTTCTTTTAGCAATGTTAGTAGTTTTCTGTGTACAACGCCTTTGCATCCTTGGTTAGATTTAGTGATGTTAGCCTGGTAGAATGAATTATAGAGTGTTCCCTCCTCTTCAATTTTTTGGAAGAGTTTCAGCAGGATTGGTGTTGATTCTTCTTGGAAATTTTGGTAAAATTCCCCTTTGAAGCCATCTGGTCCTGAGCTTTTCTTTTTTTGGGAGATTTTTTGATTACTGATTCAATCTCTTTACTAGTTATTTGTTTGTTGAGATCTTTTATTTCTTCTTGAGTCAGTGTAGGTAGTTCGTGTGTTTCTAGGAAGTGTGTGTGTGTGTCTGTGTGTTTGTGAGTAAACTCTTTATCAAAGAAGATATCTGGACAGCAAATAAGTATATGAAAAGATGATCAACATCATTGGTCATTAGGGAAAGGCATAAAAAGCCAGTGCACTCAGGAATGTCAGGTAGGCAGCTGCCTCCTTCAACTGCTAGTAAGGCCCCAACCCCAGCAAGTGAGGCTCACGGACTCACAGTGCCTGTGGCCTTCCTTGCTGCCACTATTGTTCTAGGCTTCCTGTATTAGATAAGTCATCATCACTGAACAAGGAAAATAGCTGGATAGAGTCCTCTACTCTTCTATGGGCTAAGGTTAAAATCAACTTGGCATTTGAGTTCATATCTCTTCTCGTGGGCCAGCAGTTTCTATAAAGCAGAAAGAAAGGCACTTTATACACTTCCCCAATTGCAGCATGATGCAATATAGGACATAGGGCTTTTAGAGACAGGCAGAGATGAGGATGAAGGCCTGCTGAAATCCTGGGAAAGTCACTGATCCTCTTTGAACCTCACCTTCCTCGTGTAAAAAACAGAGCACTTAAAAAGAGCAGATGCTGCTGGATGCCTACCTAATCCAATAGCCTTATTCCCTCCTTTCTTGCTAGTAGCCAGGAAGTTTTTCATTTCATCTATATTATTTAATTTGTTGGCGTACAATTGTTTGTATTATCCTCTCACATCCTTTTTATTTCTATGAGGTTGGTGGTAATATACCCCTTTTCCTTTCTGATTTTAATTATTTGTGCTCTCTCCCTTTTTTCCTTCATCAGTCTAGCTAAAGATTTGTCAGTTTTATTGATCTTTTCAAAGAACCTATTTTTGTTTGTTTATTCTCTCTATTGTTTTTTCTTTATTCTCTATGTCATTTATCTTTCCTCTAATCTTTGTTATTTCCTTCCTTCTCACTTTTGGTTTAGTTTGCTCTTCTTTTTCCAGTTCTTCCAGTTTTGAGGTTAAGTCTCCGATTTTAAATCTATCTTCTTTTTTAAGGTAGCATTTAATTATAAATTTCCCTCTCTGCATTGCCTTCACTGCATCCCATAAGTTTTGGTATGTTGTATTTTCATTTGCATAAAGTATCAAGATATTTCCTAATTTTGCTTCTGATTTCCTCTTTAACCCATTGGTTATTTAAGAGTACATCATTTAATTTCCACATATTTGTCGATTTTCCATTTCTCCCTCTGTTATTGATTTCTGGTGTCATTCCATTGTGGTCAGATAAGTTACATTGTATGACTTCAATATTTTTTAATTTATTGAGACTTGTTTTGTGACCTAAGATATGGTCTATCCTGGAGAATGATCATGTACATTTGAAAAGAATGTATATTTGTTGTTGGGTGAAGTGTTCTATATAGGTTTAAGAGCAGTTGACTTAGAGTAGTGTTCAAGTCTTCTATTTCCTTTTTGCTCTTCTGTCCAGATGTTCTATCCATTAGTTAAAGTGGTGCATTTAACATCTACTTTTAATGTAGAAACATCTATTTCTCCCTTCAGATCTGTCATATTTACTTAATATATTTTGGGGCTCTATTCTTAGGTGCATATATATTTAAAATAGTTACATCTTCTTATTGAATTGACCCCTTTGTCAGTATGTAATGACCATGTTTGTCCCTCATAACTGTTTTCTATTTAAAGTCTGTTTTATCTGATATTACTATAGCTACCCCTGCTCTCTTTTGATTACTACTTGCATAGCATATTTTTTTTCCACCCTTTCACCTATAAATAAAACCTATTTATGCCTTTGCATTTAAGGTCTCTTGCAGATGGCATATAGTTGGATCATGCTTTTTTATCCATTCTGCCAATCTCTGCCTTTTGACTGAAGAGTTTAATCCATTTAAATTTAAAGTCATTACTGATAACGCAGGACATTCTGCCATTTTGCTATTTAGTCTTTTAAAATATGACCTTTTGTCCCTCAATTCTTCCATTAATGCCTACTTTCATATTTATTTTTTTGTATTGTACCATATTGAGTCCCTTCTCATTTCTATCTGTATATATTTTTCATGTATTTTCCTTGTGGTCACCATGGGGCTAAAATTCAACATCCTAAGTATATAAGAATCGTATCTGATTTGATTGTAATAGCATACACATACATTGTTTCTATACCCTCTCTTCCCCCACCTTTTTTTCATTTGTTACCACTTATGTCTTTACACACTGTATATCCAAAATCATAAATTTATCATTACTTTTCATGCATTTGCATTTTAGCACCTGTAAGAAGTAAGAAGTGAAGTTACATATCCAAAAATACAATATGCTATCAGTGGCATTTATAATTACACAAATGGTTACCTTTACCAGGTGTCTATTTCTTTTTGCTACTTTGAACCACTGTCTAGTGTCCTTTTCATTTCACCACGAAGAACTCCTTTTAACATTGCTTGTAGGGCAGATGTAGTGGTGATGAGCTCCCTCAGCTTCTGTTTATCTGGGAATGTCCTAATCTCGCTCTCATTTTTGTAAGCAGGCCTCATTAGATATAAGACTCTTTGTTGGCAGCTGATTTGTTTCAGCAATTTAAGTATTTCAACCCACTGCCTTCTTGCCTCCATGGTTTCTAATGAGAAATCAGCACTTGATCTTATTGGGACTCTGTAATACCACATTGCTTTTCTCTTGCAGCTTTCAGAACTCTCTCCCTGTGCTTTGCATTCAACAGTGTGATCAATTTATGATGGGGTATAATTTTTCCTCATGTTTATTGTGTTCTTGGATGTGCATATTCATGTCTTTTGCTAAGTTTGGGGAGTTCTCTGACATTATTTATTTGAGTATTCCTTGTGCTTCTTTCTCTCTTTCTTCTGGATCTTCTATAATCAATATATTGGTGCACTTGATGGTGTCTGAAAGGTCTCTTAGGCTACTTTTACTTTTTATAATTCTTTTTCTTTCTGCTCCTCAGCTTGACTCATTTAAATTGTCTTGTTTTAAAGTCCACTGATTCTTTCTTCTGCCAGAGCCAATCTGCTATCGAAACCCTCCTGGGAATTTTTCATTTCAGTTACTTTGGTCTTCAACTCCAATAGTTCTGTTTAGTTCCTTTTTAAAATGTTTCTCTTTATCATGTTTCTCATATTGTTCATTCATTGTTTTTCTGGTATCTTTAGTAATTTTTCTGTATTTTCCTCCATTCCCTGAGCATATTGATTGTTTCCCTGATATTCCTTAGTTCCTTCTTTGTGTTTTCCTTCATCTCCTTAAGCATATTGAATATTTTTTTTTAAAAAGTCTTCTTCTGGTATGTCCACAGTCTGGTATTCCTTGTTGATATTTTTGGATTTCTCTACTCTTCTCTTAGATAGACCATCATTTCCTGTTTGTTTGTCTTGTAATCTTTTTTTGTACACTATATATTTTAATACTTTAAAATGTTGACTCTGGGATTTATTCCCTGAGATATCTGCTTCTTGAGTTTGTAACAAACTGGTGATATGACAGAGATTTTCTTGAGTGTCAGGAGCTAACAATACCAAGCAAACCTAAGCAAAAAAACACCTTTTGCCATCTTTGCAAAATTGCTCTGTGTTGGCTGGTGCTCTACATCAGAGTTCAGCCCTTCTATCAGGAAGATCTGCTCAAGTTGAATGCAAAGTGCAGGGTGCTCCCTGTTTTATCTAGACCTGTGTCTTGTGCTGGGTTTCTGCTTACTAGTGGCTTAGGAGTTCCTCTGTTTGCAGGAGTTAGAAACTCTCTCTACTTCCCAGGAAATAGACCTTCTGTCTCTCTTGGGTATTGCACTGCAAGACTTAAAGCAGCTAAGACTTTGGCCCAGGCCATCAGCCTCAATTGTTTCTTATACTGCTTTTGTCAGGTGGGAAAATTCTGGGAGGGGATGTGTTGGAGAGGAGTTTCCCAAGTCAGTCTTTCTCAGCTGGTTCATGGTCAGGGATCCACAAAGGAAGGGCCAGTCCCAAACTGCCCCGGGGAGGGGTTGAGGGAGTGGCCAGGAAGGGTATCAGGAGCTTCTTCCACAGCTCCCCAAAGCTGCACTTTCTTTACTCAGTCCCTGGCCTGCAAATGCAGCCCTTCAGCTCTCCTCCACAGCTCTGAGGGAGAATAGCATCTTTAAGTTCCCTCTGCACCTTTATCCAGGGCAGGTTGGAAGAGTGTCTCCCCTCAGATCCTGGCCCCCAATGATCCAAAGCAGCTAATCAAAAACAGTGATTAGCAATCAGCCTGCACCCTCCCTGGATCTTGGGGAAGTGGATTTTTTGTCACTTTCTGGCACCAGCAAGCTACTTTAGGGGCCGGACCCCACTGCTGCCCGCCATGAGAGTAGGTGCTGTGCGATGGTAATTGCTGTGCAGAGAGAGCAGTTTACTGGTATTTGCCATAATTTACCAGCCTCTTCCTTCCACTCTTCCCTAGGTGCTGTACAGTGTTCTATTGGATGCTCAAGTTTCAATATAGTTGATTCAGACAGTTCCTGCCTGTTTTAATTGTTGTTTGGGTGGAGGAAGGGATTCCTGGGGTTCCTAGTCTGCCATTATCCCACAATCTTCCAGACACTAAATCTTAATTCTTTCCTCTTTCTACAAAAATTGAAGGTACTTTCCACTGGGTTCTATCATCACTGGTTGACAGCTATGAGTTCTGCAGACTGGATGGAAGAACCCAGCAGTATCTTTGTGTCTCTGAATGTGATTAACTAAATTTTCAAATATTCAATGAAACCACAGATAGACTTGGCCAAGCACTCTTCCCTCTGAATTTTTGAAAATATGAATGTCTTGAGAAATGTATTGCATATGTTCTTCATTCATTTAACACTAAATGTTCCACATCGTGCATTATAGGAGTTAGACACTGTCCAAAGAGCTTATGGAATCACTTTTAAAAATGTTCTTCTACAAAAACAGGAAGTCATAATATACCAAATGTCAAGTGTTGAGAGAAGTTGGATTAGATGTAAAACTTTCAAATTCATAAATTTTGAACTGGTTCTAAATCACAGCATGATGAGTTCCCTAGTTTCTAATTATTTTTTGTCTTCCATTTTCATGGGTGTATGTGTACACAGTGCACATTTCTTATGCACTCTAAAGCACAGTGATGAGAAGAAGAAATTTCTATGTTATGATTACACTGGATTTGAGGAGGATAGAAAAAATGATCTTGGAAATTTAAAATGGATGACGTTCAATCCTCTATGAGCAATGTGACTTTGGTCCTGTTCTTTGTCACTTTGTTGAAGCCACTGAAATGGGGGACATCTATACTTACTGATTTACCTTAAGGATGTATTTCATAGATTACTTAAGATTTCATAGATTATTGAAAAGAGTGCTTTGTGAAGATAATAAAAAGTGATCCTATGATTTTTATTTGGGGATGGGGGGCTTGGAAATGTTCTAATACCTGAAAACAGCAAAAAATATGATATAACCACTTTGCTTCATATTTTCTTTAGGGACTGATGAAACTGTACAAGATAAATCAAAGAACAAAAAGATCATTTTTGGAGTATTAAGGCACTGTCTTCACAACAACACCCCAAACTTTAAAGTGATTACTATAGTTTAGTTAATAAAAATTTGACTAAGGGCTTATTATGTGGCAGGTACTATGTGCACTTGTAATACAAAGATGAATTTGAAATGGACCTTACCCACAAGGAGTTAACAGTTGAGTGAGAAAGACACAACTAAATCGTGGTCATGTTGTGCCCAACAATAAGAGTGTATACATGGTGCAGACATCACACAAAGGAGGGCAGGATTAATCCTGTCTGAGGTGGTGAGAGGATGGAGAGGAAATGAACAGCATCTGGCACTGTCCCTAGCACACAGTAGGTGCTTAGTAAGTGTTAGTTCCCTTCTTCCCTTCCTTTAGATATAATGTATTGACCTTGATATATAAGGATTATGATGCCAGTGGCCAAATATCAAGTGGGTATGGATTTGGAATTCTTTCCTTTTGGAGTGGTGATGTTAGTAGTGGAGCCTCCATATTTCAAATTGTAAGCCAGCTTACCTATATTTATAAATTTTTTGACCAGTTGACTTGGGTAAGCTATGAACAAGGAACAGACCCACAAATCTATACTCCACTAAAAATAAACATGGCCCCTGACATAAGGGACCACATTTGCTGAAGGTTCTTGGGCCATGATTCTGGTTTTGTTTGGTTTCAGCAGTGTGGAAGCCTGCCAAAATTCTAAAAGCAGTAATTATTAAACTTTTCCTAAGCACCTCAAGAGCTTGTGGGTGAAGATTTATTTGTGGGGATTGGGAGTGTGGAGGGTTGGAAGGGGGGAGTGGAGAGAGATACTTTGCAGTAATCCACTGCAAACACAAAATGTATGAAGTCTCAAGTCAACTTAGAAGATGATTACAGTCCAGTTCACTTCATAATGTATCCATTTGTTTATATAAATATGAAAATACAGCTTTACGTTACTCACCAGGTTAAATGACTTCACACCTTGAATCAGTAAGTAGAACTGATGGCTAAGGAAGGCAAGCTCTATTTATCCTGTGGTCTCCCAACTTTGGGTTCACTATTTTGAGCAACTTCATTTTAAAGAAAGCAATAATAAGCATTTAAATAACACAGATAGTGTGATCAGTTAATGAACTGATGTGGCTTCATTACACATTCCTCATTTCCCACTTGTCCTATCTTTTGAAGTGTTCTGGCCACTCATTTTAGTTCAAGAATAAGGCATAGAATCTGTTCTCACTTCAGTTGCACAGACATCAAGATCTCATACATGATAGGGTGGAACGTATCTCTCATATCCTTCTCTTCTTAGAATCATCCCATTCTTGCTTCTCTCATTACTCCTCTATTTATCTCTTCCCACTTTTCAAAGTATTTTCCACATATATTTATAATTTCATGATTCTATAAGGTATTCAGGACCAATGATAAATTAAGGCTTAGCTAGGTTAAATGATTTACTCAAAGCTGCCTTCATTCTAAAATATTTACTCTAAATCTACCCTGTACCAGACACCATACAATGAACCAAAGGCACAAAGGTGAACCAAATGTAATCCCTGCCCTAAAAGAGGAGACATTAAAGTAAACACACAATTATAGGATCAAGGGATAAGTACAATAATGGGTGTTAAGCAGAAGGCACTAAATGTAAACCTTAGGGAAGCTACTAATCCAAATTTATGAGGTGGTGCCAGTAAAGAAAAGCCTCATGGCCTAAGTGGTATCTAAACTGAAATCTGAAGGACAGCAAGGATTAATGAGATAAAGATGACACTGCGGTGGATGAAACTGTAGACAAGAAACAGCAATCTGCAAAGGCTGAGAGTGAAAGGAAATATGATGCCTCAGGAAGCTGCTGTTAGCACAGTGTATGAAGTGTGACAAGCAGGCAAGGCCACCATGTTTACTTACACAAGTTGAGCCTGAGCTACTCCATAGAGCAGTACATGGACTAGGATGTGAACGGTGCCCCCTAGAGTTGAGCAACATGGCTTTCCTGTAGGAAGAGTGTGGGTGGGGAGATTAGAGAAGCAGGCTGTGGCCAGATAACCCTTGAAAACCTTGCATGCTGAGTTGTTTGGATAAAGACTGGAGGCTCTTTAGAAAGATCATTTTGTCTGGGGGTGGAGAATGTATTCAGGGAAACCAGTTAGGAGGGTGTTCCAATAAGGCAGGAAGGAGGTCTTGGCAGTTGTGATCATAATAAGAAAAACGAAGAAGACAGAACTGATCAGACTTCATAATTGGCAGGAGGGGACAGGTGCGAGGAAAAGGAGGAGTGGAGGATGCGCCCCAGCTTTCAGTCTTAGACAACTGGGTCCATGGTGAGGCCATTTACGGATATGGGGAACACAGGAGGATGAGTGAACTTGGAGGAAGATTATTGATTCCAGTTTGGACATGCAGCATGTGAGATATATAGGTGTTTTTGAGACATATAAGAGAAAAGTAGGCAGTTGGATATATGGGTCTGGAGCTCAGGAGCAATGTGGTGGGCCTAAGGCAAAGATGGCATGGTGACGTCACGATGTACCTGCCTGGAGCTGCGGTTTCAGGGGAGTGGGCTCAGGGGCTCTAGTTGGAGTGGGTTGAGGAGGTGAGGAAGGATAAAAGAGACATCCCTTTTCAGAATTTTGGCTGTGAAGGATAAGAGCAAGGGGCTGTTAATTTTGTGAATTCATGAATCATTTTTCTTGAGGAGGGTTAAGAATTGTTCCCCAGATTCTAGTATCCGGTGAAGTTGAAGGACGTCCGTTGCACCATGTTAAAATACCTCATCGAGGTTTTCTCTTTTAATGGTGCTTGATGCTCTCATCTATTTCATCTCTTTGTGTTTTACTGAGGGCTTCTCTTCTTTCCTCCCTACTCCCATTCCTTTGTATTCTAAGGTGAATCTTATTTTCTCAGCCTCCACTGTGCTCTTTGATTTATTTTTTCCAGGAGAGCTGTCCAAGGAAGGAAAATAAATAGAATAGGATTAAAAAGCCACAGTAAACAATGGAAGTTTTAACCCCGGACAAATGCAATATTCATTTTATCAGTGCTTTCCAGATAAACTTTAAATACTTTCTTTCTAAATCATCATCATGACTGACCTCTTTCTACTTGTTCTGCTTCTGAAAATACTTTTGTGCTGCTGATTTTTACACTTTAGAGGGGAAGTGGTATTTTGGGTAGGTATTTAAAGAAAAAATCTCAGTGTATGTGAGCAACCAGGGCCTGGGGCCCCGGGGGGCCCCACTGGGGGGCCCCACCCCGCCCCCTCCTCCATTACGAGATACAAGCAGCTGCCTACATCACCAGGCAACAGGCTCCTCCCACCCCTCAGCAGGAAAAGCGTTAAATCTTCCCTCCTCTAATCACTGTTAGTAACCAAAGCTCGGGAGACCTTGCTGTAACCAAATCTTGAGAGAAACTCTGTTGTCACAATCCTTTATAAGCACCCCCCATTCCCACTCCTTGCACGCTTCTCTCTCTCTGCGGAATTGCGGAAAGCTGACTTTACTCTCCCCAAACCCGCTGCCAACGGGAGAAGTTGTCTCCTATTGTTTCAGTCTCTAATTAAACTCATGGGTAACTCCGTGCCAGGTGTATTCTTTAGTCTTGGGGCTAATTTGGGTTGGAATAGTATATATTGAGTAAAATTGCCATGTTCCCACTTAATGTTCCCTCCAATTGCATACTTTTAAACTCAAATAGTTTGCAAATGTTTATTGAATTTATACTTAACAGCTACTATTATAGGGGAGACCAAAGAAGTATAAGGCACGGTTGGTGCCTGATGGAATTTTATAATACAATGAGGGAAATAACATGTATACAAAATAAAATATAAGAAACGAAAGAAGACTAACATTCATAAAACAAAGACAACAGATGAATAATAGTATATGAACAATGAAGTACTTAACTGAAGATACTCATTGTAAGTATATTCGAGGGTCAAGGAAAGTAAAGATCAAGAGCCAATGAAGACATTCCCTGATTACTTTAAAATATTATTCAAAATACTTAGTTTTTCAGTTCTAAGATGTCGTCTTCCCACATTTTAGTATAATTAACACATAATAATAACTTAATATTAAACTTGCACTTGCCATGTACTGTTATAAGAGCTTTACATGTGTTGACCCATTTAATATGGTCATTAATGGGGAGAAATATTTCATCTTATTTCCCCTTTGTTATGGACTGAATCTCTCCCCCCACAAAGATGTGTTCAACTTCCAACCCCAGGTCCTGGTGACGTGAACCCATTTGTAAATGGTTCTTCGAAGATTCTATTAAAATGAGACCAAACTGAAGCTGGGTGGGCCTTACCCAATATGACTGGAGTCCTCATAAGAAAGGAGATTTGGATGCAGCAGTAAGAGTCTGGGGAGACTGAGGAGATGGATCGCCCTGTGACGGAGGCAGAGGTTGAGTTACAGATGCCCTGCGAGCCACACCCAGAACGCTACAGACTTGGAGAAAGCATGCCTGCTGGCACCTTGATTTTGGACTTCTAGCTTCCCAAACTGTGAGATGATAAATTCCTGTTCTTTAAACCAACTAATCTGTGGTACTTTGTTATAACAACAAAGTGTTATAACAAAGATTAGAGTGTCTGGTAAACTAAGGCACTCTATTAAACCAGTAGTACAAACTTAAACTCCAAGACTGTTTAGAATTCAGGAACCATGATAGATGCAGGAATAAACATTACACACAGAGATAAATACATTTTCAAACATTACATCCAGAAAATTGTTTAATCTTCTTAGTCTGGATATGGCTAGAACATTGTTTCTGTTTTGTGAGGATCATCTGACACCCATAAGATGCCCTTGGACCTTCTGTAGTTTAATCATTCAGTCAAAGAAACCACAGCTTCAAAATTAGAAGTCTCCAGGCTGAGAAAGCCAGGTCACCGCATTCAGGATTTAACCACATTCAGCAATCATTTACAGGACTCTGCCTGTGGCTTTCACCCAGGTCAGGAAGATGGTTCTGACTTATTTACAAACAGTGGAAGAACTATCTAAACCACCAGGGTAAAATCACAATACATGATTATTTTGGTTTGGATTCCTCAGGAAACAGTCTCTAAGATGGAGATTTGCATGGAGGATATTTACTGGAGTGTGGGTTTAGGGACAATGCCTGTCGAGAATGAGGGAAGAAGGACTGGTCAGAGGGAGACGTGGAGCTGAGTTGCAGCACAGGCCTCAGCTGACCTCAGAGGGAGATCTGGGGTATGATGTCCCTTTGGAGATATCCTGACTTGAGGTAAGGGGACTGGACCTTTGTACCCCTGCATTCACTAGAGATGAACAACCCCAGGGAGAGGTTGTATCCTTGGAAAAGGGAGTCACTTTTGGCAGAGAACAATTCCTGGGGAAGACTTAGCTGAGTGCTGTCAGCAGACAATGCTCCCAGCAGTTGGGGGAATGAGAGTGAAAACTGGGTGGCACACCACAGCATACACTAGAGTGATGTATATTCATGTTATACACGCATTTATAGACATATTTATACATTTATGTTTGTACATTTGTATTTATAAAATTTTTAAAAAGATAAATCAAGTAAATAAAATCACAGTGAAATATGATATAGTATATTGGGTGGATTTATTAAAATCATAGGCTATGATCATTATAGTATAGAGGTTCTCAGCATTGCCCCTTAGGGGAGTTTTTGAAATTTGCGGGGCACATTTGGTTATCACAATAAGTGGGGATGTTCCAAGCATTTAATTGGGTAGAGATCAGGGATGCTAGGGGACCTGCAGTGTGGACTTTCGAATGTTCCCCTGGACATTTATGTAGGTGAAAAATCTGTTTGTAATTATCTTGGCCTAGAACTTAACCCATTTTACGTATCAACATCAAGTTTCAGGAGGAGCTAAGATGGCAGCATAGAGAGGAGTGGAAGACTGTTAGTCTCCCCCTGGAACAATTCATAAATGACCAAAAAACTAGTAAATAACCTGGAATAACTGCAAGGAGACAAACGTGACTGTCCACTCATCATCCACCAACCTGAATTGGGAGGAATGCCTGAGATCGCAGTATAAAATCTTAAGTAAAACTGTGGATCTGTGCTGAGAGCCGAGAGCTGACAGCCCCTCCCTCACAGAAGCCTCGTGGTGCTAGAGAGCAGCACTCTCTCAGCCCAGCTCCAACTGGGGTTTTAATGTTAACTGCTCAATACAGACAGCAAATCCTCAACAAGCAGATGGAGGCTTTTGGTGACAACTGACCTTGAGAGAGTCGGGGTACATATCTGTCTCAGGACAGGGAGCCCAGAGGATTGGGTGCTATCTCCAGCTGACGGGTGAATCTGGGAGCTTTTCTGTCCCTTTCTCTCTCTGTGGAGAAAACCTCAGCCGTTTTCAGCCTGCAGCGCTTTGCAGTAAAGACAGCCTCAGCCATTTTAAAATCAAAACACTTTGATCAGCAGAATCAGAGAAACAAAGAACTTATTGATATGCAGCTGACCTCTCTGGAGGGGGCATAGCTTCCCAAGAGGAAAGAGAGGGGCCCAGCTCTACTGCAGGCCTTTCCAGAACCAGACCCCAAAGCCTGGGGGAGGAGAGCCACAGGCCACACCCTCTTATACCAGCCAGTGACAGGCTGACAGGTGCACCTGCCAGGCAGAAAAGCACAGGTGTATCAATCCTCTAAGAAAAACCATCAGGGAAACCAGATACTGAATATTTCCTCCTTCTGTGACCTGAGACTGTTCTCGTCTGGGAAAACCTGATTGGGGTGGCCTAAGAGGTCAGATGTCTAGACAACAGAAAACTACAACCTACACTAAGAAAAACAAAGCTATGGCCCAGTCAAAGGAACAAACATACACTTCAACTGAGATACAGGAATTTAAACAACTAACGCTAAATCAATTAAAAAAGTTTAGAGAATATTTTGCAAAAGAGATAGAGGCTGTAAAGAAAACACTGGGCATACATAAGGCAGAAATTGAAAGTTCAAAAACACAACTAGTGGAATCTATGGAAATGAAAGGCACAACACAAGAGACAAAAGACACAATGGAAATATACAACAGCAGATCTCAAGAGGCAGAAGAAAACACTCAAGAACTGGAGAACAAAACACCTGAAAGCATACATGCAAAGGAGCAGATGGAGAAAAGAATGAAAAAATATGAGCAACGTCTCTGGGAACTTAAGGATGAAACAAAGTACAGGAACGTACATATCATTGGTGTCCCAGAAGGAGAAGAGAAGGGAAAAGGGGCAGAGGCAATAATAAAGGAAATAATCAATGAAAATTTCCCATCTCTTATGAAAGACATAAAATTACAGATCCAAGAATCACAGCATACTCCAAACAGAATAGATCTTAATAGGCCTACGCCAAGACACTTAATAATCAGATTATCAGATGTCAAAGACAAAGAGAGAATCCTGAAAGCAGCAAGAGAAAAGCAATCCATCACATACAAAGGAAGCTTAATAAGACTATGTGTGGATCTCTCAGCAGAAACCATGGAGGCAAGAAGGAAGTGGGGTAATATATTTAAGATACTGAAAGAGAAAAACTGCCAACCAAGAATCCTATATCCAGCAAAGCTGTCCATAAATTTGAGGGAGAGCTTAAAATATTTTCTGACAAACAGACAATGACAGAGTTTGTGAACAAGACACCTGCCCTACAGGAAATACTAAAGGGAGAATTACAGAGTGATAGGAGAAGACAGGAGTGCATGGTTTGGAACACAATTTTGGGAGATGGTAGCACAACAATGTAAGTACACTGAACAAAGATAACTATGAATACGATTGAGAGAGGAAGGTTGGGAGCATGTGAGACACTGGAAGAAAGGAGAAAAGATAAAGAATGGGACTGTGTAACTTGGTGAAATCTACAGTGTTCAACAATTGTGATAAAATGTACAAATGTTCTTTTACGAGGGAGAACAAGCAAATGTCAACCTTGCAAGGTGTTAAAATGGGGAGGCATTGGGGGAGGGATGCAATTAACATAAACTAGAGACTGTAACTAACAGAATCATTGTATTATGCTTCCTTTAATGTAACAAAGGCGATATACCAAGGTAAATGCAGATAAGAAAGGGGATAGGGGAGGCATATTAGACACTTGACATTGGTGGTGTTGTCTGACTCTCTACTCTACTTTGACTTCAGGTTACTTTTCCTTTTGCTACTTCCTAGCTGTCATTTTTTTTCCTCTTTCTTTTGCCTCCCTACCTTCTTTGACTCTCCCTCCTGCCTTGTGGAAGAAATGTAGATGGCTTTATATAGATAGTGGTGAAGGTGGTGAACACATAAATATGTGACATACAGGGAACCCTTGATTGTTTATTTAGGACGGAATGTATGGTGTGTGAACAAAACCATCTTAAAAAAAAAAAAATGGGTTGATGACAAAACCTCAAGGGCAATATACTGAGTGAAATAAGCCAGACACATAAGGACAAATATTGCAGGGTCTCACAGATAAGAACTAATTATAATATGTAAACTCATAGACATGAAATATAAGGTACCAAGATATAGGACGAGGCTTAAGAATGGGGAGCGGTTGCTTAGTATGAGCAGAATGTTCAACTAGGATGAACTTAAATGTTCAGAAATGAACAGAGGTGTCAGTAGCACGATGTGAGAATAACTAACAGTGCCGAATGGCATGTGAATGAAGTGGAAAGGGGAAGCTCAGGGTCATATATGTCACCAGAAGGAAAGTTGGAGGTCAAAAGATGGGAGTGTATAAAACTGAATCCTATGGTGGACGATGTCCATGATTAACTGTACAAATATTAGAAAACCCTTCCATGAACCAGAACAAATGTATGACAATACAACTGGAAGTTAATAATAGAGGGGCATATAGGGAAGAAATATATACCTATTGCAAACTATATACTATAGTTAGTAGTATTTCAACATTCTTTCATAAACAGTAACAAATGTACTATACCAACACTACGAGTCAACAATTGAGGGGGTTGGTTTGGGATATGGGAGGATTCGATTTCCTTTTTTTTTTCTTTTTTCATCTTTTACTTTATTTCTTGTCTGGAGTAATGAAAAATTTCTAAAAATTGAACAAAAATTAAGTGCGGTGATGGATGCACAGCTGTATGAGGGTACCAGGGGCAACTGATTGTATACTTTGGATCTTTGGATAATTGTATGGTATCTGAACAATCCCAATGAAAATTAAAAAGAAAAAAAAACAAAAAAAAAACAAAAAACAAAAACATCAAGTTTCGGCTTTGTTTTGTTGTACACAGTTTAATACTCAGTGGTTTTTCTTTTTGCAGGAATGAAGCTATGGTGTTGAATCAGTCAGGATCTAGTCAGAAAATCAAACTGCATCATTTTAATGGAAATAATTTAATAAGAAGAATTAATTAAACAGGTATTAATAACTCCAGGAAGCAGCTATCACCTTGAGGGCTGGAAAACAAAGGGAAGAAGATGGGGTTATCAGAACTAAAAGCTTGGAACAGATGTCCTTTTCTTGGTGACCTAGTCGGTTATTCCTGAAGGGTTTGAATCCTTAGAATTCCTGCCTTATGTTTTTTTATTATTATTATTATTATTATTATTATTATTATTATTAATTGTAGTAGCATTCTATCAGCACTTACCATAGGACACAGAAAATCCTGACATAATCCTCCCTGTCCCCCAAGGAGCCCTCCCTGTCCCCAGAGCCCTCCCTGCCCCCATTGTGTAGCAGCAAACCAATTTTCTTTTGGTAACTGGATTCAGTCACCTCACTGAGAAGAGTAACCACTTCTTTGCCTGTTGATTCCATAGCATAAGGATCCCAAAGTGGTAAGGTACCGGTCTCAACTTGCAATTCAGTGGAACCATAGTTGTGACCTCTTGTGGAAATATTCCTCTACTGGGAAGTAAGATCTCCAAAGTAACAGAGCTCAGTTATGGGCACTGGAAGCAAAAATTGTCTGAGAGGATCATTAGGTACACTGATGAGAGGAGCCACTTATACTACCATGCCTTAATTCTTGGACCTGTGTATTGTGGGAGAAACAGTACTACACTGCATCCTGCAAGAGGGAACTTCAGTCTTTAAGTGTGTTATTTCCAGTTGCTTTTGGCTGGTGGGGTGTATGACAAGAATGGTAAATTCCCTTTGCATGAGACCATTGCTGCATTTCTTTTGCTGTGATTAGCATCTACAACCAGTTGATTTTCTTTTCATTTCTTTCTTTTTAAAAAATGTTTTGTTTTGAAACAATTTCAAACTTACAGGACAGTTGCAAAAAATAATACAAACACCATACAGAGAATTCCACATTCTCCCTGCCCCTCACATACTCAGTTCCACCCATTTGAACATTTTATCTATCATCTAACATTCTATCAATCCATCTATCTATATCTATATCTACCTACTTACCTACCTACCTATCTAATCTGTCTACTGAATATTTGAGAGCAAGTTGCGTACCACACTCCTTGAACACATAATATCCACGTACATTTCCTATGAACAAGGATATTCACTTACATAATCACCTAAAGTGCAGTTTCCAGTTCCAGAAATTTATCACTGATATAAAACTTACATTATATATTCCAATTTTTTCTTATGTCTCAATAATGTCCTTTTGGACCTTTTCTCCTCCATTCTTAGATCCCATCCAGTATCATATATTGCATTGAATTGTCATTATCTCTTTAGTTTTTCTTTAACAATCAGTTGATTTTAAGTAAAGGAGATTACCCTGGATAATGTGGTTGGGCTTCATCCAATCAGTGAAGCCTTAAGAGCAAAAAACAGGTTTTCCAGTACAACATCAATTCCTCTCTGAGTTTCCAGCCTGCTGGCCTGCCTTACAGATTTCAGACTTGCCAGACCCCACAAGTGTGTAAACTAATTCCTTAAAATAACTCCATATACACACACATACATACATCCGTTGGTTCTGTTTCTCTGGAGAACCCTGACAGATACACTCCCTATAGCATCCCTATTTGCCACAGACTTCAAGGACCATTGGATTCCTCTGAGTTATATGGTACAGAGCCTTCTTTTTTCTAATTTCTAATGAAAAATTCCACCCTTATGGGTTAGTCAGTAAATGGGTAAGAGTACCATACTTGTATGTGGTATATATTGCTTCCAAAATCCAAAAAGGTCCAACAAATGTCATGTCTCTTTTTTAGTGTTTGATGGTGCAAAGTACAGCAATTTTTCTTTCACCTTGGAGGGGATGTCTCAACATCTTCCAGCACTGGACCTCCAGAAACGTCACTGAAGATGGTGAATTTTCTTGGGGTTTATACCCTATCTTCTAGCTCACATGTGTCTTATTAAGGAACCTAAACTAACTGCTAGTTCCTATTCATTGGGAATAGAAAGTAATCAGGAAGTTTTCTTTAATATAGTGGTCAAGATCTCTGTAGACTAGATTATGGCAAAGAGTAGGAGAGTTTACATCCCATAGGCAAGACAGTGAAGGTGTCCTACTGGCCTTGTCATATGAAAGAAAATGGTTGTGGTGCAAATTGGAGTAGATAAAAAAGCATTTGCTTTATCAATAGATGCATACCAGTTGCTTAGGGCTGTGTTGATTTGCTGCAGTAAAGAAAGCAAACATAGAACAGTGGTTGCAATTGGAGTTACCATCTGATAAAATTTACATAGCTCATAGCTATTCTTAAAGATCTATCTGCCTTTTGCATAGGCCAAACTGGTGAGTTAAATGAGGATGTGATAGTATCACCCTCCCTGCCTCTTCCAAAACTTTTTATGGTTATACTAACTCTACATTTGTCCGGAGATGTGGTGTTGCTTTTGGTTCTGTACTCCTGTAGAAAAAGGAAATTCCAGAGGCTTTTGCTCAGCCTATACTACCGCAATAGTCTTCACTCTAAAGGTCAGAGAAGTAATGAGGGGATTCTGCCAGTTATTATATCTATTCTAATTATATGGTCAAGAAGTAAGGAAACAACCACAGGGTGGCTCTGCAGACTGACTGGATCCACTGTAAATTTGGCTTGGTTGAAGACTCCATTGATCACCTGACCTCCCGTTTTAGTTTCCTAGGCTGTGTAAGCAATACCATGAAATGGGTTGGGTTAAACAATGTGAATTATTCACTCATGGTATTGAGGCTGGGAAAATGTCCAAATAAGGCATTATCAAGGTGATGCTTTCTCCCTAAAGACTGTGACTTTCTGGGGCTGGCTGCCAGTGAACCTGGGGTCCTTAACTTGTCACATAGCAAGGCACATGGCGATATCTCCTGGTTTGTTCCTTCTCTTTCAGGTTCCGTTTCAACTTCTTGCTTCTTCTCTCTGTCTGAATTTCATTCCCCTTATAAGGACTCCTGTAATAGGATTAAGACCCAGCCTGATTAAGGTGGGTCATAACTTAAGTAACCTAATCAAAAGGTCCTATTTACAATGGGTTCATACCCACAGGAATGGATTAAATTTAAGAACATGTTTTTTCCTGGGATACATACAGCTTCAAACCACCACACCACCATAAGTCTCCACTTCGATTGCACTTGGGTTGTACTGGTTTGTATATATTATGTCCCCCAGAAAATGCCACATTCTTTGATGCAATCTTGTGGGGGCAGACGTATTAGTGTTGATTAGATTGGAATTCTTTGATTGAGTGTTTCCATGGAGATGTGACTCAGTCAACTGTGAGTGAAATGTGTGATTGGATAATTTCCATGGAGGTGTTACCCCGCCCATTCAGGGTGGGTGTTAATTGGATCACTGGAGTCCTATAAAGGAGTTCACAGACAGAAGGACCAGAGAGCAACTGAGAGTGACATTTTGAAGAGGAGCTGGAGCTAAGAGAGGACAAAATGCCCCAAGAGCAACATTTTGGAGAATGCCGTTTTGAAACAGAACCTGGGAGCAAGCGGACACCAGCCACGTGCCTTCCGAGCTAACAGAGGTTTTCCAGATGCCAATCCATCCTTCAGTGAAGGTACCCGTACTGGTTTGTATATATTATGTCCCCCAGAAAAAGCCATGTTCTTTGATGCAATCTTGGGGGTCAGACGTATTAGTGGGGATTAATTTGGAATGTTTGGACTAGGTTGTTTCCATGGAAATGTGCCCCACCCAACTGTAGGTGATAACTCTGATTGGATGATTTCCATGGAGGTGTGGCCCTGCCCATTCAGCATAGGCCTTGATTAGTTTACTGGAGCCCTATATAAGCTCAGACAGAAGGAGCAGGTTTGCTACAGCCAAGAGGGACACTTTGAAGAACGCACGGAAGCTGAGAAAAGAGCTTCAGCTTACAGAGACATTTTGGAGATGGCCTTTGAAAGCAGACTTTTGCTCCAGAGAAGCTAAGAGGAGGACAAATGCCCCAAGAGCAACTGAGAGTGATATTCTGAAGATAAGCTGAAGCCTAGGGAGGAATGTCCTGGGAGAAAGCCATTTTGAAACCAGCACTTGGACCAGAGGCCAGCCATGTGCCTTTCCAGCTAACAGAGGTTTTCCAGACACCATTGGCCATCCTCCAGTGAAGGTACCTGATTGTTGATGTGTTACCTTGGACACTTTATGGCCTTAAGACTGTAACTGTGTAACCAAATAAACCCCCTTTATAAAAGCCAATCCATTTCTGGTGTTTTGCATTCCAGCAGCATTAGCAAACTGGAACATGGATCCTCAGGAATTATTATCTATTCAGTACCAGTGTCTAGTAATCCCTAAAATATCTGGGTATTTCTTTTTCCCAGGACCCAGTCACTCTAGAAAATTGCATCAGGTCCCTTTGGGGAAGGTTTGGATGCAGACTTGTGTGTATATATTGATGGCAATGCTGCAGGGTCTTTCCTCAAGGGGACCAGCTTCCCCTTTGATAAGGGGCTTTGTGTCCATGAACTGGCATGGGTATGGAAAGTATATGAGAAGGGTGATTTTTCTTTTTCTTTTCTTTTCTTTTCTTTTTGGCTCAAGTCAGGTTTTAGGCCAGCATACCTCAATATTTGTTTCTTGTTATAAAGATCCAGGAATAGTTCAGAAGTCTGCCCATCATTTCATTCTGAGGACCACCCTGACCAATTAGCCACTGCCAAAGAATTTATAGGTCAAGACCTTTGCTCACTACCTTGTCCCTGATGCCCATGATGAAAAAAAGTGGGTCTTGAGTGCATCCTCCAAAATAAATAATTTATTATCACGCTTCTGAAAGAAGGCTGCATTTAAGTGGACAATTTAGTTACTTACAAAGCTAAGGTGGCATTAGTTAATAGAATACCAACAGCAGGGAAAAACTGTCTCATTGGTGCAACAAAAGCAATAGACTGTATTTGAGAGAGGCTTGCAGAGGAAAAATTTTGTTCCCATGCATCACTGACTATAGAGGAGAAGCCAGGAGAGTGCTTCTTGGTTCTCCTGGTCTGCATGGTCTGGGTCACATTTTATCAGACCAGTAAGAGTACATTTGTAACTTATCTGCTTTACCAACCTGAGTGGTTGGCTGATAAATGGGAACATACTTACTGAATGCCACCACTCCCTTTTTTCCTCACTCACATGGGAATTTTTTGGGAGGCTATGAAAGTAAGGAGGAAGAAGCCTAAAGGGCAGATGCACACTTGGTCTTTGAATAAAATGCAGATGCATGGTCTTGACCCAGGAACTCTGTAGGTCTGTTCTGCTGTTCTGTAGGTTTGCTCTGTAGGTTTGCTCTGTGATGAGCTGCCAGGGGCACATGCAGTTGCCTGGGAGCAGGATCCCACCTTGAATACTTAACTCCTCCTCTTCCCACAGATCTCATGGATCTCAACTCCTGTCACTTACTCAGGGAAGCCTGCCCCTGCCCACCAGTCTGGTCAGATTCATTTGTCATGGGTTTCTTCAGAAATACAACCCCCCCTCCCGTGATCCCTTATCTCAGTTTGTAATTACACTTATTAATGCAGCCATGTGGTTTATACTGAACACCCCCTGACACTGGATATCTTGCCTATTTATGTTCCCTTTTCTTCTTGGTACCTGGCATAAGGTAGGCATTCAGTATATAGTTTATATAGTTGTTGAATGAATAAATGTTTGCCTCAAATTCCAGAAGTAGCAACACTTACTATAATGATGACTATTGCCATTGTAGTTGTATCCCATGCTGTTTGACAGCAGGAATCTTCTATAGGTCGAAAAGCATGGTAATTTTGGATTTTGTGGAAATACTTCAGCCAGGACTGGTGGAAACAAAGACCCCATCAATGCAGTAATTTATAGCTCCTTTGCTTCTCCAGTAACTTCTTTCCACTTCCACACCCCAAAAACAAAATCCAGGGTGTCTGAATTTAGCAATGGTGTGTTTGCCTGTGTGTGTCTCTCTAGCCGGAATGTGGCTGGAGAACACGGGGGACTGCCAGAATCCCTCCACCCCCGCTCCGACTCCAAATGCTTGAGAAATACAGCACAGCTGACTTATTTGTTTAAGAGTTACATGTCCAGAGCCTACGAGCATCAAATCAAGAGAGCATCCGAATAGGGGACCTTACCAAGGTGAGATATTTGGGGTGCTGGAACAATCTGATTCCGGAGTAGGGGGAGAGGCCTAAGTTAAAGTTGGTGACGTGTGTGTGGCAGCCTTTTTGTACCCCGGAGTGTCCGCATGGGTTTGCCCATCAGGTGGTGTCAGTGTATGTGTGAACCGACAAGGAAGGACCCCGGATCAGCTCCGGGTCGCCGTCGAGGCACCTCTAACCGTGTGCGCCCCGGGCCGCGGGGGCCCACAAGGGCGACCTCGGGGTCCTGGCCGGGTTCTCCCGGGCGCCGTGTGCAGGTGCGGAAAGCAGGAGGCAGCGTGGCCTCACTGCAGAGCGCAGCGTGCGAGAGCCGGCGGCCGCCAGGGGCCGCGGGCTGCGAGGCGCGGCTGCGGGCAGCAGGAGGCAGCGTCGGTCCAGCCGGCGCGGCCGCGAGCGAGCCAGCGCGCGGTGATGTCAGTGGCGGCCGGGCTGGCAGCAGCCGGTACTTCCTGTATAAAGGCGGGCGGGCTCGGCTGCAAACACCACTAGCCAGTGTCAGCCTCTCAGCGGGAGGAGGAGGTGGCGGAGGAGGAGCAGGGGGAGGGCTGTCAAATTCGGGAGCCAGATTTGTTTCCCTTCCCCTGGCAATCCCTTCCGCTTCCCCGGCTCCAGGCTTGACATCTCCGGACCGGGGACCTGTATGTGTGTGTGCGCCAAGGAGCGGAAGAATGGCAGTGCTCAAACTCACTGACCAGGTAGGGGGCGGCGGCGCGGGCGGGCGGGACGCGCGGGCGCGGGGCGGTGCGGAGCCCCGGCTGGGGGATGGGGGCGCGGCGGGGAGCGCGCCCGCGAGCTGTTTACTCGCGGGTGAGGGGAGGAGTGTGTGCGGCCCACGGGCTGTCTCCGAAACCCGGCGGCGGCGGCTCTCCACCCCCTGCGCCGCTCCCCACCCTGGGCCGTCGGAACTGCGCGCTGGGATCCGGCGCCGGCGGCGCGCCCCGGGGCTGGGGAAGGGACTCGGCGGCTGCGCATAGCCCCGGCGCGGGAGGGCGGAGTGCGGGATTGCGCGGAGTGTGCTTGGGGAGGGGGCTGCTGTACGCGGGCCCCGGCTGGGGAGGAGAGGGAGGAGTGGCTCGAGGTGCTACTAGGGCTCCTACTGTGCTCTGCAGCGTGGGCTCCGCCAGTTAGTGCCTGCGGAGGGGAGGCTTGTGCGTGCAGCTGGGAGGAGGAAGGTTGAGGGAGAGGGAGCAAAGTCTGCAGCCTGGGACCCCTCCCCGAGCCAAGCAGAGATGCCCCAGACCGCGTTTGTGTGGTCGGGCTGTCTTCATCCGTTTAACATGACATCCTGACTTCCTCTTTAGCAACCCAGAGGCTGCGGGTGCGTGTGTGTGTGTGCGTGTGTGCGCGAGGGAGACCCTCGGGGACAGTGTTCTTGGCTCTGGCCGGTCTTTCCCGGAGGAGGAGGAGTGAAGTCCGGCCGGGGGCTCCACTCGCAGGCGATGGGCTACCCTCTGCCTGTGTCCATCAGCTTTGTTGCTTTCCTCGCTGAGACACCGGGCAGTTGTGGAGTCCTGGCTTGGAGCGGTGGGATTTGCTTGACCCGGGCCCTTCCTTTCTGGGGCAAGTCTGTGGTATGGAAGCATCCTACTTTGGGAAGTTTGCTACTATTAGGAAATTGATACAGACGCCCAAGCTGCATGACAGAACTTTGTAGATCATTTTACGAAAATGAAAGAAAAAAAGCTTGCTTATTTTCCCTTATCATTTGTTCATGTATAGCGAAATAAACATTGTTTTGGGGGTCCTGGTAGGCGGAGAAGCATTCTTGACTTAGACACACGCGGTCCAACCTGCAAGCTCGTGGTATCATCAAATATCTCAAACTTCTCTAGTGTATTGCATGTGGTTACTATCCAAACAGAACATCTTGCAACTTAAATGCCTTTACCCTAATGTTCTGCAATGATTTGTTCTCTGCATTTTAGATTCAAATTTTGGGTTTGGTTTCCCTAAGTATTTACAGGCTGTTGTGGGGGAAGGCACACAATAATCCTATGTTATTGTTAAATTTAGCAGGCGAAGCAGCTGGTAATTTCCATGAATTTACTTGTTCCCATTGGTTCCAAAGCATTTAAAAGTGTAAGTTGATCTTAGGATTTCCCCCACCTTTTGGTCACATACTTTCGCCAACTGTTAGCCATTTGCTTGTTTTAAATCTTCCAATTTTAGTCTGGCGTTGTCCTGTCATCTTTGCTTATACCCATTGCTATACTTGTCTGTTAATACCTACGTCTTTGAAGTAAAAAAAAAATGCTTCTAATAGGCATTATTGTTAATATCACATATGCAAAAGAATTTCACATAGAATTTCAGAGTTGTAAGTCATGCTAAAGATGTGCTAGCTGGAAAGGAAACAGATCTGGAGAAGTGACGCTTGCTTTCCTTAAAGGACCACAGCAGCTGGCCGATCTTGTCTTCCAGGCTTTTGTACTTTGCGCTAGAGGTTGTAAGACACCTCTGTCTTCTCTTTGGCTGTGTTGAAAGCTTTACAAGAAGGCATCCTCTCCCAAATCAAGATCAATGTTGATGAAAAGAATGACTTGATCTTAGAAAGAAAGGAAGTTAGTTTTCAGGACTTATTAGAATAGGATTTTCAAAGATGTTTAAAGATGTTTTTGAATATATCCTTCCACAAAATAGATTGCTCCGGAGAGAAAGAAAGAGTTGCACAGACTTCATTTAGTTTCACCTCTTGATGCATAAAAAGAACCTAAGAAGTTCTAGGATTCAAAAGCGTCTGAAAATTACCAGTGTCTCTTGGAGCAAAGCCAGGGGGTACTGGGTGGGGAGGGTCGTCTGGGTGTGTGTGGCATGGAGTATGAGCAACAATGGTTTCTGTGTGGTTTTAGGTCCAGGGAGTGTGTGGTCTTTCTTACGTTATATAGTCTTACCTTTTCAGTCTGAAATTCTAAATTCTTAGAAGCTGGTTCTCTACCTCAGTAGAGGCTTAGAAACTTCTTGCTTAAACTTCTGCCAGAAGAGTCTTGCTCCATCATTGTGGGTAGAGAGCAGCCTGCTTGGAATTCCTGCTTTGGTTTTGTAGAGGGAGTGCCCAGCTCTCCATTTAGTTATTTGTAAAAGAATCGTTTTTAATTCCTCCCTTATTTGTTTAATGCCCTATTTGTGAAGTGAATCTTGATTTTTGCCCAGGCTTTTGGAGTTTTAGCTTGAGGACATATTCTTGCTGTTGATTACCTGAATCACAAATTGTCTTCGTTTATCTTTAAACATACTCATGGTAGAGGGTGAAAGATGATGACATTTCCTGTTCTGCTGAAGCTGGGTGCAGGAGTTTGTCTGGTAATGGCAATCACTACTTCAATAGTCAGTCCTGCAATAACCTCTCAATCATGCAAGAAAAGGGAAAATGCCTTTCCTAGCTCTATTTTGGGAGAGTAAACAGAAAGGGGAAAGGGGGAGGCAAGTGTGGCTTTTAGTCTTTTCTTACTATGAGAAGGAACTAGGAGCTTTTGCTACAAACTAGCTTGGCATTTGCACTTCTGCATTTGTAGCTTTGTCTCTTCTATTTTCCCTTTCACATGACACACATTATTTTTCTTGCAGTGTTAGAGGGACCAACTGTTCTGGTTTGCCCAGGACTGAGAGGTTTGTAGGACATGGGACTTTCAGTGCTAAAACCCAGAAAGCTCCAGGTAGAAATGTGGATGAGTTGGTCTCCCTATGCAGCATAGAACACACTCACCTATGGAATAAATATAATAATGTAATTATTTCCTCATAGATGGATGTCAGGAAGTTTATATCTTTGGTAAAGTAAGGTAATTTTAAGTTTGGGAAAGAAAATATTATTATATACACATGTAGTGCATTTTGGCTCAAGATAGCCACGAAACCATTTGCAATTTGATTTGATTTTGAACTTTTTTTTTTTTTTTTTTTTTTTTTGGTGTCGTTTATGTCATATAGTTAAGACATTGCAATGATTCTTTGGCATGGCAAAAAAAAAAAAGTTTTTTGAAATTGTAAGACCAGGATGTTAAGTTCTTTTGAACATTTGGAATATCCTGCTCTTATCAGAATTTGCTAATGATAGCAGAACACCACCTCCATCTCTTAGGCTTCCTACAGACAAAATATTTCAGCAGGTGGCCCTTTTTGGAGCTTCCTGCCTGGAGGCCTTCTGGTTTGCTCTCCCCTTGCCAAATCCTAGTTCAGCACTTGAGTCACCTACTTCCTTGCCAAAGGCAGTAGCTGGCAGCTATGTCAGTGGCAAAAGACTAGAAATCTTGTAACTTTGAAAGCTGGACTTCTAGCCCACATCATGGAACCTTGGGACATGTTGCATATTTAATTGGGCCACTCTTGTCCTTTCTTTGCTCTCCAAAGCACTGGGGTTAAAGCAAACTCTATGCTCCAGTCCTGCTTTTGGTAGAGAAGAAGGGAAAAGAGAGGCTTTACTCCTTGGACTTTTTCTGATGATTTTGTGACCTGGTTACATGGCTTTGGGAGTACACTTGTGGGCTGGCCTTTTATGGCAGAGGGCCAATAAGGGCTTACATTTATTTTGCTCTTAGTGTATGCCCAGCCCTTGCTGTGAATCATCTCTCCTAATCCTCACCAGCACACTAGGAGGTAGGTGGTGCTGTGATTCCTATTTTATAGATGAGAAAACAGGAGGAGAGAGACTAATTGACTGTTCTGACTCTTCTGTTCCTGCCTGGCTTGTACCTGACCTTCCATCAGCTTCTTCACCTCCACACCCTGCTGAATGACATACTAGTAGCTTTGTGATTTTTTCCTGGTTATTTTTTTTTATACAAAAAATAAACTACAATCACTGTAGAAAACTAGATAAGTAAAAAGAAAAATGGCTAAAATCACCTGAAATCCTTACACTCAGAGATAACTACTCTTGGTGATAATATCAGTATCTTCCTCTTGTGCACATAGCTAACATCTATGTTCTCTAAACCCATGACTCTTAAAGATGCTCTGAATTTATGCTTCTTGGAAATAAATGATTGGCTTTTTTAGCATAATCCAGCACAGGCCCAGAAGGTCTGTTCCTGGATTGACTGAAACTTTTTTCTTTTTTTAAATTTCAATTTTTACATCCTCTTTTTCTCTAAACAGGAGTAAATATAAACTTGAAAAGGCCCAATTGTTTGTACCAGAAACGACTGAAACATTCTTTAAAAGGATTTATATTTTAACACTATCATGTGGAGTTCTATAGGCTAAAGTAATGGAACCTGGGAAGAGAATAATAGAAATATAACATAAAATAATTTAAAGTTAAGCATGAGCTATTAGAAGTCTGATAATCCTGTGGTTTTCAAACTTGTTTAAGCTATTTTCCCTAACCCCCCCAAAGAAAATTCCATATTGAAGCTCAAGATAGAGAATGGATTGGCTGGTGTGGTAGTCCCTGAAGTCTTTCTAAAGATTATTTGGCTTTAGTATAATTTGAAATCCCCTTTGTATGAGAAAACTACGGCAACTGGTTCAGCGTTTTTGTCCTGATACAATGTGTGCTCAAAGAAGCAACAAACATCTATAAATGTTTGTAGATGATTAGGAGTTACATAGAATTAGGATGACTATATCATTTTTTTTTTTGTCTAAACCTAGATGCTTTTTTTTTATTGTAGAATATAACATATATACATAAAAGTGATAGCTTTCCAAGTGCAATTTAACAGAGAGCAAATTTCAAAAAATATTATAGGTTACAATTCCATAGTTTCAGTTATTTCCTTATTGTGAAATATATATACAAAAAGGTATAGCTTTCAAATTACCATTTAACAAGTAGCTATAGAACAAATTTCAAAGGCTACTATGGGTTACAGCTCCACCATTTCACTTCTTTCCTTCTATCTATTCTAATACTCTAGCAACTAAGAAAAAGAAAATTATAAAAAGATTCACTATTCATAGTCTTTTGTTAAATTCAACCCAGGCACTTTTTTTTTTCTTTTTTTTTTTTTTTAAAGCAGTTTTATTCACACACCATACAATTGATCCATCATGTACAATCAGTGGCTCTCAGTATCATCACAGAGTTGTGCTTTCATCACAATCAATTTTAGAACACTTTCATTCCTCAAAAAAAACAAAAAAACAAAAACCCATAACCCTTATACTCCCTATTATTGACACTTAGCATTGGTCTGGTACCTTTGATACAATTGATGGGAGAATATTATAATATTACTGTTAACTATAGTACATAGTTTACATTAGGTGTATTTTTCCATATACCATCCTATTATTAACACTTGTAATAGTGTAAAAGTTGTATTCACTTTTTTTATGCATTATCTCCCTTTAGGATATACATTTGTTCTAGTTCATGGAAGAAAAGTCTTACATTTGTATTATTAAAACCACTTTCATCAACCATAACAGGGTTCATTGTGTTATACAGTCCCATGTTTCATCCTCTAGCTTTCCTTCTAGTGACATACGACTCTAAACTTCCCCTTTCAACCATGATCACACACATGATTCAGTGCTGTTAATTACACTCACAATAATGTGCTACCATCACTTCTATCCATTTCCAAACATTTGCAATCAACTTTATTAAAAATTCTGCAGCCATTTCTTTTTAATCCAAAATCAGTTTTTCCCTATATGCCAAAATACTTTTCCTTTTAAATAATAGGGAAGAGTGTAGTTAAGCATAGTGTCTGAGAGCCAGGGCCTTTGCATCAGACAGCAGGTGAACTCTGTGCCTCAGCATTTTCATCTGTAAAATGGGAAGGGTAAAATACCCCCTTCATAGGGTTGTGGGAAGATCAACTGAGATGATGCTTGAAAATTGCTTAGCACATCATACGGCATATAGTTGGTACACAAGAAATGACAGTGGATGCATAAGAAGATATTTCTTGGCTGGGGAAATGGAGGCCAAGGTAACTCAGGGATAGAAGCTATGAGCCTGGGTCTGGCTCTCTCTGGTTGGCGCCTCTACATGGCACCATATGGCCTCAATTTCCTTTTAAGATTTTTTTTTTTAATTGCAAAACTGTGTCTATAACCAGGCACTTTTGAGAGTGAAAGGGAGTAGTAATTAATTCAGCAGGTGTGAACCAGGACTGTCCCAGGTGAACCTGGATATATGGTCACACTACATAGACTCTACGTTGCTCGCCTCAAGCTTGACGGTGGCTGTGAACTAGTTTGACTAATAGACTAGTCCCTAACTTTTTTAAAAAATATTTTTTATAAGCAGTTTTATTTGCATACCATCCAGTCCATCCAAAATGTACAATCAAAGGCTCTTGGTATAATCACAGAGTTGTACATTGATCACCACAATCAATTTGAGAACATTCTCATTGCTCAAAAAACCCCGAAAAACCCATATTCCTTATAACCCCCTGTCACTGAGACTTAGCATTGGTATAGTATCTTTGTTACAATTGATGCAAGAATGTTACAATATTACTGTTAACTATAGTTTATAGTTTGCATTAGTTATTTTTTTGCCCATATAGTACTCTGTTGTTAACACCTTGTATTAGTAATGTACATTTGTTCTGGTTCATGTAAGAACATTCTTATTTTTGTACAGTTAACCACAGTCGTCGTCCACAACAGTGTCCGCTATGTTATACAGTCCCATGTTTTATCCTTTAGCTTTCCTTCTAGCAGTACTGTCTTTTGAGTCAAGTCTAAATTGGGGCAAGTATTACAAAGATTGTTTTATGACCTTGTGCAAGTCCAGAGTTGGAAAGTGGCTTCCATCTCATGCATCTAATTTGATTTTCCAGGTAACAAAGTCAAATAGTTAGCTTCAGGCTCCAGAAGAGAGTTTTAACCAATGTCAGTGATTTAGGAACTGATTTTACCCCTTCATTTTATAGATTATCCAAGTCCCTTTATTGCTTTTTAGTGACATCCTTTTGGCCTTCCAACTGCCATCAGCAGCTGGGAGAGCAGTTATTTTCCCTTATCAGTTTTCATGCTTGTAAAAAAGTTGGTAGTTTAAGAGGTTGAAATTAACGATTCATGAATCTAGTTTTTTTATTCTATATCCATAATTTTAAGGATCCTTTCTCTTTTCTCCCCTTTTGAAAACTGAAAGTTTATCTAATGTTCCATTAATTGAGCTAAGCAAATAAGATTTATGCAGTTCACTGTAGGGCTGTTTAAAGCTTACTAAGCCAATGCTTGTTTGTACTTCTTGGTTTTTATGGGCCTGCAGCTCCCCCCTCCTCAGTGAGTCATAAGCATCACAGTGTAACTTCCTAAGGTACCTAATACCAGACCATTTTTGCCTCCAAGGGAGCCTTCAGAGCTCCTAGCAAAATTAGAGAGAGTTTCCAGAAACAATCTGTTTGAGGCCTGAACATGCAAATTTTAATTATAGTTCTAATCTATCTCTGAAAGTTTTAATATGAAATTGCTTTTGCTTTGCTTTAGCTTATTTTAAAAGAACATTAGATTGTGAATCAGAAGACCTGGATTGTACTCGTGGTTCTTCTGCTAATTGGTTTTATGGTTTTGGACAAGTCCTGACCTTAGTTTATAAAATGGGGGTGGGTGGGTGGAGAATCCTCTTAATTCTTTCATGCTCTAACATCTTGAGAGAGCCCCAGGTAATTCAATGTCAATCTCCTCTCAACTCATTGAATCTAGTTTTAAAACATGTCCACCTTATATGAACTTCTAGTTTTCCCCCAGTGTGTGGTGGTGGCAGCTTTGGAGTTTACCATGTCTGAGAAATACTCTCTGAGTTCTCCCTAAGGGTCAGGGGACCTTTCCCTAGAAGTCATGTTCTGGCTTCTCCAAGACATTGTCACATATTGTGCAGAGCTTGTGACCTTTTTCTGGGCAGCACAAAGCTTCATTGGGAGTCGGAATGCACTCCAGGAGCTTGGGAGTGAGGACATGGACCTCCGGGCTGTTCTCAGTGTAGCCTTTGATCCTCTTGCAAGGCGAGGGGAGCAAACCTTGCAGACCCGACGTTTGTCTGTTATGAGCTGTGGTGAGCTGTGGCCTACCTTAGCCTTCCTCAGAGGGATCGCTTCAGCAAATGTCCTGGGTTGTCCTTGACACAATCTTGTTTCATTGAATTCTGCGGTGGCATCTGGGTCTAACAAATCTGTTTCCCTGCTGTTGGCCCCCCAAATTGGGTGCAGTTGACGCAATGACCACAAACCTTCTCAAAGAGGAAAGAAAATTTCTACATGCAGTCACCAGCCCCTTTGCATGGTGTTCTAGTTTGCTAATGCTCCCGGGATGCAAAACACCAGAGATGGATTGGCTTTTATAAAAGGGGGTTTATTTGGTTACACAGTTACAGTCTTAAGGCCATAAAGTGTCTAAGGTAGTTGCTCTTGGGGCGTTTTTCCTCTCACAGCTACTCCGTAGCAAAAGTCTGCTTTCAACGGCTATCTTCAAACTGTCCCATCATCTGCAGCTCCTCTCTCAGTTCCTGTGCATTCTTCAAAGTGTCCCTCTTGGCTGTAGCTCCTCTTCAAAATGTCACTCACAGCTGCACTTGGGGTATTTGTCCTCTCTTAGCTTCTCTGGAGCAAGAGTCTGCTTTCAACGGTCGTCTTCAAACTGTCTCTCATCTGCAGCTCCTGTGCTTTCTTCAAAGTGTCCCTCTTGGCTGTAGCTGCTCTTTAAAAGTTCACTCTCAGCTGCACTGAGTTCCTTCTCTTTGAGTCAGCTCATTTATATGGCTCCACTGACTGAGGCCCACCCTGAATGGGTGGGGCCATGCCTCCATGGGAATATCTCATCAGAGTCATCACCCACAGCTGGGTGGGGCACATTCCAAAGAAACACTCAAAGAATTACAATCTAATCAACACAGATAATATCTGCCCACACAAGATTGCATCAAAGATAATGGCATTTGGGGGACATAATACATTCAATCCGGCACACATGGTTCATTCTCTGTGGAGGCTTTTTTTGGTATCTAAGACTGGCAGATGGATAGGGAGCAAAGGAGAAGTGTAAAGATAGAAAGCCTGGCAGAAATTCAGGATACTGGGACAAGTCAACCAACCAATTATTGCTAAACAGTGGCCACCAAAATTGGGAAGTTTGTGTACCCCAGGAGTGAGCAAGATGGTTTATTAAGTTTGAGTTTGGGAAAGAAAATAATAGAATTCATATTAAAAAACAACAGCAGCAACAAAAAAAACAAAATACCCCTTAAATTTTTTTTATTTTTGTGTATTTAATACATATTACATAATAGTACGACATTATCCTTTTGGCTCTACTTTCCACTTTTTACTGCATGGCCAAACTACTACCTGGATTATTGTAGTGGCCTTCTAATTGGTCCCCCACATCCAACCTTGCCCTCTTCACCCTAGTTTCAACATGGCCATCAAAGTGATATGGCTCAGATCATGTCGTTTGTCTGCTCAAAACCCTCTAGTCCTATACAGAGTAAAAGTAAAGTCATTATAGTGACCCCCAAGCCATGGCCACGTCTTTGCCCCCCTCCCTCCCCATCTGGCCTTATCTCCTCTTGTTCTCTCCCTGGCTCCCTTGGCTCCAGCCTCACTGGCCTCCTCACTGTTCAGCGAACACATCAGGTATGCAACTGCCTCAGGATCCCCCCTTTTCCCAACACCTGTGAAAGCTCTTCCTCAGATACCTGCACAGCTCACCCTCACGTCCTCCAGGTTTTTACTCATATGCTACCATCCCAGTGAGGCCTTTTCTGATCACTCTCTTTAAAAATCCACCCCCACATTTCCTGCTCCCCTTCCTTGTTTTATTTTTCTCCATAGTACATATGCCCATCATTCTACATTTTTACTTTTTTTTTTTTTTTTTTGTAAATAAAAACTTATGTGTGGAAGGATGCAGACAACAGGGCAAAGATATTTTGTCAGGTTGGTTCATTCACTGTTGTGTCTTCAGTACTTAATCAGTGCAAGGCACATAGTACTCAGTAAATATTTGTTAAATGAATGAAATAAGTATGTATGTGTGTGTGTGTGTGTGTGTGTGTGTGTGTGTGTGTAATGTTCAAGCTTTTTTTACTTGTGTGGAGCCCCAAACAAAAAAATTGGAAAACACTCTGTAAACTTCTTCCACTGGTACACTGAAATATTGGATTTCCATTCAGACAAAATTCAGAGAAATGTTTATGCCCCATCAAAAGATGAAAGATCATTTACTGTAATCTTTTTTGTTTATATTTCTCTTTTTAAATTGGGCTTTAGGTGGTAGGGATGGTGAGCAGGTATAGTTAGTTTTGAGCCAGTTCCATTTCTTTGCAAGGGAGTTATCAGGGCGATACTTGTGGAAGGGAAATGTTGACCGTAAAAATTATGGAAGGGCACTCACACCATGACAAAATGAATCTCCTGTGTACTCAAGCGGTCAATGAGTGTTTAATGAGCTCTACCCACATAGCAGTGACTCTGCTGGGGCCCTCTGCTCCCTCTCTTTCCAGAAAGGGTAAGAACAGGAAAGAACCAGGTACAATAAAACAGTTAGAAACCAGACACAGAGCATTGGAAACAAGGAGACAAAACAATAATCATGCTCTCTGTGATTTAATCCTAACAACATCCCTATGGGATAGTGGCTACTATTGTCCCATTAGTACTGAGAACTAAGAGATAAGTAATTTATTCATAGTCCCGTGTCTCTGGCATTTACGTCTGGGCCAGTTTGACTCCAGGATGCACATTCTTAGGCAGTGTGCTTCTGGCCTAAGATAAGCAGAGTATCATAAGCTTACAATCTAGCTTGGGAGATGATATAGAATGCTTTGTGCATGGAAGGCCCTCAATAAATATTTAGTGAATACTTGTGGCACATGAATCAGCTATCAAGCCAGGTATGGTACAGGTTAGACTACAGGAGTCCAGAGATGGGTGAGGTCATTAAGAAAGGCTTTGGGGGAACTGGTGTGAATCCAATTGATCCTTGAGGAAGGGAGAGGTTTAGGCAGCAGATGAGTGTGGAAGGCAAGCCAGGTGAGTGACTCTCCTGGTGCCTCTTGGGTAATCTGGGAACTGTGAATTTACTGACGCGCAGAGTTTCATGTTAGGTAGGAAGAAGAGATAAGGAAAGAAATATCCAGCATTAGATTTGGTAGGTGAGGTGTTTGTATGTTAACAAATCTTTCTCTCTTGGGTTTTTATGGAAGATAGTATATGTGCTGCTCTGGAAATGTGAATTAATGGTTTGGGCCTGGCCAAAACTCATTGTTTCCATTTGTAGCATAGGCATAATCTTTAAAAAGTCAATTTGTACCCCACTTTGTTCCAAAAAGTATTGAAGGTAAGATGTTTTCTTGAGTCCTCTGTCTCCAGTGATACTGCCTCTGCTTGGATAGATTGTTGCACAAATTACTTGTCATAGCAGCATTTTGTGGACCTCATTGAAAGAGCTCAGATGGTTTTCACGGTAAAGGATTTATGGGATGGGGTAGCAGGTCTGCAGACCCTGGTTTTAACTTTATAAAAATTCCTGTTTTTAAAAAAATTACTTTACAAAATCCGGACTGTAGGAAACCTATAGGAAAAAAAATGGGCTCAATTTAAAAAAATAAATGGAAAAAAACAATAGATGGAGGGGAAATATAGATTTAAAAGAGAATTAAAACATACGTATAAACTAATTATAGTGAATAGATTTGGATTCTGATTCAAACACACTTAAAACATACACTTCTATGAGACACTTGGGGACATTTGAATGATTGTATTTGATGATATAAAGTGTGAATATGTTATTGTGGTTATGTTTGAAAAGAGAGTCTTATCTTACAAAACAAGAAACAAAGCCACAGAACCTTAGTGTTAGCCCAAGGCACTTAAATATTTAAATGACTCACTCTTTTTGGAAGTATTTCTCTCTCTCTCTCTCTCTTTTAAAGTATTTTCCTGCTCCCTTTGTGCTCCTTTTAAACCTCACACTCTCTAGAAAGTCTTCATTAAGGTTGTTAGAATCCTTTGTTATTGTTGGTCAAAAAAGCACACACAGTTCTGTTAGTTTTGTTGCTCCAAAGAATTATGCTCGTGAGTTAATTGTGAGGCCCATACATCTATTGACCTAATTTAAGTGTCCCTCATAACCCAAGTAAATATTTGAGCATCTGCCTGAAAATCACATTTGTGTTCTTTTAGGAAGACCTGGATTTGGTTTATTCTTATTTCAGAATAAAATATTTGGAGGGGAACTTAGATATTATAGTTGCCAAAAATCACTTTACTTACATTAACTTCTAAACCATTTCTATTTAACTATATACTTCTTAGAGATAATGAGTGGTTTCAAAGTTTCAATTTTAATGACACTCATTGTGACACCTCTTTTCTTACCTGATCAGGAAGTGGGTTTTGGTGGTTGCCATCAATGATTTCAGCATTGCTTTAGACATGCTGAAATATCTTAGTTTAATCCTACGAACGTGAAAATCCTTCTTAATGGAGTCCAGATTTAAGAATAGACTGTAAGCTTGAGAAATATCCACCTGCAATCTGAGTAGATGATATTGTCATGCGTAATTTAGAAGCCAAGTGACTCGAGTTTAGGTACTTTGGATCCTCAGTCTAATTATATCTTAGAGCTCATGAGGCAAGTGCAATATTTAATTGTTAATGCTCCTTTTCTTAGCAGCCAAGAAGAAATCTCTTTTAAGGAGCTCTTTTCTTTAGCAAAGCGTATTATATCAAGGTTACAGGGTACCATAATTACTGTATTTACAGTGGCTTAAAATATGGTGGCATTTCACTGAGCACTTTCCACAAATACTACATCAGTGTAGCGTAGCCAAGTCAATACTGAACGCGATGTCCAGAGACCTGCGCTTAGGGACAGCTCTGCTCCTAACTAGCTGTACCAGCCTTTTTGTGATTCAACTTTCCTTGACTGTAAAATGGGTGTAATAATATTTACTCTATGGGGAAGCTGTGACAATCAAGTGAGAAAAGTCTGTATAGCAAGTGGCCCATTGTAGGTACTCAATAAATAGTGGTCGTTGAACCTCTTTAGCTTGTTCCTCATTTGTCAAATTAAAGAGTTGGACTAGTTCTCTAGCGTCAATTTCAGTTCTATGAGAATATGATTTTAGTTATTTATTTTTTTAAATGTATGACCTTTTATCTGATCTTTTTTCTCTCTAACTTAAATAACATTGTTAGAAAGTGTTTCTGATGGTTTCATTTTTGGGTGAAATCTCCATACCTGCATTTGAAACGTAGCATTTTTGGTTCCTACAACTTTAGGAAGTACATTTTTCCTTCATTTTTGTTATGATAAATGGATAGACTTAGTTTATTTGACTGAAGAATCAGGTTTAGTTAGATCTATGAGGGTAAATGCGTGTTGAAAGAGCTCTGAGGAGTTTGCAGTCGTTCCTGATTTAAGTTGACAAGAAAGAACTTTGAAAATTACTTATAAAAGCCACTTCCTCTTCACGAAGTATAAAATCGTGCCTTTTTGAGGAAGTGTGTAAAAACAAAATAGTTGATAGAGCAATCTTCATAAAGGATTGTCAGGGCAGAATCTGCAAAACATTGATATAAAATTTCATGTTGTGAATGAATACGTACGAAAGTGGAAAGCCAAAATTTTCTCTGAAAAAAAATCTGATTTAAAAAATCAGTTGAAGGGTCAAGTCACTGTGAAAAGTCACTTTAGTTTGAATTTTTTTTTCTATTAGAAATACAAAATGTGATTAATGAGGAGGCAAGTTAAAACATTATTGTATGTATGTATGTATTTTAATTTAAAAATGTATTTCAGTTTGAAGTTATATCCAGTTAAGGTGTTGGGCAGAAAAAAGATTGCAAGAAAATGAAAATGAGAATTGATTTAAAAAAAAAAGGTATAATAATGAAAAATAAGAGGAGAAGAACATGAAAAAAGAGGGAAGGAACGAGCAATGGGAAGGCGATTGACCATGTTAGTTTCTGAGGTACTAAAGATGTTTTGAACTTTATGCTAAATTGCTCATCACCTGCTTCTACTCTGTTCTTTGAAATAATTTTCAACATTGTTCACTGACACTTATTCGCTGGAGTTCTCAGACTGGCATCACTAAGGTGGAGGTTGTTACTTAAGCTGCAAAAGAAAGCACCAGAGCCGTGTAGTCTAGGAGGCTGACACGAATCAGGCTGATGGGTTTCTGGCCCATCCAAAGGGTCCCCCTGCTGATACAGAACCTTCAGAATCAATGTAGTGACCAGCAGGTAATACATAATTTTACACGGAGGGAATGCAGGTTTGGGAGGCCCTTATGAATAGTAACTTGTTTCCTGTGACATTTCTGCTTTTAGGCACCCCACCTCCTAAATGAACACCCCACCATTGAAATGAACTCAAGATGACCTCTTTATCATTGCATTCCAATGAGCCTTCCCAGAGACCTATTAGTTTTGTTTGTTTGTTTGTTTTTTAAACTCCATTTCTGCCATAAATTGGCCGTGGGACTCTGGCCAGTCATTACACCTCTCTGTGCCTCAGTTTCCCCTCAGAGATGTGGATGTTGCCTTAGATGATCTTGCAGCTGCTCCAGTTTTCCATGTCTCTAGCCTGGGGGTTGGCAAACTACTGCCTGCAGGCCAAATCTGGCCTGTTATCTATTTTTATATGGTTTGTGAGTTTTTACATTTTTAAATGGTTGAAAAAGAATCAAAATAATATATTGTTACATGTGAAAATCATATGAAACTCCAATTTTGGTGTCCAGAAGTAAAGTTGTATTGAGAACAAATACTGCCTGGGGCTGCTTTGGTGCTACCAAGGCTGAGTTGAGTAGTTGGACAGAGTCCACATGGCTGCCAAAGCCAAAAATATTTACGATTTGGCCCCTTACAGAAAATGTTTGCCAGCCCTGCTGTAACCCGAGGACAGACTTGGGACTGTACTCTTCAGAAATTGAGTGCTCCATGAGTATATAGTCTTAGTTTTACTTAGGCTGCTCTTAGATCTAGATTTAATTATATTGAGATGGGAATTCTGCTTTTATTATTTTTTCCAGGAGAAAGTAGAAGCTTAGTTAGCTTTTTTCGTATGCTTTTAATTAAAAAAAATCCTGTTTAAATACTGTAGTTGGTTTGTACTCAGACTTTTTTTTCCCCTCCAGGAATCATTGTGGAGAAAGAAGGCATAAGATTATATTTTTAAACCATTTGCCTTTTAAACTGGATTTTTTAACTCCAGATGTGGACTCAGAAACAGTGAAAATGTATTTTTGATGCTGTCAAAGAGCCAAGATGGGGAAGGAGAGCTTTACCTCTATATTTGAGAGTGAAATGGAAATCTTAATATTTGCATTTCCCATTGTATGCAAAAAATACTGTTTTTAGCTTCTTTGAGTAGAGACTCAAGATTAATAAGGGAATGGAAATGTGTTTAATTTTATGAAAACCAACTTTAAACAAACACATCTTAAAGGTGCAGTTGATTATTACAAATGGAAATTACAAGATTAAAAAATAAATATAAACAGTGTCTGCTTAATAAAGTTTCTTATTATTCTAGAAGTTTCTCTGTGAAGCTAAATCTGCTCATTTCTGTGTGAGTTATGAGTTTTAGAGTATGTGTGTATGGTTTCCAATGTTCATTTAATTATAATTAGAAAGAGAATCTGCTTTCAGCTCTTGTTCTTGCAGAGCTGTTTGTGTTATTTTATAAACCTCTGTCTAGCCCTGGAGTTCCTTTTTATCTTGAAAGAAGATGGGCACTTTGAATTGTTAGTGAGAGACAGAAGGGAGGCAGTCAACACATGTCACCTTTCATCTCTCCTCCAAGAGAAAGGATTAAAACAGAAGTTTCTCTATTGATAAAGATTTGTAAAGAAATTCTTTAGACAACAGTTGTATAACTTTAGACAACCGTGACAGTGACTCAGTATCTAAGCTCCTAGAGAACCTCAGACATTTTCTAAACAATATCACAAATTCTTTCAGGATGCAGGGGGCAAATGCCAAATCCCCATTTTTCATAGGGAAAAACTGAGGCTGGTGGTTGTTACTTAGCTAGCTGACTCTGAATGGGGGTAGAGCTCTTGTTTTTCCCTGTTCAGTCTGAGGTGCATTTCATTTGCCTATCCTGTCCTTAAGCAGAACTTGTAAAATCACGTGTCATTTCTTCAGTTATATTTAGGATACAGCCTGAAACACTGTATAAACACCCTGTGATGGAACACGGAAGGCTGCCGCCTGGTAATTACTATGTGGTTCCAGTATCCTATCATCTGCATTATCCAGATTAGAATGTACCACTTCTAGGTTGGTCTAGAAGAGTGAACCCGTTGTGTACGGAACCAAAAGGATCTTGCCTCATTGTTCCCCTTTGGGTGAAGAACTTTGTGATATACCGAAGACCATGGAACTTCACTCTTGTTCTAAAGAAAACACTTGTAACTGGTAATAGTCCCAAAACACTAACACTTTCCCATGCCCCCACACCCCCAAATACCTCCATAATGTGCTTTGTTTTCTTTTCAGAAATTCATGAGAAGTGTCTGGAATTACCATCTGAAGGGTATGTTTGTCAGAGAATTGCCTGATCTTTAGACATGTCTAAATGCAGATGTACTTAATGAGTGCTTTCATTTTCCTTCTTACATGGAAGGGGGCGAGTTTCATTGCTGAGCCTTTCACTTCTGATTTTAGTTCATTTTTAGCCCTTTGATTAGTGCGTGACTTGGGAAGGTTTGAGCTAAGCTGTTCATTTGCTCTTCTCTTCTAGGAGAAAATATTTGCACCCCCACTTTTTAGCATATTGGGCTCTGGTTACCCTGGTAATGGATTAGCAGTACTGTTGAATGAATTAATGAATGATCTAGTGCCAGTCTCTGTTGCCTTGTTTTCAATGCCCCCTCCTCCATCCTTCCCAATTCCTTACTCATTTACCTTTTTTCTTCCTTTCAGAATTTTTGCCACAGAAGGAGGAAGGGCAGGAAATGATTAATTTTTTATTATGTGAGTAGCTCTAGTAAAAGGATTGATGGTGGAAAATATTACCTAAAGTTTTTGTGCATTTTTTTCCATGGTGCATTGTTAAATATGTATAATCAAGAATTGTGTCACTGATGGCTCGGTGTGTCATGACATGAACAAATCTGAAGCCAGCCTTCCCACTGCCCCCCAACCCCCATTAGTCAAGGAAATAATACAGGAGTAAATGTTTGTTTATCATTTTTTGGTATTCTCCGGTTTCTTTCTTTTCCTTTCCTTTCCTTTCCTTTCTTTTTCTTTTTCTTTTTCTTTTTCTTTTTCTTTTTTTTTTTTTTTTTGTTTTTTTTTTTAAATTTTCATTTCTGCCAGGCTTTGGATCTTCTTTTTTTTAAACATAATTTTATTGAAATATATTCATACACTACAGAGTATACAATCAGTGGTTCCCAGTATCATCACGTATTTGGGTATTTATCACCATGATCACTTTTAGAACAGCTGCATTACTCCAGAAAAAGAAATAAAAAGAAAAAGGAAGACCTCAAACATCCCATACCCCTTACTCCTCCCTCCTATTGACCACTAGTATTGTACTCTACCCAATTTTAAGACTTTCAATAGAGGTAGCTTAACTATGACAGTGTAGTATTGTCAGAGATAGATATATGGGTCAGTGGAACAGAACAAAACATCCAGAAGTAGATCCATACAAACATGGGCAACTGACTTTTTTTTTTTTTTAAGCTATGTAGTTATATAATCATTATCAAAGATCAAGGCTACTGGATTACAGTTCAGCAACTTCAGGTATTTCCTTATGGCTATTCTAAAACACTAGACACTAAAAAGAAATATCGATATAATGAGTCAATTGTCACAATCATTTGTTAAATTCTAATTTCTCAGTTGCATTTCTTTGCTCTCATATGATCTTTCTCTCAATCTTCAGGGATATCTGGGCAAGGACCATTTAACTTCTTTGTGCTGGAATGGGGTGTTGACTTTATGGGGTAGAGGAAGTAAACTAGCTGATGTTCTTGGAGAGACTGGTACCTCTGGGATTCAGGGCTTATCTGGCATAGGGTCAATCTGGAGACCTTAAGTTTCTGAAAAATAAACTTACTAAGAAAAACATTTATAGAGGTTTAGATAGAGTCCAGTGCACTCCCTAGGGTTTTCAGGACTACTGTTGGTTGGGGCTTGGCATACAGTAGCAGTTTGCAGTATCTGGCTAAAGCTTGTATAAGAGTAACATCCAGAATGACCTCTCAACTCTATTTTAAATCTCTTAGCCACTGAAACTTTATTTCGTTCCATTTCTTTTCCCCCTTTTGGTCCAGAAGGCATTCTTAATCCCATGATGCCAGAGTGAGGGAGACTTTCACCCCTGGTAGTCATGTCCCATGTAGGGGGTAGTGTAGTGAGTTTCCTGCAGAGTTGGCTTAAAGAGAGAGGCTACCTCTGAGCAACAAAAGAGGCTCTCTGCAGGTGACTCTCAGGCATAATTACATGCAGGCTGAGCTTCACCATTGCAGAAATAAGTTTCATAAGGGCAAGCCTCAAGATTGAGGGCTTGGCTTATTAAATTGTGAGTCCCTTGTGCCTGAAAGAATATCAGGAATTCCCCAGGTGGGGAAGTTTAATATTTTCCCTCAGTCCCTCAAGGAGACTTTGCAAATATTTTTATTTTCCATCCAAAATACTCTGGAATGTATCTGGGTATTGCATTAACCTGTACAGAATAATGGGATCTCTTTCCCTATTCTAGGTTCCATGTATTTAGGTTGTTTTAATAATAAACTGACCAGACATGTTAAATTAGATAGTGTTAAATTAGATAGTGTGGTACAAAAATTTAAATTTTGTACCAAGTAAACATTTCTTCCTTTGGTCTCACCCACAAGTTGAAGTTTTAAAATACAGACAATATCATCCTTTACCCTGTATTCTGATTTACCTTAGTCCTAACCAGGTCCATTTCACTCATATCTCTAATTTGAGTCTGATCTCTTATTCAGCTTCTTTAGCAGTTGCTGTATGGAGTAATGCTGACTTTCAGAGCTGCAGAATTCTAACTCTGAGTCCCAGGTGTCAGACATATAGATTCCCAATGTTCCAGGGAACTACCAGGTTATACACAAAGAGCACAGCATCTTATAATTTAGAAATAACAGTTAAAACTCAGGAATAGATGTGATTGCTGTAAGAGCTTACAATCTAGGAACCTTTATAATGAGACTTATTTGAACATTCTGTACTCCTTAATCATCGATTGCTCAATCTCTGCCCACTGTCTATCCTGTGATAACCTATGCATTCAAATGTAATTCTCAGAGTTTGCTTGTAGTTAGTTTGTATTAGTGAGACCACACATTATTTGTCCTTTTGTTTCTGGCTTATTTCACTCAATGTAATGTCCTCAAGGTTCATTCACCTAGTTGCATGCCTCACGACTTCATTCCTTCCTGCAGCTGCTCAAATTCTCAGGGTTTTAGACAGGCTTTAACTGGGACAGCCCTTTAAAGGCTTGTGCAGGGAGTCACTATTAAAGTGGGTTCTTGGTTTAACATGTCTTGCATGATTGGGCCCAAAGGAGAGAGTCTGCTTCTCACCACTGATCCTGGGTGAACTGAAGGGAGGGTCAAGCTGGGACATCTAATGGTGCTCACAAGGGCTGACTGCAAACTTTTTACCTCCCAATCCCCACCTCCAAAAGATGTTGACAGACTATGTGTCCTCTTACATATTCTTTAGGTTGGTTAGCAAATAAAGTTTTTCATTATAAGGTTAGAATGGTGCAAAGGATATAATTCCTGGCCTAATGTAAATGTTGACTTTAAAAATTATAATAACACTATTTAAAATGTATAGAATGGAATTTAAATGCTGCTATGATTGGATGTGCTCTATCCTTACTAAAAAAAATACATGAGCAAGCGATTCTTTAATAGTTGGAAATTTACATTTTTCCTTTTTCTCCTTGAATTCATACTTCCAGTCCATTTCTCATGCAGAATTTCATCCAAATATAATACTTTTTAAAAAACTGATTATCCTATGGACACACTGCAATAAAAAGTGATCTCAAGATGCTAAGTGTTAAATATTCTTTCTGGATTGAGTTTATCTTTATAATTATTAAATTGTTTAATTGATCAAAACACAAAAATATATTGCAAAATTTGATGAATTATTAAACAAAGTAACACATTCTCTTCTGAAGTGCATTTCTTGATCTCTTTTTAAAAATTAGTTCGTACATCAGTGGAAAACATAACTTTTTGCTAGGATGAAATAGCCGATGTTAAAGGAGATTCTCCTGATCCCCAGTATTTTGAACCATCCCTTTCCATGGCATGCTGATGTTTTCACCCTTTGGAGGGCAGTTTCCTCAGTCAGAATCAGAATGGGTGAGATGTAAGTCTTCCTTTTGTCTGGTGGGAGCAGGGATATGGTGAAAGGGAAAGTGTGAAAAAAAGCAGCCGTGTGTCTACTCAACCACAAGCAGAAACATCTGGGGAAAGAATACATGCAGAAGCTGAGGATCTGGAACTCAATTCCCAGAAACAATCTGTGCCCGCAAACCTCTTAGAAAGTCTTCATGTATTCCACTGTGAAGCCCATTGCTCTAGAGAGTCCACTCAGGAAGAGCTGGCATCCTCTTGGGGGTGGCCTGCATCCCATACCCTCTGGAGTCCCATCAGTTGGCCATGTGTGGGCCACTGGGTCACCTCATGTGTGATTGGCAAACACCGTGGACCACTCCCATCTAGCAATGTGGATGGCCCTTGCAAGCCTATGCCTGCAATTTTGAAAAAAAGGCTAATGTGTTAAAACTTCAACATTTAAAGGTAAGTTAGAGGGAAAATGTAATAGGTCCTCACACATATTCTTTTTAAAAATAGTTTAAATCAGTCAATCCAGCCTCTCAGATATGTTGAGTGATGTCTCTGTGCAACTATATTTTACTCTGTGCAACTGATTGAATAATAGAGTGTAAGTAATGGTGTTTCTTATTAGATTTTAATATTTAGTTAGAATTTGATGTATTTGAAAGCTGCTTTCTCATATTTGAAGACCCAGAGCCTGCTTTTTTTGATGCAATTTTATTGAGATATATTCACATACCATACAATCATCTGAAGTATACAATCAGTTGTTCACGGTATCATCATCATGCATCCAACACCAAAATCCAGATCCTGCTTTTATAACTGATTATTGGGCAAACCAGCTGTGTGAGGGAGTACATCCAACAGCTATTTTGGTTTGTCAATTCCTGAATTAGCTAACATGTCCTACAATTTCCTAAATTGAAAATAGATATTATTTCTGAGCACTTACTTTATAAAAACAAGGTGAAATATACAGATATAAAATTTAGAATGTGGTATGGTTTTGTGTGTATGTTTAGCGGATTTGCTTGGCTTTTCTGTGCAGTGTTTCTACAACATCAAAATGGTTCTTTAAAGAGAGTACCAATGTCTGAAGAGTTGTTGGTTCCTGTCTTACTCATCTCTAGCTCTAGACCAAACAGAAACACACATCTTCTCTGCCAAGTGCTCTGTGATGTCACAAAGAAGGCCCTACAGCTCAGCTGCTTGCTTATTTATTTATTTATTTATTTATTTATTTATTTATTTATTTCTTAATGCTTTTCCTTTTCTGGCTTTAGATTTAACCCCATCCTCAACTGTTTTGCTCATTTTATCAGCTAGAGGATAACTATTATATTACTTACAGCATCTAGTAGGTAATTGAGATTCTTTTTAAGAGGGACATAATAAAAAAAAAGAATTCTGGAGCTCTAAGAGATCTTAGAGATTTTCCATTCTGTGTTCTTTTCAAGCTTACCTAAGTTACATTTTTTCAACAATTTGAATAGAAACCAACTTGTTCAGCTTCACAAGTAAAAAAGTATTTTGCAGTGTTTAAAATCAAGAGATTTTAAATATTTCTTTGAGAAGTGAAGAGTAGAAGCATTAAAAAAACTCAAGGTGGAGGAAGTAGCAAGAAATTATTTCTGTCTTTAGGAACTCCTTAAAGGATTGTTAAGCCAAATTTGGTTGCCATTTTTATAACATTTAGGAAGCTCTTTGGATTAACTAAAAAGAGATTGCTTTCAAATCGAGAGAACTGGTATTAAGGGGAAATATGCTAAACTTTACTGCAAGGTGAAATTGAAATTTATTAAGGCAAAAGAGGTTTGGGAAAGATAATATACTTTAATAATGCCATGGAGAATCCCCACAGAAAAACAGCACATGACCAAGTCGGCTAACCAGGTGCAATGGTCAAATGGAAGAGTTTTATTGTTTATGCCAAATTAGCCAGCTTGCCCCCTTTTACTTTATACATTGAGGTGGTTGTTTTATCAGACTCTCCTAGTCATTTTGTGTGGGTGAAGAAATGGATGAATTACTTCTAGTGATGCTCAGTGATATAAATAGCAGGCTTGGTCTCTGCAGACAGTTCCCAGAGATGACCATACTGAAATCTGTTCTTTTCTTTTTCTTATTTTCCAGAATCTGACACCATATCATTTTATTGGTCTCTTTAAGCCCTGTAGAGGTTCTATGGCAGCCACAGTGGGGTTTCCTGTTTTCTTTCCTTTTTGTTTTCTGTAGTCTGTTCAACCAGGGTTTATTTTGCAGGAACTTGTGACTGGTGACGTGCCTGAGACTAACAGGTCAAGTCTTTAGGGCTGCGACACTTGGCTGTTAATATCTTAAGAGGCTCTTGGTTACGGAAGTCAGAAAGTATGCCGGTTTGTATATATGTAATGTCCCACAGAAGAAGCCATATTCTTTAATGCAGTCATGTGGGGCAGATGCATTAATGTTGATTAAGTTGGAACCTTTGCGTTAGGTTGTTTCTGTGGAGATGTGACCCACCCAACTGTAGGTGATAACCCTGATTAGATAATTTCCATGGAGGTGTGGCCCTGCCCATTCAGCACGTTCCTTGATTCGTTTACTGGAGCACTATATAAGTTCAGACAGAAGGAACGCGCTTGCTACAGCCAAGAGGGACACTTTGAAGAACGCACAGGAGCTGAGAGAGGAGCTGCAGCTTACAGAGACATTTTGGAGACGGCCTTTAAAAGCAGACTTTAGCTCTGGAGAAGCTAAGAGAGGACAAATGCCCCAAGAGCAACTAAGAGTGACATTTTTGAGGTGCTGCAGCCTAGAGAGGAACGTCCTGGGAGAAAGCCATTTTGAAACCAGAACTCTGGAGCAGACACCAGCCATGTGCCTTCCCAGCTAACAGAGGTTTTTCCGGACTCCATTGGCCATCCTCCAGTGAAGGTACCTGATGGTTGATATGTTACCTTGGACACTTTATGGTCTTAAGACTGTAACTGTGTAACCAAATAAACCCCCTTTTATAAAAGCCAATCTGTTTATGGTGTTTTGCATTCCGGCAGCATTAACAAACTACAACAGAAAGCCACAGAAGGATTTAGCGTCTTGAGAAAGTAATAATCTGTTTAACATGTTCATGAGAAAATAATGAGTCATTACCCCATTAGAACCAAGTGTTGAAGTCCAACGTCCAGCTAGAATATCTTCCAAATAGTTTGCAAGTTCCTCTAACTCACATCTCCCCACTATTTAAACCTGTTTCCTTATGTTGCTCCATTGCAGGCAGCTGCTGTATGTAGATCAGAACCCAGAAGAGGACCCAGGGGGAGCTGGGTGGTCAACAGGTGGCATTTTGCGGCATCACACTTAAACGTGATTGGCTAAGTCTTGGCTGCCATGGCCCCAGCCATATTCCTACAGAGGGAGGGTATGTGGAAGTCATTGATGGACATTTTGCAATGTGGCTCACCAAGGGACACGGGCCTTGTGTAAACAGACTTCTGGACTTTTCCTCACTTCCTGCAGAATATATTGTAGGTGGGTGGAGGATTCCACTAGCATCTGGAGAGTGGTACTCAAACTTGCTCAGGGGATAAAGCTTTTACCTGGATGGCTTAGAGGTGCAAATTGCAAAGTGTCACAAAATTTGGGTATCACTACTTCTGTCTTTTGAAAAAGGACCTGCGTAACTAGCGGGAAAGGTATTTCTATTGTGAGTAGTGCAGGTCTTCACATTTTAAAACTTAACAATTTAAAATTTTTTATGGAATTGTATGTCTAGAATTTTGTTTAAACACAAAGATGTACAAACACACATATTTACTATATGTTGATTTTAATTCTTGTTAACCCATGTGGTGGTAGATTGTAGAAATTTTAGAGAAATTAATAGGAAAGCTTAAAAAACAGTAAATATAGTCTACATATATATATTTTTTAATTTTAATTTTTTTCCTTCTAAGAATTGAGAAAAGGCCTTTATTGTTTGATTTTCATGGTGTGGCAACTTGGGCCTGGTTATAAAACCTGGATGTCCTGAGGGATGATAATTAGAAACTCATGGACCAAAATTCAAGGAATACTCAAAATCCTGGTACCCTGCCAGGCCCCCAGTGACCCTTGTTCATTTTCCTTGTTCAGTTCTTCAATGTTCTTTACCAATGGAGTTCACTAAAGTGAGTTCTATGTATTAATTTCACTAGGTGTAGTTGTCTGTCCATCTTTGGAGATATTTTGGGAGATGATCTTATACCAAAGGGACATGTTACTTGTCTGCCCATATGAGGCCTGATATTTTATTTTCTCTAGAAAAAAGGTAGATATTTCAATATTATAAATTCTATTAAGGCATGTTTTATCCCTAACAGGTTTTAGTTTTCCTGTACTATTCAACTCAGCAAAGAGACATTATCCTGGATCTTTTTTGGTAGCTAGTAGTTCAACTTTCTATTCCTGTTTTTCCTCTATGGTGAAATGATTGTCAGTTAGCTTAATTAAAACCATTGTCGGCCCTTAGATAAGGCACCAACCCTTAGGTAATTCATGTCAAATTTCTTTTGGAGGCACTTATGTTAGCCAGCAATAAGGGAGTAAAGTACTTTTTTTGAGGAATCTAGTGGCAGATGTGTTTGGAAAATGAGAAAACTACGGGGTAGACTTGCTAACTACGTTTTGGGGAATTATATAATGGAGTGTAGTTTGGTACTTTCTTTATTAAAGGAACACAGGCAAATTTTTGTCCTTGTAATCTGATGTGTATATATTGCTCTTAAAACCTCTTGGGAATTTGGAACTATTTGCCTGCTTATAACTTTCCTTCATTTTCTTCCCAGCAGTGAAAGGGAAGTTTAAATCTTATTTAAATGCATGGTGAACTTTCTATATTATAAGGCTTGTTGTTAGGTGCTAATGCTAAATCAGTGTTCTGTCTAAAACCATGTAAAGATAGTTCTGGTACAGGTATGGCAACTACAGTGCCTACCATGTTTTCCCATTAAGTTTTTTTTTTTTTTTAACTCAGAGTCATTGGAAAAAGAAGATTGAAGAAGTTTAGTGAGGCACAGTTGCTGGTGGGTGTCTTGATTGCTAGCCTTAGGTGTTTATATCAGTAGGCTGGTGTGGGGGTGTGACAGTGTGTGTTTAAGTGTTTGAGGATGAGTCTGGCATTTGGATATAGGGTAGTTTAGTTTAGAGTTCTGGCTGGGAGTGGTTTTGATGTGACATGATGAGGACCTCAGAATCTATGGCAGTCCTGAGGGCCACTGGGGGATTTTGGAAGGTGAAACAGAGGAGGCTTGCAGTCTGGAATTTTAGAAGGTTGGGAGGAAAGGGATTGAGCCCAGATTTTTACCTTTATGATATTTAGGGAGGGTGAAGATATAATATTTGAAAAAGAATGAGCAGTAAGTAATATAAATGGCATTGAAAACCTTGGAAGTAGATGAGTTCTCCAAGTGAGAGGGGCAGCCAGATGATGATCAGTGAAAGACCACCTAATTTTGTAGGCAGAAAATACACCCCAGAAATCTTCTTTATGAATTGAAAACATACCTAGTTCCTAAAGCACCCTAGGACTTTGCTTTTATGAATTGAAAATATAGTAGCTTCCAGATTATTACTTGGAAGTTAACTAATGGTGTTCTCTATCTGTTCAGAATCCTTAGATTTATTTTATAGTTCTTTTAGATGAGTCCCTTGCAGATTTTTTTTTTTTTTAAGAAAAGGAAACATCACAGGCTTAGTTTTATAGAAGTGTGTTTTGTGTAAACTTCTAAGTTTGACTTAGATTCTCCCTGACCCAAAGGATACCTTCATTTACCCTTCCAGCACATGGACACTGGTGAGAGAAGTTAATGACTGCTGTCTCAGAACTTGGTGGCCCTTGTAGACCAAATGGCACCACACTGTTCCAGTTAAAATTTTTTTAGAGTAAGGCCCATTAAATTAAAAAAAAAAAAAAAAAAAAAAAAAAAGCCCATTATGATGAGATCCCTAGGGACAAACAAAATGCAGTGCAATTCATTTTTCCACCAAAAAATATTTATTGGGTTCTGGATAAATTCTTGCCAGCCTGGATAAATTCATGCCAGTCTCTGGGAAGAGCTCTGAATACCTCTTTTAATCCCTGTTCTACTGAAACTTCAGCCATAATCTCTATGTTTCCATGTAAAGCAATTCAAGTAAGAAGTTTGTAAGTGAGACAATTGTTAGCCTGATATGTCTCTTTAACTATAGTAAATATTGAATATTTCCTTACAAAATAATTGTATTTTTGATAGAAACCCAACTACTGAAAGTTTGACAAAGTACCTGGATGACGCTAATTATCAAATAAATAAATATATATTAAGAATTTAGGGTGATGGTTTCTTACAGAAGTTTAATGTGACAATGAAATCATTGGGATCTCTGTTACCAAAGTAGAATTTCAAAATTACTTTTTCCCTTTTGCCACCGTGTTTATTGCAGTAAATAAAGGGCTTGGGGTGGGGAAAGTAAAGCTTGGGAGCTATACCGTGCTTGAGTAGGTCAGGCAATGTCTGATAAGGGAGGGGTTTGAATTTTGGTATGGAGGGATTTCCAATATTGCACCATTTTGAAGAGTAGCTCAGTGATATCAGTCACTTCTGTTGATTTAACTATGCACTGCAGGTAGAGGGGTTTTATAAAAGGATGAACAACTTTTAAGTACTTTCTCTTTCCCCTTTTGTAGCATCTTCCCTAGTTGGACAGTGTGATGTATCACCAATTCACTGAAGGGAGGGAAGGAAAGGAATTGTGCCACCCTATACTATGAGCCTAGACAGATAATGTTGTAGAGAACCAGGGCTTAAGAATTTAATGTAAAAAAATACCAATAAAGATTTTTTGTTTTTAATAAAGAAAAAAAAATCTTAGCTGGAGAGGTTTAGGAAGGTAGTAGCAAGATAGAGTAATGGGAAAAGCAAAGACTGAAGTTAGGAGTTGATTGGTAACGAGACTGTTAATTAGTGATTGACTAAACCTGAGTAGCAGTGCTTACTAAGTAATAACGATACCCCTTGGCAGCTTTTACTTTTCCAGCATGGAGTCAATAGTACAATTCCTAGTCCACCAAAACATTATCAGCGGAACCTATCAAGGCTGTGAACATTATACAGCAGTTGCTTAAGGTTTTCATACTCTACCTTCCACCTCTGCATAATTTGCCCGGAGTCAGCTCGAGAGCTCCCCGTTTCACTAAGTTTGTGGTTCAGGCACAGGTAACTGAAAACAGATGTGCTGAGCAAAAACTCCATTAGTTTTCTTGAGCTTTTGGTGATTTGGGGGTGGGGAGTGAAATCTGTCTTTTACAAACCCTTTGTGCTTCTGCCACATGCACAATTTTCCGATCCCAGCATTATTTGCCCACATTCTATTCAGTTATTTTCTTTTTCTGTTTCTAGTAGGGAACACTGATTTAGGTGGGGAGAAGCTATAGCTCCCTTTCCCTCTATGCTATTCTCTTTCTCCAGTTGCCTGTTTCCTGTCTGGAGACTCCGTGTGTCCCTGTGGGATCCAGGGTGATTTTTCTGACCTAACAATCACCTTTTATGATTTTTCTGTTAAACACTCATTAAATGTACTTGATGGCCCTAGGGACAGAGTGAATTGGCAGGCCTGTCACAGGCTAAAAGAGAAGGCAACGATTGGACAGAATCAAAGAAAGAAGGAAAGAAAGAGAACCAAGGTGGTTTAATGACCAAAGTATCTCATCAACTGCAAGTACTAGGAAGGACCAAATTCTTATAATGGTTCTTCCTGAAAAATGATTGCAGCAAGCCTTTCACAAGCATCCACTGTGTGAGGGGGACAGAGTGAGACACCAGGGAAGCCAGTACAGGACATAGTACCGAGGGGCTTCACAGTCCAACTGGGTTGGTGTGGGAGGTGTGGAAACAAAGCAGACACAGTGCAGGGCAGGACCGTAAAGTGCCAGTGGCTGACTGTCATAGGCATCTAGGGGACAGAGATCATCAAGGCGGAAGTTTCCTGCAAAGCAGCTTCATGGAGGATACAGGATTTGAGCCTGGTTTTTAAGTGGCTCAGGGTAGGAATTAGACAAACTGGGAAGAGGAAGGAAGGGAGCATTCCGGGTGGGGGTCAGCAAGGGTAGAGAGGAAAGGGAAGATCTACTGAACATTCCTAGGAGCGAGGAAGCAAGCAGTTTGTCCAGAGCAGAGAGTTTGTACAGGTGACAGTGGGAGATTGGATGGGAGAGAATGGGCAGTAGTAGTTTGTGGAGGACTCTGAAAAGCTGCTAAGGAGTTTGGGTTTCATCCTGTGACTGTGGGGAGCCATGGAAGACTTTTTTTGGGGGTTGTGATGTGTGCTAAGTCATGTCTTCGGATAAATAATCTAACCATGATGTAGAGAAGCAATGGCTTCCTTGCTGCCTGGAATGTGTGATATGATTTCTCAAGCCATTCCCCAGTTAGAAATGATCTTTATTGTACACTGGTGGAACCCCAGCACTGAATTAGGAACTGACCTTCAGAGTCTTGTTAGTTAGGAGATGGATATAGTTTTATCACCACCTTCTCTTAAATTCATGGGGTTGATGTTTTATTAGTCTTTGAAATATGGGCTGACTAATGGATATGCAATTGACTCTTAAATATGACCTGCTAAGCTCAGCCTTGCAATCATGTGGTTAAAAAACAGTATCCAGTCTGAAACCATAAGCAAAAAACCTTCTTAGCTTTGACCTACTAACAATATGCAATATGAGAACCTAACCTTTGAAGGGACTTGGAAAAACTGGAGGACTGCTGACTGCACAAAATGCGAATGAGAATTCCACGTGGAGCGATTCTTCTCACAGAGTTTTTAGTACTTTTTTTGCTTGAATGCTCCAGACCACACTACCTGCTTTTGCTCCATGTGTTTCCAAGGCCAAACATTTCTGACTGGGAGATTTGAGGCACTTGCTTGCCGCTGACCCACATGTTGCACCAAGGGAAGGGAAAAGGATGGAGGGGTGGGTGGAGGGTCTTTAGGTCCTTTTGGTTAATCAAAGCTGGGGCCACAAAGCAGGGCTTTGATTGGGAATCTTCATCCGGAGGCATCTGGTCTCCTGGCAGTGCACTTAGAAGCTGGGAGAGCTGTGGGAATGAGAGTAAATCATTGGTGTTTAGTCCTATGCAGCTTAGCAGAAGAGTCTCATCACCCGCAAGATGCAAAATGCTTGGCCCTGCCTTATCTGCATCACCTCTGCCACGCCAGGAGGAATTCAGTGTAACTCTGGCCCAAAAGAAACCTGAACTTTGATTTTAACTGGTTATCAATGTGGTGTTGAATGTGAGGGGTCAAACCAAGATTTTGTTCATTGCAGAAGGTGGGCCCTCTTCCAACTGTGGGTTCCAGGGTTATGAGACACTGGGTCCAGGACCAAGGAGAATATAATCAGGCTGATAGAGGGAAGGAACAATGTAGAGCTCCTTATGACACATTATGACTTCCCTTTGATTGGCAATCCTATTTCATGTCCATGAAAAGGGCAGACCTGCTCTGTTTTTCTTGCCTTTTCTTTTCCATTCTTCATAGATACATGGTGGCTATACACTTTTTACTTATGGGTGCAACCTTTTCTTAAATGATGGGACATGAAAATCACTGGTTTGAAGAATACATGGAAATTGTGTTATTAGATGGACACTCCATTGCTTATTGAGATTGCCTCACTCTCCATCCACCATCTCAGCTGCTGCTTCATCTCTGCCCAGCTATCTGCCCTCCTGAATAACTCTTGAGATTCTCAGCAGTGTTCTCAAGATGGGGTTCCCCAGGCCAGTAGCATCAGCATGCCCTGCAAACTGTTAGACATGTATATTTTCAGTTCCCCCTCCAGATCTGAGTCAGAAACCAGCTATGGGTGTTTTAACAAGCCCTAAAGGTGATTCTGATACATGTTTAAGTTCTGATGTCGAGTTTGAGAAACATTTGTTTCACAACAGATGGCCCATGACATGGATGCAAAGAGCCTTGATCTTCCCCTTTAGAGTGACAAAAATAAATTTCATGTCTACCTGGGTACATATCCAGAATATGGAATAAAAACAATCTGGTACATTTTGTCTTTGTTTCCACTCATCTTTGGCAATTTCTGTGTTAGAACGCGGAAGCTTTGCACTTTGCAATTTAACAACTAGTTAAATGCCACTTAACCCCTTAGCACTAGCCAATTGCTTTTCCTCCAAGCATGTTTCCATCCCCACCCTCCCCACCAATACTGTCCTGATTGCAGCAGTCTCTCACTATTAAGCTAATTTGCTGCTCCGGGAGACACTATTAAGAAGGCACTTTGATTAGGTGGAAATTGATTAAGCAGAAGCTGTTTTATACTATGGCTAGATCCATGGAAGCAATGAGAGAGCCTTTGTCCCTATTCCTTATCAGTTGAGTTACTTTCCTGTGATTCCTGGCTCTAGCATCTGTGACTCCTGAATCCCTGTTCTCATCCTAGAGTCTTTCCAGCCATAATAGCTCAGAATGTCTCATCCCGGTGGTTTCCTGCTGTCATCCTGAATGCCGATGACAATAGCAGGATGGACATGAAGCTTTTGATTTGGGTAAAACAAAAAGTTGGTGAAAAATTTTGTTCTGAATAAAGTAAGTTTTAAAATAACAACAAAAAGACAGGTTCTGAATAAAAGTTCAACCTACCCTTGATTCATAGGGTAATAGAAAATTCAGTGTATTTAAAATTGAGCAAAATATTTTTAATGAAATGCAGAGTTAGGATCTAAACTCAGATACTTATTTTATATACATGTTTATATAATTTATATATTTGTATATATTATGTATGTATATTCTCTCTTTTATGAAAGTTGTGTGAACAGGGGACCATCTATCATCAAGAGGGACTGTCTGGCTTTCTGCTCCTCCTTCCTCAAATGCCAGCAGAGCCCTGTAATCATTGCAACAATCAAAGCTCCCCACTCGGTTTGAAAGTCTCCAGGGGCAGTGCCACCCCACTGGGAGCCACTGCTGTAGCAATAGAATGCCTTGAACCAACTGAGTGGAAGCCCAGGGGCAGCTGGCGGGTGGCCCCAGGCCCACAGTCTTCTGCACATGTGTGGTGAATGAATGAATGAGCTACCAGAATTTGAATACTTGACATAAATGGCATGTATACCCAAAATGAACAAATATATGTTTATGATTATTTTTTCTAAACCAGAATTGGCTTCTGTTCCTTGTCATGCTGTTAAAACCCTGGTGTACTTAAGTGTGGTGATGGATGCAGAGCTGTATGAGGGTACCGGGGCAACTGATTGTACACTTTGGATCTTTGGATAATTGTATGGTATCTGAACAATCCCAATAAAAATTAAAAAGGAGAAAAAAAAAGGGAAAAAAAACCCCCCAAAAACCCTGGTGTACTTAAAACTGAAAAAGAACTTTGTTGCAGATTGGTTTCTCTAGAAGCAGGTGTGTTGAGATGGTGTTTGGGGTACAAGATGCTTATTGGGGTTTAACACCTAGGAAAGGAAGGAAGCAGGATTGGGCAGAGGAAGAAGTTAAACTCTGACGCAGGCCTGACAAGGCCTCAGCCATACTGGCAGGAAGCCCCAGAGTGAGTATTTCCAATCAGGGTGCCCTGCCTTGAGCCAAATTGTTGGGCTTTACAACCCTGTCTCCCAGGCCCCAGATGCACTTGTGTCAGGAACAGTGTGCTTTCAGGTGAGGTGGTTCTCTGTCCCCTGAGACTGGCCCTGAAGGTGCCGGCAGCTGGAGGCTGTGTGCTGACAGCCTTCCCCCGAGTTGGATGCAGGTCCTTCCGTGAAATAGATCAGGGCCCTTGCCTCCGTGTCTACTGCAGGCTTTCATCTGTATTCTCACTTGTGCCTCACAGCAACCCTAGGACAGGTATAGTCAGTCCTCGTTATTCGAGGATTTTATATCTGTAAATTCGCCTACTCACTGAAATTTATTTGTAAACCCCAAAACAATACTTGTGACACCTTCTTGCGCAGAGTGGTGAAAAATTCAAGTCACCCAACATGCGTATTCCCAGCTGAGGTCAACCAAGGTGACACTGCTTTCTTGTTTCAGCTCTCACACTGTTCACGAGTGTCCTTTTCGCATTATGTTTAGTGCCATGTTTTTCACAGTTTTGCACTTGTTGATTTTGCTGTTTAAAATGGCTCCCAGGCACAGTGCTGGAGTGCTGTCTAGTGTTCCCTAGTGTAAGAAGGCCAAGATGTGCCTTCTGGAGAAAATGCATGTGTTAGAAATGCTTTGTTCAGGCATGGGATATAGGGCTGTTGGGCATGAGTTCCCCATTAATGAATCAACAGTATATATTAGATAAGGTGTTGTTACACAGAAACACACATAAAACAATTTTATGTGTTAATCCATTGATGAAAATGCTGTGACCAGAGGCTCGCAGGAACCTAACCCTGTACTTCCCCCGGGAGCAATGGTTCAATATTCAGTAATTCAGTGTTTGCAGCAAAACATAAAACATAACTACCATGAGTAGCGAGAATCAACTGTGCTATTATCATTCCCATTGTATAGATGATGAAACTGAGGCTTAGAGAATTTTCACTACCTGTTCTGGTTTAATAACCTAACTAAGGCTTCAGTGATGACTGAAACCCAGGCCTTCCAAATGCCAAGTCCCCTCTGCAATGTCCGCATAGGCTCAACAATTCATCTTCATTGGGTCGGTGTCCACTGAGTGCCCACGTACTGTTGCTTTTCTAGTTGGCTAAGTAGCTTACAGGTCGATTAGCCCAGTAAGGCGGAACTATCGGAGTCCTTTTAATTTCATGGCTTTTATCACTTGATCAGCTTAGGGAATTAATTAAAAAAAAAAAAAAAGAAAGAAATCCTTGACACTCCTGAAGGCTGCTTGTTTAGTGATAAGATTTTCCTTGTAGATTGTTTCTGGCATAGGCAGTGACATTTGATTTAGGGCTCCCTGGAAAGAGTGCCTTGGGCCTTCAGGATATCACTTCCTAGGCTCCAGCCAACCGGTGTTTGTGGGTGAATCGCTGGCTGGCGGCAGCCTCGGGAACCTGACACACGCGCCAGGAAGCACCTGCCGGCCAGGCACACTGGCTGGTTCCTGGGCCGGTGCCCTCTTAGTTTCTTTTTGCTGGGGAGCTTCAGCTTGGGCTCCCAGTGGCCCTTTGAAAAGGCTTTACAGCCACTTCCAGGTCCCCCACAGGGAAGTGCTGTCTTTAATCAAGGGCACGGAATTTCTGCTACTGTGTTAGGATAATTTTGGCATTTTAACAAATGAAATGGAAAATGACTATTAGGCTACAAGGTTGACCATAGACAAGCCCCACAGAACCCTTAAACTTGAGTCTAGTAATTCTGACAGAGATGAAATAAACGCAATACAAGCGTGGTTATTAGTCTCATAGTTTAATATTCTTTGAGGGCAGAATTCTTTAATTTTTTAATTTTAAAAGATTAATTTTAAAAAATTCCAATATATGTGCTCATCATAACAAATCTTGTCCCTTCCAATCTGTCACAGCCTTGAGGTGATATTTAACAATTGTGTGTCTTTCCTTCCCTACCTTTTCCTGTGATGATTCAAACACACAAACATATTTGCCCACATTTTTTCCCTTCCTCTTCAATAAAAACATGATACTAAACTTTTTATAGCATAAATTGCTTTATTCACAAAACAATATAATAGGGACTCTTTTTTTTCCAGGTCAATATAGTTTCATAATATTCCATAGTGTGGATTTATCATGATGTATCCAATCATTTCCCCTACTGATGGACATTCAGCTTGTTTCTAGTTTTTGTTTTGTTTTGTTTTTTAAAATAGTGCTTCAGTTCACATCGCTAGTCCTAGCGGTGCTGCTCTAGGCACCATAGAGCTGGGGATGGGGAGGTGAACAAGGGAGAGGCTTGCCCTGCTTTCCAGGAGTTTACATTGTAGTGTGAGACCATGTATAAACAAGTAATGCGATAAATAAAATAGGAAATACCAGGTGAGGATAAGGGCTGTGAAAAAAGTAAGGCAGGATAAGTGTTAGAGGGGAAGGCCTCTTTGAGGAGGTGAATTTAGGCTGAGACCCTGTGATTTTGGGGACCTGTGGTAAGAATGTGCAGGAGCAGGAGGGTAGATTCTGAGAACTGTTGTCTCTCTATAATTAATGGAGTCTTCTGGAGAACCTTCTGGAAAAGTTGTAAAATTCACACTCCCCCCAGCAGTGTCTCAGAGTCCCTATTCCACCCTGCCCCAGCTTTATATGTCTTTAAAATTTCGGCAAATCTGATATATGAAAAATGGGTATTTACTAATGAGGCTAGACAGCTTTCTATGTATTTATTGGGTTTTTTTTTTTTTGCACATTTCTCTTCATTGAATTGTTTATTTATTTACTTTGCCTTTTAAAAACATTGGGTTATCTATCCTCTTTGGCCAGTTTGTAGGAGCTCTTTGTCTATCAGAGCCCCTTGCCTCTCATGTGTACTGACATATTTTGTCTCCATCTTTCTTCCGCCTCTTCCATTACTGAGACCTCTTTCCGTCAGCCCCAGAGAGATGCGGGCCTCATTAATCCTTAGGAACTGTGGACCTCAGCCTGGGGCCTATGAGCTTTTCAAAGGCTTAAAAACATATTTGAAATAAGGTTTTTTTTTTTTTTTTACTGGCTTCTTGAATACTGAAAGAAAACTGCAAAGTCGAAGGTAATATCTACCTATAAAATACAACTTTATCTGCAACCCAACTCAATAAATAGCAATTGTACTAAATATAAAAGTAACATATTTCTGTGGGAGGTGGGTATATTTTAAAGAGTTTAACGTGGTGTGAGGTTTGGCTTTTAAATGGAGGAATGTCTGTAGCCTTGGAAGATGTTAAACCACCCTAGACTCGCCCAGAATTCTTAAAAAGAAAACGTTTCTCTCATTCTGCTTCTCCCTCAAGTTCCCTGGTGTCTCCTTTTCTGTGCTCTGTATGTGCTTTCTCCACGCTCCCACCAGCTGTGGACACATCTAGTTCAAGTGTCCCGTGGCTTTGTAATCCGTTTCTATTTTTACCATGACGTAGTTGCTGACGTCACTGATCCCACCCCCCCCCCACCCCACCCCCCCGCCCCTCACCTTTCTTGAGCTTTATGGCTGCCTTGACTTTGCCAGTTTTTCTCTTGGTTTCCTTCTTTCCTTCTACCTCTCTGACCATTTCTTTACAATTCCCCAGCTTCGTTTTCTTGTTCTTTTCACTCAATGTTGGTTCCTCACGATTCCATCCCTGACTCTTTTCTTCCCTTTGACAAGTTCAGCAAGTCCTTTTCCTTTGTCTTCAACTGTCTTTGCCATGTGTGGTCTACTGCCTCGATTCCTTTCAGATTGAAAAAGAATATGACGTTAAAAAAAAAAAAACCTGAAAGTCATTCCCCCCTCCCTCAAAGGAGTGAAACAAGCTTTTAGTCTGGCTTAATCCCTTTAAGAAAGTCCTTTCTAAGTGTCATTTGCAGCCCATTAGTGGGCTGTGAAATCAGTTTAATGAGATGTGACTAAATATTTTAAATAGAATAGAACAGAAAATATATTTTTATTCACATGTAGTAAGGTAGATACTGTTTTATGAAACTTTTGTTAAAGGTGTGTGTGTGTGTGTGTTTGCATGTGTGTGTGCGTGCAATTTGTGGGACCTGGTGCAGAAAGAAAATGCGAGATCCTTTGTTCAAATGTTATTAAGAATTTAAAAATGGTAATGGCAGAGCATTTTAAACAAACATGGGGTCTTCTGATCATGGGGTCCTGTGTGGTTGCCTGATATGTGTGTATGGACACTGAACCTGGGTTGAGAGGTAAAATTATTTTCTTACTGGGGTCATGGTCAAGTAAGTTCAAAAACACTGCTCTCAAGAGGGCATAGATCCACAGGAAATGACGGCTCTCTGACACCCAGTGTGCGGTTAGCTGGTCTGAACCATCAGCTTTCATCTTTACCTTGACAGCCGGCTCCACTTTCTCATTCCTGCCTCTGCCCCGTTCCTGTGGTGTGGTGTCCAGTTGGTTATGCCCTGCCTTCAGGTTCTCAGCTTTCTCATCTCTAGTGCCTCTCGAGAGGTACCCTCAGACTGGCTTACTTAGCAAGCAACGCCCATTATGGGGGTCCCCTTGGGCATGGCTGGACACTGCCTACAATTAAATGCTTCTGTTTCATCTCCAACCCAGATATCTCTCCCTCAGCATTAGTTTGTTTTTATTGCTTCTTAGAAATTCCGCTAGTATGTTCCTTAAGTCCTTCAGACAATTTTCTGCCCACCTTTCCATCCTACTCCAAATCTTTTCTTACTCCTGTATTCATCCCTTTGGTTAATGCCGCTACTGTTTACTCTGTAGCCCAGGTTTAGAATCGTGGGATTATTCTTATTCTTCCATTTCTGCCTTCTTCTCCACCTCCTCACATCCCCATACATTGCCAAGTCTTGACAGTTTCGACCTTCTACGTAGTTGCTTTAGAGTCTGTTCTCTCTTCTCCAAGTTCTAGCATAGAGTGTGACTCCTTGGCATGGCAAGCAAGGCCCTTCACACTCTGGTCCTCGCCTGCGTTCTCCTCCCCAACTCGCCACCCCATCCTTAGGGTTCTCAATGGAAAAGTAACGGCTCCCCTCACCCCAGGGACATTTGGAAATATGGGCAGGCATTACTTAGGTATTTTGAAAGTTGGGAGTTGCTGCCAGCAGTTAGTGGTGGGGTCAGAGATGTCGAAGTCCCTGCAGTGTGTGCGGCAGTCTCCACAACAGCGAACTGTCCCACTCAAAATGCAGGAAGGCACCCTGTTGAGAAACAGTTATGATTGTTTCCTCCTCTGTCTTTGTATCTGCCATTCCCTCTGCTGGAGATGGCCCCCCCTCGACCTTCTCCACTTGGGGAACTCCTACGTATTCTCTGAGTTCCCCCTTAAAAATGTCACCTTCTGTCCAAAGCTTCCCCTGCCCCTTCTCACACAGAGGTTAATTGGTTCCTCCACTTTGTTCCTCCAGGGCACTTGTACCTCTACTGGGAACTGCTTTGAGTGTGCCTTTCCCTGAGAAAGAGCTGGTCATATTCAGCTTTCCCTGTGTCTAGCATGGTGCTGGCAAGTAGCAGGTACTCAATAAAATAAAGAGTGTGGAATGGATTAAATAAATGAAACTGAAGCCTTTCAGCTGTGCAGTCCTCGGATTAGGCTTTACTTGTTGTTTCACTTGAATTATGTTTTCTCTTTCCTTTCCCTCCTTTCTCTATCCTTTTTTTTTTTTTTTTTCCTTTCTCAGTTGCAGCCTTTCTAACTCTGGCATGTGTTTCTTCATTACTACAGATTGGCTGTCTTCCACAGTTACAGTCATCTGCGGTTCCTTGAGGCAGCTAAGAATTGAAATAGATCTTGGCCATCTTGCTCCTGAGGTGTGATTGCAGTAGTTACAGCTCCTGTTTCCAAGGCAACAGCCTTCTGGTTATGAGTACAGTGCTTCTCTTAGTGGCTCTCCATTAGGAGAGAGGAGTCTTAGGGCTCACATCTCCATATTCAAACTTCCCCTGCTTTATTGCGCATAAAAGGCCAGTTTACATTAGAATCAGGCAGGGGTAAAATATTACTCTGCTCTGGCAGTTAAACATTTTTTTATCCACATATACTGTACATTCAGAAGAGAGCACGTATAAGAAACATATAGCTCAACGAATTTTCACAAACTGAGCATGCTCGTATAATTAATTAGCACCCAGATAAGAAACAGCATGTTATCAGCACCCCAAAGCCCTCCGGAGCCTCTTTCCTTCTGTACCTGGCATGATCTTGACTTCCAATACTATCAATGAGTTAGACTATTCTATAATCATGAATATAGCATATAGATATAAAAGATGGGAAAGGTAGAGTTAATCTCAGCATACTCACCTAAGACCTTTTTTTTTCCTCTTAGAATCATTGTCTTATATTTACAACTTTCAAAATTGTTTCCAATAATATGGAAGTTCTTTATAATGGCCAGTTAATGAAGAAGAAGACAAATCTATACATTGGAGCCCCACTAGTTGCATAGGCTTTTTTTTTTTTAAATAATTCAGTTTTATTGAGATATATTCACATTCCAGACAGTCATACAAAATGTACAATCAGTTGTTCACAGTACCACCATATAGTTGTACGTCTATCACCAAGATTAATTTTTAAACATTTTCATTACCACAGACACACAGAAGTAATAAGAATAAAAATTAAAGTGAGAAAGAACAATTAAAGTAAAAAAAGATCACCGGGTGCTTTTTTTTTTTTTTTTTTTGCCCCCGTTTTTGTAAACATCCATCCTTACACTGGACAAAGGGGAGTGTGGTCCATATGGCTTTCCCAATCACATTGTCACCCCTCATAAGCTACATTTTTATACGATCGTCTTCAAGATTCAAGGGTTCTGGTTTGTAGTTTGATAGTTTCAGGTATTTACTGCTAGCTATTCCAATTCATTAGAACCTAAAAAGGGTTATCTATATTATGCTTAAGAGTGCCCACCAGAGTGACCTCTCAGCTCCTTCTGGAATCTCTCAGCCACTGAAATTTATTTCATTTCATTTACATCCTGGACAAGAAGATGTTCTCCATCCCACGATGCCGGGTCCAGATTCCTTTCCGGGAATCATATTCCACATTTCCAGAGGTATTTTACCACCCCTGGGGTCAGATCCTATGTAGGGGGAGGGCAGACTCAACCTAAGACATGTTATATTGAATTCTATTCCTATTTTCTCAATATATTGCTACTTTATTAATGAAATGGCTGTTTGATCAACTTTGAGAACATGTCCCTTCTATAGAGGGTCAGTAGTACTGTCTTTAGATATAAGACAGCAATTTTTTTTTTGATTCATTTTCAGCCCATTTTGAAATGTTGGATATTCTTTTTTCTTTTCTGATGTGCCTTTCTTATTTTCTTTTATCTAAAAACCACATTTCTTTACCAGACTTGCCTTAATCTAAGAGTCTGTGACATTGGTTCTGATTTAAGATCCCTGGGCAATCAACACACAGATTATTAGGTAGATAGCTTGAGGACAATACTATTTAAAATCCCATTTAAAAATGCTATTTTCCCCAGCTTGTGGGTTAGCTCTCTTAGTCTGGTGAATTCTCATTCTGTTGTTTGAAAGTCTCAGTCTGAATGAATAGGTGTTCACATATAAAAGTCGGTGCTGTGACTATTAAGTACTGAGACTGAGTCTTCAACAGATACATGCACATGCACAGACTCATCTCCTCCCCACCCCACAACCCTGTTTTTTTTTGTTTTTGTTTTTTTTTAAGTCTTGGTTCCTTGTGTGTCAGTTGGTAAAAGTGGGATTTTGGAATCAGATCATTGTGGGGTGAATCTCCCCCTCTGTCACCTATGCTGTATGGACTATATGCAAGTCTTTCACCTCTCCATGTCTCAATTTCCTCAACTGTAAAATGGGAATAACATACTTCTTTTGTAGACTTAAAGTGAGAGATAAATGAGATACTGAATGTGAAAAACACTAGCATTGTGCTTGGTTCACAGAGAGTCACAATAAATGATATTTCTCCCTTTTCTTATCCAAAGTTGAAAATTGTCAGAACCTTTATCACATTATTTCTGGATAACCGTAGTAATTTCATATGTGATCTCTCTGCCTCTTACTTCTCCTGCCCCAATTCATCTTGAATGCTTATTCCTCCAGATTTATCTTCTGAATCATTACTTCCAACTATGCAATTCCATTCCCAAAAGATTAAGAAATTTTTATGGCACCTGGGCTAAAGCCTGGCATTTCTGCTGGTAACTTCTTAGGTTACCAGCAGAGCTTCTGGTTTTGTCATCCATCATTGCTTCCTCCAGGCTAGCCAGTTGTCTCCTTGGTGCACCTTAGGTTTCTTGCTTCTGCACTCACTCAATGGGAATGGTCAGCCATTTGGGCATTTCAAACACAGAGGCCACTTTGCCCTTCCCATTGTGATGCTCTTGGACTGTGGGGAAGGGAGTAGCTGGCAGCCCTCTGTCCACCCCCTTTCCTGTCATAATCTGCTGGATTTCCTAGGCTTGCCACAATCTGGGATATTTGAACCTTTCTTGCAGGTCCTGTCTCATTCTGGCTCTGGAGATTTGAGGAGCTCCAACTCGATCCTGGAACCCTGGGTCAAGTCAAATCTAGCTCTGCCATAGTGTTCCATTTTGGAAAATTGGGCTTTGATTTTGTTCCCAAGATGTCATTTCTACCTTGCATGTATTTCTGATAACTTTATTTCAGTTCTGCCTTGGTGATTTACCAGGCCCCCAGCAACTCTGGAATGGTGTCTTCCCTCTGAACACCACCATGAAGAATGGCACTCCCATTCCCTAGAGACATTCTTCCCACTCGGGGTCCCCACCCACCAATCGGAGCACTCCTGGTGTGTTGTCTGGTTGGGCTCCCTCACTCCAGCCCCAAGCCAGCTGCTGACTTAGGTAATAGGTAACTACCAGTTATCTGGGGCCATAATTTCCAAAAACCCTTTCTACTGGAACAACTGCCTCATAGCCACTGGAAGTGTTGTTTCAGCATAGCTCTTTAGTAGACTTTATTTATTTGTAACTTGGCTATCTGACTTCTTACCTTCCAGAAGATGGTGGAGAATTAGGAAGCTATCTGAGAAACAGAGCTTGTGATCAGCCAAAAATAAATGTTACAAAGATTAAGGATTACATTTTTTACTCCTAGAGAAGACCCTCACTTAGAGCCATGTACTCTTACTTTAGACACAATGCTGGTAAGTTGTGGTCAATTGGGTTTTAAGTGCACAATAAATTAGAAGCAGCCAATTTAAGGCAGTATATTCACAATAGGGAGAAATGACAATTTACCAGAAAGTGAAGAGTGGACACAAAGGAGCTGAACGTTTACATAAAAATGCTGGAGTGATTTAGTATTTTAAAAGACAGTAAGAAAATCCTTGATATATAGAATACACACAATGATGCCCCTTAGCCATCTGCAAAATGTGCTTTTATGGGTCCTTATAATCCTCTCAGATGGTAAGCAAGGGTTGCTACACATTCTAAGAATAGTTCCTAAAATGGCTAAAATAAAAAGCATTCCTACCTTTCGCTAAAGCTTTAGCTATTCATTCATTCAGTTAACATTTGATGAGCAACGAGTACATCTAGGTGTTGAGGATACATCCGAGAACAAAACAGACAGAATTCTGGCTCTCCAGGAGATTAAGCTAGAAGACTAGGCTTTCCAGAACAACTAATTGTCCATGATCTGAGAAGGTCAAGCTTTTTCCTTTATTATTTTTAATATGTAGTAAGTTTTTTCTGTGCTGTGAATAGATTAAACTGAAGATGTTATTGCTAAGATTTTAAAAACTGGCTCGTGGAAGTCATATATGATGTTCAAAGTCTTTGAGGAGATTGGCTTACTCTAGTTATTTCATTTTTCATCACAACAGGAAGTGTTTGTTTTCTTGCAGATGGAGAAATGGCATGGTGGAGATATGTAATGACTTGCCTGAGGTTATACAGGGGGAATAGTGACATTCTTGAATGCCCATGCTGGAATATTTCCCACTTTCATGTTCAAGTTCCTGGATTTGGCACTGTCATTCAGTTTGTGTGGCGAAAAAGGGAGGAAAAGTCCAAATAGTAAATATAAAAGGTAAAACCTTGAGTGATTCAATATATGCGTATTCTGTCCTAAAATGAATTCCTCACTCATGGCGTTCTGGGTCAGATAATAGACTTGAGACCTGCTTGTAGATTAGTGGGTTAACTGGCTCTCTTAAGGATGTAATTTCATCTGTCAATTTCCTTCCCCTCCCCCCATCCCTCTGGCGTTCTTATAGAAAGCTCTTAGCTGTTACTTGAGCTTTTATGAAAATTATCAACATGAAATAGCTACTGTAGCTTTTATTTTGGGACTTAATCAGAAAGGACTGAAAATGATGATGTTGGGAAAGGAATTCTTTAGATGGCTGGTCATCTGAAAGACTGGTACGATAGGATGGCCACACGGCTACCAGCTCTTTAATACATTCCACTTGCCTGAGCAATCACTTTGCTATTCAAGCACAAAGCCTGCATGTAAAGTGTTCCCCTTTCTTTGAATCTAGTTTGTGACTTTCTGCTTGGAGAATGAGTGCTTGATTTATTATTTTTTACTGAAGGTCATTTTTATATATGTCACATGCGTTGTATTCCAGACTGATTTTTAATGACCTCAAACCAAATATGCTCTAAATTGTAGCCCTTGGAGGATGTGATAAAATACGTTTACTACTGGAGTTCGATTTGTGAAAACATAGGTTGTTTGGATTAGAACTCTTGCGTTACACTGCTAATAAAGCTGAAGAGTTGAAAAATTATCAAAACCCTCTTTTATCTTTCTTTTTAATATTATGGAGTTAGGTGCTCTTTCAAGAGTTAAAGGAAAGTGATACCCATTGGTATTCTCATGGCAGCATTTAATATGCTCAATTCATAAATGGTCTCAATTATAATACTCTTTGCACATGAGAAATCCTACATTGAGGAGTGAAAGAACCACAAAATAAAACACTCAGTCATTTTCATTTGACAAGGCAGAGGCAGTGAATTAAAAAAAAAAAAGATGCAGCCCAAGTTTTCATTTTTAAAAAGCTTTTACTTAAGCATATTAGGGTTTCTGTGTCTAAAAGAAGAAAAATACCGGGCATATGGAATGGGCTAATGATGTGTTTACTCTTATTTGGATTTTTGTCTAGAGTCAGATTAGGGGTTGATATTGAACAGAGTGGTTCTATGAGGGCTAAATTCTATGGGAGGCCTAATGGGTTTTCTCAGTGTGCCTGAGGGTTTTGGCTGCTGATCCTTTCACCATTCTTGTCATTGAGCCAAATGTCATTTTCCTAATGTAAGCAGTAATGACTATTATAAAATTGAGAAAGTTTAGTGGGGGATTTTAAAGCAAATTGTGTATTTTTTTTTTTTTTTTTTTCTAAAGAACCTATGAAGAGCTGACCCAGTAACTTTGTACTTAGTATTGTGTCCAATTATCTGGAGTCATGGGTTTTGATTTCCTGAATCAGAAAAGTTATATTTTCTCCTCAACTTCAGTGGTCTTGGAGAGGTTGAGATATGGTTCTCCTTGTATAAATTGATATGAAGGATTCCAATGCTGAGGTAGGTCCTTCCTTTCCTTGGCTGCAGGGATGACGGGGACAAATGAGCTCTTTGTTAGATGGTTTAGCTGGATGCTACAGTAGATGAAAAGATTTTCTCCTTTGGTAATGATGCCTTCAGTGATGGGTAGGAAAACCATGTCTTGTTATGGGTTACTTATTGTAGCTCTGATTTCAGGAATTCTGAAAATTAACGATGCAAAAAGATTGATGCTAACATCAGACACTGAAAATTAATGGCAAAACATAATGAACTTCTCTTCAAGAAATAATGGTTGCTTTCTGTTTAAGGAATGGATATTTGTTGAACTCAGAATGCTTCAAGAGATGTATTAGTTAGGATATTGATTTGGCCAAAATAACACGGAAGTTTATTTCACTCTCATCCATAATGATCTGAGCATGAGCAGATTTAGGCTGATAAACTGGCTCCATTATGTTGGTGATTGAGACTTCTTGTCTCTTATTTCTCTCCCATGCCTAGCACCTAACTTTTGTCTTCCTTCTATGAAGGTTGCTCCAGTTTCTATTACCATGGGAAAAGGGAGTAGGAAAGAGAAGGGCAGGCTCCTTTCCTTTAAGAGCATGCCTAGAAGTTGTAAGTGTAACCAAAAAGTTGGGATTTAGGGGATGATTATGATTACTGAATCATTATATAGATATTCCTTCTTTACTTTCTGGTATTTTAGAGTAAACAGAGGGAAATACCTGAAATCTCTGAACTGTAATCCAGCTACCTTGATCTTTGATAATGACTGTATGGATAGCCTTTATCTTATGCCTTTGTGATTGTAAAAACCTGTGGCTGACCTTCACTTGTACCCATTTTATCCAGTTTTTCAATTTTAGAGTCTTATGATCACTAAAGACAGCTCCTGATATTTATCAGTGAAAGGCCTTGAGTCAGCCTGTAACTAACCCACCCCAATTCTAAGCCATCTTGATAATGGAAGCTGGATCTAATCAAAATGGGCCCACCTGACATGCGCAGTTGCTTTAACTTTAATGTATAAGTGAACTATACCTCATTTTAATACTAAAAATCATGCCCATCATCATATTACGGTTACCATTTTCTTACATACATTCTGTGGCTAAGCATGTAATCAATCTGCGCATGCTCAAAAATTAGATCATCTTTAACCTTGTCATCTCGAGCCATTGCGTCCAGATGATCAGAATTACTGCAGTTGAGGGAGGCAGACTTTTAGGCCGATAGGCTGTCTGATCTCTTACTTTGTGCCTAGCAATAAACTCTCCTTGAAACCCCGGTGTCTCAGGAATTGGTCATTTGAGCGTGTTGGGTGGAGAACCCACTACTTTTGATTGGTATCATAAGAACCATTGCCTTATATCCCATTGGCCAGAACTGAGTCACATGACTTTCCTTAGTGGCTACAAGGGAGTGTAGGAAACGTAATCTTTAAGCAGGCAGTCATGTGCCCAGTTGAGAGTTCTATTACTGCAGAGAAAGTGGAGAGTGAATATGGAGGTGTCTCTAGGAGCCTCTGTTACATGAGAATGGTAATGTTTTTTCTTTAGGGTTGCATCTTCAGCAAATTCAAACTTGATGCTAAGCCTTTAACAAGGCATAATTATTATATATAGACAACACCAGGACATATCATGCAATATTTGTAACTCGCTTAAAGTCTATGTTAGGAAAGTAAGTTTTGAATGTATTGTCATTCTTAAATTAAAAGTGATCTTTCTTTCTTCTTTGGTGGGAAGAATGGATCCATTCTGGCAAGTTGAAATTTTCACACAGCGTTTCTATTAGCATAAATCCATATGCATCAAAATGAGAACAGGCTTCAGAAAGGTCAACTTCTAAGGAACGGGACAGAATATTGCATTCTGAATGGAAATTCGATTCTGAAGTTGTCGGTGGTGGGTAATTAGAGCTGACTTTGTAATGCTGATTCTAGGAATAGAGCCCAAACATTACAAACTCGTTTATAAAGACCTCCCACTCTCATCCCCGTGAATAACCCTATTAATAAGTAATTTTAGGGCCTGGGTTCTAAAGTAATTTTATTAAAATTGAATGATGTCTCTTGCCTGTCTTCAAGGAGATAGTGCCAAAAAGCTCTGCCGTGTCTGGATTTTGTTTATTTCTTTCTGCCCAGTGTGCTCCATCAGAGAGAACTGCCATATGGCCAGGAATATTTGTTTGTATAAAAGTGTGTGAATATTTTGTTCTGATTGGTAGGAAGCGAGCTATACTTGATAATATGATTCTTGTTGGAAATCCTAGCACAAACCATACGTTACAGATTTTTAGTTGAGAAAAAGTGTATGTGTGTTTGCATTTTCTCCTTGGTTTTTCTCTTATCCTGTCATGTGCAGAAAAAGGTGATTTGGATGTCTCAATTGTTTTCAGATCTTACTTTCCTCCTCAGGGTGAACTGGATTTGCAGACTCTCTCTTCTGGCCATTTTTGGAGTTAGCAGGCCCCGTCTCTTGTTTCATATGAGGCAAATGTTCTTGTTGGCTTAGTGGTATATATTGTGACTCAAGCACTGTTCTGGCCTTTTGTTTAGCGATGAGAAGTCTCAGATTCTCTAGGATCCCTGGTTGTCATCCCACCTTAAACACTCCTCAGGGGACTTGGCAGTCATGACAGCTACTACAAAAGAGGCACCTTGTTGGATGTCATCAAAGCTTCATCTTTGGCATGGAGACAGGGCGAACGCTCTTAGCAAAGATTGCCTATCATTTTCTTTCTTTCTTCTTTTTTTTTTTTTCCATTTGGCAAGAAAGCTTTTGATGAATTCCCCTCTGGAAGATTTTTTTAGTTCAGGTCTCTATTTCAAGGAAAGATATTATCACCATTTTTCAGGTGAGACCTGAAATTCAGTTGAGTGGTTTTGCTTAAGGTCATTGTAAAAGGTCATATGCCCTATTTCCTTTATTGGACCACATTATTTTCAATGAGTTACAGCAAGTTACCCTCTGTTTATAGATGAGCAAAGGGTGCCTATATGCCCCAGGAGATATGTCAGGATTTTAGACAAATTAAGAACCTAGAAAAGGCAGGCACCTGTTTCCACTTCCTCTACAGTGAGTTCTTCCTGCTGGGAAGTGCCTTATTCATCGTAGTGTGTCCAGCACTAAATGCAGCACCTGGTTAAGTTTATTAGTGACTATTTATTGGAGGGCCATTTACCAAAGAGACAAGAAGAGACAAGATCCGGAAGAGAAATGTTCTCAGCCAGCTGAAGGAGGGTTGGATCAGCATGGATAAAGAAGGGAAAGAGAGAGAGATTAATTCCAGGAGTTTGGAAAATCATGGTGGGCTGGACAAGAGGAATCCAGGTCAAGGGAATTTAACAAAGAGCTACCTCAAAACTAGACTTTTAACTCTCAAACCTCTTAAGTGCCTGGGTTTGCTGTTGTTTCTTAGGTTTACATAGTTATTTTTATATCTGCAGTTGACTCTGTGGTGGTGGTGTTCTGTGTGTAGCTCTGGGAAGGGTATGGGCAAATGTGTGTGTGTGTGAGCAGGAGCCGATCAGCTAAGGCCACAGGTGGGAGCAGGGATGCCCGACTCAGTGGGCCAGGCTGCCCCCACCCCCACACACAAACTCCCTGGAACAATCTACCAGTTAGTTCTCTCCTTGGACAGCACAAACTCACATTATTGGCTATATAGGGGGATTGTGCTCAAGGCTGGTTTACCTAGTTTTAAGAACCCAGAAAGAAACTTTTGGAAATATCTTTTAGGTCCAGGCCCCAAGTTTTTGGTGTCTGGTTGAGACCTGGATAACAGTTTGCTTCCTTCGTTTTAGTTTGTGAGCAGTCCTTTCTCAGAACCCCCAGAGCATATTAGGAGGATCTACTTAGAGCAGATGATTACATTTCTATCCTACAGAACGGAAGACTGAAACAGATCAGACAGACACATGTAGAAACACTGTGGAACTGAAGAAAGTCATGACCCTTTTTTCAAAGATTTATAATAAATATTTATTTAAATTGAAATATAATATTTAAATAAGTATCATTAAAATATTTATAAGAATCAGACTAGTACTATGTGTTGATTCTTTAAATTTTATCAAGTAAAAAAAAATTCTCTGTTTGTCTTAATTTGGTTTTTAAAGAATACCTCTTGAAGCCATTGTCATACTGAACTGGCAAATATCTGGCTTTCTCAAATGGGTCTACGTGGCACCCAGATTCGGTCAACTGACCTTTTTACAAAATGACCCAGAAAGCGAATTACCTTGACCCTAAAAAAATCCTAGAAGTGACAGCTACTGCCTGAGCTAGTCCTGAAATCTGCTTAAGTTCAGACTCCTGCATTTTAAACCCTAACCCTATGCAAGCAGTGGGCTTTCTTCTTTGGCGTTGGATTGGTATTTTCACCTATGCCTCTGTCTTTATGAAGGTAGGCTACTTTTAGAGGTTTGGAAACATCTACTGACTGCTCTCTTTTCTGTACCTGAAACATGAATCCAGTTTGTTTTTCTTCCTCCTCCCCTTTCTATAGATTTTGTCTACAGTCTGTGATCTTTGAGAAGGCTGGAGCCCCTCACAGCACCATTTACTAATTATAGGGAAAGATGTGGAACTCATGGACCAGGATCACGTGCCTGCCTCAAATTTCACAGGAAGTAAATTGGCTTAGAATATTAGCTTCTTGACTTCCATGCATGCACAGCGTATTCCATTCCCTTCTTTCTTTGTGCCATTTCTGAAACACCCAAGCCTTTGTTTTTAATCTGTTCATCTGGGGGATAATGTATTTGTATACACATGAATGCCTTCTTCAGAATGAATCTTAAAAGTGTTTTTTTTTTTAACCTGAAAGTAGATATTTATCTTTAGGTTTATGATATTTGTTTCCCTTCGTCTTCACCAGGTTGATTTATTTCCTGATACAAAGATTATAATGCACTTTGGCTTTGTTACTTTAATGTAGAAAGTGTGTTCACATTGTCTCATGTTTTGGACCCTCAGTAGCACTGTGTCCACATGTATTTTGTAAAGCTCTCAGCATATGGAGAATATCTAAATTTTGGAACTTTCAAAGACACATCGTTGAAGATGTGTTATAGAAAAGCAGGAATCTTTTTTTTAACAAATTCTCCTGATAGTTAGAGGTTGAGTGCTGTTTTCAAGTTCAGGGACCCAGTGATTTAGAAATCAATCTGTTGGGCAGTTCTGGTTGCTAGAAACTCATTCTTGTACATCTGAAATCTCTCTCTTTTGTCTTTCTTTCTGCATTGGTTTCAGTTTTCTCCCATCTAGGGTGATAAGTGAAAATGGTGTGAATTCTGTATTATATTGGGGGGGTGTTCTTAGCTTTGCAAATGGGTTAAAATTATAGGTCATTCATACATTTCCTCCTTAAAACACATATACAAAAGTCAGCTCCCACTTGAAAGGTATAAATTCAGAATATTGCAAGAATCCCTTTCCCCACATGAGGAAACCAAACATTTTTCTAGATTTTGGCTAGAAAGATCAAGATTCCTTATTATTTTTAAACTGTCCTTAGTAATGACCCTTTTAAAGAATCTCCTTCAATATACAGCACAGATGCACGGTTATTTGCAGAAGGGCCTTATATTAAGTGCCGTGTCCTGCTGTGGTGTTCATTGCATGACTAGAGGTTGTGGCTGATTTGTAGCTGTCGGCAGTGGGACAGCCTGGCTGGGGAAACCTGGGATGATGGCTCTTTCCACACTGTCAGTGGTGACAACAGCGAAGTGCAGAACAACCTAGAGAAAAAGGAAGTTCACAGTACTACCAAAGACAGGCACGAGTTCATCTTTTTTTTTTTGGTTAAACCCACAACTTCTAATTTATAGATTCTGAATTCCAAAACTATGATAGCTTAAATTAACACATGTTAGATTGGTTCCTCTTTGTTAGGTAGGAAGAAATATCTTGTTTATATCTGAATAGGAGGCTGCACAGTTGTTAATCTGGTTTTGCTTTCCTTTCATCTCAGGGTTGGCAAGACAGGGATGTATCCACAGCAAAAGTGGTTTAGCTCGTGTTGAACGAGGCCTTACATTTGCTGTTGTGCCTTTTTGGCCACTTAGCCCATGTTTTCAAATTGGGGTTCTCTGTGGTGTGCTCCTGTGAACTACTTGGGGAACTGAGCTTCCAAATTGATGGAATCCAGCCCCAGGAAGGATGGCCCATGGACTGGAATCTGCAGGGAACCCAGGTTAGCTGTTCCACTCTCCATCTCTTGCCTCTGCTCCTCTCTGAGCATCTTCTTCATTTCTTCAGAACACAGGGCTACAGGCACAGCTAAAGAGAAAGATGAAATCTCACTCTTTCCATCCCTTGCTCACATTCCCTGGAAAGGGAATCTCATTGACATCCCCCCCTCCCCACTCAATTGGGTGCTTCCCTGGTTCAGTTAACTATGGGTGTGGTCTGGGGGCAGCACATTGGACAAATGGCTCTCTGGAACCTGCTTTGTGGATAGTTTTGCAATTGGGGAGGGGAGCATTTTGAATAAGGCAGATGATGATCAGTGTGCACTCTATTGGGTGCATGATGCACTACAGTAGATCTCGTACATCCTCCCAAAGCATACATTTTCCTTATAGTTTTAAAAGAAACATTATTTTGATAGTAAAAGAAATACATATACATTAGAGACTAAGCTAGAACATTTACAGTATCAAGAAGGCAAAGTAATTTTGTGTTTGGGGTACACTCCTCTGCTGTTAGGAAATTTGGTAGGATATTTCTGGAAGCACTGACATTTGGCAGCCAGTACTCAGTTTGTGTTTTTACAGACTGGAGTTGCATGTATTGAGTGCATTTGCTGTTTTAGTTCAATGAGGTCAGAAGATTTGCTGTCTGAGTGTTACAGAATTGGGTTCAGAATACTCCCACTGGGGGTGCTTGAGCTAAGAAGCATTAATATAATCTTTCAAGGAACCTGCAACAGATTATAAATGTTGTTTATAGAATGGGCTGAATAATAAGATTTAGTAAGTTTTGGAGGCAGTGTACTCAGAAGCAGTTAACTCATGTGCATGGACCACATGGAGTTACCTGGATATCTTTATAGTCTACTTTACTTAGCGTGACTTTCTTTCTCCGGGCTACAGAAAGAAGATGAAACTCGAGCCACAGTGTTTTTTCTCCACCCAGTTGAGGCCCCAGCTGAAGTGCTTTTCTGTGATTTAAACACCTACATTAAAATACCCTGGAGAGTTAGTAAAAAATTGACCCATAGAGGCTTCTAAATTAATATCCCTCTAGTTTTTGAGTTCTTCCAGGTTTCTCATTATGTATATATAAATACATTAAAAAATATAAATATATATATATAAATTCTACACATTTGTAGAATTTATATATATATGCTACACATTTGTAGAATATGTATATCCAGGTAATTCATAGTAATAGAATAATGCAGAAATTGACACCATTGAATACATTAATAGACTACCACTAGACTAAGATTCTAATAGTGTCTAATTGACAATGAAGAGAATTAAAAAGCAACCAGCAGATAAATTGGGAATAACACCCAAGTCCCTTTTTTTTATTGACTCCTCCTTCACTTTCCTCTGGATTGGGGGGATGTATAGAAACTTGTATTTTCTGCAGATTTTTCTGTAAACCTACAACTTCTCTAACTAAAGTAAATAAATTCATTCATTCATTCCCCTGGAGCTTAAAAATAACTTCCCCCAAACATTGAAGAACATTTTGAATAAAGAAAAATTAGTCATGGTTGTACCATCCTACAGGAGTATTATTTTGGTCATCTTTGAGTGTTATTTTTCTAAAACAAACCACCACCACCACACACAAAAAACAAAATCTTTGAAATAGGGCTAAGAATTCCTGATTACTTCCCTTCAGGAGGCACTCTGAGAATAAATTAGGGGTACCAGTAGCTATTGATCTGGATGTCATATAATCTGTACCTTGGGCCTTTGCTTTATAGGCAGCTTGCAAAAAGCTCCTAAGCAGTCAGGTCCTATACCAAGTAAAAAATGTTTATCTCTGGACTCTGCATTTTCTTAAAAAGATTTATTAAGAATGCAAATTGCTTTCCTCTAAGAGTTCCTTTCAAAATACTATGGAAGTAAATACAAATCTTTTGCTTAGCAACATTAAAAACTCAATAGAAAGATTAGCCTTATGATTTTTATTAAGATCTAGTTTAAAATGAGAATTTTGCAGCTAAAATATTTAAAAACTTGGGGAATATTTTAGAAGGATAGATTATCAGGCTAATACACAAAAAAGACTTTTGGTTTGTTAGACCTAGGACAGGGAGCCAGAATCTATATTTTCAAAAGGCCTTCTCAGGGATTCTGGTTTGGGAATAAATTATTTAGGTAACAGAAGCAGATAAGAAGTAGAGAGGTAGAGTGTACAAAAGCATGTACAGCAATGTGCCTTTTGCCTTTTCTTTTTTTGCTAAACGATTGAATAGTTTTATTTTATATTTTGTTTTAGGAATTATTTTTCTATTTAAGCAAAAAAAAAAAAAAAATCTGAACATATTGCTTTCTCCTCTAATTTTGTACCTACCTAGCAATTTCAGGAAAAACACACAAAATCTTATAATGGCACTTATCCCATTGTGAAAGAATAAGTCTCTATTTACAGAGTGTTGTTGACCATGAAAACAAGGACTGATGTATAAATATTAATATTACTCTTAAAATTTTTGAGCATTATGATCCTAATATATCTTTTGAAAAAAATTAAGCAATGGAAATATTCTTGTTCCTATTCTTATAGTTAAGATCAACATTTATGCTTCAGTTGTTGAAATGTACTAGGGCTGGGGAAAGAACTGGAATTTAGGCCTGCCCAAATGTAAGTCTAGACAAACCAGTCATTTAGTTTGTGTGAAGTTTGTACAAATGAAATAAGCCAACTTTGTTTTGAAATACGTAAATCATAACAGCACTAAGACCCAGAAAGATTAATGGACAAAGAGTGGGAACAGCTCTTTCACAGGCGGAAATACTTGCAAACATGCCTATAGAAAAGTGTTGTACTTCAGATCGAAGAAATGGAAGTCAAAAAAAAAAAAAAAAAAAAAGAGAGAGAGAAATCCTTTTATAGGTATTAAATTGATGGAAATATAAATAAAACAAAGCTGATGTAACCTCAGAAAATGGATATGTTCTTACATTTCTGATAGCAATGTTAATTAGCTCAGTTCTTTTGCAAAGCACATTGGCAGGGGATGTAAAAAGTCATACAAATGTTCAGACCCTTTGACCCAGTAATCCCACCCCTTGGAATTTATCCTAAAGAGAAATTTCTAAAGAAGAAAGCTATGAGAGCAAAGATATTTATTGTATTGCTATTTCTGTTGGTGAAAAGTGCGAAAGAATCAAGATGGACAACAATGGATAAATAAAATACAGAATATTGTGCAGCTATTCAAAATTATAATAAGGAAGATTGTGGAAACAAAGAAAAAAGTTTAGAAGAAAGAATTGTAAAGGTGTACAAAATTTTATAATAAAATATGTAAAAGATCATGAAGAAATAAACAATTTTATTATGGTGTGGCAGTATATGTGACTTTTAAAACATTTAAAAAATATTTTAGCAATAATTGAAAATATTTTAAGAGGAATATTGTAAAGTTTAAGTTATATCTGGAGCAACTTTGTGAAGATGGGTGAAATGAGATGTTTTTATTTGAAATTTGCAGATCTGCTCCTTTTACTGGCTTACTTCCCCAAATGAATTCTCCAGCTACTTCAGTTGTCTTTTGTATTCTTAAATTTTTGTGACTGGCCAAGACAGGTCTTTGTTGGTTCTCGGTGAGACTGTCTGGATTTCAGTTCTATCTCTACCACCTTGGAGAAGTTATATGATCACCCCATGCCTCAGTTTCCTCATCTGGAAAATGGGGATAATAATGGCCTCTTGCTAGTGAGAATTAAATGAGATAATGCATATAAAGTGCATAATAGGGTGTTTGGGTCAACAATAGATGCTATTATTCTTTAGTTATATATGGAACATAGTCTTGATTGCCAACCCTGCTTTTTTTCCTTGCTAACAGAACGGCAGTTTTGTTCAGGCATTATGATGCAATTTTCCCACTCCCTGGGGTTGAACGAAAACTTCTCAACCATTCATGGCAATCCTGTTCCCATTTGCTACAAATCGGTTTAGAAGTGGGCATGTGATTTCATTCTGGTCCATATGACTTGGTGGAAAGTCAGAAGGGAGCTTCTGGTGAAGATATTCCTCCCTGATAAAGAAAAGAGAGATACAGGGAGATAGCTATTCCCAACATCTTGTGATGATGCAATGTTTGGGGCTTCCACAAACCGTCTTGCAGTCATGGGGCGTTGGGAGCCAACAACTGAGGCTGGCAGAGCAAACACATGAAAAGTCTGGCCCTGTGATGACACCATTGAGCCACTGACATAACTTGAAAATCACCTGCCTCCAGAGATTTTGTTGAGATATAAGTGAATGTCCAAACTGCTTAAGCAAATCTTAGTTGGCTATTCTGTCATTTGCAGTAGAAAACACTAACTGATAGACCAGGTAAGCTTAATTGTCATTGTCCAGTCTAGTCCTTTTAAACTTGTGCCAGAAATTGTTTTTCATGAGTAGATGACGATTTCTGAATTAAGTCAGCACATTCCTGTTAGTTTTTCATCTCAGATGTACAATTTTTACTTCCGAAATAATATTATAAAAATCTAACCTTAACTTATAACCGTCTTGCATATTTTGAGCCTAGAAATTTGTTTGAAAACTACTTTGATAATAAAAGTGGAATGTAGATGGATTTGTATGTTTTTAATTATCAACATGAAAAATATTCTCAAAATAAATACTGTAATGTCATAGACATTTTGGTGAGAGTAAATGTAAACCTACAACATTATAGAGTAAATGTAACTCTACAACTGATGATCCAGCTGCAGCTGTGATAGGATTATGGCTTAAATATTTTGAATAACTGTTTAAAAATAGACTTAAGTGCAGCTGATGAAGAGATTATGTTTTAATGGATGTTTGCTGAAATTCCATATCTAAAATAAATAGGAAGTTATATTTTTTTCCTTTGCTCTTTCATAAAAACCTTTTTCTCCCCTCGTGTACTGTGTGAATAAAAGTATGCTCGTGGCCAGTAGAGCCTCCCACACACAGTGAACTTGGGAAGTTCTTTTTTTTCCATAACATGGGTCCTGTCCTATTTCAAGAAGGCTAATTTATAGAAGTTACTTTCAAATGTGTTTTCTAGTGGGATTTTCATAACCAAAGTAAGCTTTATATCACATTTTTCTCATATATTGTAGAAATTTCAAGAACAGTAAATTCTTTCTCCTTGCATAGCCAGAAATGTTAGCTCTCCCTAAGCAAAACTTCTACTCAATTCTAGTGCCCCCACCCACTCCCCGAAGTCACTTATGTACTTTAGTACCTCCCTCCACATGTATACCAGTTGGTACTTCTGCTTTGAGCCCCTCTCTCTTTGGGATCCTTCCTTGTCTGTAGCAAGGATCTGCTCCTATTCCTTCAGTGCCAGGTTGGTCCCCTCCAGTGAAATAAAGGTAATCGGGTTCTGCTCTCCTGCAGCAGCACTGGGCAGGAAGCCAGGAGGGACAAGTGGTGATGAGGTTGCTTTCTTCTCTGCTTCTGGGTTGCTCAGATGTTTTGGGTGTGGGGCAGGGTGGGAAGGGCCGGAAGGGGGTTGATGAGGGGGTAGAAACCCTGCCCAGAGCTATCAGTTGCTGCGCACAGTTGACAGACTGATGTTTTAAACCCATAGAAACCTCAACATTGTGCCCTCTTGCCAGCCATTTCCCAGTCCTTCCAGGGCTCCTGCATTCCTCATCCACAAGCCCCAGCTTGGACTCTTGGGCCGAGTGGACAGAATATTTCTCTGCCACAGCCATATGCACGGGGAAGGGCTGTTAGAAAACAGCTACTCTTCACAGCTGGGACCCCTGGGCTTGACTTGGTTCTAGGAAACTTGAGTACATGTTTTAACTCTATTGTGAGGTTTTGTGTAAGTCATGCAGCATCTTCGTGCCTCAGTTTCCTCATCAACCAAATGGGGATAACACCTCAGAATACTGCTGTGGGGATTAAGTGAGAGGTTATGTGTAAGTGATTTGTAACCTGTAAAGTACTGTATTTCGGTTTTTACTTTATTCCACTTATTGCCACCAGACAAAACTCAATTTGTATGAAACAATAGATTTTGCTCTAGGTATCTAGGAATTCTGCCAATGTGATTTCCTATGATAGATTTGCCAGATTTTCTTTCAAGAAACCAAAGGGTATATTGTAAAAAAAAAAAAAAATTGTTTCCTGTTTTGGGGAACCATATTTCAAAAACCTGTGCCCAGCTACCCCCACCCTGTGTGACTCGTAACATGTCTGGGATGCAGATCTGTTAGCGCTGCCTTGCTTGGAAGCCCTTGCTGACAGTGAGGATATGAATAATTAACCTAACAAGCTCTTGTGTGATTTTTTTTGTTGCCTGGTGTCATGTTCAGGGATTAGACTTCCTGGGAAGAAACTGAAAAAAATTTTGTTTTCCTATGGCATTGAAAATAAGGGCCATGCTTGAGTGAAATAAAAACTGACTGTTCATTTATTAGCTTGGACATTCATTTGATCAACATATATTCATTGTGAGGACTGTATTGTTATGGCGGTGTGCCGTGTAGTAAGGAGGGAATATGGGGGAAGAGAGGGAAGTAAGATGGAAAGGTATGGAGGTATTGTTGGTTATGAGCCCTGGCCTTGGAGTTGGACCACCTGGGCTCTGACTCTGGCTTTGCCGCTTTCTAGCTGTGTAATCTTGGGTAAATTGTGAAACCACTCTGTGCCTCAGTTTCTGCATCTGTAAAATGGGAATAATGATAGCATTGTATACATTATATAGCATTGTAGTGAGGATGAAATGACAGAATGAATTTACGTCACTTAGAATAGTGTCTGACCCTGGGGAACCGCTGTAGGTGCTTGCGCTGGAGGATGATGTGGGCAGAGTTGTGTGTCAGGAAGATCAGTCTGGAAGCAACATGAAGGTAGAGTGGTTATGATGGGAAAGGGTTGGAAATGGGTGGTGGTTGAGAAGACTGTTGCAGAAAAAGCAGGATCCTGGGCAGCAACAGGGCCCTCTTTGTAGAGATGGCTGGGTAGAATGATTCAAGAATGATTCAAGAATCTAGGGGTTAGGCATGGCAGAGCATGGTTATTTGTAGGATTATGATTATAGCTGGATTATGAATATCTTTTACCCCATCTCTTCCTTCCATTTTCTTCTTCAAAGCCTGGCCTTCATCAAAGCTGAAGTAATCACGAAGTACTCGCATCACTGATACTTTTTTCTGGTTTGGAGCCAGGATGGAATATTAAGAATAGACCACAGGGGGAAAATCTAAAATACTTACTCATCCCTCCCTTTCCTCTATTTTTTAATGCATTCTACTTTTAGTTCAATCAGGTAAAAGGGATTACATGACATCTGCGAACTGTATTAGGGAATATGTTTTATATATTTTGCTTTCTTAGTTTTTTAAAACAATGTTTCCAGAAGAAACATTAAAACTAAGGCATAACTTTGATTTGGTTGGCCTCAATGAACTCACTTGTTCTTTTAATTTTTCTTGAGTATAAAAATAAGTCAGAGGAAGGGGGAACAATAATCCAAGAAGAACAGATAAGCTATTTAACGTTCTGGGGATGCCCAGGAATGACTATGGTCTGTTAATTTCTGATGGATATAGTAGGAGCAAGTTCACAGAAATGTTGCTATATTAGGTAACTTTCTTGGGGTAAAGTAGGAACATGTTGGAAGTTAAGCAGTTATCTTAGGTTAGTTGTCTTTTTCTTACTCCCTTGTTATGGTCTCTTTGAAATGTTCTTTTATTGTATGTTTGTTTTCTTTTTAACTTTTTTTTCATACAGTTGATTTAAAAAAGAAGGGAAAGTTAAAAAAAAAAAAAAAAAGAAAAACAAGGAAAAAAAAAAGATGTAGTGCCCCCTTGAGGAGCCTGTGGAGAATGCAGGGGTATTCGCCTACCCCACCTCCATGGTTGCTAACATGACCACAGACATAGGGGACTGGTGGTTTGATGGGTTGAGCCCTCTACCACAGGTTTTACCCTTGGGAAGACGGTTGCTACAAAGGAGAGGCTAGGCCTCCCTATGGTTGTGCCTAAGAGCCTCCTCCTGAATGCCTCTTTGTTGCTCAGATGTGGCCCTGTCTCTCTAGCTAAGCCAACTTGAAAGGTGAAATCACTGCCCTCCCCCCTACGTGGGATCAGACACCCAGGGGAGTGAATCTCCCTGGCAACGTGGAATATGACTCCCGGGGAGGAATGTAGACCTGGCATCGTGGGACGGAGAACATCTTCTTGACCAAAAGGGGGATGTGAAAGGAAATGAAATAAGCTTCAGTGGCAGAGAGATTCCAAAAGGAGCCGAGAGGTCACTCTTGTGGGCACTCTTACGCACACTTTAGACAACCCTTTTTAGGTTCTAAAGAATTGGGGTAGCTGGTGGTGGATACCTGAAACTATCAAACTACAACCCAGAACCCATGAATCTCGAAGACAGTTGTATAAAAATGTAGCTTATGAGGGGTGACAATGGGATTGGGAAAGCCATAAGGACCACACTCCACTTTGTCTAGTTTATGGATGGATGAGTAGAAAAATAGGGGAAGGAAACAAACAGACAAAGGTACCCAGTGTTCTTTTTTACTTCAATTGCTCTTTTTCACTCTAATTATTATTCTTGTTATTTTTGTGTGTGTGCTAATGAAGGTGTCAGGGATTGATTTGGGTGATGAATGTACCACTATGTAATGGTACTGTAAACAATCGAAAGTACGATTTGTTTTGTATGACTGCGTGGTATGTGAATATATCTCAATAAAATGAAGATTAAAAAAAAAAAAGTTCTACTTTGGTGAAGCAAGAGTAAAATACAATTTTAAGGCTAGCTCACTCTTAAATTCATGTTTCACTTAGTTCTTCAAGTTAAACAAGAAATGTCTGGCCATAGAAGGAAAATGACTGATAAGAAACTCTGCAATGGAGATTTGTTAGAATATACATTGCCAGTCCTCTTTCCTCTAAAAAGAGCCATGCGTTCATTAAAAAAAAAATTTTTTTTTACTCAACCAATATTAGAATTCCTAACAAGAATCAGGCAGATTTTGGAATAATGAAAAGTTCCAAAGATTGATTGTGGTGACGAATGCACAAATATATAATGATACTACAAACAACTGATTGTACAGTTTGAAGGAGTGTATGTTATGGGAATATATCTCAATAAAATTACATTAAAAAAAAAGAATCAGGCAGAATGTTGCTTTTTAGGTAATGTGGTTTATTCTTATGTATATACACAACACCCAGAATGGATTTTTTCCTCTCCATTGTGATGATCTATCATTTGGTTTGTGACAGGACTCGCTGGAGCACAAGGAAAAATAAAACATTGCTAATATTTAATCTGAAAAAAAAAAAAAATAAGTCAGAGGTAAGTACTGATAGCTGCAGCTGCCCAGTGACCTAGAGGAATGCAGATGGATAAGGACGTGCATGCACGCCTCATGAAAATTCTTATGTGGCAGTCAGGCACTTTTCACCAGCATTAGGGAAAATATCCCCACAAACAGCTTCCTTCATTCTCAAGCATCCAAAATTCACTCTCAAGTCTCTCCCTGCCCCTTTATCCCACAAAAACTATAGTAAACAGCCTTTTTATTTTGTAAGGTAAATGGGCACTCTTGAGTTTATGTGCTTTGTAAATTGAACTTTTCATGTTTTTTCTTAAAACAAGCTACTTATTCATACCTCCAAGATTGGCTACCCCCAGAGTCACACACTTAAACATGTGTTCACCATGAATGGGAAATGATAGATGATCTTAGTGGAGAAAGGAGATAGCGAAAGCAAAATTAGCATCACTGTTTGAGTTGTAGAGTGAGCTCTTTTTAAAAAATTGTTGAGCTGAAGCTTGGCATTGATTAGATTTGTTGGGGTAGAAGGTGGATAGTGGATTGTCTTTGTAAATGTTTTAATTTTTCCCATCTTCTGTTTTACTATTTCCTCAGCAACAGTTTCAGCTGACCTATGGGTTCTGACGTAGCAGACACATAGTATTCTGCCCTGACCCTATCCTGACATATGCTTGTGACAATGAATAGAAATGATTATTAATATTATAAATGGATCCTTTGGAAAGACAGGGAGGTGAGCAGAAACTACTGCCTGCTGCTCTATTCTGACCAATTCTGATACATCCTTCTGCTTTGTGAAATTAATAGGACAATGGGAAGTGGTTTTCCTCTAACATTGTATTCTATGATATTCAGATTTACCTCACTTTTCCCATTACACCATGAGTAGTTTGCTCAAGAGACTCTTATCCAAGCATTTAAAAAATTACTCTACTTTTTTTTTTATTGAGATATATTCACATACCACGCAGTCATACAAAACAAATCGTACTTTCGATTGTTTACAGTACCATTACATAGTTGTACATTCATCACCTAAATCAATCCCTGACACCTTCATTAGCACACACACAAAAATAACAAGAATAATAATTAGAGTGAAAAAGAGCAATTGAAGTAAAAAAGAACACTGGGTACCTTTGTCTGTTTGTTTCCTTCCCCTATTTTTCTACTCATCCATCCATAAACTAGACAAAGTGGAGTGTGGTCCTTATGGCTTTCCCAGTCCCATTGTCACCCCTCATAAGCTACATTTTTATACAACTGTCTTCAAGATTCATGGGTTCTGGGTTGTAGTTTGATAGTTTCAGGTATCCACCACCAGCTACCCCAATTCTTTAGAACCTAAAAAGGGTTATCTAAAGTGTGCGTAAGAGCGCCCACCAGAGTGACCTCTCGGCTCCTTTTGGAATCTGTCTGCCACTGAAGCTTATTTCATTTCCTTTCACATCCCCCTTTTGGTCAAGAAGATGTTCTCCGTCCCACGATGCCAGGTCTACATTCCTCCCCGGGGGTCATATTCCACGTTGCCAGGGAGATTCACTCCCCTGGGTGTCTGATCCCACGTAGGGGGGAGGGCAGTGATTTCACCTTTCAAGTTGGCTTAGCTAGAGAGAGAGGGCCACATCTGAGCAACAAAGAGGCATTCGGGAGGAGGCTCTTAGGCACAACCATAGGGAGGCCTAGCCTCTCCTTTGCAGCAACCGTCTTCCCAAGGGTAAAACTTATGGTAGAGGACTCAACCCATCAAACCACCAGTCCCCTATGTCTGTGGTCATGTTAGCAACCATGGAGGTGGGGTAGGCGAATACCCCTGCATTCTCCACAGGCTCCTCAAGGGGGCACTACATCTTTTTTTTTCCTTGTTTTTCTTTTTTTTTTTTTTTTTAACTTTCCCTTCTTTTTTAAATCAACTGTATGAAAAAAAAGTTAAAAAGAAAACAAACATACAATAAAAGAACATTTCAAAGAGACCATAACAAGGGAGTAAGACAAAGACAACTAACCTAAGATAACTGCTTAACTTCCAACATGTTCCTACTTTACCCCAAGAAAGTTACCTAATATAGCAACATTTCTGTGAACTTGTTCCTACTATATCCATCAGAAATTAACAGACCTTAGTCATTCCTGGGCATCCCCAGAACGTTAAATAGCTTATCTGTTCTTCTTGGATTATTGTTCCTCCTTCCTTAATTGCTCTCTACTGCTAGTTCCCCTACATTCTACATTATAAACCATTTGTTTTACATTTTTCAAAGTTCACATTAGTGGTAGCATATAATATTTCTCTTTTTGTGCCTGGCTTATTTCGCTCAGCATTATGTCTTCAAGGTTCATCCATGTTGTCATATGTTTCACGAGATCGTTCCTTCTTACTGCCGCGTAGTATTCCATCGTGTGTATATACCACATTTTATTTATCCACTCATCTGTTGAGGGACATTTGGGTTGTTTCCATCTCTTGGCAATTGTGAATAATGCTGCTATGAACATTGGCGTGCAGATATCTGTTCGTGTCACTGCTTTCCGATCTTCCGGGTATATACCGAGAAGTGCAATCGCTGGATCGAATGGTAACTCTATATCTAGTTTTCTCAGGAACTGCCAGACTGACTTCCAGAGTGGCTGAACCATTATACAGTCCCACCAACAATGAATAAGAGTTCCAATTTCTCCACATCCCCTCCAGCATTTGTAGTTTCCTGTTTGTTTAATGGCAGCCATTCTAACCGGTGTTAGATGGTATCTCATTGTGGTCTTAATTTGCATCTCTCTAATAGCTAGTGAAGCTGAACATTTATTCATGTGTTTCTTGGCCATTTGTATTTCCTCTTCAGAGAACTGTCTTTTCATATCTTTTGCCCATTTTATAATTGGGCTGTCTGTACTATTGTCATTGAGTTGTAGGATTTCTTTATATATGCAAGATATCAGTCTTTTGTCAGATACATGGTTTCCAAAAATTTTTTCCCATTGAGTTGGCTGCCTCTTTACCTTTTTGAGAAATTCCTTTGTGGTGCAGAAACTTCTAAGCTTGAGGAGTTCCCATTTATCTATTTTCTCTTTTGTTGTTTGTGCTTTGGGTTGTAAAGTCTATGAAGTGGCCGCCTAATACAAGGTCTTGAAGATGTTTTCCTACATTATCTTATAGGAGTTTTATGGTACTTTCTTTCATATTGAGATCTTTGGTCCATTTTGAGTTAATTTTTGTGTAGGGGGTGAGGTAGGGGTTGTCTTTCATTCTTTTGGATATGGATATCCAACTCTCCCAGCCCCATTTGTTGAAAAGACCATTATGACTCAGTTCAATGACTTTGGGGGCCTTATCAAAGATCAGTCGGCCATAGATCTGGGGGTCTAACTCTGAATTCTCAATTCGAATCCATTGATCTATATGTCTATCTTTGTGCCAGTACCATGCTGTTTTGGCAACTGTGGCTTTATAATAAGCTTCAAAGTCAGGGAGTGAAAGTCCTCCCACTTCGTTTTTCTTTTTTAGAGTGTCTTTAGCAATTCGAGGCATCTTCTCTTTCCAAATAAATTTGATAACTAGCTTTTCCAAGTCTGCAAAGTAGGTTGTTAGAATTTTGATTGGGATTGCATTGAATCTGTAGATGAGTTTGGGTAGAATTGACATCTTAATGACATTTAGCCTTCCTATCCATGAACATGGAATATTTTTCCATCTTTTAAGGTCCCCTTCTATTTCTTTTAGTAGAGTTATGTAGTTTTCTTTGTATAGGTCTTTTACATCTTTGGTTAAGTTTATTCCTAGGTACTTGATTTTTTTAGTTGCTATTGAAAATGGTATCTTTTTCTTGAGTTTCTCTTCAGTTTGTTCATTTCTAGCATATAGAAACATTACTGACTTATGTGCATTAATCTTGTATCCCGCTACTTTGCTAAATTTGTTGATTAGCTCTAGTAGCTGTATCGTGGATTTCTCAGGGTTTTCCAGATATAAGATCATATCATCTGCAAACAATGACACTTTTACTTCTTCTTTTCCAATTTGGATGCCTTTTATTTCTTTGTCTTGCCGGATTGCCCTGGCTAGCACTTCCAGCACAATGTTGAATAACAGTGGTGACAGCGGGCATCCTTGTCTTGTTCCTGATCTTAGAGGGAAGGCTTTCAGTCTCTCACCATTGAGTACTGTGCTGGCTGTGGGTTTTTCATATATGCTCTTTATCATGTTGAGGAAGTTTCCTTCAATTCCTACCTTTTGAAGTGTTTTTATCAAAAACGGATGTTGGATTTTGTCAAATGCTGTTTCAGCATCTATTGAGATGATCAATTGATTTTTCCCTTTTGACTTGTTAATGTGTTGTAATAGATTTATTGATTTCCTTATGTTGAACCATCCTTGCATGCCTGGAATGAACCCCACTTGGTCATGGTGTATGATTTTTTTAATGTGTCTTTGGATTCGATTTGCAAGTATTTTGTTGAGGATTTTTGCATCTATATTCATTAGGGAGATTGGCCGGTAGTTTTCCTTTTTTGTAGCATCTTTGCCTGGTTTTGGTATTAGATTGATGTTAGCTTCATAAAATGAGTTAGGTAGTGTTCCATTTTCTTCAATGTTTTGAAAGAGTTTGAGTAAGATTGGTGTCAGTTCTTTCTGGAAAGTTTGGTAGAATTCCCCTGTGAAGCCATCTGGCCCTGGGCATTTATTTGTGGGAAGATTTTTGATGACTGATTGGATCTCTTTGCTTGTGATGGGTTGGTTGAGGTCATCTATTTCTTCTCTGGTCAGTCTAGGTTGTTCATATGTTTCCAGGAAATTGTCCATTTCCTCTACATTATCCAGTTTGTTGCCATACAGTTGTTCATAGTATCCTCTTATAATTTTTTTAATTTCTTCAGGATCTGCAGTTATGTCACCTTTTTCATTCATTATTTTGTTTATATGGGTCTTCTCTCTTTTTGATTTTGTCAGTCTAGCTAGGGGCTTGTCAATCTTGTTGATCTTCTCAAAGAACCAACTTTTGGTGATATTTATCCTCTCTATTGTTTTTTTGTTCTCTATGTCATTTATTTCTGCTTTAATCCTTGTTATTTCTTTTCTTGTACTTGGTTTAGGATTGGTTTGCTGTTCATTTTCTAGCTTCTTCAGTTGATCCATTAGTTCTTTGATTTTGGCTCTTTCTTCCTTTTTAGTATATGCGTTTAGTGCTATAAATTTCCCCCTCAGCACTGCTTTTGCTGCATCCCATAGGTTTTGGTATGTTGTGTTCTCATTTTCATTCGTCTCTATATATTTAGCAATTTCTCTTGCTATTTCTTCTTTAACCCACTGATTGTTTAGGAGTGTGTTGTTTAACCTCCAGGTATTTGTGAATTTTCTAAGTCTCTGATGGTTATTGACTTCTAATTGTATTCCATTGTGGTCAGAGAATGTGCTTTGAATAATTTCAATCTTTTTAAATTTATTGAGGCTTGTTTTATGTCCCAGCATATGATCTATTCTGGAGAAAGTTCCATGAGCACTAGAAAAGTATGTGTATCCTGGTGATTTGGGATGTAATGTCCTGTATATGTCTGTTAAATCTAATTCATTTATCAGATTGTTTAGGTTTTCAATTTCCTTATTGGTCTTCTGCCTGTTTGATCTATCTATAGGAGAGAGTGATGTGTTGAAGTCTCCCACAATTATTGTGGAAACATCAATTGCTTCCTTTAGTTTTGCCAATGTTTCTCTCATGTATTTTGTGGCACCTTGATTGGGTGCATAGACATTTACGATTGTTATTTCTTCTTGCTGAATTCCTCCTTTTATTAGTACGTAGTGGCCTTCTTTGTCTCTCAAAACATCCCTGCATTTGAAGTCTATTTTATCTGAGATTAATATTGCTACACCTGCTTTCTTTTGGCTGTAGCTTGCATGAAATATTTTTTTCCATCCTTTCACTTTCAGTTTCTTTGTGTCCCTGTGTCTAAGATGAGTCTCTTGTATGCAACATATTGATGGTTCATTTTTTTTGATCCATTCTGCGAATCTATATCTTTTAATTGGGGAGTTTAATCCATTTACATTCAACGTTATAACCGTGAAGGCATTTCTTGAATCAGCCATCTTATCCTTTGGTTTATGTTTGTCATATTTTTCCCCTCTATCTATTAATATCCTTTATTGTACTCATACTGAATCTCTTTAGTACTGAACCTTTCTCCAAGTCTCTCTGTCCTTTCTTTGTTTCTGTGTCTGTAGGGCTCCCTTGAGTATCTCCAGTAGGGCAGGTCTCTTGTTAGCAAATTCTCTCAGCATTTGTTTGTCTGTGAAAAATTTAAGCTCTCCCTCAAAGTTGAAGGAGAGCTTTGCTGGATAAAGTATTCTTGGCTGGAAATTTTTCTCCCTCAGAATTTTAAATATATCGTGTCACTGCTTTCTTGCCTCCATGGTGGCTGCTGAGTAGTCACTACTTAGTCTTATGCTGTTTCCTTTGTATGTGGTGAATTGCTTTTCTCTTGCTGCTTTCAGAACTTGCTCCTTCTCTTCTGTGTTTGACAGTGTGATCAGTATATGTCTCGGAGTGGGTTTATTTGGATTTATTCTATTTGGAGTTCACTGAGCATTTATGATTTGTGCATTTATGGTGTTTAGAAGATTTGGGAAGTTTTCCCCAACAATTTCTTTGAATACTCTTCATAGACCTTTACCCTTTTCTTCCCCTTCTGGGACACCAATGAGTCTTATATTTGGACGTTTCATATTATCTATCATATCCCTGAGGTGCATTTCGATTTTTTCAATTTTTTCCCCATTGTTTCTTTTATGCTTTCATTTTCCATTCTGTCATCTTCCAGGTCACTGATTCGTTGTTCAACTTCCTCTAGTCTTGTACTATGAGTGTCCAGAATCTTTTTAATTTGGTCAACAGTTTCTTTAATTTCCATAAGATCATCCATTTTTTTATTTAGTCTTGCAATGTCTTCTTTATGCTCTTCTAGGGTCTTCTTGATTTCCTTTGTCTCCCATACTATGGTCTCATTGTTCATCTTTAGTTCTTTGAGTAGCTGCTCTAGGTGCTGTGTCTCTTCTGGTCTTTTGATTTGGGTGCTTGGGCTTGGGTTATCCATATCGTCTGGTTTTTTCATACGCTTTATAATTTTCTGTTGTTTTTGGCCTCGTGGCATTTGCTGAACTTGATAGGGTTCTTTTAGGATTTGTAGACCTATTGAAGTCCTTATCTCTAATTTATCAGATCTATAGCTTTGTGGAGTACACTTTCTCTAACTAACCAGCAGGTGGCGTCCACGAGCCACCTGTTCTGCACAAGCCAGTTCTCCCCTGCTCAGCCTTTTTGGTGAGTGGGGGAGTGAGTCTTGTGGGGTCCAATTGGTGTACCAAGCTTGCGTGTGTAGTTGGTGTTGCCCGCCCTGTATATGGGGCGTGTTTCTGGGCAGTCGGGGAGGGGGGGTGGCCCTAACAATCAAATCTCCCTGGTGATCCTAGAGTTTTAAAGCTGCTGCAATAGTCTAATCCTTCAGTTCAGTTCTGCCACAGTTTGTCTCTGCCACTGACCCACAAGTCCTTGGTATTGGCGTGTGGCTCCTGAGACTTGCAAGTGGGCCCCTCTTCCAGGCTGTGCACCCCGGGTCCGCTGTTGAGGGATGACTGTGCTATGTCACAGGTGAGTGCCGTCCCCCCAGGGCAGTTCTGGGCTGCTGGGCTGTGTAGGGAGGCTCCCAGTCTGCTGAAATGATGGCTGAATGGGGCTTTGTTAATTCACACTGCTCCACCTTCCCAACTCTGGGACAATCAGCTGAGGTTGCAGGGAAGGCTAATGTCCACGCCCAGTTTTGTGGTGTGTGCCTGTTATCTGAAGCACTTCCGTCACACTGGGTTGTCTGGGGCAGCTCTGGGCTATGGGGCTGGCGATGGGCAGGAGTGTTTCCTGTCCACCAGGATGGTGGCTGTGAGCGGACACCCCCCTTTTCTTGGGAAGTTGTGGTGTTTAGTGAATTTTCTCAGCCACTGGATTATTGCCTTTTGTCTCAGAGCTGTCTTAGTTCTGCTCTTGACTTGACATGCCCAAATTGCAATTCTTTGAAGCTTTCTGTATTGGGCTTCTTAGAGTAATTGTTTTAGAAAAAGAAAAAAGGATTAAAAAAAAAAAAAAGGGCCCTCCTCAGAGATCTAATGGGTTATTGAAATGCTAAGAGACAAAGCAACCAGGGCCATTAAGGAAAGGTCCACTGGGCAGAGAGATCAGCTTTTTTTCGGGATTTGCATATGCGCCTCAGGGCCTGAGCTCTGCCCTTCCCCTTTCTATGTTCACCAGAACTCCAAAAATCCTCCGCTTTTATTTTGGAGTTTTTCGTGTTGTTTTTTTTCTATGCCTGTCTCCTCTCTGCTGGGCTGGCTGCTCTCAGATTCTCTGGTGTCTGGTCTCAGTCTATCTATGGTTGGAGTTTGGATCAGTAGAATGAGTTTCCGATAAGGGCTGCCACTGCAGTTCTCCCTTCTCCTTCCCGGAGCTGACAGCCCCTCCTCCCACGGGACTGATCCTGGCAGGGAGGGGCGTGGGTCCCCTGGCCGCAAAAACTTACAGATTTCGCTGATCTCAGCAGTTCCACGTTTTCATGAGTGTTGTATGAAGTATGCCCAAAGACAGATTGCTCTGTGGTGTCCAGTCCACGCAGTTCCTGGCTTTCTACCTACTTTCCTGGAGAAGTAACTTAAACATACAGCTCACCAGTCCGCCATCTTGCCCCGCCTCTACTCTACTTTTTGTATTGCTGCTTTTAGTGATTGAATTGGGTACCCCAGTTTGGACATGTTCTTGGTCTTGGCCCACAGTCTGCTGGATGTGGAACCAATATAAATAAGATCTCTTCAAGATGTTATTTCAGTTAAATTGTGGCCCAGCTGCATCAAATTGGGCTTTAATCTGGATTACTGGAATCCTTTATAAACAGAGTGAAAGTCAGATGGAGAGAGAAGCCATGGGGAGCGATCAGAAGCTGGAAATTAACCGAAACTGAAGAGCAAGAAGAAGACATAGCCATGTGCCTTGCCATGTGACAGAAAAGCCAGGGAGCCCCAAAGATTGCCAGCTAGCCAGAAGCCTCTAGCTTCTCTGAAACCATGAGCCAATAAATTCCTATTGTTAAGCCAACCCATTGCACAGTATTTTAGCAGCTAGGACACTAGAACTCTCTTGATATGAGCTATTAAAAAACTTGGAACTTTAACAGCCACTGCTTTCTCTGTCGTTTATAGCCACCAGAGTAAGTTTTAATTTTGTGCTACTGAGATTGTGGCTCCTGTTTGTATTTGGTTATTTTGATATTTATGTCTTGGAATATAAAAGTGATGAGCGTTTGCTAACTTTTATATATATGTCATCTCGTTTCTGTACTCTTGGGTGACAGAACAATAGTTCTATATTCATTAGTAATGCTATTTGATTTTTTTAATTCCCTTGTATTGCACCCACGTATCTTTTCTATTTCCTTTTTGTATTTTTTTTTGGCCTTCACTTATGTTTCAATATATTAATTTAAGGAAGGGCCAACTAATTTGAACTTACTCACATTGATTCCATTAACACAAAATTTGAAGTTCAGGATCAAGTTTCTCTTTCATACACATTTTTATTTGGTCTTAAAATAAAACTGTTTTTCTGTGGCACAGGATTCCTTAATTTTTAGGCTAAGAGTTCTTTTGGGTTAGTTGTAAAGTCTTCCTTGTTGTTGTTGGCTGGATTAGTGACCTCTTAGGATAAATTCAGCAGTGTGAACCAAAAACTTATTATATATTTGGTGACCATATGTGTACAATAAATACTAAACAGTCAACTGTGTAATTGGGAACAGAAATGCTATAGCAAGAAAGTGGTTTGTAGACTTGCTGAAGATGGGCTTTGATGTCTGGTTCCTCCTGTCTCTTTTGGGAAACCTGGCATAACTGGAAATATCAAAAGCCTTAGGATATTAGAATGCTGAAATTTTTTTCCCCTTTGGCTAGAATTAGAATTTGATTTTACTTTTCTATACACTCCAAGTTAATATGATTATCACATTAAAATTAAGTAAGACTAAGCAAAGTGTCATGAAATATTTGTTACATAGATCTATCTATGCTGATTATTTTCTTTATCATTTTATAAACAGTATTAAATTTGTTCAGATAAATAGCTACTAAAATAACTAGATATAAAGAAAGATCTATTTTCATGAAATTCTCCAATAATAATGAGCACATTTCTTGGCACATAGTAGGCATTCAATAATTGATGAATGAGTGAATAATATAGTTTAAATATAGGCCTATTGATAAAGTTTTATTTACAATGCACCTCAATAAGTTTTAGTACTTAGGCCACAAAATAAGATAAATTAAGAAGCTAAACTTAAAAAGAGACCTTTTAAATGATTAGGGAAAAAAGCACAATAGCATAAATATGTAAATACATATTTTAAACTTGGTATTGTGCAACTATTTTTTTTTCACATTTGCAGTTTATTTATTAGCAGTAGGAGAAATCTTTAAAGTTTCTTTTCCTCTTCTGTGCCACTAGCACTATGTAGTAAATCATTGAAATAAATTCTTCCTTTTTATTATTCACTTTAATATCAGAACCTGGCACACTGCAGGCATATAATAATAAATATTAAAGAATAATAAGCACCACTACTTCTTATAATAAAGAAAAATCTCACCTTCAGATACTTCTGGTTTTTAAAAAATATTAAAATAATGTATTTTCAAACTTTTTTTTTTTATCATATGTGATATTTTTCCAGATTATAAAAGCATACAAGTTCATTATAGAGAATTTGGAAGATACAAAAAATTAAAATTACCCCTAAACCTCGGTACTTGGAGACAAGTGCTATTTAATTTTGATATTTCTCTCCAGTATAGCATTTTGCCATATATATTCTACTGAACATTTGTCATATAAGATGCTTTGGTGAACAAGAATTTGAGTAGAAAATTTGCCTACTGTTCCCCTCTCAGAGAGTCATAATGCGTACTGGCAAAATTAAAGGCTCTGTAAAGGCCTGCAATAAAGAAACCTTTTTAATTCTTTAATCAGTTGTTCCCCAAGCTTATTAGACTACTGAGCCCTTTTTTTGTGTGTGTGTAATAACTATTAGTATTTGCTCTTTGACTCTTTGACAAATTTATTTATATTTCTTTTTATTCTATTAAGACATTAGCTTTTCTAAAAGTATGTCTCTTTTTATGGGAAATTCTCCCTTAATTTTTCAGTTCTGATCTCCTGGTAGGCCTCAGAAAGAGGACTGAGATCCAGAAATAAAGAAAATTTACCCTGGAAAGAAGGAATAAGCTTTAAATGTGTGATCACTGTGGGCTGTATAACAAGATTTTTCATACCTCCAGTCCAAAAATCAAATTTATTCATGGTCAATAGGATGCTTCTGAGTCTTTGCCAGCTGTGGATTATGCATTTGGGGAAAGTGATGGAGAGGACTTTGATCACAGGCTGGCTTTTTGTAGAATTTTCTGACTGCAAAAAGCAGACAACTGCTTTTAAGAAAGGGAGGGAAAGAACTAGCCATAGAATTGTGGGCTTTGGTTATTATGTAATATACCATGTCCTAGGATCTATCTTTCCAAGGCAATTTTATCCACAGTAAAGTATTACCACATGCTGGTGTGGTTAATCAAAAAAAACTTGCTCCAAGGGCTGCAGTAGCCACACTAAATCTAAACTGGGTACAAAGCATTGTCACTCTCAGAGAAAGAGCAGGTTGAAACAAGTAATGTAGCATCTCCAGCAGTTTTGTGGAGGTTTACTTTAAGCCCCTGGCAACTGTCACTAGTGTCACTAGAGTACTGATTTTAGAAAACTTTTAGGGATTCTCATCTTGCTTCTTACCCAGCTCTTTCTCTTAATTTCCCAAAAGCATAGAGCTTAATGGTTGAAGTCTGAGCAATTCTTTTAAGAAGGTATAATCTGATTTGACCTGCATCTTGAATGTAAATTTCTATAGAAGTTTTCTTCTGTAACTAACAATTCGACCATTGATATTTTAGGAAATATAGAAATCATATGACCCAAATTCATACATTATAATGGAGTGTGTTTGAGAGATTCACAGAAAATGAAAAACCCTTCATCTGCCTTAAAAAACCACCTCAAAAGACATTTAAGAAGAATTAGACTAGTTGTATTTGGTTTTAACATAACTGCCCACTGGTCACATTTTCATTTCTTGTTCTGTGTCTGAAATCCCTTAAGATACTGAAATCCCCAAAGTCTGATTACTAAAGCAAGCAATGTATGCAGTAAAACTGGTAACTATATAAAGTGTGAAATGTAAGTATGCCTTCTGTGGTAATGTAGATGTTGCAAAAATTTTATCAAGATAGAAAATAAAATCAAAACTAAAACAAATTGCAGAAATTACCTAATGGTGACAGATGGTTATCTTGCACTGATACCAACTTGTTTGTTCATATCAAGACTTGAATTACTTTTTGTTGTTGAGCATACAAGTTTCTAACTCTTCTTTGATCAATCCTGCTTGCTTAGATAAAGTCCACTTGAGAGGTCCACTGTTATTAGGAACTTCAAATTTATCTCAAAATATTTTTGTAATCTGTGGCAGAGACTACTGGTTGTCTCCCAATATCCAGCTTTCTTTTCTTTATAATAACATAAGCTCCTCCTGGAATAAAGACTATATATCCTAATTTCCCTCACAACTAGCTATGGCTATGTGACTACATTCTGGCCAAAGAATTTAAGCCTGAAAATTTCAGAACAGGTCCTTAAGGCAAGGAGGTTCACCCTTCTTCACCCCCTTCCTTCTTCTTGATTCCTGGAATGTGGATGAGATGGCTGGACTTGAGCAGCCATCTTGATCATGAAATGGAACCAGGTGCCGAGAGCAGTGGAGCAGAAATCTGGGTCATTATTATCATGGAGCACTCTTCTAGTCCTGGGAAATTTTCTATAGCCCTTGTATACAGTGAGAGAAATAAGGATGTAATCTTGTTTAAGCCTCTGTTGTTTTGTGTTTTCTGTAATCTTCTGAACCTAGTCCTTCTATCATACCATGCTATAAGTAGGGCTAAAACTGATTCTTTGTTAGGATCGTCATCATAGCACAGACTAAGATAAAGCCAACTTCACTGAGAAAAATCACGTTGTAAGTACTGACACTATGTTGAGTCAGTTGACTAGGAAGTTTTCAGAACAGCCTTTGTATCTTCACTGTGTTCTTATTTGATCTGACCATTTATTATGGCAGGGTGTCAAGACATGATATGATTTGCTTACTAATTCATTCAAGTGCACTGAAGGTCTACTATATGCCAGGCATTGTGTTAGGCTCTGGAAATCCAATGTGAGCAAAACAGTCATAGCCTGTGTCCTGACAGGGCTTATAGTCTGGTGTAGAAGATAGATATTAATCAAAGAATCACAAAGTTATACAACTGCTGTACAAACTGTGATGAGTATTCTGAAAGAAAAGCACAAAAAGGTACAAAAACATATATAACATAGGAACCTCATCTAGACTGGGGTTGGGGGAGTGGCAGCTAGTCGAGGAAGGCTGTTTTGGACATGGAGCTTTTTTTTTTAATGTGATCTTTTTTTTTTAAATGTGATCATTATTTATTTGTATTTATTCATACATGCACCTCTGCACAAAGAATTTGGGACAGCATACTTATATTTTAAATGACAGAATAACAAAAAATATATAATTGAAATTAAAAACATACCAATAGGACCAAGAAATAGGGAAATAAAAATATGTCAATATAATAGCTCTGCTTGAACTTCAAATTTGCTTTCATGAATTGTTCTTTCCTATTTGAGACATAAGTCTCTGTTGCTAATCCGTATATCAGATTTATTTCATGTGAAACATTAAGAGGATTTAATAATTTTCAAATATGAACATTTATTTCAGAAAAGAAATTAACAGAAGTACTTGATGAAACAAATAGCTGATATATGCACTTTCACATGTCTATAGATAAAATATCAAAACATCAGTGTAGTATAAGATTATTTTCAAAGAGCTTTACAAACAATTGATCAGGCTACATTTTTTTTTTTTTTAACAGCCCACTTTTCCTTCAAAGATCTGAAAGGCAGAGGATGAAATCAACCTACATTTTTTTTTCTACTTGCCCAACATCAATCATGGGTGATTGAATCTCTACGAGGTTGCTTTGAAGTGTTTTAAACTAATACTGTATTCTTAAAGAGAGATGAAGTTGCCCTCTAAGAAAAAAAGAAACACTTTATTGATCCCTGAAGAGACATTAAGAGAGCCAAAAATGGCATATGCAGTCTGTTTGGCAGTGGCAAGATCACAAAGAAAAGCTATTACTAAACACGGCTGTGCCCACCAGGATGCAGTGATCTGTACAAAATGATCTCATTTTGCTATTTCTAATACTATTCCTATGTACCGTGAATTGGATGATTATGTTGGTAAGACAAGCAATGTTGCTTCTTAAACAAAGAAATACTGGATAAAAGAACTGATAAGCAATTAGCAAAGTCAGGTCAACTCTGGTCGAGTACATCACAATATTTATAAATCATGATGCCAAAGTGCTTGCACAACCACTGGGCAAGACTCACACTACTGAAAAAATGCCTCACAGTTTAAATGCTGGAGAGTGGCTCTGTAAATGCACGCTACACTTTGGAAACCCCTCATAATGTGTGATAATGCACACACACACACACAACGCATGTACCACACTTCATTCTTCTCTTGCTTTATTGTTTGAAATTTTAAAATGCATGTTTTTTAATTCAATTTTATTGAGATCTATTCATATACTATACAGTCATCCAAAGTGTGCAATCAGTTGTTCACAGTACCATCATATAGTTGTGCATTCATCACCCCAATCTATTTTTTGAACATTTCCTTGTACCAGAAAAAGTGAAAATAAGAATAAAAAATAAAAGTAAAGAAGAACACCCAAAACACCCCCCCTCCCATCCTATTTTTCATTTAGTTTTTTGTCCTTATTTTTCTACTCATCCAGCCATACACTGGATAAAGGGAATGTGATCCATAAGGCTTTCACAATCACACTGTCACCTCTTGTAATCTACGTTTCTATACAATCATCTTCAAGAGTCAAGGCTACTGGGTTGCAGTTTGAAAGTTTCAGGTATTTACTTATAGCTATTCCAGTACATTAAAACCTAAAAAGGGTTGTCTATATAATGCATAAGAATGCCCACCAGAGTGACCTCTCGACTCTGTTTGGAATCTCTCAGCCACTGAAACTTTATTTCGTTTCATTTCGCATCCTCCTTTAGGTAAAGAAGATGTTCTCAATCCCATGATATCAGGTCCAGATTCATCCCTGGGAGTCATATCTTGTGTTGCCAGGGAGATTTACACCCCTGGGAGTCAGATCCCACATAGAGAGGTGGGCAGTGAGTTCACCCGCCAAGTTGGCTTATCTAGAGAGAGAGGGCCACATCTGAGCAACAAAGAGACACTCAGGGGGAGACTCTTAGGCACAATTATAAGCAGATTTAGCCTCTCCTTTGCAGTGATGAGCTTCATAAAGGCAAGTCTTGTGAGAGGGCTTGGCCCATCAAGCCGCCAGTCCTCAATGTTTGTGAGAACATCAGCAACAAGCCAGATGAGGAAGCCCATCACCTCTGAATTTTCCTCCAGCTCCTCAGCGGGGCCCTGCATATATGTTTTTATTCTCTGTCCAAATTAATGGGATGTGTCGCTACTTCACACTAACCTTTGAAAACCTACCAGGTCTCACTTCCTATTCAAAGATTCATGTAATTATGGTATTTGAATGAACTGTGTGAGTTAAATTGTTTAGGAAGTATAGATCTTGCACCAACTAAATATCTCTTCCCTTGGTCTCACATGGAATTTGAAGTTTTAAAATGCAGTCAGTATTGTCCTTTACCCTTTGGCCCAATTTGCCCTAGTCCTAACCACATCTGCTTCATTCGCATCTCTAGTTGGAGTCTGGATTTTTTTTCCACTTTTTTAACAGTTGCTATATGTGATAATACTGACATTCACATCTGCCGAGTTCTAGCTCTGAGTTTCAGGTGTCACGCAGATACCCAAAGTTCCAGGGATCGATCAGGTTATACAGAAAGGGATCAGCATCTTGGAATCTGGAGATAGCCATTACAATTCAAGAATAGATGTGACTGCTGTAAGAGCTTAGAACCCAGGGGCCATTATGATAAGTGCTCCCCTGATAAGCTGTGCTGTAAGGTTCAATTCTGAGTTTACACATTGAAGTTAGTCCATATTGGTGAGGCATTATAGTGTTTGCCTTTGTTTCTGGCATAGTTCACTCAAAATACTATCTACAGATTCCATTCACCTCGTTGCATGTCTCACAGCTTCACTCCTTACAGTAGCTCAATATATCCTTGTGTGCACACACAACAGTTCACCATTGTGTTCCTCAGTCGATGTACCCTTAGGCCACCTCCACCCATTGCAAATCATGTGTACTCTCTCCATAAACACCAGTTTGCAAATGTCCATTCACGTCCCTGCTCTTAGATCCTCCAAGTAAATGCCCCCTAATGAGATTGCAGGACCTTATGGCACCCACATCCTTAACTTCATGTATGCCATTCTACCTCCTAACCAACAGTAAATATGTACAGCCCTCTCTCCATGTTTTCTCCAGCACTTTTATCCCTGTTTATATTTTCCCATACAATTTTATAGAGCTATATTCACATACTATATAATTATCCACAGTATACAATCAGTTGTTCATGTTATCATCATACAGTTGTGCATTTATCACCACAGTCAGCACTTGAACATATTGATTACTACGAAAAAAAGTTTTTTTTAACAAATAATAAAAAAGACAATAAAAAGAAAAATAAAATGTCGTACGATATAATAGTAGAGTCAGACGACACCACTACCAAGAATCCCATATCCCTCCCTTATATCCCCCTCTCATACTCATTTAGCTTTGGTATATTGCCTTTGTTACATTTAATGGAAGCATATTACAATGTTTCTGTTAATCATAGACTCCAGTTTACTTTGATTTTATTTTTTCACCACTACCATCCCCTTTCCAACACTCTGCATGGTTGACATTCATTTGTTCTCCCACATGTGAGAACTGTTTTATATTTGTACATTTAGTCACAATCATTGACTACTAGATAAAGTCCTAGTCTTTATCTTCTATCTTTACCTTAGGTGTCATGCATGCTTCTAGCACACCTCTTTCAGCTTTACTCATGGACATCTTTATTCAGTATAGTTACAATATTGTGCTACCATCACCCAGTATTATGCTATCTATTTCTGGGTCTATACAATCAAGCCTGCTGAACATTCTGTAGTCCTTCAGCATCAAATGCCCAATCTCTACCCTCTTTCTATTTTCTCTCCTGGTAGCTTGTGTTATCAGCTTTTAACTCTCGAAGTTTTAAAATACATGTTTTTTGACTGACATGGATCTCGTCTGTGCTACAAGCAAATTGCCTGCTCTTCTAGCTTAACGTTTTGGAAGAGTTTTTTGTAGATAAAGAATATGCATTGACAAAATGATGTATTATTTTCCAAGAACCACAATCATTTGAAATTTTTAGAGGAGGGAACAGATTCATGTACATTATCACTGTGCAAGTCACTAATTCTGAGAGCTTTAGTTCTTCCTTAATGAAAATGTTGAATTTTTCCTCTCTAGTGAAAGGATGTGACTAGATCTCGTGACTCTTATTTGGGACTTAAAACTTAACTTCAAAAACAGCTTCTCTTAAATCTGGTGAATGGCTGCGTAGTCCATCCTTTATCTCAATGTGTGCAATAATGTCATGTCTTGATGAAAGTATTTCTTCTTTGGTTAGCTTGCTTATTTTGTTTCTGGTCTTACAGAGACACTGTGTATTTCCTGTGTCTTTTGGGCTTCAAACCAAGAAATGCTTTCCTTATGCTGTCTGTATGAAGGTGAGAGGAGAGGTTTCAGAAAGGGCCCTAGATTCTTGCTACTCAAAGCTGGGCATCACCACTGAGAAAACAGGAATATTAAGTCCCCACTTCAAATCTACTGAATCAGATTCTGTATCTTGGCAAGATGCCCAAGTGGTGCAAATGCACATTAATTTTTGAGAAATATTACCATGGAGTACCTTTCCTCTTTCCCATTCAGGTATATTCTTCCTGGCTGTTCCATTTAGAAAGAGATGTAACTATGTGAACACTGGCCCAATTTCTAATAGACATGAAATAAAGTTAACATTTTTAAATGATACTACTCTATTTCCTACATATATGAACTTCTTTGTGGTCTGGAGACATTCAGGGTAGGGGTGTTAGAATTGCTACAAGACGAAGAGGATTTATGTATGGGTTCTACAGCTGAAGTCTTACAAGAACAGAGGCCTGGGATATCCTTTTTTGCACCACAGCTGGACCTTTTGCTGTCAAATGCACAAACCAACTTCCAGATTATCTCATGAAGACCCCCTGGCGGCTGAAAGTTGAGTCTTCAGCACCAATTCTACTGTGCACTGCCTCACCCACCCTCACCCCTCTGGCCTGATGCCCCCACACCTGGCCAGTGGGCTGGGAGGAAGCCTGGGAGCGGTTTGTGGCACTCGGGTTAGGCTGGGCTCTGGACAAGTAGCTTCTGAATTGAGATATTGAGATCTGAACAGTGAATTGGACTTAACAAGGTGTGAAGCGTATTATAGGATGTTCTAGACACAGGGAATTGTCTGTGCTGGAGCATTTCAGGAGTGGAAAGGCAGCCATGGTGGCTGCTACACAGTAAGCAAGGGAAAACAATGGAAATAAATTAGCTTATTTGGCTAGTCCCTCACTTTTGTAAGGAATGAAGCATTATCTATTATTGTGAAATTGTTTTAGAGAATTTGGGAATTCAGTTCCAAGCCAATCACAAAATAGATAAAATGATCAAACCTCTTGCGTCTTTGGGCATGATGCTCTGGGACATGTAATTAAGCTCCAAGTTTTTTTGTGTGACTTACGTGCTGCATATCAGGTGTCATTTAGACATTTGTGCAGGTAGATGGTGGGTACAAGTAGAGCTAGTGTTAAAGATAACACACAAATTGAAATTTCTAATGTAAAGTTTAATGCAATGAAATATTTTTAATAAACATGTTTCTTTGAGTGGAGCTCATTCCTAAAGAAAAGATTTGAGCAGAGCAGCTTGAATACAAGTGAGTTTCATTGTTTGAGAAAAGTATTGCTGAATATACCTTTTAAGTTAATGCTACTGAAAGTAAAAGCAAAGCCAGGAAAATATTTGCTTCTGAACACGTTTTATTTATAGATTGGTGCAGTTCTTTAGAAAAGGTGATTTAATAATTGATCCTTCTTTGTTTTGAACAAATATAGTATTTTGTGTCTTTCTTTTGAGCATAGTAACTAGTACTGAAACATTCAAGGGTGCAGTGCTATATGAGAACAAAGGTCTATTCTTAGGGGAAAAAAATACAGTCAGCTATTATACAGGATCTACAATTGATGGCAAGCTACTTAAAGGAGTTGAGTTCACTCTAAAAATGAGTCTGTGATGCCTCTCATCGGCTCCCTTCTTTGCCATTGCCATCTCTGCTCACTGCCAGGGAATCAAAGAACACTATATTGACGTTTTTCTTGACTAATAAGAAACAGATAATGATGTCTTGGTTCTCCCCATTTTCCCTCTAGTATTTCTGAGTATAAATATGCCTTTGCATCTTTTATAGGAATCGGTTAAAGACAGAGTAGGATTCAGAGCTTCTCCCTCACTATGTGCTCTCTCTATTCAAACACAGGACTGAAGTGGTATAATGATTCTTTTTTTCCAAGTAGTTACTGTAAAATTGGTTTCTTTTTCCCCCTTCTTTTCTCCATTCTCTTATTTATTTATTTATGAGTCGTTTGTGGGGGAAAGAATGGTACTTTGTGCTTGGGTTGAGACTATTTTTGTGATAAGTGGAGAAAGAACATTGAAGCATATTTAAAAGCTCCATAAGAGGGATATATAGGTAATGCTTCTAACCATGGAGTTGAAAGAAAATAGTAGACCTTATAGACCAACCAAGCACCAACATTCACGGGAATAAGTTAAAACAAGAAATCTTTTGTAATATCACCTTTTAAATCTGTATGTAAAAAAAAATGTATTTTGCGTATGTTCTGCTGTTGCTGCTTTTTTATGAGTCCAGGCTCTACCATGTACAAGCTAGGGATCTGGGTTCAGGATATCATTGAGTTGCAGCCTCAGTTTGAGTGGATCATTCAGACACTTGTGAACATTCTCAAGATGATACCACATGTTTTCATCTGGCTGAGCTTAGAAGCTGGCAAACAGTTTGTGCTTAGTGGAGGTTTTAAAATGAATTTGCACACAGTCAGCCTTCAGGAGAGCAGAGCAAAGCCTTAAACTTAAATTCTAATCCCTCCAAGAAGGCTTTGCAGAGAAGTCCTTTGCAGCCTGTTTGGCCTGCAGAAGGGATAGGGTGGGAGTAAGCACATTTTTAGGCCTGGGTTGAGCCCCTCTGTGACATCTGTCAGGTCTTCACCCTCTTGGATAGAGCATTATTTTCTCTGGTCCTTTTCCCACCAAATGTGCAATTATAATTGGATTCATTTGTCTAGATGTCTCTTACAGTAAGGATTTAATGTTTTATGATTGTGTAACAAATAGCACTCATCAATTAATTTTGAGCTCTCACTGCAGTGCTGAGGGCGCTATGCAGAATGATGTGTCTGATGTTACTTCTCTTAATTTACTGCCCCTGAGAACTCCTAGATCACTTATTGCCTGTACTCTTAATTTTGGCACCTAATTATGGACGACTTTGCATTGTTAGTTAATTGTTGTATTGTATAAGCCTCATGTCCCCAACTGTTTTATAGCTTCTGAGAGGCAGAGATTGGGTAATACTTTTGAGCCCCTCTCAGCATGTAGTAGTTGTTTTAGTTTCCTAGCTGCTAAAAAAAGTACTATACAATGAATTGGATTGACAACATGGATTTATTGGCTCATGCTTTCAGAAGCTAGAAGGCTTGCTTCCTCCCAGGGTTGGTATGTTCTGGTTGGCTGGCACTCTTTGGGGTTCCTTGGCTTTTCTGAGATGCAGCAATGCATATGGCTATGTCTTGTTTCTCTTCCAGGTTCTGTTGACTTCTGGCTGTTCCCATGGCTTTCTCTCTGTGGCCTTTTTAATAAGGCTTCCATAATGGGATTAAGACCCATTCTGATACAGTTGGCCATACCTTAACCAAAAATAACCCCATCAAAAAGTCCTATTTATAATGGGTTCACACCCACAAGAATGGATTAAGTACATATTTTTCTGGGATACACAATTCCACACCATCATTGTAGACAATCAATGAATATTTGAATTTAGGAAATTCCAAGTGAAGATAGGTTTGCTATTGTAGAAGTTTCTAGCAATATTAGTTAGTTCTTTTATAGAATCCAAGACCTGGTTTAACTGGGTAGACAGTACTAACGTGCTAAGATTTTCATATTGGTCTTAGCACTATTTGTGAATGAGTGCATGTGTGTATGTGTGTGTGTGTTTGTAAAGGTTGAGGTTTATAGTACTTAACATGGAAGGCCCATAGATAGAGGCCCATTCTCTCTACAGGTAAAACATTGGGCTGATTGAACAACTGTTGTTAACAAGAATAAAGAATGCAGTTTGAAAGATATAACATTGAGTCTAACCTGCTTGCTCTCTGTTTAGCTTCTTTTTACAAAGCCCTATTGAATCCGTGCTATTTTCAAGAAAGCCTCTGACTTGTCACTGGGAGGAAGGTGAGGCTGGAAAGAATTCCGCTATAGATTTCAGGTAGAATTTGGAGAGAGACAATACAATGGAGTCTTTTGGCAATACAGCTGAAAAATTAGGAAAGCTTTGTAGTTGTGGAAATTGGGAACCACCAAATTTCCATCAGTAGGGTTAAGTAAAGTGTAGGTTATCTAACAGAAAACTCTAACACTATTAAAAAGAATGAGGTGGATATGCATGCGTGACATGGGAACATCTTCAACAAATTAAAAAAACAAGTTGTGGAACAATTCATACAGTAAGATGTTGTTTATATAACTAGACAAAACAAGCAACTCTGCCCATATGACCACATAGGTCAATTTGCAGAAAGAAGCTGGCAGGATGTCCCCTAGACAGATAACTGTGGGCGACCTCTGGGGAGGGCTGATGGGGGGGCTTATGGAGGCTCTCTGGTTTACGCTGCATATTTTTGTATTGTTTGTAACTTTTAATTTGAGGATATACTTATGTATTATTTGATTTAAAAAAAAGAAAAAAGTAAAATAGAGCCAGTGATCCATGGACATTCCACTGTCACCCCAGCTTTGCGCTATCTTGTAAGGAAAATTGCTAGAACAATTCACCAGTATGTGGTTTTGAAATGTTTATTTGCATTATTTTTTCTTGGCAAAAGGTTACTGTGGTTAGTCTTGAGTTATTGCTAAACAACAAGAAGCAGTGATATGAAGTAGAATATAGTAGTTTCTGCATATTCCCCTTTGTTAAGCCAATTTAGAAGTCATCAGATATTGGTTACAGAAAAAGATGCAGCACTTAATTTGTTTAACTATATCACTTATGTAGTCAAATTTATTTATGTTTTCTAGCAGCTCTGCCTTGGTTGGAGATACTCAGTATGAAAGGACTGTTGACTATTTCCTGGAAGAAGCTATGATACCACATGACAAAGTGCTTTTGCATATTTTATCTCTTTTAATCCTTTCCAGAGCAGGGGTGAGGTAGGGCAGGCAGCATTATTCCTACTCAATACAAGAGAGAAAATTAGTGACATAACTTGAGTCTTATACCTAGCAAGTGGCAGAGTCAGAAATTGGATGGAGCCAGGCTCTCCCATTTCAAATTTGGTTCTCTTTCTACCCTGTATGAGGGCACACCCATAGCACAGCTTCCTGGGGTAAGATGTGCAGGGACCATATTTTATACATTTTTCAGTGTTATGCCAAGAAATTCTCAAACCATTGAAAGGTGTCATGAAAAAACATTGGGCTTGAAGGCAGAAGATCAAGGTCAAATAAAGTAACATATAGGAAAGAACTTTCTTGAAATATATTTTTATAAATGTGAGGTAGCATTTTTGTTATCCTGGGTATAACAACACACTTCCATCTCTTCTTGGCATCCTTGTGAGAAGGGCATACTCTCTTTTAGATGGGAAAACTAATGCAGAGGAAGAGGTGAGGTGAGAAGGGAGCAGGGCTTGTGGGAAAGGTACCTGGTGTGCTGACTTCCATTTGGATCTAATGGATAAACTTCCATTAAGAGAAGGTCCAACTCTACCTTCTTTCTAGGCTGAGAGGTAGCCCCAGGCCAGAGCTGGGAATAGTTAACAGGCAAATGAAACTAGTACATGTGCATGTGATGTGGAAGGAGATTTGTACAAATTGGTTTTAATTATGGTTATGGATCCCTAACACATAGTCTTGCTGCTTGGAGACCTCTTGTCTGATTTTCGTCAATAGCCATGTAAACATGTGATGCCTACTCCTCCCATTTCTACTTGACATTGCTGAGTTGAAACTATAGTTATACTGTAAAATTTCCAAGTAGATATAGAATTCCTTTTCTAGACATTTAGGGGCTCCTCTCCCCTCGTGTGGACAGGTTTTGAATGACTAATGCTTTTGGAATTCCTTGTGCCTACCCTCATGCACCATTGTTGTTGGAGCTGGGATAGTAAATGCTTGTACAGGGCTCAGATCAAATGGAGTTTACTATGCAGTTGTCACATGAGACTGCTTCTTATATCTTTGGGTTTGTATGAGGTTTTGTTATCAGCTAACTTATGAGGAGACACTATGTTTCATTACCAGGCCCTTAAGCCATGTTCTCCTTGAGCATTTGGTTTCTTGAGAACAGACTGGGTTGTCACCTCCTTGTTGTCTGATTCATTTTTCAGAATGGGCTGTCTCGACAATCAAAGCCCTTCATTTATCCCAGGAGTCAGAGCATGGGACATTGTGATTCAGGGAACAAGATCATCCATCCTTCTACTCATTCAACATATATTATGCATTTGGTACCCATGGCCCCTGGTAGATGATGGTAGATAGAAAGACCAATCCTGTCCTAATCCTGGAACTCACAGCCTGTTGGGGAAGGGGAAAAAGAAATGTATAAATAACTATTCTACCACAATGTAATAGGTGCAGCACCTGGTGCAGGGTAAGCACTCTGGAGCATGAATAGAAGTGCTCTAGTGGGTGCAGGAACAAGGCCTAGAGCAGGGTTCCTTAACCTCAGCACTATTGGCATTCTGGGCCAGATAGTTCTCTGTTGTGAGAGCCTGTTCTGGTGCCTTGTAGGATGTTGATTGGCATCTCTGGCTTCTACGTATTAGTTGCCTGTAGCACCCTCCTCTTTGTTGTGACAATCAAAAATGTCTGCAGACATTGCCAAATGTTCTTTGGCAGGGCAAATTCTCCCCCGTTTGAGAACCCTGGCCTAGAGAACAGATAATTATCACTCTATGTCTGGTAGGGCCAGGGAAGTGTACTTATAGGAGAATATTCTTAATTGATGGATAATTCAGATTCAGCTTGATTTAACCCCAGGAAGCAGGGCCTCTGAAACTGACTTAGGTAAAGGCACATCTGTCTATTTTTGTCAATATCTGAACTGATTTCCTCCCTCCTCCTCATGACAGAGGTAATGCTATCTTTCACCCATCCCTGCATTCTTTTCCTTCTGGGCCCATTTTCTGGCATTCCTTTCAGCTGAGTGGGGCCAGGTGACTGAGTTCTGGGTAGGCATGGTCCTGCCTCCCCCCTATAAAACCTCCCATGTGCTCCTCTGCTCTGTCTTGCCTGGTGTGCCTACTGGACACAGGGGACCCACTGGGAGACTCTGAGGTCCTGAGAAATGGTGAAGCCATCGGAGGAAGAGGCTTGAGACCCTGAAAGACTATGGGGAGCTCAGCCCTCTGCCAATGCTAATCTTCATTGTACTTTAACATGAGACAGAAATAAACCCTTACTGTGCTATAGCACCAAGATTTGGTGGATGTGTGGTATAGTAGTTAACTTTCCTGATCAATATATTCTCTCCTGCTCCCTCTCCACCATTGGGTAGTGTTAGGAATTGACTTGTGTCCCGAAGTTGGACATGTTCTCGGTCTTGGCTTACATTCTGGTAGGTGGGACCCACTGTAAATACAATCACTTAAAGATGTTACTTCAGTTAATGTGTGGCCCACCCGAATCAGGTTGGGATTTAATCCCGATTACTGGAGTCCTTATAAGCAGAGTGAAAGTCAGACAAAGAGAGAAGCCAGAGGGAGCTGCCAGAAGCTGGAAGTCAAAGGAACCAGGAAGAGAAAGGAGAAGAGCCTGCCATGCACATTGCTATGTGACAGAACAGCCACATGACTTTCGCATGACTGAAAATCAGGACCAAGGATCACCAGCAGCAGCTCCAGAATGCCACACTCTTCTGGGAGAAAGCAATGCCTTGCTGACGCCTTGATTTTGGATTCTCCTAGACTCAAAAAATAAATTCATATTGTTTAAGCCAACCCACTGTGTGGTATTTGTTTTAACAGCTAGGAAACTGAAAGAGGTAGCTAGCACATGCTGTAAAAATGTATCTTAATGTTACTTCTCTTTCCTCATTCTGGTGACCTACGCATGGCCTAACCAAGGATATACCCCTGTCATCACCAACATCTTGAATTATGCACCATCCTAGCTCCACATAGTAATTTCCTTTCCAAAATCCTCCTTGAAAGAGATGAGTGTTTGGATCTGCCTCTAGATTGTCCTTTGGGACTACTAGGGACCATGGTCATGGAATAAGGGGTTTTGGTTACAATCCAAGCAGAAAGTTATTCCTGAATGTTGAGTTCATAGTAGCTTATTCCCCACGCAGTTCAAATGGTGACATTCTTAAGGCAGCGGAACAAGGAGAACAGTCAATCTTTTTATTTCATTTTGGCAAGACTGTGGTTTTATGATGCTCTGGGGAAATGCAGCCACAGATGTATCAACCTTTTAAAAAATTCTTGGCAGTCTAACTTTTAAGTCATAAACCTAAACACAAACAACACATCCATGAAGAGAACTTGTACTGGCTACATTTGACACTCCTATCCCACCTTCCAAGATCGTTATCCTTTCTTTGCTTGTAAAATGCAAGCTCTGTTTAGTTTACATTAATCGGGATATGTTTCCTAGATTAGTTGAGTGTGTTATGATTTTGAACATATTATACAGTTTCATGATTAGCTCAGCAATTACTATACAACATATATCATTCATTACCTAGCTATGGATAAGTGCAAGGGAGTTTCTATTTTCCAATTTTAAAGTGATAATGTTGAATCTCAGTTTGAGAGGCAGTAGCATAGTGTCGTGGTTAAAAACATGGATTCTGGAGCTTTACTTCCTGGGTTCCAGTCCCAGTTTAATAGTTTACCTATGATGTCACCTTGGAGTTAGTTACTTAATCTTGCTTAGGTTTCACGGACAATAATAGTACCCACTTTGTAGGGTAGGTATGAGAACTGAAGGGGTAAAGTTGTATGTGGACTTTAGGGTGGTGCCTAGCACAATATAAATGCTTTATAAACGTTATCTATTGGTATTATTAAATGTCAAGCACTGTATTTTCACATATTTTAATTAGATGTTCATAAAAAGGAGAAACTAGTTATATTTATTTAATTCATTAGGCCTTTAAACCTCCTTTGTGTTTTTGAGGGACTTAATTAGCTAAGGTTATTATGATCTTCTTTTGGGTGGAAATTTCTATTTTTATATATACGTAGGCATAGGAAAAAGTCTGAAAGAATATATACCAAATGTTAACAGCAGCCTTTTCTGGGAGGTTTAGTTATGGGGGATCTTAATTCATTTTTGTTTTTCTCATTTGCATTTCCTAAGTCTTATGCATGAGCATATACTACTTGTAGAATTTTTTTTTTAACAGAATAAGGAACTCACCTAATATTTTTGGCATTTCCAAAGAGAATGTTATTTGTATCAAATTTACATGTGATTTATATGAAATTTCACATCAAGTGAATATTTTAAGTACCTTAAGTTTTTGTGATTTTTTTTTTTTCCCTCTGTTTTCTCCATTTGAGTGAAAGGGTTGTCAGGATGAGTGACACAAACTGCCATGCACAGAGAATTCTGAACACAGCCACAAGTTTTGCGTAATTTCTCTTTAAGTAACTTTTATTTGTTTCCTTTGCCCATTATGGCTGATAATTCTGGATATTAGCTGGATTGCTGCCAGCCATCCTGACTTAGCTATAGGACTGTGTAGCTACAGAACACGGAGCGAATACTAAGGTGAATGATTCCTGCTCTTACTTTGAAAAGTGTACTTAGCATCTGGGGCCTCAGGAGAGGAGTGATATGCTTGAGACTGAAATGTGAGGATAGTTAACTGGAACCCTCACAGTCTACCCAGTATTACTCAAAGCTTGTGAAGAGTTGGACCAGGTCAAGAAGGACGCTCTTGGTAAGGAAGGGAAGAGTTTGAAAATGTGACCTTTAACATTTTTTCTGGTTCTGTCAAGAGACAGAGCTGGTGATTCAAGTCAAGTCAGGATGTCCAGCTATTGAATGCTTCCCATATGCCACTGCTTCACAAATCTGGTCTCTGGCCTTTTCCACAACTTTGTGAGGTAGGACATAATGACAATAACAATCATTACTATTACAATAGTAACCAACAGCTAACATTTGTTGAGCAGGTACCAGCCACTGAGCTAAGCTCTTTATGTGATTATCTCACGCCAACCTTGTCAGACCCCCTAGAGTTATGTACCACCATAAACCCCATTCTATAGATAAGAAAACTGAGGCTCAGAGAGAGAACTTTCCCAAGTTCACGGGAGTAATCAGTGTGAGAGCTAAGATTTAACTTCTAGTCTGTCTGACACAGTGGGGGTTGTTAATCACAACACTATACTGCTAGATTGTTCTTTAGTTAATTATTTTGTATGTTATTCGTATCATATTTAGGACTCCTGAATATTTTAACCTTTTATCTGATGGTATAAATTTCTTTTCATCTCCTTTGTTCTTTCTAGTAATGTCTGCATTTACAGGCTATTTTAAAGTATGGTTTGTGTAAATTATCTCTATATTTAATTATCTCCATATTTGATCTTCATAGTCAACCAGACAGGTAGTATCCCAGCTTTACCTATGAGGAAAATGAACCCTAGAGAAATGGACTTGAGCAAACACATGTCGCCCATAAATGGCAGGAGCAGGGCTGGATCTGAGATTTTCCTACTCCTCATCCAATTTTCCGTCAACTCTGCTATAGTTCTGATTTTTCTTTCTCGCAGTTCAGTGATCTTTTTCTTCCTGCCACAAGAGAACTATTTTTATTAAAACAAAACAGTCTCATTATTTTTCATAGTTTAGTAGGATTGGGGCGTGCTCATGGGATTGGGCAGGGCATATAAAGGAAACAGCCCTCCAAGAGCTTTCATTCCTTCAGTCATGTTTATCAGGGGTGTTCATTAAACCTGGGTGGGTTGATTGTGCCTATCCCTTTCCAGAATCTGGAAAAGGCCAGTGATGCAATGTAGGATCCGGTACTTTAAGAGCTTGGCCCATTTCCAGCTGCCTGCACTATTTCTGCAGTTCCATGTTCAGCTCTCTCTGACAGCTTCAGACCACCCGTCAGCAAATTATGCCTTTTGCAAAAACTTGCCCTGAAGCCATTTCTTTATGAGAAGGCTTTTAGTTCATCCCTATACTAGAAATTCAATTTACCACTGAATGAAGTTTTTAAAAAGAGGCTATAAAAAAAAAGGAGAGGTTATTAATTTTTTTCTTTAAAAATATTCGAGGAGAGGGGTTGGTGGAAGCAGTAAAGAAACCCATTAATATAGATTGAGAATTAGGCTGCTGTTTTCTGGTGACGATGGCAGAAGGGGGTGTGTGTTCCATCTCACGGGGGTGATGTAGTTGTCATAACAGAAGCAAAACTGCTGGTGATAAAGGGAGCATTAGGCTGGCTGATACATAGCTGGTCGTTGGTAGCTCCCAGAGAATTGGGTCAAAATTGTGGTCCCTCTTTGAAATCAAATTCTGAGATCTGATTTTGAGATGAGAACTAGAGTTGTGAAAGAAGGTAATGTAATAGAAAATAAGAATCTGAAGTCTTGGTTCTAATCCCATCTATGTGAATAATTACCTATGTGACTTTAGAAATGGGTCTCCCATTCCTTACCTGTAGAATGAAGTGGTTGCATCAGATCAGTGGCTCCTGACTGTCACTAGGTGTCGGAATCAGCTCAGGTGCTCCGAAAAACTACAGGTGCCTGTATCCCATCCAACAGAAAGTTTGGTTTAAGGTGTGGGTTGTGTCCTGGTATCTTTGTTTTTAAGGGCTCTCCATGTGTTTCAAATATGCAGCAAGTGTGATCCACTCTAAAATTCCCTCTAGTTCTAACATTCTATTTTTAAAAATATATAGTTGGACTCAAATGGTGTCCAAAACCGAAGGATTTAAAAGCTACAGCAGTGCTTGTAAATGGGCTTACTGTAATGAAGAACACTGATCATTTTTGTTTTGGAAAACAGAAAAGTTATTGAAGAGTTGTTGAAGCTATGGCACTGATGTGTAAAATTATTCTCCAGAAGAAGCTATAAAAGGTTTCTTCTATGAGACATTGAAGATGAGAGAAAGATACATGGACAGTTTAATATAGCAAAAAATGAGGAATTGTTTGTTTCCAGGTAATTGAAAGTGTTTTGCCTCAAAAGCTTATACTAGGAGAATTTGTTCATAGGCCTAGAAGATAATGTTTGGAATGCAACATATTTTTAAGGTAAACACAGTAATTTCTAGTTCATACCACCTTTTAAGTCCAAAGGGGGAAAATCCTATTTTTATAAAGCCAAATCATGAAGTCTGTTTCTGGGGCAAAATTCCAGTCTTTGTAAAAACAAATTACCCTTCCTTGGGAATCAGACTCACCCAAACCAGATTTATTTTTAAATGTAATGCAATGGAAAGGCATAAGATTAATGTAACATTAGTCCACTTAGTTTCAAATTATTAACTATACTGGCGTTATTAATCCACTTAGTTTCAAATTATTAACTATACTGGAGTTAGGTTGAATTATTTTATTGTTTATAATTGAAAATCAAAAGAAAAATTAAGATGGGTGGTATAAAGTTTGATTCCAACGTTTTTTTTTTTACGCAAGTGCTTTCTATTCAAATCTTCGGTCCCGCAGATCCATGAAGACAGTTATCATCCAGCACCTAAGCAGTCTTAGTATAATCCAAATCCCAAGGTCACCTCCTTTCCCTTCCCTTCTCTGCCTCCCCAACACACATGTAAAAAGCTTTGGCTTTTTCTGTGTCGGAAGAATCTAAGCAAGATTTGGAACTGTTGTATTCTTCCAAAAAGAAAGTCACCATCTTTCAATGATGAACTTCAAATTTGTTTTGAATTTTGGAGTCTTTGATCTATAAGAATTCTATGCAAGGGAAGTGGGTAGCAAAACTCATGCTACATGAGATATAAGCAGAATAAATCAATGTTTATAATCATTACCAGCCTTTCACCCTTTTTCCTGAAAAGGGCAAGAAAAATTTAGTTTGTATTTAAAAATTCTATGTAGCATTAAGAAAATATTGGGTATTAGCTTTCTGAGGTACAGAAGAGTGTAAAGCAGATAAAGTTGTTCCCAAATTTATCACTTAAGTAATCTTGTAATCATTAGAAATTCAAATATCCATAAAGGGTATAAAAGGCTGCCCCTCAGATACATACTTTTAATAGATAATATCCTATTTTTAATTTAAAAAAATGAGTCTGGGTCCTCAAAAACTTAAACATCAAACTACCACATGACCCAGCAATTCCACTCGTAGGTATATACTCAAGAATTTAAAACAGGGACTCAAACAGATACATGTACACCAACGTTCATGACAGAATTACAATAGCTAAAAGGTGAGACAATTCAAGTGTGCATCAGCAGATGAATGGATAAACAAAACGTGGTACATACGTATGGTGGAATATTATTCAACCGTGAAAAGGAATGAAGTTCTGATACATGCTGCAACATGGATAACCTTGAAGACATTATGCTAAGTGAAGTAAGCCAGACACAAAAGGACAAACACTATATGATTCCAGATTTATGAAATATGTAGAATAGGCAAATTCATAGAGACAGAAAGTGGATTAGAAGTTACCTGGGACTGGGGGAAGCTGGGAATGGGGAGTGACTACTTAATGGCTATGGTGTTTTCCTTTGGGGGTAATGAAAATGTTCTGGAACTGGATACTGGTGATGGTTGCACAACATTGTGAATGTATTAACTGCCTCTGAAATACACACTTAAAATGGATAAAATGACAAATTTTATGTTATTTATATTTTACCACAATAAAAAAGTTTTAAAAAATGAGGCTAGAATATAGTAACAGCTAATATTTATTGATCACTTATGTGCCATTTCCTGTTCTAAGTTCTAATTCCTCACTTAATAGATGGAAAAGATGGTAATTTGCCTGAGGTCCTGGTTAATATGCAGCAGAGCTGGGATTTGAACCCCAACAGCCTGGCTTCAAGAAGGCCCTACTTATAAGCCACTTCTCTACGCTGCCTATCACTGAATGTTTGGAATTTAAACTGTAGAAACTACCCTTGCCAAGTAAGTAGATTGCTATGAAAATAGAAAACAACCATCTTGGGTTTTGGAAGAACACATCATAAGACCATCTCCTTCCACTCCTTATTTAGGCCTGCCCTTTGGAATTAGCTCAGAAAATCAGAATTTGCTTTTAACAGTCATACCTAAAAGATTACACAATTTTATATCCTGTCTCAGGTTAAAATGATTGTGCTTCCAAGGAGGGAAAAGCCAGTTGTGGATACAATTTATCAAAACTGATTTCCCTGGTTGCTTTCCTTCTTCCTGTTTCATTTGTTGTATTTCTTTATTTCCGAGTGTCTTCAAACCATGGTCAAGTTTTATGGAGAGCCACTTCCATCAGTGCTGTGATAATGGTGGTGGTGACCTTTCTTATACCTGTCTGATGAGCTTAGGACTTGATTTGCCTTCCGATCCTACTTGTAGTGTTTTATGTCTTCAGGGAACGGTTTAAGGGGCCAACATCCTTTTCTGGTTGTAATTATTAGCTTGGAGTCCAATATTGCATTCATACAGATTGAAACTTCTATTTCTAAATGCATTCTATTAAACAAAAGGAAATGGCTTCAGTTTTCAGTTGAGGATCCCTCTGCCCTACCATCTTTCTCTTCCTTCTGTGTCTGCTGTCATAGAAGCTATAAGGGGTGCTTTTCTGGGATGAAGACCAATGAAAGTATTGATCCTGAAGGGCAATCACAGGACCCAGGGTAGATTGACAGCTGAACATTGTCTACTGTAGAAGACCCGTCTCTTGGTCTAGAAGCTGTTATCTGGGTCCCCCTCTGCAGCCTGTTCTTCCAGAGTCCCCAGTGTCTCCTCTCCAGGAAATCAATTCTCTGTCTCCTCCTAGGTGTTGTTTTTAGCTGTGTTGGAATCACAGAATAGAGAATTTTAGTACAGGAAGTTGCTTTAATAATACAATTTTAGTATGGGAGGAGATCTTGGACATTATGTAGTGCAGTGTACTCATTCTACAGATGTCAAAAGTGATATTTCAGATGTGTGTGGAGCTGGACCCAAGAGGTGGTAGAGTGGGGTTGGAACCCAGCACATCCACTCTACATCCTGTGCTGGCTGCTACTCCGGCTTGTCTCTCTGAGCTCCCCCTGCTTTGACTGTCCCCACCTTTGACTGAATGAACACATCTTCTTTCCCTGTCTTCTACCTCTAACTCTGGGACTTTCTCAGGTTATCTCCAGTGACAAGAGACATTATAGCACTTTGAAAGTTTCAAAATGAGCAAAAGATGGCACTGAGGGTGGTGAAGATAAATGCATTTGCTCCGAGCCCCTCACTTGGCCACTTCATATCCTTAGGGAACTTTCCCCAGGAAGACATGAAAGGTTGATGCAATCCAAATTAGGCTGTCCTTGTTTAGGAATGACTTTTTCCTGTAGTAGAAGCTAAAGCAGAAGTTTGTCAGGCCTGCTAGTCCAAGAGTGACCAAAATAGTATTTTAAAATGGGTTTCCTTATCTAGAAGTTATGTTTTCAATAATTCAAATTATGGAAATTTAGAAGAGTGCTTTCAATTGTTTTTGTAAAAACTTTCGTATCACATAATGCTTCTCAAAAGCGCACAGACAGCAAATTATCAGCTCTAAGCCTATCTGTGAGTCAAAATAAAGTGGTCTCCTGGGTGTCCATTTAATAAAAGCTCTTAAACATGTCAGGGGATTTAACCACTGATTTATATTAACAGGTAAATTTCTTAAGGCAAGGTCCTTCTGAGACTGATTGCTGTGGGCAAACTAAATGCTTTAGCTGGGAGCTGTGCTTATAATCCTTTTTTGCTTGACATGGCAATTAATTGAAGCATCCATCTCCCAGTTGCAGAACCTGTCTGCCAAGTTGAAGGGGTATTTGTGATTGAATTGGGCCACCAAGCAAATCACCAGCGTCCACCTATGACAACTCTCCATTGCATTTTTTGCTCCAGGCATATTCCTTGTCTTGTTAAATCACACTGACATTACTTTGATGAGTGGTGAAATATATAAATATATAAAGAACCTATTTTCTAAACTAACAAACATGATACTAAGAGCGTAATAGTGTCTGATCAAGCTTCGTGTTGAATCATAACCGCTATCGTGTTTATAATAAACTATTTGGGCATATTAATGCCAGAAAATTTCATTCCTGTAGAAAATGAGAGCACAATGTGATATTCAAATGTAAATATATGGTAAAGGAGAAGAAATAAAAGCTATAATGGAGTTAAGGCTTATCACAAAGATTACATAGTGACTGCTCTCCTTTTTTCTATGTTTTAAAATGTTGTCTTTTAATTCATATGTATAATCTTCTAGATTGATTTTAAAGTAACTTTTATTGCAGAATATTCTGATGACATGAAAAATGGTGATCCTAGACTATTTCTTAAACTTTTAAAAACTGATTTTTCTGGGTAAGCACAATATGGAGAGCATATTAAAATATAGGGAATCTTTTCTGCTAAGATTTCGTTCTCTTTCATTACTTCTCTCCGTATTCTGATAAAGCTTCTCCCTGTCATGGGAGATTTGCCGGTTTGGCCTGATTCAAATTTCCTCTGTATAATGTCGTCTTCCCTCGAGGGATGAGATGTGAGCTTCCTTTGTGTACGGGTGCTTTTTCCTATTACAAATAAAAATGTAAAGAATCCCTTTGCAGGGATTTACACTACACAATCCATTTGGTTAATTATCTTTTCCTGTTCTTCCCAGACCCTGATTATTCCCAAGGACCTTAAATCAGGGTCCTGTTTGCTTTCATAGTGCCAGCAAGTTTTGCTTTGTTATAATTGCTGTTAAAACAAACCTCTTATTCTTTATGGCATTTTTTATGTTTATTCATCTATACTAGGCATTTTATTTTGTTCTTTTTTTTTTGAACACAGGAGACAGAAATTCCACTCAAGCTAGTTTAAGCAAAAGTGATTTTATAGGCCTCTATACTGGGAGGTCTCAGGGGGCTTCAGGCAGCTCTGTTTTCTCTCTCTCCCTTGGACACCCAATATTTAACTTCTCATCATTCCTTTCTTAAGCTCCAGAAATGCATGTTTCCTTCTGTCTGTGGCAGAGTTGGGGGTGGAGGATGAGTGGACTGTGGGATGGGTTATTACGGGTGACTTCATGGAGAAGTTGGCCCTTGAACTGTGGTTATTGGCTTGGGAGAAACTTAAAGAGCTCTCAAATCAAAGTGATCACCTCAAGTAGAGGTGTGAAGGTAAGGGGTTCACTCCGGCCATGGAACACCCAGAACAGAGTGTGCAGATTGAAGGGGAGTGGTATAGATAAGCTAGAAAAAATTGGCTGGGAATAGGGAGTAGTATTGCAGACATCCCTGGAGAGAGTGGAGAGTTCAATGTGAGGATCTCATCAAGAAAGCATGCTCCTGCCCTGGGGAATTTGAAAGGGAAGGAGCGTTGGAGAAGGGTTATCTCAGTAAACAATTTTCACTTCTGCTGTGTGGATTTCTTTTTTATCCGTTCATTTACAGGGTGGTCTTTCCCTCTCCATGTTGATTTACAGATTCCTCCTAAAATATCTCAGGCAAATGAGAATCTATGCTGCATTGGTATCCTGATCTCAAGAATTATTTGTTCCTTCTTTCATTCTAGTGTTTTAACAGTGCTTTTAAAGAGTAAAAACTTTTTATTTATAACTTACGCCTTTATGCTTTTTCAATCTTATTCTTTCCATCAATGGAAAGCAGAGAGGACATTTTAGTCCAGGAACGGAGGGTTTTTTTGCTAAATTTCCTTTCCTCTGGGGCCAATTACTCAAATGTTTTTGGAAACTGTGGGAGTCATAGTATTCTGAGCTAACCATAGACTTTTTAAATCTGTAAATGACCTAAAAAAATGCTTTCCAAACCATTCATTTAGCTGATGGGAAAACTGGACACAGCAGTTGTTAAATAACCCTACCATCCTTTTATTACCTCTAAGGATAAAAATCCAAAGGCACACCTTGAAAAAGAGCAAGTGAGTGATTCAGAACCATTCCTGCTCTGCCCAAAAAGTGGAAAATAACCTCTTCTAGAGTTGTTGCCCACCCATTTCTCTGCTGCTTAATTTCTCAATTGTTTTATACAACAGTTTTGAGTATCTTTCAGATACAGAGTGTGCTATTTTTGCTGCTTGCCTCCAGGAGAGTCTGTTATGCCATCCGAGCAAATACTGGACTTCCTTTTGTTGAATTGATTGAATTTTAGGGGGCTATGATGACGCCAACATTTTCAATTTGAAAGAACCCTAAGATGTTCCTCCACCAAAACCCATATCAGAAGTTCTCCAAGCTTAGTGAAAATCTGAATGGCTGGATGGTTTTAGAGTCTCAGAAGGTGACTATTAGAATCAAGTCCTGGGCTGTGTACTTCGAATATCTGACCCTCTGGATCTTTTACTTTGCCTCCTTATGGCTGAAAAACACATGAATCCATCAGTAGACAGAGGGCATTGTGATTAGGGAAATGATCTAGCAATGTGGGAGATAACTGGACCATGAAAAAAAGTGGAAAGTAAATGAAATGATCTCTATTCATCAGCAGAACCCAGCTTGTTGGGTAAACAATGATAAGGAAAGAATCAAGCACCTTTCAAAATCTGATACAAGGCAACATGTTCTTCTCCACCTCTCCACCTTCACATTCCTCTTATGGTACTGGGTGATTTTGTTTGGGAACTTTTACTTATGAACCAGTTGTGCCTTTTAATTTTATTTCTTATGGTGGTTGAGTCCCTTTTTTTTTTTTTTTTTTAAATAAAGGAGTGATTTTGGTTCTATTTGTTTACTATCAATGTGCTTGCTGATGAGGCCAGCCACTGGCTCCCTTCACCTTCATATCATTCGAGGCAGTTAGTTAATGTTTCCTAGAAATTGACACTTACAGAAATTGAGATGTTTTTCTGCTGGAAAGAGGTCTGAAAAGGTAGTTAAGTGTGGGGTAATGTTAGTGCAGAATGGTAAGTCTGCTGTCTTCCTGTTATAGAAAGGGAAGAGGCAGATGGTGAAGAGACACCTTTACTCAGGATCTTGGAAAGCAAAGAGGTCATCCTTGCTGTCTTCCCAAGATCCAAATCAATCCCTGAAAAAGAACTCCGATTGCCTAGCTGGATCACGGGCCTGCCCCTTTTGATAGGGAAAGTTGAGGGAAGGGTCTTTTTCCCCACTTTTATTTATTTTATTAGAGAAGTCATGGGTTTACAGAACCATCATGCCTAAAATACAGGATTCCCATATACCACTCCACCACCCATACCTTACATTGGTGTGGAACATTTGTTACAATTTATGACAGCACATTTTTATAATTGTACTGTTAATTAAAGTCCATAGTTTAATGTAGGGTTCACTGTATGACGTAGTTCCATGGATTTTTTAAAAAATTTTTATTCTGTTACCATATATACAATCTATTTCCCCTTTTAATCATACTCAGATATATATTTCAGTGCTGTTAACTGCATTCACACTGTTGTGCTACCATCACCACCATCCATTATCAAAATGTTTCCATCATTCCAGATAGGGACCCTGTATATTTTAAGCCTTAACTTCCCATTCCCTATCCCTACCCCATCCCCCGATAACCTATATTCTAGATTCTGACTCTATGAGTTTGCTTATTCTAATTGTTTCAAATCAGCAAGATCATACAATATTTGCACTTTTGTGTCCGGCTTATTTCACTCAGCATGGTGTCTTCAAGGTTCATCCACGTTATCATATGTATTAGAACTTCATTCCTTTTTTGTGGCCAAATAATATTGCATTGTATGTATTTACCAGATTTTGTTTATCCACTCTTTGGTTGATGGACACTTGGGTTGCTTCCATCTTTTGGCAGTTGTGAATAATGCCTCTATGAACATCGGCATGCAATTATCAGTTTGAGTCCCTGCTTTCAATTCTTTTCTGTGTCAATTCTTAACCTAGTAGTGGGATTTCTGGGTCATGTGGCAGTTCTATACTTAGCTTTCTGAGGAACTGCCAAACTGTCTTCCACGGTGACCACACAATTTTACACTGCCACTAGAAATGAATGAGTGTTCCTTTTTCTCCTCATCTTCTCTAACACTTGTTATTTTCCATTTTTTTAATAGCACCCATTCTAATGGGTGTGAAATGGTATCTCATTGTGGTTTTGATTTGTATTTCCCTGATGGCTAATGATGTTGAGCATCTTTTCATGTGCTTTCTGGCCATTTGTGTATCTTCTTTGGAGAGATGTCTGTTGAAGTCTTTTGCCCATTTTTTTTTTTTAAATTCAGTTTTATTGAGATCTGTTCACATACCACATAATCATCCATGGTGCACAATCAACTGTTCACAGTACCATTCTTTAGCTGTCTAAAGAATGTTTGTCTTTTTGTTGTTAAGTTGAAGGATTTCTTTATATAATCTGGATATTAATCCTTTATCCGATATGTGGTTTCCAAATGTTTTCTCCCATTGTGATGCTGTTGTTTTACTTTCATGATAAAGTCCTTTGAGGAGCAAAAGTTTTTAATTTTGATGAGGTCCCATTTATCTATTTTTAGTTCCTTTGCTTGTGCTTTGGATGTGAAGTCTCAGAAACCACTGCCCAACACAAGTTCCTGAAGATGCTTCCCCATGTTTTCTTCTAGGAGTTTGATCATTTCTAGCTCTTATATTAAGGTCTTTGATCCATTTTGAGTTGATTTTTGTATATTGTGTGAAGTAAGGGTCCTTCTCCTTTTTTTTTTTTTTTTGCAAATGGAGCTCCAGTTTTCCCACCACCGTTTGTTGAAAAGATTATTCTTCCCCAATTGAGTGGTCTTTGCCACCTTGTCAAAAATCAGTTGGCTGTAAATATGAGGGTTGATTTCTGAGCTCTCAATTTTATTCCATTGGTCTAAATGTCTGCCTTGTGCCAGTACCATGCTGTTTTGATTTGTGTCTTTTAATAAGTTTAAGATTGGGAAGTATGAGTCTTCCAACCTGATTCTTCTTTTTCAAGATGGTGTTAGCTATTAGGGGCTCTTTACCCTTCCATATAAATTTTTTTTTTTTTAATTAAATTCAGTTTCATTGAAATACATTCACACACCATACAATCATCCATGATATACAATCCACTGTCCACAGTGTGATAATATAGTTATGCGTTCATCACCACAATCTATCTCTGAACATTTTCCTTACATCAGAAAGAACCAGAACAAGAATAAAAAATAAAAGTGAAAAAGAACACCCAAATCATCCCCCATCCCACCCCATTTGTCCTTTAGTTTTTATCCCCATTCCTCCACTCATCCATACACTAGATAAAGGGGGTGTGATCCACAAGGTCTTCACAATCACACTGTCACCCCTTGTAATCTACATTATTATATAATTGTCTTCAGGAGTCCAGACTGCTGGGTTGGAGTTTGGTAGTTTCAGGTATTTACTTCTAGCTATTCCAATACATTAAAGCCTAAGAGGTGTTATCTATATAGTGCATAAGAATGTCCACCAGAGTGACCTCTCGACTCCATTTGGAATCTCTCAGCCACTGAAACTATTTCGTCTCATTTTGCATCCCCCTTTTGGTCAAGAAGATACTCTCAGTCCCACGATGCCGGGTCCACATTCATACCCGGGAGTCATACTCTGCGTTGCCAGGGAGATTTACACCCCTGGGAGTCGGGTCCCACGTAGTGGGGAGGGCAGCGAGTTCACCTGTCGAGATGGCTCAGAGAGAGAGAGAGAGGGCCACATCTGAGCAACAAAGAAGTACTCAGGGGGAGACTCTTAGGCACCATTACATACAACTTTAGACTCTCCTTTGTGGTAATGAGCTTCCTAAGGGCAAGTCCCATGCTCAAGGGCTCGGCACATCAAACCGCCAGTCCCAATGTTTGTGACAACATACGCTAGGGGATCAGCATAGGCCTTACAATTCAGGGATAGAGTTAACTGCTGTAAGAGCTTACAATCTAGGGACTATTACAATTATTGTGTCCACGTTAGGCTATGTTCTAAGATTCAATTCTGAGTTTACCCATTGTAGTTAGTCCATATTGGTGAGGCATCATCCCTCTCACCATGTTTTCTCCAACACTTTTACTCCTATATATATATTTTCCTACAATTTTATAGAGTTATATTCACATACCATACATTTATCCACAGTGTACAATCAGTTGTTCATGGTATCATCATAAAGTTGTACATTTATCACCACAATCAGCATTTGAACATACTGATTACTACAAGAAAAATTGTTTTTTTTTTTTTTTTAGCAATAAGAAAAAATGATAAAAAGAAAAATAACATGTCATACAATACAATACGCTACTAAGGACTGCAAATAATACCACTACCAAGAATCCCATATTACTCCCCTATATCCCCTTCTCATATACATTTAGCATTGGCGTATTGCCTTTGTTACATTTAATGGAGGTATATTACAGTGTTACTGTTGACCATAGACTCCAGTTTGCTTTGATTATGTTTTTTGCTGAATACCATCCCTTTTTCAAATTTCTACATGTTTGACATTCATTTGCTTTCCAACATGCAAAAACATTTTTATATTTGTATATTTAGTAACAGTCATTGGCCACTCCAGTTTTTGCCACATTATACAGTCCCGGTCTTTATCATCTATCTTTACCTCTGGTGTCATACATTCTCCTATCCCACCTCTTTCAGCTTTACTCACAGACATCTTTGTTCAGTGTACTTACAATACCGTGCTACCATCACACAATTTTATGCTATCTATTTCTGGATCTATGCAATCAATCCTAAACATTCTGTAGTCCTTCAGCATCGAATGGCTGATCTCTGCCCTCTTTCTATCTCCTGGTCACCTGTGTTGTCAGCTTTTAACTCCCAAAGTTTGTTCATTAATGTCTGTTCATATTAGTGAGACCATACAGAATCTGTCCTTTTGTTTCTGGCTAACTTCACTCAACATAATATCCTCAAGGTTCATCCACATTATTACATGATCCATGTCTTTGTTCTGTCTTACAGCTGCATAATATTCCATCATGTGTATATACCACAGTTTGTTTATCCAGTTGTCCTTTGATGGACATTTGGGCTGTTTCCATCTCTTGGCAATTGTGAATAATGCTGCAATAAACATTGGTTTACAAATGTCTGTTTGTGTCTTAAGTTTCAGTTCCTCTGAGTATATACCCAGCAATGGAATAGCTGGGTCATCTGGCAAATCTATATTTAGCTTCCTGAGGAACCTCCATACTGTCTTCCAGAGTGGTTGCACCATTCTACATTCCCACCAACAATGAATAAGTGTGCCTCTTTCTCCACATCCTCTCCAGCACTTGTCATTTTCTGTTTTTTGGATAATGGCCATTCTGGTAGGTGTGAGATGATATCTCATTGTGGTTTTGATTTGCATTTCCTTAATAGCCAGTGAAGTTGAGCATTTTTTCATATGCTTTTGAGCCATTTGTATTTCCTCTTCAGAAAAATGTCTGTTCATCTCTTTTGCCCATTTTTTAATTGGATTGTTTGTCTTTCTGTTATTGAGATGCAGGATTCATTTATATATTTGGGATATTAAACCCTTATCTGATATGTGGTTTCCAAATATCATCTCCCATTGTGTAGGTTGCCTTTTTACTTTTCTGACAAGTCCTTTGATGTACAAAAGTGTTTAATTTTGAGGAGATCCCATTTGTCTATTTGTTCTTTGGTTGCTCATGCCTTGGGTGTGAGGTCTAAGAAACCACCTCCTTTCACAAGATCTTTAAGATATTGCCCTACATTTTCTTCTAAGAGTTTTATGGTCTTGGTGCTAATGTTTAGGTCTCTGATCCACTTTGAGTTAATTTTGGTATAAGGTGTGAGATGGACATCCTCTTTCATTCTTTTGGAAATGAATATCCAGTTCTCCAAACACCATTTATTGAACAGGCTGCTCTTTCCCAGTTGCTTCGGCTTCACTGCCTTATCAAAGATCAGTTGTCCATAGATGTGAGGGTCTACTTCTGAACACTCAATTCGATTCCATTGATCAGTATATCTGTCCTTATGCCAGTACCATGCTGTTTTGAGCACTGTAGCTTTGTAATATGCTTCAAAGTCAGGTAGTGTGAGACCTCCCACTTCACTCCTCTTTCTCAAGACATTTTTGGCTATTCGGGGCATCTTACCCTTCCAAATAAATTTAGTTATTGGTTTTTCTATTTCTGTAAAGTAAGTTATTGGGATTTGAATTGGTGTTGCATTGAATCTGTAAATCAGTTTAGGTAAAATTGCCATCTTAACTATATTTAGTCTTCCAATCCATGAACATGGTATGTTCTTCCATTTTTTCAGGTCTTGTTCAATTTCTTTTAGCAGTTTCTTATAATTTTCTATGTAAAGGTCTTTTGTGTCCTTGGTTAAGTTTATTCCTAAATACTTGATTCTTTTGGTTGCTATTGTAAATGGGATTTTTTTCTTGATTTCCTCCTCTTGTTGCACATTACTTGTGTATAGGAACACTGCAGATTTTTGCATGTTGATCTTGTAGCCTGCTACTTTGCTGTATTCATTGACTAGTTCTAGTAGCTTTGCTGTAGATTTTTCTGGATTTCCTACATATCGAATCATGTCATCTGCAAATAGTGAAAGTTTTACTTCTTCCTCTCCAATTTGGATGCCTTTTATTTCTTTTTCTTGCCTAATTGCTCTAGCTAGAACTTCCAGCACAATGTTGAATAGCAATGGTGATAGTGGGCATCCCTGTCTTGTTCCTGATCTTAGAGGAAAAGCTTTCAGTCTCTCCCCATTGAGTGTGATGTTAGCTGTGGGTTTTTCATATATTGCCTTTATCATATTGAAAAAGTTCCCTTCTATTCCTATCCTTTGGAGTGTTTTCATCAGGAAAGGATGTTGAATTTTGTCAAATGCCTTTTCTGCATCAATCGAGATGATCATGTGGTTCTTCTGCTTTGATTTCTTGATGTGGTGTATTACATTAATTGATTTTCTTGTGTTGAACCAGCCTTGCATACCTGGAATAAATCCCACCTGGTCGTGGCGTATAATTCTTTTAATGTGCTGCTGGATTCGATTTGCGAGTATTTTGTTGAGGATTTTTGCGTCTATATTCATTAAAGAAATTGGTCTATAATTTTCTTTTTTTGTAGTATCTTTGCCTGGTTTTGGTATTAGGGTGATGATGGCTTCATAGAAAGAGTTAGGTAGCTTTCCCTCTTCTTCAATTTTTTTGAAGAGATTGAGCAGGATTGGTACTAATTCGTTCTTGAATGCTTGGTAGAATTCACATGTGAAACCATCTGGTCCTGGGCTTTTCCTTTTTGGGAGCTTTTTGATGACTGACTCAATCTCTTTACTTGTGATTGGTTTGTTGAGGTCATCTATTTCTTCTTGAGTTAATGTTGGTTGTTTATGCTTTTCTAGGAAGTTGTTCATTTCATCTAAGTTGTCTAGTTTATTAGCATATAGTTGCTCATAGTATCTCCTGGTTATCTCCTTAATTTCTGCAGGGTCGGTAGTTATATTTCCTTTCCCATTTCTGATTGCATTTATTTGCATCTGCTCTCTCTTTTTTTCTGTTAGCCTAGCCAGTGGTCCATTGATTTTATTGATTTTCTCAAAGAACCAACTTCTGGTTTTGTTGATTCTCTCTATTGTTTTCCTGTTCTCAATTGCATTTATTTCTGCTCTAATCTTTGTTATTTCTTCCCTTCTGCTTGCTTTAGGGTTAGTTTGCTGTTCTTTCTCTAATTCCTCTAGGTGAGCAGTTAACTCTTCAATTTTTGCTCTCTCTCCTCTTTTAATATAGGCATTTAGGGCAATAAATTTCCCTCTCAGCACCGCCTTTGCTGCATCCCATAAGTTTTGATAAGTTGTGTTTTCATTGTCATTTGCCTCGAGGTATTTACCAATTTCTCTTGTAATTTCTTCCTTTACCCACTGGTTTTCTAAGAGGGTGTTGTTTAGCCTCCATATGTTTGTGAATTTTATGACCTTCTGCCTTTTATTTATTTCCAACTTCATTCCATTGTGGTCTGAGAAAGTGTTTTGTATAATATTAATATTTTTAAATTTGTTGAGACTTGCTTTGTGACCCAACATGTGGTCTATCCTAGAGAATGTTCCATGAGCACTTGAGAAAAAAATGTATCCTGCTGTTGTTGGATGTAGTGTTCTATAAATGTCTGTTAAGTCTAGTTCATTTATCATACAATTCAACATCTCTGTTTCTTTAGTGATCCTCTGTCTAGATATTCTATCCATTGATGAGAGTGGTGTATTGAAGTCTCCAACTATTATTGTAGAGGTATCTATTTCTCCTTTCAGTGATCGCAGTGTTTGCCTCATGAATTTTGGGGCATTCTGGTTTGGTGCATAAATATTTATGACTGTTATGTTTTCTTGATGAATTGACCCTTTTATTAATATATAGTGTCCTTCTTTGTCTCTTTTAATTGTTTCGCTTTTGAAGTCTAACTTGTCTGATATTATTATAGCTACTCCCACTTTTTTCTGGTTGTTGTTTGCATGAAATATCTTTTTCCAACCTTTCACTTTCAGTCTATGTTTGTCCTTGTGTCTAAAGTGAGTTTCTTGTAGACAGCATATAGATGGGTCCTGTTTTTTAATCCATTCTGCCAGTCTGTGTCTTTTTATTGGGGAGTTTAATCCATTTACATTTACTGTTATTACTGTAAGGGCAGTACTTTCTACTACCATTTTGTTTTTTGGAATTTATATGTCATATCTTATTTTTTCCTCTCCTTTTACCTTTCCTGATAATCTTCATTTCTGCACTCTTCTCCAACTCTCTCTCTCCTGTCTTTTCCTATCAGCCTGTAGCACTCCCTTTAGTATTTCTTGTAGTGCCGGTCTCTTATTCACAAACTCTCTCAGTGTCTGTTTGTCTGAAAATGTTTTAATCTCTCCCTCATCTTTGAAGGAAAGTTTTGCTGGATATAGAATTCTTGGTTGGCAGTTTTTCTCTTTCAGTATCTTAAATATATCATGCCACTGTCTTCTTGCCTCCATGGTTTCTGCAGAGAAATCTGTACATAGTCTTATTGACTTTCCCTTGTATGTGATAGATTTGCTTTTCTCTTGCTGCTTTCAGAATCCTCTCTTTGTCTTTGACATTGGACAATCTGACTTACTGGTCAGGAGTAGGTCTATTGGGATCTATTCTATTTGGGGTACGTTGTACTTCTTGAATCTCTAATTTTCTGTCTTTTATAAGAGTTGGGAAATTTTCAGTGAATATGTCTTCTATTACTCTTTCTGCCCCTTTTCCTCTCTCTTCTCCTTCTGGGATACCCATAACACGTATATTTGTGCGTTTCATGTTGTCACTCAGCTCCCTAAGACCCTGCTCATATTTTTCCATTTTTTTCACCATCTGTTCTTTTGTGTGTATGAATCTGAATGACCTGTCTTCCAGTTCACTGATCCTTTCTTCTGCCTGTTCAAATCTACTGTTGTGTCCCTCCATTGTGTTTCTCATCTCCTCCATTGTGGCCTTCATTCCCATGAGTTCTGCCATTTGTTTTTTTTAAGTTTATGAATTCTTCTTTATGGTCAGCCAGTGTCTTCTTTATATCCTTCAGCTCTTTTGCTATATCTTCCTTCATTTCATCAAATTTATTTAGCATTAGTTGCCTCCACTCCTGTGTCTCAGCTGAGCTATTAGTTTGTTCCTTTGGCTGGTCCATGTTTTCGTGTTTCCTGGTATGGCTTGTTATCTTAAGTTCTCTAGGCATCTGATTTTCTTGATTAGTTTATTTTGGAGCTTGTTTTCTCTTTTACCTAGTGGTTTTCTTGTTGGTTGGCTTTGTTCTCTGGCCTCTGCTATTCAGGTCAACTTATTCTAGACCTCTAACTTAGGTTCTATTTAGTTGATCAGAATTTTTCCCCTCTTGTTTTTTCTGTTTCTTGCTCTGCCTCTATGTAACCTTTTTGTGAGTGGGTCTCGTCAGATATGGTCGACCCTAGTCAGATTTTCCCAGTCTAGTGAGGCCCAGGTCTCATTGGGAGGGTATGGAGTTTTCCTGAGAATGAGACCCTCCTATGAGGCCTTTAGAATTGGTGCTTTTCCTCTCCTGTCCAGCAGGTGGCGCTTGCCAGCCCACAGCTCCCCCACCAGTGTAAGGAGGTGTGGAGCCTTTAGTTCTCCTGGTGACTCTGATCCTGTCAGGGGCATGGCTGACTGAAGCTGGAATCTGAATTCCAGCCCCTGGGGTCTGAATTCCCAGAAGGAGGACTGCCAGTTGAGCTGGGCCTCCCTCCACTCCCCCAATCCTCAGAACTCCAGTTGTCTCTCAGGGGCACTATTCCCTTCTCCCCTCTCCTCTTTGGGGCCTCTCCAGGTAGATTCCTTGGTCAGCCTGAGTTGCCAATTAAAGACGGGGCTGGAGGCCTTCAGTAGTGAATACGGAATTCAAAGACACTGTGGGTACTCTGTCTCCCCCAAGCCCAGCCTAGTCCCTCAACCTGGGCTTTCTGATAGAAAATAACCACATATATTACTTTTAGATTTAAAAAAAAAAAGAAAAAAAAAAGAAAGGTAGAAAAGAAATCAGGAAAAAGAAAAAAGGAAAAAAAAAAAAAAAAAGAGTCCCTTTTAAATGTCTTTCCCCAGCCTGGAAGTTTTGTCAGTGTCAGAACAGAGCATTTAAAGATATGCTTTGGGCTATTGTCTGATAGTTACTCTCCAAAGGCTTCAGTTCCACCCCTGCCAGGGGCTATTGAAATGCAAAAAGATAAGGGATCAGTGAGAAGCCAGAAGGGACAAAATGTAAGGGAAAAAAAAAATGGCTTTTTTGGAGTCTGGGAATGGGTGCCTGCTTTTACATGCCCCCACTTCTTGGAGCCCAGCCCTTCTTTAGCACCCCAGCTCCCAAAGTTAGTTGATTAATTTGTTAGTTAATTCTGCAGTTGAGGCTGGGTTGAGCCTCCCTTCTTGCCCTCAGCAGATTGCTGTTTTTTGTCCCCCCCCCCCCCCCCTTTCAGGGAGCCGGCAGCAAGGCAGTCTGTGAGGTCTGGGTGGGGAGGGGCGCCAGACCCCTGGTCCGGGGAACTTACAATGTTCGCTGTGATCTCAGCTTTTCCTCCAATTCCAAACTTGTGTCCAATGTGTGACTGGTTACTGGAGACCCCGAAAACACTGTTTCATATAGTTCTTGGGTAATTGCCAGCTGCTCTAGGGGAGAGACGAAATTCTGCTCCTCCCATATAAATTTGATGACTGCTTTTCCATTTCTACAAAAGTTGTTGGAATCTTGATTGTGATTGCATTGAATCTATAAATTGCTTTGGGTGGTATTGACATCTTAATGAAATTTAATCTTCCAATCAATGAACACAGAATATCCTTCCATTTATTTAGGTCTTTTTTAACTTCTTTTAGCAATGTTTTGTAGTTTTCTGCATATAAGTCCTTTACATTCTTGGTTAGATTTATTCCTAGATATTGGATTCTTTTAGTTGTTATTGTAAATGGAATATTTTTTCTTGATTTCTTTCTCCAATTGTTCAATGCTTGTGTATAGAAACACTACTGATTTTTGCATGTTGATCTTTTACCCTGTCACTTTGCTGAATTCATTTATTACTCTAGGAGCTTTGTTGTGGATTTTTCAGGATTTTCTGTATATAGGATCACATCATCTGCATATAGGAAAAGTTTTACCTCTTCCTTTCCAATTTGGATGCTTTCTGTTTCTTTTTCTTGTCTGATTGCTCTGGTATGAACTTCCAGTACAATGTTGAATAACAGTGGTGTCTTGGCTTGTTCCTGATCTCAGAGGGAAAGCTTTCAGTCTTTCACCATTGGGTAGGCTGTTAGCTGTGGGTTTTTCACATATACCAGTATCATGTTGAGGACATTTCCTTCTATTCCTAATTTTCTGAGTGTTTTTATCAAGAAAGGGTGCTGTATTTTATCAAATGAACAGTTTCATCTGAATCAAAAGGATTGAGGAGGGATAGTCCCCAAAATGGAGGGAGGTAGAGCAGTCTAAAAAGGCACAGGTTTCCTCTGCAGTAACATTGATTCTTTGGAGTGCATTAGTTAGTTCATAGTAGGTATTCCAAAGAAATTTGTTTGCTCACTGATTGGATGAACCATGGAGGAAATGTTTTAAGAGGGTGAAATATTAAATTATTTCTTCTATTGAATGAAAGCACCATCCCTGTCCATTTCTTCCAGGTTAGGACAAATAATTTTTTAAAAAATATACAAGACATACTCTGTGTGTGTGTGTGTGTGTGTATTTAATGCAATTTTATTGAGATATATTTACATACCATAGCAATTTTATTGAGATATATTTACATACCATAAAACTATTTGAAGTATATAATTACTGACTCAAAGTATCATCACATAGTTGTGCATACATCCCCATGATCACAAAACAAATAAATAATCACAAAAGAAATAAAAATATAAAAGAAAACCCTAATCCTCCCATACTCCTTATCCCCCTGCCCCCCCCCCCCCACGCCATTATTGACCCATAGTTCTGGTGTGGTACATTTGTTACTGTTGATGAAAGAGCAAGGCATACTGTATTTTGAATGCCTTTTTGTACCCAGTACCTTCCCATGAGTAGCTCTTTTAATCTTCTAAGCAGCCAGAGAGGTTGGTTATTTTTTCCTCATTTTACAGCTAAGGATACAGACATCGAAAGAGTAAATTTTAGAGCCAGCAAGGGACAGAACAAATCCTTGAACCCAGGCCTGCTTGACTTTAAATGTTGTGTTCTTTCCCCTATACCACAGTTGCTTAGGAGAGGGTTTGCAGATGCTGCCATTAATCAAAGTTGTGATGTATACAAATTGTGAGGGAGATGATGAGGAAATAGCATCATAAATCCTGACACACAATTTTAAAGCTTTTAGGACCTTCAGCAGTCGTGGTTCTCGGGATCCCTCAGTTTGTTGCCACATAATTAGGCCCAAAGTCTTAATTATAGGTTGATTTCTAAAACTGCATGCCCCTATGTCAGCAGAATTTATGCTGAGACATTTACTTTAATTAAATGGCTACGTAGTGACAGGGCTCAATGTATATCTCTTGAAGTGCCAGGTATTGTTGGCACATACTCAGTTAACCAGGAATGCATTTCTTCCTCATTAACTATATAAATAGCATTCAGTTTGAAAAATGTTTCTTTCAATTAATCGAAGCCATTTGAGGCCATCAAAAATCATTTTGGGGGATTTTCTCTAATTCGTGGTTTCAGGAATGGGTTAATAGGAAATATTTGAATTCATTGCCTAACTCTCTTCCACTTAGAGTATTAAACTGAGTTATTGGTGCCATTTAACACCCCTGTACCAGAGAACATCATGCTGCCAAGACTTTCCGTTTTTGAAGCCTAGCCAGCACTACACAAAACAGCCTTTTCTATAACAAAAGCAAGAAAAAGTGTCAGTTGAAAAACTGAAGCTGGCTATTTTCTTCCTAATGATTTTTGGTAAATGGAGTAAAATAACAATACATTTTTGCTTAGATTTAGCACATCATCCTAACATAGAAATTTCTGATGCGAAGCTAATGGTGAAGCCCAACATTGCTTTCTAAGTACAGCTGTTGGTTCTTCTAGTCACCAGTTTCTGGTTTGGCCTAACTTTGACCTTCCATTCGGGGAGAGGTGTCTGAGCCCTTGTGGTCCAAGGTTTGTTTTTGCTGTAGCTATTGATATCACTAGGCTTCTGTGTTGTATTTATGCTTTAAAAAATCCCACTTAAAATGCAAGATGTCTTCATTTTAGCATTTAGTTTTTGTAATGTTTCTTTTCTCTTCCAACCATATTGTGATGGATAGTAACTGTAAAATTTGAAACATACAGAAGAGAAAAAGAAAAAAGGAGAAAATATAGCTCATCTGTAATCTAATCATTATGAGATAACTGCTATTGACTTGTTGGTATTTTTTTTCATCTTATTCTTCTCATGCTTATTTATTTGTGTGTGTATGTACTTAAAATATAGACTTTCTTTCTCATTGCATATGTTAGCAAAAATCTTTTTGCATGTCTGCTATGTGCCAGACACTTATGCTAGGCATTGGGGGAGGTTTTAATTGTTTTTTTCACTTAACATTAGTTAACAAGCATTTCTCAAGTCTTCAAAAAGTCCTTTAAATGGCATTTTTAACAGCTGCATAACATTCCACCCTTGGATGGACCATGTTTTTTTTTTTTTTTTTCCAGTATATCCCTATGAGTAGATGCTTAAGAAGTCTCTGATTTTTCTTTCTAATAAAGAACACCCCAGTAAACATTCTTGAAATAAATCTTTGTGCTCATCTCTGATCATTTTCTAAAGGCAATTTCCTATAAGAATTACTTGTGTAAAGGCTGTGAAGATAGGCTTATCTGAGGGTACCTTTCAGTTGCTACTTCCTTCTTATTGTTTGAGTCTTTGTACCCCCAAGTGACTTGATTGTCTTAAAGTGATCCTAAAATTCCAATAACATTAAATATTACCTGCTATGTATTTTTAGAAAAAATCCTATGCTCTTCCAAATGCAAATACATGCAATCTCTTGAAGTTGCTGTACTTGAGATATGTGTGTTTCTAAACAAGGGAAAGAAAGAGTTCTTAGCTTGTATAGTCAAATAGTCTAATAAACCAGATCATTAAATGTGTTAGAATTGCCTTGTTTATGCAAACTTGCAGTCAGTTTAAGTTGGCCATTTAAAGATTGAGCAAACCAGTTGTCCAAGAGCTTAGCAAAGTACAGGTCCAATTCCATTATTTGCTCAATGGTTTTATGCTTAGGCTTCATGTATACTGCTGTTAACTGTGGCATGATAAGACCTCACATGCTCAAGTGTATAAAAAGAAATGTTTAGCTGGAGTAGAGGAAATATTTACCATGGCTCTGCTAATGAGCTCTTCTTTGTATCATCTAATTAGCTGGCTTTTTTTTTAGCTAGGGTTAAATGTGTTTAATATATTTAATAGAGGTCTTGAGATAATGTGTATTGAAATCATTTAGAAGAAATGCAGAAAAATTCCAAGCAGATTTCCTGTGGAGTTGTTACCTTACAGACAATTATTTTGGTTCCTTTTAGAAAAACCATAAAACCTGTTGGAGGAAGATATATTGAAATCTGATCTATGCCAGAAATAATATTATTTACGTTGTAGAGACTTCTTTTACAGGCTGCTTGTGTGACCAGATGTACAGTCCTCTCCTTTGGAAAGTACTCCTTTATTCAACCTAGCCTTTGGATAATGCCCCTAACTGTGTTAGAGAGGTCACAACTTAGTAGGTGGCTAGATTTTTAAGTCCATATATGAGGGAAAAGTCATGTAGAGTCAAAATCACCCTTGAAAATCCCTTTGGGAGGCTCCACTTTGAAGGCCTATACACCAACTCTCATTGAAGCCACCACAGCCAGTTTTGCCTGCAGAGTTGGAACAGACTGCTGTTTCTTTTAGCACCAGATGAGTAGTTAGCTTGCATTTAGGGGCCAACTTGTATGAAAAATATGTTTCTTTAAACACTAGACTCCCACTCAGCTCTGTGCGTTGCTCATATTGTGAGAAGCTCAATAGAAGAGAGAATAATAGAGAGAACAGTGGACACGTTTTCTTCCCTTCTCTCTCTCACCCCAAGGCATGCGGTCATTGAGTGGGATGGCTGGCTTTTGTGTGTGTGTGTGTGTGTGTGTGTGTGTGTGTGTGTGTGTGCGCGCGCGCGTGCGTGCGCATCTGTCTCTACTGCTCTCCCTTCTAGTGGACATTATTGAATTCTTTTGACTGGAAGCCTATGTTATATGACACCACTGCAGTTGCTGTGATGTAGGGTTTTCACCAAGGTAGAAGTTCATCTGTGAGACCCTATAGCAACCTTATTGTTTAACACTCATCATAAAAGTAGAATGGAAGAGGCACAGCAAATGAATATATTGTTTTGAAGCTATATTATATATAATTATAAACATATAATATAATATAATATAAAATATGTTATAATAATACTATAACTTTCCCTTCCATCTTTTCAATGTGCAGAGATTTATTGAGTGCCAACTGTGTGCTAGGAGTTAGGCATATGATGGTGGCCATGACAGACCCAATCCCTGCCCTTCTGGAACTTCTTGTTGGGTCTCTGAGAATTTGCCTTTGCCTAGACAGCAGTAGACTGACTAGGCAGTCCTTAAATCCACAGGGGCTCAAGTATTTGGTTCTTGACTTGGGAGTTTATGATGAAAATGATTTCTTTGAGAATCACTGAGATGCAAGCTGGGCTGACCTAATGAAACCTCACAGGCCCACTGTCTTATAAAAGCCAGCCACAGAGGACAGCTAATCTTCCTGTCTGCTGTCAGTGTGATCTCACTGGGTCACCATCTACCACCCAGGTTCCAAGCTCCTCTATATCTGCCAAAGGTCCTTCTTTGCTCCAATTCCTCATTCTCATCCCTGCAAAATCTCCTCTCCTTCCTACTCCCAAAATGGCAGTAGTAAGGTGTGTGTGTGTGTGTGTGTGTGTGAGAGAGAGAGAGAGAGAGAGAGAGGCTCAATGAAGTAAATTCCTGTGCACGAGAGTTTACTTTTGATTACTCCTCCTTCATCAGTCAAGTGTTTTGTCACAAACCTGAGGAATCGGGCAAAGTTCTCGGGTTGCCACTCATGTCTGTTCCTTTGGCTCTCTTGGCTTTGGCCTTTTGACCTTTCACAGGACTTCCTTGTGCTTTGTTGTCTCTTGCTAGCTCAGTGTTTCTCTTCTCTGAGTGTGTAACCTGCTGCCTTTCTTAATGAAGACCTGGAACCTCCAAGGTTGGTAAAAGAAGGAGAATCTCATGGTGGATCAGGGGCAGCAATTGTGCCCTCGAGACGCAGTGGCTGAAGTGAGCCAGGGTCCGTGTAAGCCTCAGGATTGATGTGGCTTATCTTCCAGATGCTGAATTTTATTTGATAGTGAATGACGTAAAACATTATTTTTACGTTGAAACATACAAGGTTATCTTAAGGTGTAGATTGTAAAATTTCTGTGAATTTTAAGTTAAAAATTATTTTTGAGGCAGACACACAGGAGAATATATTCACCCTTGTCCTCTGCTATAGCTGCTTTGGTGAAGAGTTTAAGCAGGCTTGGTCAAATTCTGGCTCCTTGGTTAAGTCGTTTAAACTCTCTGTGCCTCACTTTTCTCTAAGATGAGGATAATTAGAGGATTAACTGAAATATGTAAGAAGCACTCAAATTCACCGATGTTATCACTCACACTGGAGGTGCTCTCCACAATATTGAGGGTGAGTAGTAAGGACTGAGGGGTGCTGGGGAGAGTGGCTGCAGTCAGGCGTCGTGGCTTTGGAGTGGGAGGCGTGTGCTTAGAGAAAGAGTGCCAGGTCCACCTGGCCAGTGACCATCTCTCTGCACACAGGTGCACAGTGGAGTCTGACCAATGTGAGAAGTTGTCTGTACTCCCTAGGAAACCCCATTGGTGGAGCAGAAACAGGACTAGCGTACAGGCCTGCCTACTCTCCCCTGCAACACAGATTCTGCCCTGGACGTTTTCTGCTCCATCAAAGGCTTCAGGAGGACATTGGTCTCTCCAGCCTTTCACACTCAGCTGTGTAGAGATGAGGCTGTGCTTAGCTGTTGTTTCTGGTCTCCTTGGAAGCAGCATTTTTGCATGAGTGAGGAATGATATCCAAGCCAAAGGAAGCTGACATATGTCGTTCTAGTCCGTAACTCCCAGCCTCCTAATCTCTCCTGGGCAAGATGTTCCAACAGGTGTAGCAATCCTTCTCTCTTGAGGCCCCTTGTGAAAGGAGGATTTTCTTCCTTCCTAATCTCTAGAAGAAGGAGATGGGGTAAAATAGGCATCACCCTAAGGAAAATTTCAGTGTGTCAAATATGTCTTTGATGGCTTCCCAGAGGAGCCGGGGCAGCAATATAGAGGGAAAGGAACAAGCTTTGGAGTAAGACAGATCTTGGTCTGAATCTGATCTCAGACCCTCTTTACTTAAATGACTGTGTCTCAGTTTCCTCACCTGTTAAAGGACAATGTTAATAATAACTCAGTGATGTTAGCCAGGAAGAAGCAAGATCATGCATGAAAAGTGCTTAGCATTTAGTGGGGATTCAATAAATACTCCTCACAGCTCCTCTAAATCCCCAACCCCAATGTTGGATCCAAGGTAGCCCTTCCCAAAGAGACCCCAAATCATTTTTTTTTTTTTTTTTCTCTTTCCTGGTCTTCATTGAAAATGTCCATCCTCCCCTTGCTGCAAATCTGCTTCAAGTGTCAAGAAAAAACAACCTAAATAATCTAATTTTCTGTGAGGTGTGACTGAATAATAATCTCCTAATCCTCTCAGAGATGCTTTCCACCTAATGGGGAAACTCTAACATATCAAAGGAATTTCTCTTACTAAGAGAAGACTTTTAGCCAGTAGGGCTGGATTCACAGTGTCTGAGCAGTTTTTTGCTTTGCCCATGTTCCCCCAAGTCCCCTCTCTTTGCAGCAACCCTTGCCTTCTACCTATAGTCTTTTTTTTTTTTTTTTAACTCTCTCTTTGACTAAATGCTTGCCAATTTGTTTTCCTGATTCATAAGGCAACCTTGTGCAATGTGCTGAGGCAGCATGCTTATCTGTCCATCTTACAGAAATTAGAAGCAGTGGTTCAGCATTTAAACCTTTCTAGTTTTTCATGGTGATTTCCTTGAACTATTCCATTTCTTAGGGAAAATAGAAAAGTTAAATGAAAGACTGATCAATCAGGTTTTTATTATCTTCATTTTTAACCACTGGATCAAAATGGTTCCTCTTAAACTAGATGGCAAATAGGCCAACTCTTATTTGTCGGTAGTAGTTGCCTGGAATATCTGAGTGTTGAAAAAGATTCTGAGGTTGTTTCTATGTGAGGTAGTAGTATCACGTTTGGTTAGCGATGTCTACTAGAGGCATGGGAAGGAAAGGGGCAGCTCCGACTATATATTTGTTACACTTTTCCCAACCCCCAGCCACTGCCCATTCCATCATTTCTCTGTTTCCTTGTTCTCCCTCTTGAGAGCAGTTGGGGAATCAAAGAAAGTGTTTTCAAGCCAGTTTTCCTCTAGTGAATGATTTAGTAGGCCAAAGCATGATGCCAACTAAAGCTTGTTTTCTTTGTTTATCTGTAGGTTTCATATTCATCCTATTCTTGAGTTCCATTCACATGAATAATTGAGTTGTTATGAAGTCAGGCTTTTGAATCTTGAGGCCCATAAACAGCATCAGGATTTGGTCCATCGGAAGCAACTTCTCAGAACATCTTGCCTTTTCATCTCTGAGGAGCTGTGAACATGTGAATCATGGGCAAGGAAATAAATTGCATTCATGAATCACTTGAACAGCACAAAGCAAAACAAAGAGCTACCTCTAATAGTATTGGCTGTTAGATCCACTTTGCTTTTATTCTAACTGCCTGTTTTTCTGATAGCTTAATGGATGAATCACACTGTATTCCCAGAGAGGCTGGAGAAAATGGGTCACTTCATCCATTGGGTTTCAGGTTATTCCTCTCTAAGGTTACCATTAGAACCCATTTGAAAGCATTAAAATGAAGGAGCTACTCTTGAAAAACAGATACCTGGTGTGTAGCATGGCCTTACTTTGCCCACTCACCTCTCCTGGTGGGAAACTGAATTAGTTTTTGGATATTAAATGTTGAAGGGCTAACAGCTCTTTCCAGAAGTTTTGTTTATTCCCCCTTTTCACCCACTCCTGGGGTGTGGGGGGAGGTAGGAGTGAAGAATCAGATAAGAACTGCAGAGACCTCTCAGGCCGCTACTTTGGTTCCAACCCTGTTGGATTGGGATTGTCATCAGGTGTTAAGCCTTCTCCACTGGGGTGCCTTCAGGCAGGTTTAGGCCACATCTTGGTTTTGAGGGTCTTCGGTGGAATTACTTAGAGAGAAGAGATCTAAATTATTTAACAAGTGCAATTTGCACTCCTAAGTATATATCAAAGGAAATTGAAAGCAGGGATTCAAACAGATACTTACACATCAATATTCACAGCAGCATTATTTACAATAGCCAACCATCAGGCTTACTGGGGTGGAAACAACCCAAGTGCCCTGCAACAAATGAATGGATAAATAAAATGTGGTAGATATAGCCATTAGAATATTCTTCAGCCATAAAAGGGAATGAAGTTCTGATCCATGCAACAACATGGATGAACCTTGAAAACATTATGTTAAGTGAAATAAGCCAGACACAAAAGGACAAGTATTGTATATGCAATATCTAGAATAAGCAAATTCATAGAAAGAGAAAGTAGGTCAGAGGTTTCCAGGGGCTGGAAGGAGAGGGGAATGCAGAGCGATTGTTTAAAGGGTACAGGTGATGAAAAAGTTTTGGGAATGGATGGTGGTGGTGGTAGCACATTTAAAATGTAATTAATGCCACTAAATTGTATACTTAAAAATGGTTAAAATGACAAATTTTATGTTACACACTTTAAAATAAAATTAAAAACTTAACAAATCATGCACATCTCTCTGAGCATCCAAAGTAAAAATATATTTAGAAAGTTTGAAGAATGCAGTTTTTGAAAAGTTATCCAAGACTACTGTGAAGTCAATAACCCAGCGATTACAGCAGCTGAAGTTCTCTCTTTTTCTCTCCTTGCTGTACAATTTATAAAAGGAGGAGGGAGCCTTTTCACATTTCACTTTTAATAATCCTATAGATTTTTTAAAAAGCTGGTCCTGTTTGGACACTGGCTTGTAAGAACCAAGGGAAGGCATGGCTCTTCCTTACTTCTGTTTTTCTCTGGTTTGCCAAACGTAAAGGTTAGGATTATCCAACCATATGGGACACGGTTTCTTTCTTCCTATAACATTTTTGGGAAAGCAGATATCAGTCTTAGTGCTAAGGGCCCATGGTGTATGCTCCCCTTTCCTGGTGGCTGGGGAAAGAAAGGTATGTAACAGACCTCTGAAAAGTCACCATGGGGAAGGAAGGAAGTAGATGAGGGTCTTTCAAGTGATTTGAGTTCAGTGGAAACTACCAGAGCTGGTGTTATAAGTATGTTTCAAGTGAAAAACAGAAAGGGGAAGTAACAATTCCATTTTCTAACATACTTTTTTTTTTCTTGCTGGCCATTGAGACACGCAATGATAAAAAATCTGAGGAGTCATCTGAGAGGTCACAAAAAATAAAATCAAAATCAAAATCAGCTCTAAAACAAATGCAGCTTAATGTGCTTTCCGATGGCATAGCTGTTTAACTGAGGGTGATTGTTCCATGGGGATCAAGCAGAGAAAAGGAATGAAAAGATTGTTGTAGTTGTGACTTAAATGAAGTACTGGAATTTTGGTAAGAACCTCCTGGCCTTACCAGTGAACTGACACCTAAACTGAGGCATTGGGGAGATGGAATGGAATTTCTGGAGGCAGTTGGAGCAGGGTGCAGGGGGCGGCAGGGGATGGCCCCCACCTCACACAAGGCAGCGAGCCCCTTCCCTCTGTTTTGGATTCTCTGGTCACTCTTTCTCTCTTTAGGATTTGTGGGAAATCTGAGGGCACTCGATCCCACAGTACCCAGCAACTCTCCCAAATATAGCAAGAAGAGTTTTTATTTAATTTTCTGTGAGGCTACATTTAATAAGTTTTTAGTAACTCTTCTAATTTACTAGTTTAATATTGCATCCCATTTTTTAAGTCAATAATTTTTGGGCAAGAAATGATGAATTAAAATGTGGGCAAATTCTTCTTATTCTCCATGAGTGAAACAGGTTGTGAGCAAACAGGCTGACTTACATTCTACTATATGAATATTAGGAATGTAATTTGGAAGATTACTGGCCTTATTATGACCTTACTCTTCAGATTCATCTTATGTGGCTCTCAGATGCTTAATACTCTCCCAGAATTGATGGTGGAGAAGGGAGGAGTCAACCTCATAAAGCCCTTTACCTACTTTCTTATTATTGATAATACAATCAGTGTGCTTTTTAATATATATTATTTAATACTTTTGAAAGTATTAAAAAATATTAAAGATACTTTCAAAAGTATGTTTGAAAAGGCTAGCAGTGTGAGCTCCATGACAGCAATGACTGTGCTTGTTTTTGCCCATCCTTGTATCGCTAGCTTTAGCAGAGTGGCCCGCACATAATGAGTACCCAGTTACTGAATAAATTAATGAATGAATGAACCAAACAATGAACATATATTTCCTCTCTGCTTCACTGCACCTACCCTGCCACCACTTCTTTCACGTGGATTCTCATCTCCTCTTAGCTGAGTGACTGCCACAGCCTCCCATGTGGTCTTCCCTGCCAGTCCGTTCTCCACACCACAGCCGATATGGTCTTTGCCAAATATGAATCTGATCATCTCACGCCTTTGTGTTAAGCCTTAACTTCTTTCCGTTTCTCCAAGGATAAATGACAATCTTAGCATGGCACACGAAGTGCTTGGGCTTTTCACCCCTGCTTGTGTTGCCACCTGCACATCTTGCCACTTCTCTCCTTGCTCCCCAAGCTCCAGCTGCTCTGAGCTGTTTGCATTTTCCCACATGTACGAGGCCCCTCGGAACTCTGGATGGTGGTGGATGCTGCACCCTCAGCCTGGGGTCTCCTTTTCTCTTATGTCCTTAGGGCCCCAGGTTAGATGTCGTTCTCCTGCCTTAAGCCTTCTCTGATGACCCATGGCTGGGTTGGGAGCCCCTCCAGTGTTGCCTCCCTAGCTTCCACTGTCATATAATTGTTTACTTTGCATGCTTTCCTCACTAGATTCCACAGTTTCTTGGGGGCTGAGACTGTGTCTCAATCATTGCCTAGTTCTCTCCACCTAGTGCACTGCCTGCATCATGAAGGCCACTTAAGAAATATTTGTTAAACAGACAAAAAGAGGGCAATGTGTTGTAATTGAACTAGGCTAGGATTTGGAGCTGGAAAGAAATGGGTTGAAGCAGGCAGGATGACCTTGGGCCATACTCAGACTCCCTGAGCTTCAGGTTCTGTCTCAGTGAAATGGGGTAGGAGCATCATGAGGTTGTTGGAAAAATTCAGGGAGATGATGTAAGGAGAGCAGTTAGCACAGGGCCTGCTCCACACTGAGCTCCAGCAAATCTTTCTTCCTTTCCTTGATCTTTCCTTCTTTTCCTTACGTGCCAGATAAGTAAAGCCATGTGTTAGAAAAATAGAATTCTAGCCTCAGAGTCAGAGGTTAAGTCCAGTCATTCTAAACCACCTGTCAGGGCAGTTGAGATGCTTTTTAAAAATACACATTCCTGAACTGCACCCAGCGGTTCTGGACCAGAGTTCAGGAATCTGTATTCTTTTCATGTTTCTGATACCTCACCAGGATTGGGAGTCTTTGACCTAGTCCAACTTCTGGCCCAAAGCAGGAATCTCAGTTTTCTAATCTTTGCAGGAACACCTCAGGGATGGGCAGCTTGTTACATTTTGAATTCCCCTGTTTATTGTTCTAATAGTTAGAAACTGTCCCCTAATATACTGGGCTGGATTCTGCTTCCCTGATGATACCCAGCCTTTGGTCAGGTTCTGCCTTCTAAAGACAATGGATTAAATCTTCACCGTCTTCCACACAGGCATTCTTCAGATGTTTGCAGTTACTACTTTGTCCCTTCAAAGTTTTTCCTTTCCAGGCTAAACATTCCTGTTCTGTAAACTAGAGTTTGCAAACTGGCGCCTGTGGGTTACATCCGGTCCACAGATGTGTTTTATTTGGCTTGTGGTGTATAACAAATGTTGAGTGAGTTGCCAACATTTAAAAATCAGGGCATTTCACTGAAAAGTCTAGAGCTCTGGCATCTCTTGAAAACTCACAGAGCATTGGAAAGGGCATAAATTCTCCACGTCGCTACAATCCCAACCACCCTGCCCCATTTGTCCTGACACTTAAATTATTGCATCATGTATTTTTTTAAATTACTGCATCATGTATTTTTTAGAGCTTTCATTATTCTTGTCATTTTTTCCTATCTGTTCTTCAGAGTGCCAATGAACCCATCTTAAAAAAAAGTTGTTTATTTTTATGATTATAAAAAAATAGTTGGTCATTATAGAAAATTTGGGAAATTATGGAAAAATATAAGACAGAAAATGTATCTGTCAAGGACATTTTAATATTTTTCTATGTTTTCTTCCAGTCCTTGTTTTTCTATGCATATTTATATATTAAGAAGTTGGGATTGCACTGTAAATAGTTTCATGGACTGCTTTCCCCATGTTTCCCCCATACATCAAACTCTTTGAAAAGATCATTTCTAGAACCTAAAATAGTCCATTTTATTTGTTGTTACTTATTTAATAATTTCCCTAGGATTGATGATGGTTCCTTTCCAATTTTTGCTATCATAAATATTGCTGCTGTGAACACCCTTATTTAAAAATTGTCTGTATATTTAATTATTTCCATAGGATAGATTCCCTGAAGCAGGATTATGGGTTAAAGGGTATAACCTGTCTCAGGTGTGCTATAAAGGATTGGATTTAGTACTGCACGTGTGAGGAGCACACACAAGATGCTTGGGGAAACTTTTCCAAGTGCTTATGTTGGGTCTTCCATCTTGAGTTATTGCGTCGGGCCCATGGGGGTGGGACCTGGTTTCCTAGATGATTCTATTAGGCAGCTCCACTGAGCACTATTAGCTAAATTTCTTCTGCACTCATTTAGATCTTTTAAAAAAATGAGGCCCTTGAGAACTGCACACAATTGTCTCCTTCCTCTGAGCAGATTGGTCATGCCACTTTCCCTGCTATGGCAACATGGACGGTGGCCCTGCTCTTCTCTCAAAGTGATCTTACCATCCCTTAGACGTGCTGGTGGTTTTTTCCCTCATAAAAGCTCATTTTCCCCTTCTTATTCTTGAGGAGTTGGTAGTTTAGCACTCATCTTTTCTGGTGAGCGAACAGGGGTTATATAAAACCTACTGACCAAGGCAAGCCCCAGCCCAGGTCTCCTGGCTCCTCAGATAAAATTCAATGGCCTTGTTTCCACATTCTTGCTTGGTCATAATTCAAGAAGCTAAATGTACCCAGAGTGCCATCAAAGAGAGAACAGGCCTCAACATGTCCAGGCAGGCCTTTCCATCACTTGATACCTTGACTCTCCTGCATTTGGCCAAGCGTATCCTATTCCTAGAGGAGGGAGGGCAGCCAAAAGTCCCCTCAGTCAGGACGATGAGACTGTGGTCTCAAAAGCACATTTTAAACCGCTGGAATGCTGGATGCTGACTGGGTAGCTGAGGTTTTGATGTTAGGTGTGTACTGCAGATGCCTAAAGACCCTGACTGGGTCTCTGCACCATCCAAAGCCAATGTCAGGGGGAACTTTGGTGGAAGAAGGGGGTGTGGAGTTACCAAGAAAGAAGCCAACCTCATTTACGGCTTTCGGGTCTCAGGAGGCTCTAGGACCTGGCTAGCTCCCCGATAATGTTTTACATCTCAGTTACCTTTGTGGTTAGTCTAGTGCAACAGAGGTCAAGGCATTTTTTTTTCCCCTACTGTTAAAATGAAAAAAAAAATATAGCAAATTAGGTTTTATTTAAAGTCAACAACACTCTTCCTATTAAAAACCCTTATTTTCTGCAGTATGGCTGTCAAGATTGTGTATTCCAACTTGGCATTCAAGTTAACATCCTGAGAGTGAATCTTGTTTTCCTAATGTTTAAAAAATATGTTGAAAGTTAATTTTAGACTGGGGCTGGAGGGTGGTGAGAAAAATGGAATCATTGACTTCTCTGTGGTGCCACCTCAGTTAAAAATTGTGTGCCTTTTTTATCTCAAGCCTTTGAGATAAAAAGCACATTAATTTACACATATCTAATTCATTTCCAGAACTTTCTAAGAGAGCTACTTACATTAAATATCAGGTGTAATATATATCTGGTATGTATACTCAGCACTCACATTTTATTTACCAGTATTATGGAGTTGAAAACACATTATTAAATATGTTCTGTTTTTAAATGCAAAGTTTTTGATAATCAAAATAACCAAGTTTTTTGGTTAAATTGCAATCACTTAAATTTCATTATAGCTTTTTTCCACGTTATTCATGTTACTTTCCAGACGGACAGGAACAGCGTGAATGACTGCCATTGTTTAGGGATGTAGAACAAGGTGGTTTTTCTTTGTTTTTTTGGGTGGTGTGAATGAGGGTGGGGTGGGAAGGATAGGGAAGAAGGAGATTTGGGGAGCATTTTAAAGCTTATGCTACCTGGAAGTAGTGCATTAGGCAGTGTTAATATAATGTTCAGTGGCAGCAAAGTTTGGGATTCTTTAATGTCTTTAATGAAAGGCTGGGTGGGGGGATAGAAGTAGTGTTTGGAAGTGCAGTGCCTCGGAGAAGGGGCTGCTTATTGACACTTCCTGAGCACCTAGGTGTCAAAAATGAGTGCAGTGCTATGGCTTGTTTTTTTTTTTTTTTTTTTTTTTTTTTTTTTTTTTAAATCATCATTTTATTGAGATATATTCACATACCACGCAGTCATACAAAACAAATTGTACTTTCGATTGTTTACAGTACCATTACATAGTTGTACATTCATCACCTAAATCAATCCCTGACACCTTCATTAGCACACACACAAAAATAACAAGAATAATAATTAGAGTGAAAAAGAGCAATTGAAGTAAAAAAGAACACTGGGTACCTTTGTCTGTTTGTTTCCTTCCCCTACTTTTCTACACATCCATCCATAAACTAGACAAAGTGGTGTTTGGTCCTTATGGCTTTCCCAATCCCATTGTCACCCCTCATAAGCTACATTTTTATACAACTGTCTTCGAGATTCATGGGTTCTGGGTTGTAGTTTGATAGTTTCAGGTATCCACCACCAGCTACCCCAATTCTTTAGAACCTAAAAAGGGTTGTCTAAAGTGTGCATAAGAGTGCCCACCAGAGTGACCTCTCGGCTCCTTTTGGAATCTCTCTGCCACTGAAGCTTATTTCATTTCCTTTCACATCCCCCTTTTGGTCAAGAAGATGTTCTCCGTCCCACGGTGCCAGGTCTACATTCCTCCCTGGGAGTCATATTCCACGTTGCCAGGGAGATTCACTTCCCTGGGTGTCTGATCCCACGTAGGGGGGAGGGCAGTGATTTCACCTTTCAAGTTGGCTTTGCCAGAGAGAGAGGGCCACATCTGAGCAACAAAGAGGCATTCAGGAGGAGACTCTTAGGCACAAATACAGGGAGGCCTAGCCTCTCCTTTGCAGCAACCGTCTTCCCAAGGGTAAAACTTATGGTAGAGGGCTCAACCCATCAAACCACCAGTCCCCTATGTCTGTGGTCATGTTAGCAACCATGGAGGTGGGGTAGGCGAATACCCCTGCATTCTCCACAGGCTCCTCAAGGGGGCACTACATTTTTTTTTTTTTTTTTTCCCCTTGTTTGTCTTTTATCTTTTTTTTTTTTTTTTTTTTTTTTAACTTTCCCTTCTTTTTTCAAATCACCTGTATGAAAAAAAAAGTTAAAAAGAAAACAAACATACAATAAAAGAGCATTTCAAAGAGACCATAGCAAGGGAGTAAGAAAAAGACAACTAACCTAAGATAACTGCTTAACTTCCAACATGTTCCTACTTTACCCCAAGAAAGTTACATAATATAGCAACATTTCAGTGAACTTGTTCCTACTACAACCATCAGAAATTAACAGACCATAGTCATTTCTGGGCATCCCCAGAACGTTAAATAGCTTATCTGTTCTTCCTGGATTATTGTTCCCCCTTCCTTAATTGCTCTCTACTGCTAGTTCCCCTACATTCTACATTATAAACCATTTGTTTTACATTTTTCAAAGTTCACATTAGTGGTAGCATATAATATTTCTCTTTTTGTGCCTGGCTTATTTCGCTCAGCATTATGTCTTCAAGGTTCATCCATGTTGTCATATGTTTCACCAGATCGTTCCTTCTTACTGCCGCGTAGTATTCCATCGTGTGTATATACCACATTTTATTTATCCACTCATCTGTTGAAGGACATTTGGGTTGTTTCCATCTCTTGGCAATTGTGAATAATGCTGCTATGAACATTGGCGTGCAGATATCTGTTCGTGTCACTGCTTTCCGATCTTCCGGGTATATACCGAGGAGTGCAATCGCTGGATCGAATGGTAGCTCTATATCTAGTTTTCTAAGGAACTGCCAGACTGACTTCCAGAGTGGCTGAACCATTATACAGTCCCACCAACAATGAATAAGAGTTCCAATTTCTCCACATCCCCTCCAGCATTTGTAGTTTCCTGTTTGTTTAATGGCAGCCATTCTAACCGGTGTTAGATGGTATCTCATTGTGGTCTTAATTTGCATCTCTCTAATAGCTAGTGAAGCTGAACATTTTTTCATGTGTTTCTTGGTCATTTGTATTTCCTCTTCAGAGAACTGTCTTTTCATATCTTTTGCCCATTTTATAATTGGGCTGTCTGTACTATTGTCATTGAGTTGTAGGATTTCTTTGTATATGCAAGATATCAGTCTTTTGTCAGATACATGGTTTCCAAAAATTTTTTCCCATTGAGTTGGCTGCCTCTTTACCTTTTTGAGAAATTCCTTTGAGGTGCAGAAACTTCTAAGCTTGAGGAGTTCCCATTTATCTATTTTCTCTTTTGTTGCTTGTGCTTTGGGTGTAAAGTCTAGGAAGTGGCCTCCTAATACAAGGTCTTGAAGATGTTTTCCTACATTATCTTCTAGGAGTTTTATGGTACTTTCTTTTATATTGAGATCTTTGGTCCATTTTGAGTTAATTTTTGTGTAGGGGGTGAGGTAGGGGTCCTCTTTCATTCTTTTGGATATGGATATCCAACTCTCCCAGCCCCATTTGTTGAAAAGACCATTATGGCTCAGTTCGGTGACTTTGGGGGCCTTATCAAAGATCAGTCGGCCATAGATCTGAGGGTCTATCTCTGAATTCTCAATTCGATTCCATTGATCTATATGTCTATCTTTGTGCCAGTACCATGCTGTCTTGGCAACTGTGGCTTTATAATAAGCTTCAAAGTCAGGGAGTGTAAGTCCTCCCACTTCGTTTTTCTTTTTTAGAGTGTCTTTAGCAATTCGAGGCATCTTCCCTTTCCAAATAAATTTGATAACTAGCTTTTCCAAGTCTGCAAAGTAGGTTGTTGGAATTTTGATTGGGATTGCATTGAATCTGTAGATGAGTTTGGGTAGAATTGACATCTTAATGACATTTAGCCTTCCTATCCATGAACATGGAATATTTTTCCATCTTTTAAGGTCCCCTTCTATTTCTTTTAGTAGAGTTATGTAGTTTTCTTTGTATAGGTCTTTTACATCTTTGGTTAAGTTGATTCCTAGGTACTTGATTTTTTTAGTTGCTATTGAAAATGGTATCTTTTTCTTGAGTGTCTCTTCAGTTTGTTCATTTCTAGCATATAGAAACATTACTGACTTATGTGCATTAATCTTGTATCCCGCTACTTTGCTAAATTTGTTTATTAGCTCTAGTAGGTGTATCGTTGATTTCTCAGGGTTTTCTAGATATAAGATCATATCATCTGCAAACAATGACAGTTTTACTTCTTCTTTTCCAATTTGGATGCCTTTTATTTCTTTGTCTTGCCGGATTGCCCTGGCTAGCACTTCCAGCACAATGTTGAATAACAGTGGTGACAGCGGGCATCCTTGTCTTGTTCCTGATCTTAGAGGGAAGGCTTTCAGTCTCTCACCATTGAGTACTATGCTGGCTGTGGGTTTTTCATATATGCTCTTTATCATGTTGAGGAAGTTTCCTTCAATTCCTACCTTTTGAAGTGTTTTTATCAAAAAGGGATGTTGGATTTTGTCAAATGCTTTTTCAGCATCTATTGAGATGATCAATTGATTTTTCCCTTTCGAGTTTTTAATGTGTTGTAATACATTGATTGTTTTTCTGATGTTGAACCATCCTTGCATGCCTGGAATGAACCCCACTTGGTCATGGTGTATGATTTTTTTAATGTGTCTTTGGATTCGATTTGCAAGTATTTTGTTGAGGATTTTTGCATCTATATTCATTAGGGAGATCGGCCGGTAGTTTTCCTTTTTTGTAGCATCTTTGCCTGGTTTTGGTATTAGATTGATGTTAGCTTCATAAAATGAGTTAGGTAGTGTTCCATTTTTTTCAATGTTTTGAAAGAGTTTGAGTAAGATTGGTGTCAGTTCTTTCTGGAAAGTTTGGTAGAATTCCCCTGTGAAGCCATCTGGCCCTGGGCATTTATTTGTGGGAAGATTTTTGATGACTGATTGGATCTCTTTGCTTGTGATGGGTTGGTTGAGGTCTTCTATTTCTTCTCTGGTCAGTCTAGGTTGTTCATATGTTTCCAGGAAATTGTCCATTTCTTCTACATTATCCAGTTTGTTGCCATACAGTTGTTCATAATATCCTCTTATAATTTTTTTAATTTCTTCAGGATCTGCAGTTATGTCACCTTTTTCATTCATTATTTTGTTTATATGGGTCTTCTCTCTTTTTGATTTTGTCAGTCTAGCTAGGGGCTTGTCAATCTTGTTGATCTTCTCAAAGAACCAACTTTTGGTGATATTTATCCTTTCTATTGTTTTTTTGTTCTCTATGTCATTTATTTCTGCTTTAATCCTTGTTATTTCTTTTCTTCTACTTGGTTTAGGATTGGTTTGCTGTTCATTTTCTAGCTTCTTCAGTTGATCCATTAGTTCTTTGATTTTGGCTCTTTCTTCCTTTTTAATATATGCGTTTAGTGCTATAAATTTCCCCCTTAGCACTGCTTTTGCTGCATCCCATAGGTTTTGGTATGTTGTGTTCTCATTTTCATTCGTCTCTATATATTTAGCAATTTCTCTTGCTATTTCTTCTTTAACCCACTGATTGTTTAGGAGTGTGTTGTTTAACCTCCAGGTATTTGTGAATTTTCTAAGTCTCTGATGGTTATTGACTTCTAATTGTATTCCATTGTGGTCAGAGAATGTGCTTTGAATAATTTCAATCTTTTTAAATTTATTGAGGCTTGTTTTATGTCCCAGCATATGATCTATTCTGGAGAAAGTTCCGTGAGCACTAGAAAAGTATGTGTATCCTGGTGATTTGGGATGTAATGTCCTGTAGATGTCTGTTAAATCTAATTCATTTATCAGATTGTTTAGGTTTTCAATTTCCTTATTGGTCTTCTGTCTGGTTGATCTATCTATAGGAGAGAGTGATGTGTTGAAGTCTCCCACAATTATTGTGGAAACATCAATTGCTTCCTTTAGTTTTGCCAATGTTTCTCTCATGTATTTTGTGGCACCTTGATTGGGTGCATAGACATTTACGATTGTTATTTCTTCTTGCTGAATTGCCCCTTTTATTAGTATGTAGTGGCCTTCTTTGTCTCTCAAAACATCCCTGCATTTGAAGTCTATTTTATCTGAGATTAATATTGCTACACCTGCTTTCTTTTGGCTGTAGCTTGCATGAAATATTTTTTTCCATCCTTTCACTTTCAATTTCTTTGTGTCCCTGTGTCTAAGATGAGTCTCTTGTATGCAACATATTGATGGTTCATTTTTTTTGATCCATTCTGCGAATCTATATCTTTTAATTGGGGAGTTTAATCCATTTACATTCAACGTTAAAACCGTGAAGGCATTTCTTGAATCGGCCATCTTATCCTTTGGATTATGTTTGCCATATTTTTCCCTCTCTCTATTAATATCCTTTATTGTACCCATACCGAATCTCTTTAGTACTGAACCTTTCTCCAAGTCTCTCTGTCCTGTCTTTGTTTCTCTGTCTGTAGGGCTCCCTTTAGTATCTCCAGTAGGGCAGGTCTCTTGTTAGCAAATTCTCTCAGCATTTCTTTGTCTGTGAAAAATTTAAGCTCTCCCTCAAATTTGAAGGAGAGCTTTGCTGGATAAAGTATTCTTGGCTGGAAATTCCTCTCTCTCAGAATTTTAAATATATCGTGCCATTGCCTTCTCGTCTCCATGGTGGCTGCTGAGTAGTCACTACTTAGTCTTATGCTGTTTCCTTTGTATGTGGTGAATTGCTTTTCTCTTGCTGCTTTCAGAACTTGCTCCTTCTCTTCTATGTTTGACAGTGTGATCAGTATATGTCTCGGAGTGGGTTTTTTTGGATTTATTCTATTTGGAGTTCGCTGAGCATTTATGATTTGTGTATTTATGTTGTTTAGAAGATTTGGGAAGTTTTCCCCAACAATTTCTTTGAATACTCTTCCTAGACCTTTACCCTTTTCTTCCCCTTCTGGGACACCAATGAGTCTTATATTCGGACGCTTCATATTATCTATCATATCCCTGAGGTCCATTTCGAGTTTTTCAATTTTTTTCCCCATTCTTTCTTTTATGCTTTCATTTTCCATTCTGTCATCTTCCAGGTCACTGATTCGTTGTTCAACTTCCTCTAGTCTTGTACTATGAGTGTCCAGAATCTTTTTAATTTGGTCAACAGTTTCTTTAATTTCCATAAGATCATCCATTTTTTTATTTAGTCTTGCAATGTCTTCTTTATGCTCTTCTAGGGTCTTCTTGATTTCCTTCATATCCCGTACTAGGGTCTCATTGTTCATCTTTAGTTCTTTGAGTAGCTGCTCTAGGTGTGTCTCTTCTGGTCTTTTTATTTGGGTGCTTGGGCTTGGGTTATCCATATCGTCTGGTTTTTTCATATGCTTTATAATTTTCTGTTGTTTTTGGCCTCGTGGCATTTGCTGAGCTTGATAGGGTTCTTTTAGGGTTTGTAGACCAGTTGAAGTCCTTATCTCTAATTTATCAGATCTACAGCTTCGTGGAGTACACTTTCTCTAACTAACCAGCAGGTGGCGTCCACGAGCCACCTGTTCTCCACAAGCCAGATCTCCCCTGCTTAGCCTTTTTGGTGAGTGGGGGAGTGAGTCTTGTGGGGCCCAATTGGTGTCCCAAGCTTGCGTGTGTAGTTGGTGTTGCCTGCCCTGTATGTGGGGCGTGTTTCTGGGCAGTCGGGGAGGGGGGGTGGCCCTAACAATCAAATCTCCCTGATGATCCTAGAGTTTTAAAGCTACTGCAATAGTCTAATCCTTCAGTTCAGTCCTGCCACAGTTTGTCTCTGCCACTGACCCACAAGTCTTTGGTATTGGCGTATGGCTCCTGAGACTTGCGAGTGGGCCCCTCTTCCAGGCTGTGCACCCCGGGTCCTCTGTTGAGGGATGACTGTGCTATGTCACAGGTGAGTGCCGTCCCCCCAGGGCAGTTCTGGGCTGCTGGGCTGTGTTGGGAGGCTCCCAGTCTGCTGAAATGATGGCTGAATGGGGCTCTGTTAATTCACACTGCTCCCCCTTCCCAGCTCTGGGACATTCAGCTGAGGTTGCAGGGAAGGCTAATGTCCACGCCCAGTTTTGTGGTGTGTGCCTGTTATTTGAAGCACTTCCGTCACACTGGGTTGTCTGGGGCAGCTCTGGGCTATGGGGCTGGCGATGGGCAGGAGTGTTTCCTGTCCACCAGGATGGTGGCTGTGAGTGGACACCCCCCTTTTCTTGGGAAGTTGTGTTGTTTAGTGAATTTTCTCAGCCACTGGATTATTGCCTTTTGTCTCAGAGCTCTCTTATTTCTGCTCTTGACTTGACGTGCCCAAATTTCAATTCTTTGAAGCTTTCTGTATTGAGCTTCTTAGAGTAATTGTTTTAGAAAAAGCAAAAAGGATTTAAAAAAAAAAAAAAAAAAAAAAAAAAAAAAAAAAAAAAAAACGGCCCTCCTCAGAGATCTAATGGGTTATTGAAATGCTAATAGACAAAGCAACCAGGGCCATTAAGGAAAGGTGCCCTGGGCAGAGAGATCAGCCTTGCTTCGGGATTTGCATATGCGCCTCAAGGCCTGATCTCCGCCCTTCCCCTTTCTGTGTTCACCAGAACTCCAAAAATCCTCTGCTTTTACTTTGGAGCTTCTCGTGTTGTTTTCCTTCTATGCCCGTCTCCTCTCTGCTGGGCTGGCTGCTCTCAGAGTCTCTGGTGTCTGGCCTCAGTCTATCTATGGTTGGAGTTTGAATCAGTAGAATGAGTTTCCGATGAGAGCAGCCACCGCAACTCTCCCTTCTCCCTCCTGGAGCTGACAGCCCCTCCTCCCCCGGGACTGAGCCTGGCAGGGAGGGGCGCGGGTCCCCTGGCCGCAAAAACTTACAGATTTCGCTGATCTCAGCAGTTCCACGTGTTCATGAGTGTTGTATGAAGTATGCCCAAAGACAGATTGCTCTGTGGTGTCCAGTCCACGCAGTTCCTGGCTTTTTACCTACTTTCCTGGAGGAGTAACTAAAACATACAGCTCACCAGTCTGCCATCTTGCCCCGCCCCTCGCTCTGGCTTGTTTTTCATACTGAAATATTTTTTCTCCATTGATCTAAACCGTTCCTAGGTCTTGTTCAAGTCCTGCCTTCTTCACAGACACTGCTCTGACTTCTTGGCCTGTCTTGTCTGAATCAGAGGAGGCTCCTAGAATAGAAGAGCTAGAAGAGACCTCAGATCTATTTTTCCAATCTGTCGTTGTGCAGAAGGAAAAATTGGCCCCCATATGCATGAAGTCTGTAGAACACACCACAGGACTGTCTTACACAGTTTAATTGTTTTGTGTGGGTTAGGCTTATTTCCCCAGCTATATTTGGCACTTTCTGAGGAAGGGACTATGCTATACATTTCTTTTGTGTATTTCATAAAAATAGAATATAGTAGGTACTCCACAAATGCCTTCGGCTCTGGTAGCACTTCACCGTGATATGCTTTCACTGGGATAGACACTGGGAGAGGCTTGTGTGTTGTGGCAAAAACTAGAAATGACCTGAATGTCCATTCGAATGGGATTCATTGAAGATAATCTGATATATCCATACTGTGGGATAGTCTGTAGCTGCTAAAAAGAAATGAGCTTGTCCCATAGCTATTAACCTTGGAGATGTCCTCAGCATGTTATTATGGTTGCAAATGACAAGAAGGGAAATAGTATAATCACGTTTTTGTAGAAACAAGTAACGATCACCTCCTATGTCTGTATCTATGATTTTATATATCAGCAAGAACATGGTGAAAGATGTGGAAGGAAATACATTAAGCTGTTAACATGGGTGATGGGAAAGTTTCTTAAGCTTTTTCCTTTACCTGTTGTGCCAGTTTGAATGTATTATGTTCCCCAGAAAAAGCCATATTCTTTGATGCAATCTTGTGGGGCAGACATATTAGTGGGGATTAAGTTGGAACATTTGGATTAGGTTGTTTGCATGGAAATGTGCCCCACCCAACTGTAGGTGATAACTCTGATGAGATAATTTCCATGGAGGTGTGGCCCCACCCATTCAGAGTGGGCCTTGATCAGTGGAGCCATATAAATGAGCTGACAAGCAGAAGGAACTCAGTGCAGCTGTGAGTGACATTTTGAAGAGGAGCTACAGCCCAGAGGGATGCTTTGAAGAATGCACAGAAGCAGAGAGAGTAGCTGCAGATGAGAGACAGTTGGAAGACTGCCGTTGAAAGCAGACTCTTGCTCCGGAGAAGCCAAGAGCAACTGAGTGACATTTTTGAGGAACTGCAGCCTAGAGAGGAACATCCTGGGAGAAAGCCATTTTGAAACCAGAACTTTGGAGCAGACGCCAGCCACTTCCCTTCCCACCTAACAGAGATTTTCTGGACACCATTGGCCATTCTCCAGTGTAGGCATCCTTTGTTGATGGACACTTTATGGCCTTAAGACTGTAACTGTGTAACCAGATAAACCCCCTTTTATAAAAGCCAATCCATTTCTGGTGTTTTGTGTGTCGGCAGCATTAGCAAACTAGAACCTACCTGTCTTTGCATTGTTGCAGCAGGAAAATTACCAAAAGATTAAAAACCAATTAATAAAAGATAAAGAGAAAATACATAGGGGTTTACATGCTTTAGAAAGCCCTTTCCCATAGTGCTTCTTACTGTTTTTCAAACTTTGCATGGTTTAAAAATATGAGTTTAATCTTTTAACTAAATTTTTGAGTTAGAAAATAAGGATAGCATTATTTGTCTTAGGTTTTTTTCCCCCAGCTGATAACATGAAGATAAGTTTACTTCTTATCAAAACCCAAACTGTGAACAATTCTACTCTTAGTTATATACCAGTTATTCAAAGAAAACTTGTCCACAAATGTTCATAGGAACATTATTTGCAGTAGCCAATAGGTGGAAACAGTACCCACTCCATTAACTGATGAATGAATAAACAAAATGTGGTACAGAATATTATTCAGCCATAAAAAGGAATGAAGTTCTATACCTGCAAAGACATGAATGTTATCTTGAAAACATTACACTAAGTGAAAGAAGCCAGATACAAAAGTCCACATATTTTATGATCCCGTTTATATGAAATATCCAGAATAGACAATCTTTAGAAACAGAAAACAGATTAGTGGTTGCCAGAAGCTAGGAGGAAGGAGAGAATGAAGAGAGACTGCTCAATGGTTTTAGAGTTTCCTTTTGGGGTGATGAGAATGTTCTGGACTAGATAGTGGTGATGGTTGTGCAACATTGTGAATGCACTAACTGCAACTGAACTGTACAGTTTAAAATGGTCACAATGGTGAGTTTTATGTTATTTGAACTTTACCACAATAAAAAAAACACAGCCTAAACTATGAAGGTAATACCAAAACTGAAAGCCTTGACACTCTGGTTTTCGTGGTAGAGTGGTAAGAGGAGTAGCAGGTTGTATACATGCAGGATGCTGCAGAGCCTTGGGAACTTCCTGTCTCAGAGCTGAACAGAGCAGGGTAAGGAACTGGCGGAGGGGGTTGCACAAGTGGAAAAGTAAAGAAAGCGAATGCTGCAGAACTTCCGCTGCTCCTCCGCTGGTGGCTGAGGCGGTTGCTCCAGAGAGCCCTGTGTCCTGTGGCAAAAGTTGCTGGGAGTCTTTCTGAATGTAGGCCGGTTGCCTGAGGTGGGTAGTTGCTGCTACTTTAAAGGTGGAGATAGTAAATGAACCTTTTAGATCCACATCCAGAAGAATGCCTCTTGCAACAACTGAGGGATACACCATCCCCGAGACTACCCGCCCACACAGTTATCTTCTAACTTGTTGCCCCACTCCATTCTTGTTGCCCACTTCTGCCAGTTTATTATACAAATTGCTGCCAGAGTGATATTTCTAGAGCACAACTCTTAGGTCACTCCCCTGCTCAAAAACCATCCATGGCTCCCCAGTTCTACAGAAGAGTCACAATTTCTTAGCCTGGCTTTCAAGGCCTTCCATGATGTGACCCCTGTCTACCTCTCAGCTTCCCTCACCTTTCTCATGTTCCAACCAAATGAAACTGTTCTCTGCATGTTCGAGTTTTCTCAGCCTCTGGTCACATTTTTCTGAGGCAGAGACACTGCCTTCCCATTCCCTTTATCTCCATCTGTTTAAATCCTCTCCAGCCTTTAATATTTACTGCAAAGACTGAGTCTTTCGGGAGATCTGCCGAGATCTCTCCCTTCCTTGTATCCTTCTCCTATATATTTATCTTACACTCAAGCTGTGTATACTTGTATACTTCCCATTATGCCTCCATAACTCCTTCATGGGAGAGACTGACTCTGACATATCCATGTCTGAATTTCCTATGCTTAGTAAATTTTTTATGCATAATCAATCTTTGTTGAATTGAATCCAATATGGTTGTAATCTGAAATGTGCCAGATTAGTTTTTTAAAAACACATCTTTCATCTTTTGTTACGGGGGGTTAGGTGAGAGAAATAAAGGAAATATGAACTGGGTTGGCATCTCTGCAAGGAAATGTGATATGACTGTCCTTTTGCAAAACTTCCCATTTTATATTATCTAATGTTTTTCAGTCTTCCAGACTCCTCTCCCTTCCTGCTGCCTTATCGTTTCCCTCTGACATCTGTCACTGAATGCCCTTGCCATGACTTTGGGTGGGGAGATGGAAAAGATGCTTCCCGAAGACTGCACTAAGGGGAGCCCCTAACAGTATCTGACTTGCCTAGTGACTTTCTTGTTTTTGTGGGCAGCCAGGGACCCTCCAGTCACCTCAGGCAGAGACTAATCCAAGCACTGGTGGATTTGAGGGTGCTCGAACAGCCAGGCCCAGGGCTTGGGGAGGTGACACAGTTTTGAACACCTATCTGACCCCCCTTGCTTGGCTCCCTAGTGTGAGACTTTAATGGCTGTCTCCCTTTAAAAGGAATGCGTATAGAATTCAAAGACAAAGAAGTATAGAAAGGAAGGAGATGATTTAAAGGAAAACTGTACTGGGCTTTGGACAGACTTGGTTGAGCAAAAAGTGACTTGCTTGTGTTTTGAAAGAACCAGTTTCTAACAAATTTCAGACAAACTCGATTTGGAGTTTGCCCAACTCATTAAGGACTTAATGTGATTGGGTTAATCTACATATCTCATAAGGGGAGTCATCCTTCTCAAATGCATTCTATTTCAATACCCCAATTTTGCTTTTAAGGACACTTGAGTTGCTTTATTTAACTTCCGTTTTCTGAGATTATTAAAGATTATAATTATTCTAAACCATAAAAATAATATTGTCATTATAGATCATTTTCTGCCATGTTATTTCTTTAGGAATACCATTTCATCATTTCCTTTTTAATGATGTATAAACAAGGTACTAATAATAAGTCATGCTTTGTACAATACATCCTAAAACTGAGAACCACTTTCTGTATCTGAACAAAGAAATTACACCGAATACCCTTATTACCCTGAAAATCATCTTCTGGCCATAAAGTTTTTTCCCTACAAAGATCACTAAAATGGGCTTAAATTGATGGACACTATTAAATCACCTCTCATATTTGAAACCACTTGAATGCAGTATGCTATAAAATACAAAGAGTACAACCAAAACTAAAATAAAAAATAAAATCTCTGTAACAATTTTCAAAAGAGGAAACTGTTGTAGAAGTATATATTGTTGCTTTTGTTCCCTGAAATCACATTGATTTCTATATTCTATGTGCTCCTCCTTTTAGATTCATTGTGTTCTTGCTTAAATTAACTTTGTTTAAAAGTAAACTCCCTGATACCATTTAATTAAGGTTCAGATTTGATCTCAAGCCATTTGAAACTAGACAGAGTGAAAAAGGATGTGGGTAGTTGGCAGCAGATCTGGATAAAAATATGGCATTTGGCAAAGTACGTCTGCCTTGTTTTGCTTTGCTTTTCTCTTTATGGACGTAGTCTATTTTTGAAATGTTATGATTTAAATTCAGTGATCAAGTGACAAGTCTGACAAAACATAGCTTATTTCTGTGGAGGTTCTGTGGGGGGAAAATGGAAGAGGTCCAGGAACTAAAGGAAGTAACCTTGATTTCACCTGGAAACATTAGTGTCTCCGGGGCAGAAGATTTGGGCTATATATAAAAAAGTGAAGGAAAGTGGCCAAGCTGCTGAGCCAAACCTGCATTCAGGAATAGAGCAGACATAAAAGAACTGAGAACAGTATCCATTGTTTCCATTGTATCCCTGTAAGTAGCATTTGGGAGCCTGTGATGGAGGAAGATGGGAAAGTTCTTTCCTGTGATGGCTTAGATTGTAGCAATAGTCTGCTAACTGGGTTCCCTAACTCCATTCTCTCCTCCTCCAATGTTCACTGACCACTGTGGCCAGATTTAAAGTTTATGGAACTCCATGCTGTTTAACCATGCTATTCCCTTGCTCAAGATCCTGGTTTCTGTTTGACTACAAGATTAAGTTAGAACTCTTTATCCCGAAATGGCTCTTCCCCCACCCAGTTAACTACCTTTCTAACCACATGGCTCTTCCCCCACCGAGTTAACTACCTTTCTAACCACATCTGTAATTCTTCAACATGAAGCATTTACTCCAGAGTCTCACTGATCAAAATCCAATTTAACACTTACCTTGGACATCTTTCTGGTAACTGAAACCCACACTAAGACACTGTACTTTGAAAGATTGGAGCCCTTTGGCAAAATTGTTTTATTGTGATTGTGTAGAAAGTAACTGTATCTAGAAATATACATACATATATATTTTACACATAGACAGTCACTATATGGGATGAAGATGCATACATATGTATAGATAATATACATTATATATGCTGACTTTTATCCTTAATTGATCATAAGGTACATAAAATTTCTCCATAGGAAGGTATGTTAAAACTGAGAGCTGAATTCCTGATCACAAATTTTCTATTCTATTCTAGTCTAGTCTAGTCTAGTCTAGTCTATTCTTATATTGTATAAATATGACACATTAGAAAAAGCACTGAACTGGGAGAAGCAGGAAAACTAAATCCTAGTCTCAACTTTACCACTAACAGGCAAATCATTTGATACCCTCACAGCTCCCAATGGGGGATTAATCTCTTTTATGGCCATCAGGAGATCATAAAGGAAAGGTATAACTGTATATGTTTACAATAACCTTAAATAGTAAAATTACAACCCTAAATCCCATAAAGTGTGCATGAGTGATGATACACTTTGATTAGTCATAGAGAGATGATATATTATTTAGGTGAGTTGCTGTTTTGTTTTTATAGATTAGACACCCAAGGAGCAGAGAGGCTGTGCAACTTTTTTGCGGTTGTCCAGTGTAACAAAGACCCAGTCGAGCTCAGTTTGATGTCTGCTTCCTTGCACTGTAAGAGCTTCCCTCCCACTACAATGGCCACTCTGCCTTAGAAGGGAGGGTTGAGTTGCATTATAATCCTGTCTCCATTTGTTTGCTCTGTGATTTTTTAGGAAATCTCCCCAGATCTCTTATTTTTCCTTTTGTAGGATGGACATATATGTACTTGTCTATGAAGGTTTCTGAGCTTGTTAACTCAAAGTCGACAACAGTCACTGTTTTTATTGGGTGCTCACTAGGTGTCTGGCCCCTGAGTAGGAGGCACTGCAAGGATTATGCCATCTCTTAAATACATCCCACAAGACGGCTGTTATAACCAGTTAGTGAACAGAAGAGCTGGGATTTAATTCCAGGTTGGTCTGATTCCATAGCATTAATCTTAACTACAGAAAAAAAAAAATTGAGAGATCACAGGTCAGTAAAAATCAACATTGCCTCCAGATTTCATTTTAACCAGTACAGTTGTTTCATCGTTTCTTGTTACTTAATCTTTTGTGAGTCACTGGTAGCTAAGTTGACATGGCTGGGTCTCATTTTCCCTTGGGTTATCTATCCTCTGGTGAAGATGTTAATGAATAGTATTAAAGAGCAGAGAAATAGCCATGGAAACTCTCAGGAAATGAAGGAGCAACAAAGCGTGTGAATGCTCCCCAAACTGGATCATCTGGCCTTGAATAATTATTTCACAATGTCTATGTGTTATTTGTGTTTTGGAAAATAATAGATAAAAAATTAATTTCTCTTAAGAATGTTCTCGGATTGATTGTGGTGATGAATACGCAGCTCTGTGATTATTCCCAGAGCCTTTGATTGTACACTTTGGATGGATTTTATGGTATGTGAAGAAAAAAATTTTTTTTTAAATTAATTTCTAATTTTCTGGTTAAATATAGTTCCTTTTTCATAAAGTTTAGGTATATGTTTTTTCTGTCTCTTAATAATTGGAAATATAGATGTTGATTCTGTAGCATTGCTTGTAGGAGATAGTTTCATTTTCAGATGTGTAGTCTGTCTCACACCCTGATTTTTAAAAAAAATGTTTATGAGGTTTTCAGTGTCCTTTGTGTAGTTTTGATGGTACTTAAGGGAGACAGATTTTGACTTTATGATCATCATTATTTTTCTGTGATGGAATGAACATCTCCCCAAGTGAAGAGTGATCTAGATTCAGGAAGCACTAAATGGCATCCTTTCAGCATATCACACAGCAAGACTCATATGAATATAGCTAACAAGTTTTGTCCATTAAATCTAGTGACTTGAACAAATTTTTATTATCCTTTTGCAAAGACGTAAGTGCTGGCAGCCCCATGCAAAAGCTAGTTGTTGCCTAATGAAGTGTTTCATCTTGTTCCTATAAGTTGATACCTTCATATGGCCAATGATTGCTGCATCAGCTATTAGCCACCAATAATATGCTCCCATCTCACTTTAATGATCTACCATCCTCAGCATGCCCAAGTAAGGGCAGATGTTTAGGAATGTCATTTTTTTTCCCTCTTGGCTATTGATTGATTCCCAAGTCCCACTCCTGATTAGAATGTAAGGTTCTTTCTTTTAGACTTGAGTATTTAATTTCCTAAACTAATCAGAAAAAGATAAGCAGTACACCAGGAATTTGGAACTAAATGCCGGAGTGTCTTCTTCATGCTTCTTTGGCTTCCTACCTATGATGGTAGTTACTGATGCTTGGTGGTAGTCTATATCACTTTGCTTATCTTCCAACATCAATTTATTAGTAAAGAACATGCAACTCTGATGAAAGGAAAGTGTACTATGCAACGGTTTTAGAAAAAAAAATGGTTTCACTGGGGGATTTTGGGGGGAAATGATGACTTCATTGCAGGATGGAGTGGACTGTAAACCAGCTGAGCGCTCTCCTTAGCACACAACAAGTGATGGGCTTTATTCTTAAACTGCTGTCATGTCTGATGCCGCTAGCATCATTTTTCCTTTGGTGGACTTGAGGAAATAATGGAATGGGGTTTTGCTAGTGATGAAAATGATACTTTAGCACCTGGCTTTTAGATAACTTTATTCTAGTTTCCTTAAGACCTAGACCCTCAGGGATTAATAGGAAAGGTCTTTTTTTATTTGATGTACATAGTGTGTGTTTGTTTAGGACTAAGAGCTTCCCTGGAAGCTTGAGTTCTTTTATGTCTTGAATAAAGTGGATCATTCAACTACTTTCTCTTAATTACACAACCTGCACATTTACTCTTATCTCCCAGGTAACAAATTACCATCTTGCTCCCCCTAGTGGAACTGTACATTTGCTTCAAAGTTTGAGAAGATAGTATCATTAATACAGTTTCAATTGAGCGTCTTATTTTTGGAAATCAGTTATTTTCCCAATTTGTTTTCAAAAAGTGAGGATTAAAAGGAAAAACATCACATTGAATGGGCTGATATAGTATATCAGGATATGGGTAGAGAAAATGGCTTTCTGCCAATAATCTTTTAGGTTAGCAAGGTTAAAGGAAAAGCTACGAGATTTATAATGGCTGTCAAATTCAAGGGGCCTCTCTGCTGTGCATTTCTGCCTTAGAGGGGTCAAATGTTCTCAGCCTGGCAGACAGACCCTTAGAAGGCCATCGTCAACACTCCTGGAAAAGATGGTGGGAGGCTGGTAGTTGGTGATATCGAAAGGTGAGGACAGGTTGCACCTGAAGAACGAATCCCATTTGTGCCGGTGGCAAAGTAAACTCAGGAGATACCTTCTGTCTTCCGAATCTACCTCAGGGACTGTGCCAGTATCCACAGTGTGCAGCAATCATTTCTAGTTTACAGCTACCAAGCATACTTAGAAAACTCCAGTAATTGAAGCTGAGATAATGGCATACCTCGCTGAAGAATTTAAATTTCTTTAGGGAATGAGGATCAATGATTCACGGCATCCGAATCTCTTTGTTTTGCTGCCACAATTTTTTTCCTCACGACTTTGACCCTTGTTATATAATTTTGTGTTTGTTCAATTTTGTCCCCTACCACACACCAAAGCACTCCTGTTTTGTGTGTATTTCAGCTAGTGCTAAAATGTGTGAAACTTCAAAAAGAAATACCATACATGTCAAGGCTTAGGACTCTGTTTTTTTGTGGGTTTTTTTTTGCTGGTAAGGCTTTGCTTATATAAGCCTTATCAAGGTTAAGGTAAAAGCTGAAGGAGTTATAATGGCTGCCAAATTAATGGTTTATGGAGAATAAGTCCTTGATACATATGAGTAAGACTATTGTAATTAGAATATTCCTCCTTTGTTAAAATCGTGCAATAGAGACAGTCTTTGAATATGTCTTTTTCCAAATACTTATTCTCAGGTTAAGGGTTTACCTGGGGAAAAATAAAACAACAGACTCTGATTCTGATTAAAATTCTAATAATACGCAATGCCAAAGGGCTCTCCAAGGCATGTTTTATTTGGGAGTCTGAAGAAAAAAGAAACATCCACAATATTTTAAAATAAATACTACTTGTTTACGAAGTCACAGTAATTTAGTTCAAGAATTACATCCATGCAAACACACAGCTTCTGTGCAAGCAGTGTGTGTATCTGTGAAGTTCTGGTTTGGAATTCCATGATGGTTGGATACAGCTGGGCTAGAGGTGTCCCCTAGTGAGGCTTTGGGCTTTGGAAAACAGACACTTTTCCACAGGGAGTATATGGGGTTTACATGTGATTAACATGTATCTATGTGCATACGAACATGAGTATAGGTACATGTGCACGCACATGTACAAATGAAGGCAGGGACATGTATGTATGTGTATGTGTGTGACTGGAGCCTTGAAAGAGTTATGACGTCTCAGTTTCTTCTTCCCAAGTGGATGCTGGAGATTCTGTGCATTGACAGTACTCCATAAAGCAGCTTTTAGCAGACCTAGACCCAGAGGTGTTTGGGAATGTCTGCATACCACTCCTTCCTGGGAATTCTGTGCAACTTTCAAAGAAGAATGAAGGAAGAAGAAAGCCCTGAGGTATTAGGGGAGGCTTGCACACTACTCCGTGCTGAGGAACTGCGCTGTCATCCCTCTCTGGTAGCTTTGTCAGGGCAGCTCTCCTTGGGAACATTCCAGCCATAGCTTGGAATGATTGTCTTTCTTGAGAAGTGTGAGGGCTGAATGAATGCAACACAATATCTCTACACACTCCTTACACTCACAAGGGATGAGAGGCTTTGCTCTCCTAGATGTGTTCCCTTACAGTGACCAGTGGTGCATTAACTACTGGGATGGGTTTGTTCCATGTAATCGTAAATTCTCAACTGTTGATTGACCAACTAGATTTAACATGAAAATTTTGTCAGACTCTGCCTCTATTTGCCACCCTACGGTTGAGGGAGTTTGTTTTCTCTTCAAGGTTCAAAAGGGCAGAAATACACACACATTTGGCCACAAGCACAGCAGATAATTAGAGAATTATGTAACAGATAAACAAAGATTCAATATTTTTGTAGAAATGCTGAATTTATTTCTGACTCTGTGACTTATCTGAAATGTGGTTCTCGCTGCAGAGCAGATGCAACCGGGAGACTTGGCTTGGTTAGTAGGAAGTCATCAAGGGTTTGACAGATCGGCTTGTCTTTAGACAGAGCAACCCACTGAGACTGAACCACTGGAAACATGCTCTTTTCACGGCTGCTTTCCTGCTACCTAATTGTTGACGATTTGAGAAGCTATTTTCAACCATACACCTCGGCAAGGAGGTAGAATTGAGGGAACATTTTGGAGAAAAAAGATACAACTGCCCATTTGCTGGAATCTTTTGTGGCAGCAGGGGAAACTGCAGATAAATTCCTGGCATGTTAAAATAGTTATCTTCAATTTAACATGTAACACATAGTGTTTCCTCAAAGAAGTTTGTTTTATCCTATTGATAATCCTTATATTGGACCCCCATACTAGAAATAAACACCATCAAAGCCTGTATGAGAGGCAACAGAAGGGTACAAAAGAGACAAGAAGGATTATAGGGAAAATGAGAACTCAAATTCTCAAGTAAATAGCACAGCTAGAAGTCAAGGCAAGTGATGCTAATGATTTTATCTGAGGCCAGTGTTCACCACTTCATAAGAATTAGGTGGGCACTTATTGAAAATCTAGATCCTTAGGCCCTCATTCTAGATGAACTAAATCAGACTCTCTAGGGAAGGGATCTGGGAATCTTGTTTTAACAAGCATCTCAGGTGATTCTTATGCTCAGACAATTTTGGGAAACTGCCATTGTCTAATTGCTTATTAGGACTAAAGTGTTTCCAAAAGTTTTGAGTGAATGTGTGTGTGTTTTGGGAAAGAAAAAGGTCTAACATTTCATATTGACATAGATAAATATTTTTTAATGAAAGCATCTATTATTTATATAGGGTTGTATGGTTGACAGAGGGTTTTCCAATGTATTAACTTATTTGATACTGATAACAGTCCTATGGGAAGCAAGGGAATTATTATTATGCTCACCCCCAGACTACATGTGGAAGATGGGTTCAGCATATAGCTGGCAAGTGGCAGAGTTGGCTTTGAACAGGAGCCTTCACCATGTGGGGCATGCCCAATGTCAATCCCAGAGCCCATCACTTTCCCTCTTGCACCCTACACTCCAGTCACCTGGTTGATGACTATATTACTGACATATCATATTCTTTGCATAGCCACAACCTTTGCACATCTTATTTCCTTCTGCCTGGGAGGCCCTTCTTTCTCCACCAGCAAACTCATACTCATTCATTAAGGTGCCTTCCATGAAGCCTTTCTGGATATACTCTTCTCCCCACCCTACTGCCCACCCAAGCAAAACTAGTTGCTCTTTTGGCTATATTTCCATCAAAATTTATAAATCCTTCTATATGTTGGGCGTATGGTTTAATGTAGGTGAATTCAATAATAAGAGCTCAGCAACATCCTCCTCTTACTCCCCACTGCCCCATTGTGTCCCTTACTTTAAATGGGCAATGGATGCAATGACGTCTAAAAGTCAGTGCTTATTGGCTAATGCTATGGAAAGTGTGAGTGAATGATTTCCAGGTTTTTCCAACCACTGACTACGAAAGGTTCAGGTGACCGGAAATGTGGGGATTAGCATCCTCTAGGAATGGAATTGTTTGAGGCTACCAAGGAGTACTTTCTAATAAGAGGTGAAGGCATGATTGGGGGCTGTATACACAAATCCACATATCTGGTGGTTTTTTTGACAGGGAATTTAAGGAACTTTTGAGGATAACTATGGGTGATTTTCATGTTACACTCACTTTAGTTCATAGCCCCAGGGTAGACGTCATGGCTTTCAGATTATATTATGCAAATATCTCCCCCAGTAGATTTCTAGTGAAGGCAGGATCTGAGTCTTATTCGTCTCTCTCTGCCAACTGATAATTGCTGAGAAAACTTGTCGGGAACAAATCTACTTCTAGGAATCCTCATCTTAATGCAAGCCAATGTGTGGAATTATATTCTAATTCCTATTCTTGTGTGTTTACAGCCACCACTGGTCCAAGCAATCTTTAGTGGTGACCCAGAGGAGATCCGGATGCTCATCCACAAAACTGAAGATGTGAATGCTCTGGTAAGAGACACCCTGCTTGTGGAGAGGGTTTTGCCTTCCTAGGCCCCCTTAACCTGGGAAAGGGGCTGTTAATCTTTTCTGTACCGTAGATCCCTTTTGGCATTCCGGCAAACCTCCAGGCCACCTCTCATAATACTGTTTTTATATCCATGAGATACAATATAAGATCAGAAAGGAAATCAATTATGTTGAAATACAGTTATCAAAATATCAAAAATCCGATTTGTGATATAGTAATTTCAAACAGTGTTGGTCATAATCAATATTTTTATCATAATCAATATTCTGCACCAACTGTGATTTCTACTGGTGACAGTCACAGGTACTGCTGATACTATATGGTTTGTTGCCTCCATTCATAATTGAAGGAAACACAACACTTCAATGAGAAGTTAGTGGAAATAAAGCTGTAATATTTTCCTCATTGAAAGTCATGGACCTCTGGAACTTTTGCTCCACAGCAGGGGTTGGCTTGTTACCCATTTTTGTACAGGCTGCCAGCTGTGAATGGTTTTCACATTTTTAAATGGTTGAAAACAATCAAAGGAAAAATGCTTTGTGACAGATTTTTCTGGGTAGCTAAAGCTGCCGGCATGTAATATACCAGAAATGGATTGGCTTTTATAAAGGGATTTGTTAGGTTACAAATTTACAGTTCTAAGGCCATAAAAGTATCCAATCTAAGGCACCAGCAAGAGGATGCCTTCACTGAAGAAAGGCCAATGGCATCTGGAAACCTCTGTCAGCTGGGAAGGCACCTGGATGGCATCTGCTGGTCTTTTGCTCCCAGGTTGTGTTGCTTTCAGCTTCTGATTCCAGTGACTTTCTCTGTAAGCGCCTATGGGTTCTTACTTAGCTTCTCTGGGGCAAACTCTGGGCTTCATCTCTTAGCTTAGCATTTCCAAATGTCTTCTGTCTGCATCTCCAAGTGTCTGGGTCTGCGTCGGCTCTGAGCTCTCTCTCCCTCTCTCTCTTCCCCTGAGCTCTCTTAAGGACTCCAGTAAACTAATTAAGATCCACCTTGAATGGGCGGGGTCACATCTCCATGGAAATAGTCTAATCAAAAGGTCCCACCCACAATTGCATGGGTCACATCTCCATTGAAACAACCTCATCAAAAGATCCCACTCACAATTAGTCTGCTCCCACAAGATTGGATTAAAAGAATATGACTTCTCTGGGGTACAAAGAGATTCAAATTAGCACACACATGAAAATTATATGAAAATTTGAATTTTAGTGTTCATAAATAAAGTTTTATTGGAAAGCAGCCACACTCATTCATTTACGTATTGTCTCTGGCTACTTTTCTACTATAGTAGCAGAGCTGAGTAGTTTCAATGGAGACTGTATGTGGCCCAAGATATTTACTGTCTGGCCCTTTACAGAAGAAGTTTGCTGATCCCTGTCCTAGAGAGTCCATGAATCTGGGGTCAATGGATGAGCAAAGTATGCTGAAGACCCTCTGAAACTCTAGTAATACATATGTGCACTTGCACACACACGTATTTTTCTATGAAAAGGTTCAAGGCATTACATCAGATTCTTAAAATGGTCTGTGATCCCCAAAGATTAGGAACCATTGGATCTGGAAGGTCTTGAAACAAACAAACCAAATGGCAATGAAAAAAAATTTGGAAAGAGGTAGTCAATAATTTGCCTTTTTAAATAGTTGCTTAGACCTGAACTGAATAAGCAATTATGTGCAGTACATGCTACTAATTCTCTTAATGTAACTCAATTATCTAAATGTTCAAGTCCATCAAGGAGAGAAGTGCTCTCTGAAGTCTCTAGTATTAAGTTGAAACAACAGAAAAAGGCAAACACATCCACGGGGAAATTAAGTATGTCTAGGCTGTATCTCTATCTGGTTGGTTGAGTGCTTTATTCAGAAGGCGGGTCATTTGGTGCAGCCATTGTTCCGTGGCAGTGCAAGTTTGTGTTGCTTTTTGGCAGCTTCTCCCCAGGTGGCACTGGAAACAACAGGATGATGCTTTGTGACATTTTTGCAAGGTAAGCACAGACAAGGTCCAGGACAGGCTACTCTAGAAGACAGTTGGGTATTTGCCCAGGATTTGGGACGTGGCCTGTGTTTCTGAGACGAGGTAAGGCAAGCAAGCTCACTGTCCAGGGTTCTGACATCACTGAAATTTGCCCAGCCTGTTTTGTGACTGTGGCCCAAGCCCAGGTAAGCCCAAGGCAAGGTTACTATCTTTTGCTGATGATTGTGAGCAAACAGACTTTTTGTTCAGAGTCACACACACCAAGAAAGATTGTGCTGACCTCTGAATGGCTTTTATTTCTCCTGGGACAGTGACAAACAGTTGCTGGTTGGTAAAGGTTAGGAGAGCTTTACTTTAGCTGTAATCCAACTGTATTACTGAATTAGTTAGGTGGGCTAATTACTGTAACACATAGATCCCTAACTGTGTGATGCTCAAACATAAAGAAAGTTTATTTCTTTTATGAACAGGCTAGAGTGATGGTGCTTCTCCACTTAGGGTCCCAGGTGTCACCATGTGGCTTCCAAGATCACCCCGGGGCTCATCACCAGTCCACCTGCCAGAAGGGAAAAAGAACATGGAGGAAAAGTGTAGGGGGATTTTTATGGGTCCGCTTGAACCTGACATACTTCATTTCCACTCATGTCCTATTGGCTATTGACACAAGACCATAGAGAACCAGAGGGATGCTGAGAAATTAGTCTAGCCCTGTGCCCCAAAGAATTGGTGAACATAGATTTTTGGTGGGTAGTTTGCAGTCTTGGCCACACCAATTTCTTACAAAATTCTAGGGAATTCAAGTGATACACTTACTTTTTGTGAAATTCTTTATTCATTCAACAACTATTTACTGAGTTCCAGACCCCATGCTAAATGCTAGGGATCTAGCAGTGAGAAGACAGAGCTTTCCTACATGGAGCTTGTTTTGGTTTGCCAAAGCTGCCAGAAGCAACATACCAGAAGTGGGTTGGCTTTTACGATGGGGATTTATTAGCTTATAATTTACAATAGGAAGGCTATGAAAATGTCTGACTGAAGACAGCAACAGAATGATAACTGGACTGTGGAGACAGGTTTCTGGCTTCCGGGACATCTCTGTCACACGGGAAGGCACATGGCCAGCATGCGCTGGTCCTTCTCTCCCAGGTTTCATTACTTTTAGCTTCTGGCTTCCTCTCTGTTTTCTGTGTGTTCTCTCTCAGCTTCTCTGGGGACTTTTCTCTAAACTTCTCTGGGTGCCTCTCTAAATTTCATCTCTTAGTTTCTGTATGTGTTTTATCCACTTATAAAGACTCCGGTAAGCAGATTAAGACCCACCTTGAATGAGGTGGGTCACATCTCAACTGAAATAACCTAATCAAAAGGTCCCACCTATAATGGGTCTGCACCCACAGGAATGGATTAAAAGAACATGCCTTTTTGGGGGGTCCATAACAGCTTCAAACTACCACACAGCATATAGCATGGCAAAGAAGGCATCAAATGAGAAATCACCCTGTATTTTTGAAAGGGAAAATCCAGGATGTTATGTAGAGGCCTAGGTTAATCAGGAGAGTCTGGGTGACCTTTCTGATGAAGTGAGGTGCAAACTGAGACCTGAGAGATAAATAGGAATTTGGTTTGTATTTGTGGGCTTTTGGATGTGTGCCTTAATCCCCACTCTTTCCTGTTGGCTTGAATGAATGAATTCCCTGTGGTTGAATGAATGAATGAGCAAATGCAGGGGGGCTGTATTCCTTAGGTGGGTCATGTGGCTTGTCAGCCTTCACAGTCCCTTTCCTTCCACTCTCATCAGTTCAGGCTCCGGATCCACATCCCCCTTTCCCTTCCCTCAAGTGAGGACAAAAAAGGTCATCTGATCACCCACCCTCTCCTCAGGCATTTTGGAGACATGGAGCTGTCCTCTGAATGTCATACTTTTCTTTTGCTAACACTCCTTGGGGATCAGTCATATTGACTGTTTTGCTGGGGATGAATTGGGTCATTTGGGGAAAAAGGGCATAGGAAGATGGAAGATAAATAAGGATTAGAAATCTAAGCCTGGAGATTGATTTCACAAGGAAAGAGAGGCTGCTAATGAGAACATGTAAATGTCAAGGAAAGGAAATAAATAGTGAAGGAGCCACCTGTTTCTTAGATGACAATATTTGTCTTCTTTCTATCTCACCCTTTGCTTTTCCCTCTTCATCCCATTTATTTATTTTCTGTCTTAGGTCCCTGGGTTTTCTGTCTTCCTTTTTTCTTCCTGCTCTCTTCTATGTTTTTGATCGATCATATGTACTATGGACTAAAATCTTCTGATTTACTCATTCTGATCTAGAATTCAATTTCATTCAGCATCGCCTCTTTGTGTTTTTCCAAACATTATTTCCCAATACTAGCATTCATGAGCCCTGCTCTTCAAATAAACCAAATTACTCGACCCATTGGCATTTACTCTATTTTCTCATCCTTTTTCTCACTTCTCCTCTTGTTTGAAACCCACCTACCCCTTCCAGACCTACTACTTCCTCCTCAAAGTTGTCCTAATATCACTTTCTTTCTGCTGCCTTCTCTACCACCTCTACAACCCAGCCAAAGAAACCTACCTCTTCTCTCAACTCCTGTAGCTCTGTCTTCACTGATCATTTCCAACTTCCACTTGAGTTATTTATGTCTGTGCTTTATTTCTTTTGAGAGACTATGTGCTGGATGACATAGTTGCTCATTCATTCTCATTCACTCAATTGCCCAGTCCATTCCTTGCAGTGTTGAGTGAATGACTAAAATGCAGGATAACAGTTGTACGCTTTGGAAAATCCATTTAAATTGACCCAGATGTAGCTGATAACTAGAAAGTTTTTAGAAGCCTCTATCAGATTAACCAAATGGAACTCAGGGTAGAGAATAGCATCTGAACTCAAAATGAATGCAGGATTCTGAAAACTAAAATTTGAATTCAATAAAGGCATTTTGGGGATTATGTTTATGACAACATGATGTCAGTAGGACAGTCTCACACACAAATATGCCCATGCTAGAGCAGAACAGAGACAAATTGGCATCTATCACTGACAAGTGGTGAAGACAATGATGGAACCATGCCAGATGAGTCCACCAGGTGAGTCCAATTGGACTTCGGAAGGACATGAGACTGTACTCAGTAGTTCAAGCACTGTCATGTTAAAATGGAACCAGAGCTACCATTATGCCACATGGTTGTAAGCTACAGAAAATAAGATTTCAGCTCTAAAAAGAAGAAATTACACTTCAATAGACAGAGCTGTCTAGTGAACTAATGAGTTGACTTGGCAGGTAATGAGCTCTCTGAAAGACCACTAGGCTGGAGGTTCTAATAACTATCACTTTCTCCTGTCTTGTTCCCCTGGCAGTCATTGCTATTGGTTCACAACACTTTTTTTCCTTTGAGTCTGAATGAGGCCAAAATTTCTTCTCTAAACAGCACCATTAAATTAGAGTTGGTGTGCAAATTGAAACCTTCTTCCCATGCCCGGACTAGGTGATGTTTAAAGTCTCTTATGACTTGAAAGACTACAATTCTAAGACTTGTAAGTTTCACATGAGAGCAAAACCATGGTGTTTATTTCTATTTTTAAAGTAACTCTAATAGAAAAGAATCTCTCTCCCTCCCCCCTCCTCTCTCTCTCTTTCGTCATCTATTTCATAACACCATTACCATACCAAACAAAATTAACCAATAATTCCTTAGTATCATCTAATATAATTTTTAATTTTATTTTGCCCAATTTTATCAAAAATGTTTTTCTACAGTTCGATTGTCCCCCAGTTGCTTATTTTAATCAATCTTTTTTATATGACAAAATAATTTTGTCAGGCTGTTAATGTTATTATTTGCTCTAATAGGACTTGACCCAAGTGTAATGGTGCATATGTGAATATAATAAAATAAATCTTGAGGTGAAAGCTAAGCTTATGTTGGCAAAGAAGTTGTAATGAAAAAAAAAGGGAGAAAACCATTAAATGGCAGTTCTTGACTAAGGGCATTAATTCAGGGGATGGCCTGCTAGTATCAAGACCCAAGTAAGTCAATAAATTAATATATAAATGAGCAAATAATAATAGATATAAAAAGATCCAAGTAAGAAAAAAACTGACATTGTGTGTTGAGGGATTTTTTTTTTTTTAATAAATAAGACAAAATTATCAATAGTAAGCTTCTGATTTGTTCCTGTGTGTATGTGTGTGTGTGTGTGTGTGTGTGTGTGTGTGTGTGTGTTTAATGGTGTTGTATTTTTCTTTTAAAAATAGAATATATTATTTTAATCACCCAGGAGGGCTCAAGTATGGCTTTACTTAAAGAACTTGGAAAGATACCTTTCATGTCTTTAAATTTTTCTCAGCTGAGCCTATCATGTCAAGTTTCTTTGAACATCAGACATACTAACTATATAGCACAGCTTTTTCAAGCATCTAGATTTTTATGTATTTTCCCTCATCCAAATATATCTTACTTGATTTTTTTCTTTTTTATTAAGAGTTTAATATGAGAATGGAGACCTGAGATGTTTTGCCAGCTTTAAGAGCTGGGCACCCTCTATGTTAGACCAAATTTGGAAACTTTTGGGAATAGGGAAGCTGTAGGAAGGCGTGGCAAACTCAGGTACCATAAAGGAAAGAAGCTCAAAGTCAGTGGATGTGATGAACTTCCAGCTGTTGCCCGGTGTGGCCGAGCAGGAATGATGGCTCAGGGTGGTCCAGACTTCAAGAGAAAATACAGGAAAGCACCCTCTATGTTAGACCAAATTTGGAAACTTTTGGGAATAGGGAAGCTGTAGGAAGGCGTGGCAAACTCAGGTACCATAAAGGAAAGAAGCTCAAAGTCAGTGGATGTGATGAACTTCCAGCTGTTGCCCGGTGTGGCCGAGCAGGAATGATGGCTCAGGGTGGTCCAGACTTCAAGAGAAAATACAGGAAATCTGACTTTTTATGTGAAATTCCTAAGTTGTTAAATGTTGGTTCCAAAAAAATTGTCCAACGTTGTGCAGGCCAAAGAAAATACTTCTGTAGGCCAAATCCGTTCTGTAGGCCACTGTTTTGCTAACCATGGATGAGATCAGTAAATACTCGGTAATTGCGGTTTTTCTGGCCACCTGCACCTAGAAAGAGAAAACCCCAGTCCGAAGCTTGACCAGGACTTGACAGCACTTCTGGCGCGCTGGCAGAGGGAGGCTGGTGGTCCCATCACAGGCCTGGGAGGGGTGCTTTGTGTCCTGGGGTGGGCTCCTGTCTCTCAGCACATGCCTGGCAGTACTGTCACATGCTTCCCCCTTGTTGGACCACTGCCCGGGATTGGGGCTGTGGTTTGGAAGCCACGGCCTGTGTTCTACAGAGAGTGATTCACGAGCTCCAGATGCCACTGAGCACGCTGCAGAGATGTGGCTTCATGGCCATTTAAAATGTGCAAAGGTATGTCTGGTGAGCATCATTCCTAATTATCCTCTGGGAGATGGTCAGCACAAAGAGGCCACATGTCTCCAGTACTGGCCGAGGAGGCCAGAGAGCCAGCCTCTCTATGGGAGAAATCTTACAATGGCATTGACTTGAACCCTCCTGGTATCAGAGATGGATGCTTTGAAGCTGCATAAACAAACTATTCCAAGTATAATGGTACACACAAAAGAAAACTCTAGTGATTTACAAGATGTGTTTTTAAACAGCTTGAGGATGTGAACATCTCCAGGATAAAGGATATGACACGTTTTTATGTTAGATGTTAAATTTGGGGACAGGATGGAAATGTGAATAAATGCAACATTTTTCTTACATGAGAAGAAGACTCAATTAAGATGCCAATTGTTTTACATTAACTTATAAACTTAATGCAGTTGAATTGGGTGGTAGCAGTTGGGTCGGGGACAAGGAAATGTGATAAAATAATTCTAAACTTTATCTAGAGGAATACACATGTGAAACTAGCTAGAAAACTACGAAGAAGAAAATCAACAAGGAGAGACTTTCATAAACAATATTAAAACAAATTATAAAAATATGGCAATTAAAACAGTGTTACTGGCACAGAAAAAAAATTGGATAACTATATATATGCAAAAAGATGTTTATAGCCATGTGATTTATAATAACAAGAAATTGGAAATAGCCTGTAGGTAATTTCTTAAATATGTTGTAGTACATCCACATGTGGTAATATCATGCTATCTTTAAAAAGGGTCAAGTTTTAGTTCCCCAGCTGCTAAAACAAATACAAGAGATGGCTTAAACAATGGGAATTTATTGGCTCATGGTTTTGAGTCTAGGAGAAGCCCAAAATTAGGCTTAGCAAGGTATTGCTTTCTGTCCAAGGATTGAGTTTCTGTGGCTGGCTGCTGGCGATCCTTGGTCCTTGGTTTTTCTGTCACATGGCAGTGCACATGACTGTATCTTGTCCTTTCTGGTTTCCATTGGCTTTTAGCTTCTGGCTGCTCCCATGGCTTTTTTTGCGTGTCCACTTCTTGTGTATAAGGACTTCAGCCATATTGAGTTGAGGTCCACCCTCATTCAGTCTGGGCACACCTTAACTAATACATCTTCAAAGGTTTTCGTTATAAATGGGTTCACACCCTCAGGACCAGGGGTTGGGACCTGAACATGCCTTTTGTGAGGGACAGTGATTCAATCCCCAACAGATGATTTGTACTATTTTTTACTTATATTTTTATTACTTATATTTATATTTACTTTATTTACTTATATTTATATTACTTATATTTATGTTTACTTATTTATTGATACATAAGATCTACTAGATGTATTTTTGAGTGAAAAAGCCAGTTAAACAGTATATATGTGTATATATCTAAGAATATAAGAAGTCTAGAAGCATGTTCACCAAAAGGTTAATTATAGTTAAATCTGGATAGTTGGATTTTTGTTTTCTTCTTTATTCATCTATGCATTATTAAAATTTTTATTCTGACCATGAATTATGTTTATAAATGGTAAAAACAAATAAATGTATTTTTTTTTTAAGAAAACGGGAAAGCCACAAACCGGCTTCCAAAGTTGCTCATATTTAGTGTAACGCTATGACTTTTAAAATGCACCCACTGGATTTATTTGTTTGAATAACTATAGAGTGTACTTCAGTGGCATGGTCCTTATCACTCACAGTGACAAGCAGAGAAGTAATCCTATCTTTCATTACATTACAAGGGCCTTTCTTGTGTTATTAGCCGGGGCTTGGGGAAGTGATGGTGGTAGGAGCTATTGACATCTCAGTAGAGTTCCTTTCCTCTACCACCATGCCTCTCCCTTTTGGGGGTAATTTTGGGAGGAAAATCCTTTGATATTGAGGACTGAAAATGTGTGTGGGTGGAACTCCAGCTGGCAATATCATAAATTTAAATTCTTTTTACTTAGGTGTAGGAATCACATTTCATATAAAAAATTATGAAAAAATAATTCTTGATTTTTCGTTTTGCTTAGGATAGAAATCAAGTAAAAGAGTTCCCAGACACCTTTTTTTTTTAATTTTCATATCTTTTGCAATAAGAATATTCTTATAATCAGAAAAGATTAAAAAAGTTACGTAGAAAAGAGATAACTCTTACACTGTAAAAATGAATCGGGCAGAGATAACCATATAGCCAGATTATTATTAAAAGATAAGATAAAATTAAGAGCATTTAAGGTATATTTTAGATAAATTCATTGTGCCAGCCCTGATTTGTACCAAGGATATATCACTTTAGGTTTCAGATGTTGAATAACTGTACAATTATGACAATTAGAAGGCCTTTTGAGTTGGTTTTATAGAGGTACTGTTACTATTGCAATCTTGAAACACTGACTTAAAAACAACAACAACAACAACAAAGATTTTAAATATACATGTTGATAAATTAGGATAGAAGCCTGGGAGTGTGTGGGTGGGATTTTTCACGAGGAGGTTTCATAGCTGTTTATAATTGTGTCACTTTCTAGCTTTCTGATTAAAATGATATTCCTGGCATTCTAGGGCAGTATCTGTGGGGTTTTCACTGTATAATTTCTAAAGTCCTTCGAGTGTAACATAGCCTGCCTCTCTTTCTCTTTTAGTCCTGCTTCCTAACCCCCTTTCTGACTTTCACTATCACATGCACAGCTATTCAGAGTTTCTGATTTAACTCCTTCACAACCAAGCCCTTTATGTCCCAGCTTGATATATTTTATTTATTGGTACGTAATCCATATCAATCACACTGAAAAACAACTATGGTGTGGGGAAAAGAACACCGGGCTCAAAGACAGAAGCCTTGGGCTCTGTGTTTCCTTTAGCAAGCTAATTAACCTACTTTGGTCTCAGTTCCTTGTCATTAAAATGGGCATGATAATAAACTTTTTAAAAACTTTTCTTAGAGAAGTTGTAGATTTATAGAAATATCATTGAAAATAACGCAGTGTTCTTATATACCCCCGAAGGTTGACACTTAGCATTAGTGTGGTACCTTTGTTACAACTGATGAGAGAATATTAAAATTGTACTATTAACTATAGTCCATAGTTTATATTAGGTGTATTTTTCCCCATATACTGCCCTATTATTAACCCCTTGTATTAGTGTCATACATTTGTTATAATTAATGAAAGAACATTCTTATACTTGTACTCTTAACTTTAGCCCATCATCTACAATAGGGTTCACTGTGTTATATAGTCCTATGTTTTCTCTTTTAATTTTTATTCTAGTAACATATATAACCTAAAATTTCCCCTTTTAACCACATTCACATATATAATTCAGTGATGTAATTGTACTCACAATAATGTGCTATCATCACCACTATTCATTTCCAAAACTTTACAATCTAAATAGAAATTCTGTACAAATTAAGTATTAACTCCCTATTCTCTACTCCCAACCCAGTCCATGATAATCATATTCTACATTCTAACTCTATGAGTTTGCTTATTATGATTAGTTCATATCAGTGAGATCATACAATGTCCTTTTCTGCCTGGCTTATTTCAATCAGCATAATGTACTCAAGATTCATCCATGTTGTTGCATGCACCAGAACTTCATTCCGTTTTCTGGTTGAATAACATTCCATTATATGTATATACCACATTTTGTTTATCCATTCATTGGTTGATGGACACATGGGTTGCTTCCATCTTTTGGCAATTGTGAATAATGCCGTTATGAACATTGGTGTGCAAATATCTGTTTGAGTCCCTGCTTTCAATTCTTTGGGTATATACCTGGGAGAGGGATTGCCAGGATACATGGTAATTCTATACTCGCTTCTTGAGGAACTGCCAAACTGTCTTCCTCAGCAGCTGCACTGTTTTACATTGCCATTAACAATGAATGAGTGTTCCTATTTGTCCACATCCTCTCTGATATTAGTAATTTTCTGTTTTTTGTCCTTCTCAATAGTAGCCAGTCTAGTGGGTGTGAAATAATATCTCATTCTGGTTTTGATTTGCATTTCCCTAATGGCTAGTGATGTTGAGCATCTTTTCATGTGCATTTAGCCACTTGTATAACCTCTTTGGAGAAATGTGTATTTAAGTCTTTTGCCCGTTTTTCATTTGGGTTCTTTGTCTTTTTATTATTGAGTTGCAGAATTTCTTTATATATTCTGGATATTAAGCCCTTATTGGATATGTGATTTTTAAATATTTTCTCCAATTAAGTAGGTTATCTTTTCACTTTTGTGATAGAGTCCTCTGACGCACAGAAATTTTTGATTTTGAGGAGGTCCCATTATCTATTTTTTTGTTGTTGTTGCTGGTGCTTTGGGTGTAAAGTCTAAGAAACCACCACTTATCACAAGACCCTGAAGATGCTTCCCTTCGTTTTCTTCTAGGAGTTTTATAGTCCTGGTTTGTGTACTTAGGTCTTTGATCCATTTTGAGTTAATTTTTATAGAAGACGTGAGATAGAGTCCTCTTTTTTTTTTCCCAAATGGAGACCCATTTCTCCCAGCACCATTTGTTGTTGAATAGGCTATTCTTTCCCAATTGAGTGGAGGATTTGGCAGCCTTGTCAAATATCAATTGGCCATAAATGTGAGGGACTATTTCTGAACTCTCAATTTCATTCCATCGGTCAATCTTTCTATCCTTGTGCCTGTACCATGCTGTTTAAACCAGGGTAGTTTTGTAATAAGCTTTCAAGTCAGGAAATGTGAGTCCTCCAACGTCATTCTTCTTTTTCAAGATGTCTTTGTCTATCTGGGGCTCCTTACCCTTCCAAATAAATTTGATAATTAGATTTTCCATTTCTGCAAGTAGGTGGTTGTAATTTTGATAGAGATTGCATTGAATCTGTAAATAATTTTGGGTAGAATTGACATCTTAATGATATTCAGTTTTCCAAAGCATGAATGCAGAATGTCCTTCCATTTATTTAGGTGTTCTTTGATTTCTTTTCACAGTGTTTTGTAGTTTTCTGTTTACAAGTCCTTTACCTTCTTGGTTTAATTTATTCTTAGATATTTGATTCTTTTAGTTGCTCTTGTAAATGGATTTTTTTTCCTGATTTCCTTTTCAAATTGCTCATTACTAGTGTATAGAAACACTACTAAGTTTTGCATGTTGTTCTTGTTCCACTACTTTGCTGAACTCATTTATTAGCTCTAGAAGCTTTGTTGTAGATTTTTCGGGACTTCCACTACTTTAGATCATGTCATTTGCAAATAGTGAAATTTTACTTCTTCCTTTGAAATTTGGTTGCCTTTTATTTCTTCTTGCCTAACTGTTCTATCTAGAAATTCCAGTACAATGTTGAATAACAGTGGTGACAGTGGGCATCCTTGTCTTGTCCCAGATCATAGAGGGAAGGCTTTCAGACTCTCACCATTGAGTATGTTAGCTGTGGGTTTTTCATATATGTTCTTTATCATGTTAAGGAAGTTTCTTTCTATTCATAGTTTTCTAAGTGTTTTCATTAAGAAAGGATGCTGGAGTTTTTCAAATGCCTTTTCTGCATCAATGGAAATGATCATGTGGTTTTTTGCCTTCCTTTTATTCATGTGGTGGATTACATTAATTGATTTTCTTGTGTTGAACAACTCTTGCATACCTGAAGTAAAACCCATTTGATCATGGTGTATAATTCTTTTAATGTGCTGTTGGATTCAGTTTGCAAATATTTTGTGGAGGATTTTATTATATTTTATTATATGTTGTATATATTTTATTATAAGTTTGTGGTTAGAGAGATGAGATGATATACATATATATATGTTAAGATTAGACTTGTCTGCATTCAACAGAAAAGCAATAATAACAGTGACTTAAGTAATTTAGGAGTTAATTTATTTCCCATGTAAAAGAAGTCTGGAGAAAGGCTGTCTAAGACTGTCTAAAAGCATGACACCTGCTTTTGCACTGCCATCTTTGATACGTGACTTCCGATTCATGGCCCAATATGGCCACTTGTACTCCAGCCATCACATCCAGATTCCAACCAGCTGTAAGAGAGAAGGAGGAGTGTATCTTTAAGGACATTTCCACTAAGGACACAATTGCTTATATACTATTATCCAGAACCACTTCAGGTGGCTATCTACTCATCTAGGAGTCGGTGTTTCTGTTATGAAAAAAGGAGACACAACAGAACTGGTATAATTTCTGTCACAGCATGTGAAAGACTTTTGTGAACTTGGAAATACTTTGAATTAAAAAAGAAATCATTTATTTAATATTGCCACAAGGCAACCTATGTGCATTCACTCATCAAATATTTATTAACTACCTGCTATTGCTATAGCACTAGAGCTGACATCCTATATACTTCTTCATTTATTTTCTTAGTCAATTTATATTATCTCCAAAAAAGGATTTGCAGGATTGTTGTAGCTGTGACTTTTTTTTTTTTTTTTTCCTGTTTTGCAGAGCATGAGGGAAGAGAAAGCTATTAAGATATTCCTTTCTTTGGATGAGGCAGGGAGAAGGGTGACATTGTAGTATGTAATAAATGACATCTCTGTAGCTCACCAGTACAGACACTGTATATTTTTCTCTCTGGCTCACAGAAGTTCTGTCTTTTGTCATCAGTGCTTTGTGTTGGTTTATGTCTTGTGTCCTCACTTGCTTTGTTTATATGCTTTTCCCCTATTTAAAATACAAGTGCTGAGCTCTCCATCTTTTTGCCTTTCTCCCTTTCAGATAGGAGGTATTCAGTGTTTGAACAGAGATGTATTTTATTTGGGAAGCAAAAACAAACAAATAAATACCTATGCAGATATAACCTAATAGTGAGCAGAGATTTGCAACTTGGAAGGAATCTGGGATGTCTAACATCCTTCCTCCTGATCTTTCACTAATTGATGGCAGTGGGCATTTTAAAAAATCTTATTGTTTTAGTATGAAAAATTTAAAACATTCAAAAATAACCACGAGCTCACCTCTGATACTGAACAAATGTTAACGCTTTAATTTTTTTTGTTTTTTGTAGATTTGGAACTTCTCCCCCAGATAAGCATGTTATGCCCTTATGTCATTCCTGTCTTTGCACAAATGTCTTCTGATCTGGGACACTTCCTGTGATCTTCCCATGTAAAATAGCACCTCTCCATCATCCTCTAACCCTTTCCTCCTAGCACTTTTTACCTCCTGACACAAGCAATGTATTTATTTGTTCATCTTCTGTCTGTCTCCCTCCACTACAATATTAGCTCTCTGAGAGCTGGGAATGACTTGGTCCATGGTTGAATCACCCACACCTACAACAGTGGTGGCAAAGACTAGGAAAGGATGAATACAGCTGGGACCCTCCTTTAGGCTCCCCGATCTATTACCTTCCCTCCATCTCCAGGGGGAACCATCATTCTGAAGTTGTGTGTACCCCCCCATCCTTGTCTTCATATGCCCAAATTTTGTTTATACCTTTAATATACATGTGTGCATGTGTGTATCTCTATGCCAAAGCAGTGGTAGTGTGTATCTTGAAAAATGGTGCATGGGCAGTTTGTATCTTCTGTAACTTGCTTTTTTCTACTCAACACCATGTATTTGCTATTTATTTATGTGGGTATTTGAGCATTACTTTAGATATTTCATATTCCTACAATATTTCTTTTATGATTGTATCACAGTGTGCCTCTTCTTGGCCAGACCCTTTTAATCATGACCGTATTACCCTTTTCTTTGTTGGGAGTGTCCTCTAGGTTCTGGCCTTCAGTAGTAATAGTGCCGATCATAACAGTGGGTTAAAAAGGAGACCAAATAAGGATGGTTCATAACGCTTGTATTCTTTGTAAAAATAAAATCATTGCAAATGGCATTTTTAGGTAGTGGAATTTACTCAGTACCATTGAATCTGTTTAATTATAAAATTCTCTTTTTCAAAAGGAATTATGATTTTTGTTCTTGGTACCCTGAGAAAATAAAATTCCCTAAGAAATAAATTCATATTTCAATATATGGTTCTCCCATATTAGAAAAACTTTAATGGCTTTTCTCCCAAAGAAGAAAGATTAGAGAGCAAATATATCAACTTGACCTAAAGTAATATTAAGAACTTGGCTTTAGACAAGATTCCAAATGTCAGGGAAGTTTGCTTTCACTATAACATAACTTGACTTCAGACAAAGATACAGAAAATAACTGCAATGCCTGGGTTTTCTTAGGACACATTTAAATAAACTCCTTTTGAACTTCTCATTCAAAGAATAATTGCTAGATGATGGACACAGTTTTATTTTAAAGAATTTCATATATTTTACAGAAATAATTGTAGGTGTAATTGAAAAAAGTCAAGGAAGATTTTGTTGCTGTAATTTTGCATAGTGACTCAGTAGTTCTTAGCTAAATGTGAAACTTTTCTAAAAAGATCAAATGATTGACCGTGTTTTGCATTTTGCTTACAGAAATCCATCTTGGAGCTGTACTGTGAACATCTTGTTTCTAGAGATACGGTCAGACTTTCGTTAGCCATTTCAAAATAGGTCCTGTTAATGCGGTTCTTAAACTTGATTAGCATATTTCCTTGAACCCTATTAACCTTTAGTATGTAAAAACAATATGTAATACTTACATGGCAGTTAACTGTTTAACCATAGCTATTTCCCTTTATTCAATGGCAAACATTTATTGAGCCTTTATTATGTTCCTGGTGCTGTGTGAGGGCCTAGGACTCTAAGATGAAGAGGATAGGGTTCCTGTTCTCCTGGTTCACAGAATCAGGTGGGTGAGACAGATATGTAAACCAAGATATAAAAAGAAACAGTCAGTGCCACAATGTTCAGTCGCTCCCTGTGTGGCCAAGACTCTTAGAGAGACAGAGGATTACACTCAGCTTACTGTTAGGAAGTGGTGTGGGAAGGCGTGGGGGTGGGTGTGACAGGATGGCTTTATATCCACCCACCATCTTTACCAACCTCCTTCTCCAAGCCACTCGTAATGACGATGATGATGGTGTGGTGGTGGTGGTGGTAATGGTAATAGTAATTTTTTGATTTTGGAACAACTTTAGAAATTTTTAATTTTTATTAAATTTTAACATATAACCTAAGTATAACAATCTGCCTGAAATGCAGAAGCAGCTCCCAGTAGACTGCCCCTGAAAGACCTCCCAAACTGAAATTCTGGAATCATCAGAATTGGACTCAAATTTGACTATTTGAGCTCCTTTTGTCATTGGTGCTTCTATTTTTAAAAAAATAATTTATTTTTTTAATTCATATTTATTGAGATATATTCACATACCATGCAGTCATACAAAACAAAGCGTACATTCAGTTGTTTACAGTACCATTATATAGTTGTGCATTCATCACCAAAATTAATTTTTGACATTTTTATTACCACACAAAAAGAACAATTAAAGTAACAAAGAACACTGAGTGCCTTTTTTCCTTCCCCCATTTTTCTACTCATCCATCCATAAATGAGACAAAGGGAAGTGTCATCCATATGACTTTCCCAATCACATTGTCACTCCTCAGAAACTACATTTTTATACAATCGTCTACAAGATTCATGGGTTCTGGGTTGTAGTTTGATAGTTTCAGGTATTTACTGCTAGCTATTCCAATTCATTAGAACCTAAAAAAGATTGTCTATATTGTGCATGAGAGTGCCCACCAGAGTGACTTCTCGGCTCCTTTTGGAATCTCTCTGCCACTGAAGCTTGTTTCATTTCCTTTCACATCTCCCTTTTGGTCAAGAAGATGTTCTCCATCCCTCGATGCTGAGTCTAGATTCCTCCCTGGGAGTCACACTCCACGTTGCCAGGGGGATTCACTCCCCTAGGTGTCAGATCCCACATAGTGGGGAGGACAGTGATTTCACCTGCCAAATTGGCTTAGCTAGAGAGATAGGGCCACATCTGAGCAACAAAGAGGCATTTGGCAGGAGGCTCTTAGGCACAATTATAGGGAGGCCTAGCCTCTCCTTTGCAGCAAGTCTTGCCAGGGGCAAGTCCTGTGGTAGAGGGCTCAGATACCACCAGTCCCCTATGTCTGTGAGCACATCAGCAATCATCGAGGTGGGGGAGCCCAACACCCCTGCATTCTCCACCAGCTCCTCAAGGGGGCTCTGCATATATTTTTCATTTTTTTTTTATTAACTTTTTTTTTAAATCAACTATATCAAAAAAAAAAATTAAAAAAACCATACAATTAAAAAAACATTTCAAACAAACCATAACAAGGGAGTCCAACATGTTCCTACTCTACCCCAAGAAAATAAGCTAATATAGCAACATTTCTGTGAACTTGTTTCTAGCATACCCATCAGAAATTAACAAACCATAGTCATTCCTGGGCATTCCCAGAACATTAAATTTACCCACGATAGCTTGTCTGTTCTTATTGGGTTATCGTTCCCCCTTCATTAATTGCTCTCTATCGCTAGTTCCCCTACATTCTACATTATAAACCATTTATTTTAGGAGTGTGTTATTTAGCCTCCAGGTGTTTGTGAATTTTCTAAATCTCTGATGGTTATTGACTTCTAATTGTATTCCATTGTGGTCAGAGAATGTGCTTTGACTAATTTCAATTTTTTTAAATTTATTGAGGCTTGTTTTATGTCCCAGCATATGGTCTATTCTGGAGAAAGTTCTGTGATCACTAGAGAAGAATGTGTATCCTGGTGATTTGGGATGTAATGTTGTATATATGTCTGTTAAAACAAATTCATTTATCAGATTGTTTAGGTTTTCAGTTTTCTTGTTGGTCTTCTGTCTGGTTGATCTATCTATAGGAGAGAGTGATATGTTGAAGTCTCCCACAATTATTGTGGAAACATCCATTGCTTCCTTTAGTTTTGCCAGTGTTTGTCTCATGTATTTTGTGGCACCATGACTGGGTGCATAAACATTTATGATTGTTATTTCTTCTTGTTGAATTGCCCCTTTTATTAGTATGTAGTGGCTTTCTTTGTCTCTCATAACATCCTTGCATTTAAAGTCTATTTTATCTGAGATTAATATTGCTACTCCTGCTTTCTTTTGGCTGTAGCTTGCATGGAATATTTTTTGCATCTTTTCACTTTCAATTTCTTTGTGTCCCTGTGTCTAAGATGAGTCTCTTGTATGCAACATACTGATGGTTCATATTTTTTTTATCCATTCTGCTAATCTATATCTTTTAATTGGGTAGTTTGATCCATTTTCATTCAACGTTATTACTGTGAAGGCATCTCTTGAATCAGCCATCCTATCCTTTGGTTTATGTTTGTCAGATATATTTTTTCCCTCTCTCTCTTATTGTCCTTTAATGAACCAATATTGAATCTCTTTAGTACTGAACCTTTCTCCATATCTCTCTCTCCTTTCGTTGTTTCTCTGTTGGTAGGGCTCCCTTTAGTATCTGAAGTAGGGCAGGTCTTTTATTAGCAAAATCTCTCGGCATTTGTTTGTCTGTGAAAAATTTAAGCTCTCCCTCAAATTTGAAGGAGAGCTTTGCTGGATAAAGTATTCTTGGTTGGAAATTTTTCTCTCTCAGAATTTTAAATATGTCATGTCAACTGCCTTCTCGCCTCCATGGTGGCCGCTGAGTAGTCACTACTTCGTCTTATGTTGTTTCCTTTGTACATGGTGAATTGGTTTTCTTTTGCTGCTTTCAGAACTTGCTCCTTCTCTTTAATATTTGACAGTCTGATCAGAATATGTCTTGAAGTAGGTTTATTTGGATTTATTCTATTTGGAGTTCGCTGGGCATTTATGCTTTGTGTATTTATATTGTGTAGAAGGTTTGGGAAGTTTTCCCCAACAATTTCTTTGAAAACTCTTTCTAGACCTTTACGCTTCTCTTCCCCTTCTGGGACACCAATGAGTCTTATCTTGGACATTTTATTTTATCTATCATATCCCTGAGGTCCATTTCAATTTTTTTTTTTTATTTTTTCCCCATTCTTTCTTATGTTCTTTCATTTTCCATTCTGTGGCCCTCAAGGTCGCTGATTCATTGTTCAGCTTCCTCTAATCTTGTACTATGAGTATCCAGAATCTTTTTAATTTGGTTGACAGTTTCTTTTATTTCCATAAGATCATCTATTTTCTTTATTTACTCTTGAAATTTCTTCTTTATGCTCTTCTGGGGTCTTCTTCATGTCCTTTATATCCTGTGCCATGCTCTTGTTGTTTGTCTTTAGTTCTTTGATTAATTGCTCCAAGTACTGTGTCTCCTCTGATCTTTTGATTTGGGTGTTTGGGTTTGGGTTATCCATATCGTCTGTTTTTTTCATATGCTTTAAAATTTTCTGTTGTTTTTGGCCTCTTGGCATTTGCTTTACTTGATAGGGTTCTTTTATGATATGTAGGATTATTCAAAGACTAATCTCTAATTTGTCAGGTCTACAGCTTGGTGGCCTACACTTTCTCTAACTAACCAGCAGATGGCATCTGTCAGTCCCCTATTCCCCTCGGTCAGTTCTCCCCAACTTTGTCTTTGAGGGTTGTGGGGGTCTGATTCTTGTGGGGTCCAATTAGTGCACCAAGTTTGGGTGTGGTGTTGGTGGTGTCCACCCTGAATGTGGGGCGTGTGTCTGAGCAGTTAGGGAGGGAGGGCAGCTTTAATAATCAAACCTCTCAGGTGTTCCTGGAGATTTAAGGCTGTTGCAAGAGTCTAAACCTTCATTTCAGTCTCACTACAGATTGTCTCTGCCGCTGACCCACAAGTCTTTGGTATTGGTGTATGGTCCCTGGGATTTCCGAGTGGGTCCCTATTCCAAGTCATGCCCTTCTAGGGCCTCTGCTGAGGGAAGGTTGTGCTACATCACAAGTGCGCGCCATCTCTCAAGGGAAGTTCTGGGCCACTGGGCTGTGTAGGTGTGTTCCCAGCCTGCTGTAAGGATGGCTGTATGGGGCATCTTAATTTCCCCCTTTTCGCACAGCTCTGCATCCCCAGCAATGGGACAATTAGCTGTGGGTGTGCGAAAGGCTATTGTCCTTGCCCGATATTGTGGCGTGTGTGTGTGTTGCTGGAAACGCTTCCCATTGCACTGGCGTGGCTCTGGGCTCTGGCTCCGGCACTGGGCAGGAGCATTCCCAGCCCACTGAGAAGATGGCTGCAAAGGGCATGGTTATTTTCCCCTTTTGGCTCACCTCTGCCTTCTTCGCTCTGAGACAATTAACAGCAGGTGCACGAAAGGCTATCTGCCGCGCTTCACTGTGCGTTTCTTACTGCCGTATCTGCAGCCGCTTTTGGGTTTTTTAAAAAAAGAACTAGTCCACCTCCAAACGCCAACCCATAGTTTCCCCACGCAGCAGCGTGGCTGCAGGATATTCAGCAGGCTCGCTCACTCGTTTCAGAATGCAGACTCCCGGTTTCACTGAGTGCATGGTCCTTGTGGATTTAGCAGACCTTGTCCAGCTGGTGCATCGCTGGAACTGGTGTTCTGGGTCACTTTCTGGCTTTTATCTAGTATTTTTCACAGAGGTGTTTTTTTGCCATGTCTCTCCTAGCCTCCATCTTAGGTTCTCAATTTATTTTTAATTGTAGTAAAATATATATAACATAAAAATTTTAACCATTTTAAGTGGATAATTTTTTGACATAAAGTACATTGACAATACTGTGTATAGTTTGTAACTTACACCACTATCTATTTCCAGACTGTTTTCATCAGCCCAAACCAAAACTCATACTCATTTAGCAAATACCTCTCCATCCCCCCCTTCCCTTACCCCTGGTGACCACTATTCTGCTTTCTGTCTCTATGAATTTGTTTATTCTAAGTATTTAATATAAGAGAAATCATACAATATTTATCCTTTTGTGTCTGACTTACTTCACTCAACACATTGACTTCAAAGTTCATCAATGTTGTAGTACGTACCAGCCCTTTACTTCTTTTTATGGCTGAATAATATTTTATTGTGTGAATATACCACAGTTTGTTTTTCCATTCATTTGTTGAGGGACACTTGGGTTGTTTCCACATTTTGGCTACTGTGCAAAAGGCTGCGATGAATATTGGCATACAAGTATATGAGTCTCTGCTTTCAGTTCTTTTGGGTATATAACAAGGAGTAGAATTGCCAGGTCATATGATAATTCTGTTTAATTTTCTGAGGATCTGTCAAACTGTTTTCCACATGGTTACACCATTTTACATTCCTAACAAAAATGTACAAGGGTTCCTATTTCTCTGCATCCTCGTCAGCATTTGTTATTTTCCATTTTTAAAATAATAGCCATCCTAGTGAGTATGAAGTGGTAGCTCACTATAGTTTTCATTTGCATTTCTTTTATGGCTAATGTTGTTGAGCATCTTTTCATATACTATTGGCCATTTGAATACCTTCTGTGGAGAAATGTCTATTCAGATCCTTGGCCCATTTTTTTTTTTTAATTAAACCTTGTTTATTTTTTAAACTAAACCACTAGGAAAATAGAACACAGTCTTGCAACAGCAAACAGACAGGCTATACTATCACTTCAAGTAATCAGTTGGTAGAAAGACAAGATCCTTGTCAAAATGGTAAGGTGTCAGTGCTGGGGCAGGAACATGGCATGTTGCAAAGGCCCCAGGCTGAATGTGGTGTTTGGTCATGGGGGCTCCCCTCCTTTGCACCAAGGGAGTCACAGCTCACCCAAGCCCCTGAGTTGCTTGCTTTTTCTCCCTTCACTGTTGCCAGGGGATTGTCTCAAGAGGGCTCTATTATTTTAGGGGGCTAAGCAGGCAATGCTGGGTTTAGGCTTTCATTCCATTCTGTTCCATGAGAAAATGGTCTTTCCAAATCCAGTAATTTACAACTCTGTTAAGCAGCCAACAGTTCCTCTTTCACTATTCATTCCCAGATGTGGGTATATATCCCTATTAAAACTCCCTTTCCCTTCAAAGGGCCAGCGTCACTGCAAGACTATCCTTTTGCTTTCTGGAGATAGCTTCAGGGGCCATCCCGACAATCAGTGAGAGAGAAGCTCTGCTTCCTACGCCCAGTGTCACACCACTTCTCATGCTTTTGCATGGACTCCAGGCTAAAAGATGTAATGTGTGAGAATTTCAAGAAAAACACAACTACATCTTGATGGCCAGGTAAGGTTATCTACAGGAGCCTTTCAAAGTTCTCTTTCAAAGTATCCTTTTCTCACAACTCCACATCTTAAGCAATTTCAGGCCCTTGTATATAAAACAAAATCAAGTAAATCAAAGACCCAGAAACCTTTTTTTCCCCTTCTAAATTAGTGACCTCATGGATTTTGTTTTACAACCTATGGAAAATGGCATGATGTTACATCTGGTAAACAGGAGGCTGGCCACAAACAAATACCTCTCCTCAAACAGACAAGTTAGAGGAAACTGCCAGCCTGTTAGCACCTGCACACCAAGAAGAATCTGGGATGTTGCAGGACTCTGGCTTGGTACAGCAAGGGAGCATCCGACTGCCAGGACAAGCACTTGCCACTTGGAACTTAGGCTTTAAAAAACATGCCTGCGCTATCTCTGATCCAAATGTTAGCACCAGTTTTTTCCATTTCACTTTTTATGGACTGAAGTATATAAAGGAACTGGTGTCCAGAGGCGGGTGACATATTCCTTAACCTTGCTGCCATCCTTAATTTCTTCATTCACAAACTTCACTTGAAAGACCACAATTCCCAGTCCTCTTTTGTAAAGATTCCTGCCTTCATTCCCAATGGCACTGACAAAGACTCTCATTTCCCCATGGATGAGAGAGACTCCTTCATCTTCATGGTCATGGGTGGGATGAGGTGCAGTGGTCACCACACACTTGCTCACACAGCTCTCTAGCTGCTGCTTCACTTGAAGCTCCTTATTCCCTGCATCCATTGAGTCTTTGGCTTTGTTGCTGCAATGCATGGTACACGAGGTCAGGTGGTCCTGGAATTTCTCCAACTCGCTGGTCCCCAGGGCCTGAGCCTGAGCCAGAGGTGTGTGGCAGTGCTCAATGCACTGATGCACTTACTGCATGGATTCCCGGCTGTCCTCCCAACAGCCGGCGCTGCACTGGAACATGAGGCCCTGCATCTTCAGGATGTTCTCTCTCTCCAGACTCTTCACCATGGAGTCCACTACCCCTGCATGCGGAGCTGCTGCAGCTCCACCATGGCAACTCTGCACAGCGACCCTGTGCCCCGCCGCACTGGCAGCCCATTATTAATTGGGTTGTTTGCCTTTTTGTTGCTGAATTGTAGGACTTCCTTATATATTCTGGATGTTAAACCCTTATCAGATACGTGGTTTCCGAATATTTTCTGCCATTCTGTAAGTTTTCTTTTCACTTTCTTGATAATGTCCTTTGATGCACAGAAGTTTTTAATTTTGATGAAGTCCATTTTATCTACTTTTTCCTCTTGTTGCTTGTGCTTTTGATGTAAAATCTAAAAATCAATCGCAATTGCTTCATTACTGCCTTTTGTGTATTTAGGTTGCCTTTTTGTAGTGTACCATTTTGATTCCCTTCTTTCCTTTTCTCTATATTTGTTAGTTATTTTCTTAGTGGTTACCTTTGTAATTATAATTAACATCTTAAACTAATAACAATCTAGTTCAACTAGTACCAACCTAATTTCAGTAGCGTACAACTCTCTACTACTCTATATCTCCTTCCCTCCCCTTTTATACTGTTAGTGTCTCATATTACATCTTTATACACTGTAGCCTGTTAACAAAGATTTAAAATGTTATTTTATATATTTGCCTGTTGAGCCATATGGGGAAGGGAGGGGGAAGAGTTACAAACCAAAAGTACAAAAATACAAGATTTTATATTTATCTATGTGGTTACCTTTGCCAGTGGTCTTTATTTCTTCTTATTTGTTTCTTCCTCTTTATTTCTTCTTACTATTCTGTCCTTTTATTTCAGCTTGAAGGATTCCCTTTAGCATTGCTTGTAAGGCAAGTCTTCATAACGAACTCTCAGTTTTTGTTTATTTGTAAATATCTTAATTTCTCTTTCATTTTTGAAAGCTAATTTTGCTGGAAATAGAATTCATGGTCTTTCCTCAAGGACTTTAAATATATCATCCCACTGTCTTCTGGCCTGCTGTGGTTTCTGATGAGAAATGTGTTATTATCTTATTGAGGATCCTTCATATGTGACGAGTTGCTTCTCTCTTGCTGTTTTCAAAATCCTCTGTCTTTGGATTTTGAAAATTTCATTCTGATGTGTCTTGGCGTAGCTCTTTTAGAGTCTATCCTGCTCGGAGTTCCTTGAGTGTCCTGGATATGCACATTCATGTCTTTCATCAGATTTGAGCAATTTTCAGCTATTTCTTCAAATATTTTTTCTGCCCCTTCTCCTCTCTCTTTGTCCTTCTGGGACTCCATGATTCATATGTTGGTACACTTGATAGTGTTGTTTTTCTCCATTATTTATTCTTTCTGCTTCTCACACTGGATAATTTCAGTTATCTTGTCTTCAAGTTTGTTGATCCATTCTGTCTGTCCAAATCTGCTGTTAAATCTGTCTAGTGAGTTTTTCATTTCAATTGCTGTACTTTGGAGCTCCAGAATTTGTTTGGTTCCTTTTTATAATTTTTAAAAATAATTTTGTTTTTAATAGTTTCTTTTGTTTCCTTATATATGGATTCCTTTAGCTCATTGTACATATTTAAGATGATTGATTTAAAGTCTTTGTGTAGCTTTCTCAGGAATGATTACTGGCAAATTCTTTTCTTTTTTTTTCCTGTGAATGATCCATATTTTCCTGTTTCTTTGTGAGCTTTGTAATTTTTTGTTAAAAAATTGACGTTCTGAGTATTATGTTGTTAATACTCTATAAATCTAGTTCTCCCACTGGGGTTGCTAATTTGTTGTTGTTGTTGTTGACAGCTAGAGCCATCAATTTGTGACTTTTCCAAACTATTTTTCTCCGAAATAGGGAATGAAAAGAGGAAAGAGGAAAAAAAACATAGGCATGACCTAAAGAGGTCTTCTAGAGACTTCTCTACCACTTTTCCCTGTAGGGGTTGGAACAGTGGCTACCCTCAGATCACCCCCCACCCCACCTCCAGCTATCTGAAATAGCTGATCAAAAGCAAGGACTGGCTACCAGAGCATACACTCCTGGATTTTGGAGGACTAGGCTCTTGTAGCCCATCCTGGTACCAGCAAGGTGTACCAGGAGCCTGGGCTGCAGTCCCCCACTGCTGCCTGCTGTGTGATTGGAGGATGGGGAGTGAAATTCACCAATCTTTACCCCAATCTACCATCCTCTTCCTCCAACTCTTCCTGAAAACCATACAGTGGTCCACTAGACTCCCGAGTTTCAGATTGTTGATTCAGACAGTTCCTACCAGTTCAATAGTTGTTTTGGTGGAGGGATTGATTCCTGGAGCTTCCTGCTCTGCCATCTTCCCACAACCTTTCCTCATTTGGTGCATCTGTTTAAGAGCTGCTTGTGTTTAGCACAAATGCCCAAAGTTTATATCAGGGTCTGAGGTCTTAAATCCTGTAGTTGCCAAATAAGTGAATGTGGTAGATATTCTCATGAGTAACTTCCTGGCCACGACCCTCCCATTCCCGTCGTGCTTTGGCTGTCCTCCTCTTGACAGAAAGGCCAGAAGTTCCTGAACAGACCCGTGTCTGCACTCCTGAGAGCTGGAGGTCTTCTGTGCTCCAGATGCCCAATTACGTTACAAACACATCTAATTGCTTTTAGGCAAGTGAATGTTTTCTGTGTTCAACTGAGCTTTTAAGGTTTCATTAGGAAGCTAATCATTAGCCGTGATTAAGCAAAAACTGAATGTTTGGAATGAATATTTTAAGTTCCTATTTCCAAGCTGATTCAGCCTTCTCAGGATTACTGATTGTCAGCTGGAACCAATAGTTTTTCAGTCTCTTGCAGTTTGCCCTCCATTATTAGGAAATATTTCCCCCTCTTCATTCAACTGGGGAAGAAATTCAAGGCTTACTCAGAGCCCTGAACATGAATCTGGTTCTTTGATGCTCAATTAAACAGTGATCTTACTGCTCTACCTACTCCACTGTAGGAAAAGAGACTCTAAACTTTGCTTCTCATTCTAAATCAACTTGAAATTTTCACCATTTGCTGCCCTTCCGTATTTGTCTTCGTAAATATTTCAGAATTTAATAAGACAGATCAGATTAATTTTTGCTGATATTTAAATTGAAGATATGATCAGTATTAAGCATTTATTTTCAAACTGAAGAAAGATCAAAAGCGATAAAGATGCACAAAGCTTAAAGCAGTTGCTGCCGGTGACTTGGACATTATTGATATCAGTGGAGGCACAATGCATTGGAATAGGGTTTTAGAAAGATTTTCTCTGAGAAAGAACACATTTTGACAGCATTTCCCAAAGTATGTTTTTCAGAGTCCAGAACATGAGTCTGACAGGTGCTTAAAGGGGGAAAAAACACTTCTATTGAAAACTTCCTTGTGTTTTAGTGATTTACAATATACATTGCCATGTTAAAGGCTCTGAGAAGTCCTGCTGTCAGGAAATCTTAAACATAGTGTTTTCCAAACTCACTTACCTTTGAATGTCTTTTTCTTTTTTTTTTAACCTAACACCTGGAACCATCCCTTAGCATGTTGGAATACACGTTGGGGCATAACTGTTGTAGAATGAGAGTTTAAGGAATAGTCTATAGCAGTGGTTCTCAAACTTGAGTGCACATCAGAATCCTGGAGGACTTGTTAAAACACAACTTGCTGGGCCTCACTCTCAGAGTTTCTGCTTCAGTAGGTTCAGAGTGGAGCCTGAGAATCTTCATTTCTAACGAGCTCCTAGGTAATGCTGATTCTGCAGGTCAGGAACCACACATTGAGACCACTGATCTTTGGCCAAACAGGAAGGAAAACAAAAGTTCCCAAACACCACAGGCCTGCTGTTATACAAGGTGCATGTTAGCACACTCGTTCGATATATACTGATTGAACTGGTTATGTGCCTGGCACCATGCTAAGTGCTGGGGATGTGTTGATGGTGGACACAGGCCTGGTCCTTGCCTTCTGGAGCTTACAGGGTAATGGAGAGACAGACAATAAACAGGTAAAAGAAACGAGTCAATGGTTATAAATTGAGAAGACTGCCATGAAGGAAGCAAACAGCATGCTCTGATACTGAACAAAAGGGGGTTGGGAAAAGGCCTCTCTGAGGTGGCAGTGAAATTTAAGCTGATTCTGGCCATGAATTGGGGGCCAGGGGGAAATAGGGGGAATTTCAAGCAGGATAAAGACTTGAGTGACGGCCCTGAGGAGTGTGGGGAGAATGTGGCAAGTTCCAGGGACTGAAAGAAGGTCAGTGTGACTGGAGGAAGGTGAGTGAGAGAGAAAAGGGAGGAAAGGGAGACTGAAGAGGAGACAAGGAAGGCCCAGCTCATTCCAAGCTGTGTGAACTGTGGTGAGGAGCGTGGGTTTCAGTCTAAGTGCAAAAGATTCTGGTGGATGTTTTAAAAAGTCATTCTGGCTGCTGTGTGAGGGGAAGAATAGAGGCTGTGAGATCTGCCTTGACCCAGCTATGGTCTTCCCAGAATGCGCCTGGAGTAAGCTGGGGGCAGAGGTCAGGCCACCATGAACTCCTGTGCCAACCTAATGGATGACTCATGTCACTAGAAGTGAAGAGCCGTGGACTGCTTCTAGGTGTGTACCGGGGGTAGGACACACAGCATTTGGTGATGGGGTAAATGTAAGGGGCAGGGAAGAGAGAGATGTCAAGAAGGACTCCTGGGTTCCTGGCTTGAGCCAGTAGGGAGGAGAAGGGGAAGAGCTGGAGCGTTGGGGTGGGGGTGGGGAGTGGGGAGTAACTGTATAACATCATGAGCCAATCTGTGTCTGACAGAGGGGATAGAACTAAAGAGTGGCTTTTCAGGGCACAGTGATGTAATCATAGTCACCATTATTCTGCAAATATAACAACTGACTGTTAGCTGGCATACAAGGGAAATGGTGTTGAGTTTAATAAACAGTGTTGTTATTAGAAAGTTGCTGTGTATGATGTATGTCAATGACTGTCTGATTTGCCCTAAATTAGAAAATGAATAAGGCCATTTACTACTAAACATAATGTCTTTCTCTAATAATTCACTTCAGAGAGCAATGCTGTGTAACAAACCACCCCAAAACTTAGTGGCATCAAACAGCCATTTTTTTATGCTCAAGGATTTTGTGGGTTAGGAATTCAAGCAGGGCATAGTGGGGATGGCTCGTCTTATTCCATGATGTCTAGGGCTCAGCTGGAAGGACTTGTCAGCTGGGGGTGACTCGACAGATGGGGCCTGGAATCATTTGGAGATATCTTCACTCACAAATCTGGCAGTTGATGCTGGCTGTCGGCCTGAGCATCTATACGTGGCCTCTCCACGTGGCCTGGGCTTCCTTACAGCAGGGTGGTAACTGGTAGTTGAACTTCTGACATGTCAGCTCAGGGCTCCAAGGGCACATCATCATTGCAAAGATCTTGTATCTCTGAATTATAAATGACAGGTTGCTGAGTTCACATTCTGCTTAATGGGATGCCAGATAAGAAAGAAATTGCTGTATTTAGCATGCTGCTTCTGGAATAATCTGACTCCTAGGAAAGAGATACCTAGTAAAGGGGAAGGGCTGGATATTTTGCATTAAACCAGATGACAAGAATTTTCTTCCTTTGGATCTGAGCCAGTCACATAGTAAACAAGTATTTTTCCAGTCTCCTCTGCTTACCCAGCACTGAAGGGTGGAACAAGCAAGCAATAGTACATGCTTATCAGACAAGAGGTGTTTTGTAAGCCAGGACACATCAGAACTGAATTATTTTATTTGAATTATTCTAAAACATTACTGAGCCCAGATTTTCCAAGACCCCCACTCTTAGATCCATTCCTATAGATCTCATCTATAAAGTAGCAATGCACAGTGCTTCCCATAAGTGTAGAAATTATCCTTGATGCCAATTTTGGATCATCTTCCTATTCGAAGGCAGGAAGACATTGATCTGAGTTGGATGCTCCAGCCCTAAAACATAATCCTTGACCTAAAATAGTAGATTCCAAAAAGGGGAATGTTGGCATCCGAGGAAATGTGCAAGATGAGCCATTGGGAGCAATGGAATATCTACTTCTTTTTCTTTAAAAATGTTTAAATGTATTTTGGGTATGTCTTATAGAATATTAAATATGATAAAATAGTAGTATGTGTATGAAATTTATGAATGACTAGTTAAATAAATAAATTTGTATGTGATCTAAAAGTTGCTACTTTTTTAAATTGATGGGGCACTGCTTAAAGGTATGTCTTATCACATTTATACCTTTATCTAATACTTTTCAAACTTTAATATTTGAGGGCAAACTGAGGAAACTTACTTTTCAGAGCTCATTGCAAGAGTGATTCTAATTTGGGGAATTAACTCGTACTATCAGGGGTGGATTGAACTGTGTACCCCAATTTTGATATGTTCTTGGTTTTGGTCTGCTTTCTGGTAGGTGTGGACCCATTGTAAGATCTCTTCAAGATGTTACTTATTTAAAATGTGGCCCTACTGAATCAGGTTGGGCTTTAATCTAGATTAGTGGAGTCCTTTTTAAGTAGAGTGAAGTCAGAGGGAGAAACCACCGGGAGCAGTCAGAAGTCAGAAGTCAGTGGAACCCAGAAGAGAGAGGAGATGCTGCCGCCATGTGCATTGCCATGTGACTGAAAAGTCAAGGAACCCCAAAGATTTCCAGCCAGCCAGAAAATTACAACCCTTTTAGGAAGCAAGACTTCTAGCCTCTGAAACTATGAGCCAATAAATTCCTGATGTTAAGCCAACCCATTGTATGGTATTTGTTTTAGCAGCTAGGAAACTAAAATACAATCTAAGCTCACAAGAGACTGATTTATAAGCCAGAATGCCAAATATTGATTTCCATTATCTTGAAAACTAGACCTGTCATTTATACATGCTGTGCTTTTATTATTGGACAAAGTAATTTTTTTCAAGATACTAAATATCAGACTAGAATTGATTTGATGAACCTTGAACTAGAAAGAAAATTTTTGGTTGCTAAAGAATATTTGCAAGAAGCCTGTATACCCTAATGTGGATTGTTCTTGGGGTACAGCATAGAATAGTGACTAAAAGTGTGAGCTTTGGTGGCTAGACTGCCTGGGTTCCAGCTGTGGCTCAGTTACCTACCAGCCATATTATTACCTTGGACTAGATAATTACATCTCTATCCTCATTTGTAGAATGGAGATACTCATAGTTCCTACCCACTCCAAGCGAAATCCATGGAATTTGCTTAGAGCAGGGCCTGGTTCATGTTAAGAACCCAATCAATGTTAGCGATTCTTCTCTATTTGAGGGATGCTTCTTTCTAGAGAAATTGTCTGGGATTAAAAACCCTAATTCTCCAAATGTATTCTCCCATAGAACTATCCTCTCTTTAACATCTGTCACTTTCATTGGGTACCTTTGTCATTTCAGTGTCTGAAGCCTTACAGAAAAGGGATCCTTACTCATTCAGCTTTCTGTCCCTGGAACCTATCTAGATGCCAGGTTCTTAAAAGCTGCCCATAACTGTTTATGGTATAACCTAAGCTCAGAACATATCTTGGATTGCAGTTGATTGGGTCCAAACTGTATTGCTTTTGGCCAAAGGCATGAGCACACTTAGAAAAGTACATGTCCCAGTTGCCAACTCAAATGCAGTAGGAGTGTGTGAAAAAGGTGGTAGGGGGTGGTGGGAGCTGAGCTCAGCTGGAGCATTCATGCCTCAATCAGGACATTCAGAGTCAGATTTCAAATTCAAATTCTGAGGGCCTGTGCTGGCCATATGGCCAGTCTGGGATGTGGATCTTCCAGTACACTTTAGAAGTTCTTTAAGCAGATTTGTGGTCCAATTTTTTTAGCCCTGGCACAGATTAGAAGAGTATTTTTGAATTTACAAATGCATGTTAGTTGTCCTTACTAGAGTATTTACTTAAAGGCAAGAACAGTATTGTTTCTCTTTGTCTCAACAACCCCCTTCCTCCTAGGCTCATTGTGAACATTATTAGACAATTCTTCTGTTCATTTAATAAAACAAATCAACTCATTTATATCATCACTATGTCATTTTAAAGTGTGTTATCTAAAATAAGTCCAAATTTAGAGGCTGCCACATATGGATGCTCAGAGTTACTAGTAAAACGCTTCTTTCATTGGGTAAATTTTAAGGTGAATGGTTCCCGATGCCAGCACCTTATCTCATCAGCATTGCTTCTACAAAGTGTATTTTATGGTGAATTACTCCTGTGAAAACTCCAGCAGTTGGCTAAGTCATTCACTGTCTTCTGGAGATGGAATAGCATTTGTCAAACTTTTCTAGTGTTAGAGTTGCCTCTTCTTACATTTGGCCTCATGGTTCCCAATCTCCCTATTCATAGGTGTTAGCCCACAGGAAACCAGAGACAAATCAAGGGACCCACTTGCTGTTGTCGGTGCTAATTCTACCTTTTTGTCACCCCAGTAATTACAGGTGGCTGTTTCAGCGATTAGATTTTAGTCACTAATGAAAGGCTTGTCAGGCCAGCGCTTCTGTCAGGTGATGCCACCCACGGTGTCTGACATGTTTCCATTGCGTTTGTCTGATCTGTGCATCTCAGTCATGGGACCTACTAGAGAGGATGTTTATCTGGCCTTTGGGCGTATTTTCCCTCCTCATGAGGGTTTGGTCAATGCCTGTGTCAATTACCCTGGAATTTAGGTGAGACTAGGTGGGACATGTCCTTATCTTTCCCCACTTCTGTCCCCACCCCTGTCCTCTTGTTCTCTTTCCATCACCCAGCCAGAATGGGCATGTTGGAGAATGGGTAAAGGCATGGATTAAGTAATAATAATAATGGGCAACACTGTGGAGTGCTAACCACGTATTAAGAATTGTGCCATGTGCTTTATAAGCATCATTCTGTTCCATCCTCACAAATCCCCAGGAGGTAGGAACTATTATCACCCTATTTTACAAAGAAACCAAGGTTTAGAGGAGAGGCTAGTAACTTGCCCAAGGTGTCATGTAACTCTACGTGGGTTGTGGCAGCCTTAGTAGGTGTTGTGGCAACGCTAACTGGATTTTCAAATAAAGTGGTTGAAGTTAAAAAAAAAAAAAAAAAAAAAAAGCCTTGGGTTCTTTGTAAAATGGGGTGATAATAGTACCTACCTCATGGGGATTTGTGAGGATGGAACAGAATGATGCTTATAAAGCACTTGGCACAATTCTTAGTACGTGGTTAGAACTCAACAAGCCAGAATTTGAACCCGGTCGTTCGGCCCCCAGAGCCCACTAGGTTGTACTGCCATCCTCAGAGGTGGCTAAAATTCAAGGCAGAATAAACTAAATGCAAACAGACTCAAGAGGACACCGAGAAAGGAACTACTACTTCTGAGAGACATTGCTGAGAAGCCGCGGAGGTTGAGGACAGGGACTTCTAAGATAAGTAAGACATTTTAGGGACGGGAGAAAAGGAGGAGGAGGAAGGAGGTTCTAGTTGAGAAAACCACCGTGGCTGACTGAGCAGAGGCATGGCGGCGGGAAAGCGAGCGCCCCGGGCTGGGAGAGTCGCTAGTGTTGGACTGCTGTGGGCTGCAGGGAGAGGAGAGACGCAGTGGGAGGCGCAGGAAACCTGCAGCCATTTGTTCTTCTTCCTCAGCAGAAAATGGACTGTGGTCTCCCCGCCCCAAGAGGACAGGCTGCACCGCACATGCTCTCTGCTCAACCTGGAAGCGAAGCCCTTGTCTTCTTTATTCCTACTTAAGAGACTGCGCTGTTGGGGAGGCGCTCTCCAGAGCTCCTCTTTAGCTTGGGGAAGTGCTTGACCTGCCTGACCCCACAGGGTGGGCGCCCCCAGAGGACAGAGGGGTGCCTCAGAGGGAAAGAACTTCCGGTATCAGGCCGGTGCTGCCTGGGAACTCCAAGAACACAACAGCTGCGCTTCCCTTCCTTGCACTTCAGCCACCCCTTCCCACACCCTTGACCTTGTGCTGACAGAGAAGGGTCAAGAACAGCAGCCATTAAGGGGTTCTTGCTGCCCAGACACAGCTGGTAGCGTGTAAGGACAGCCTCCAGTGACCTGAGGAATTTAGAAAGTCCCCAGTCAGCCAGATGGGAAATAAATTAGTTTTTCACCCTCTGAATGGAATTTCCCCAGGAACTCTAGGTCCCAGACCAATAATTTGGTCTGGGATGTGACAGCCCCAGCACACCTGACTCTTTGGGAAATCCATCCCTCTGGAGAATTCTTGACAGAGCTTGAGAAGAGTTAATCCACTACCTGTGATCCTGCTTTCTTTTCTTCTTGTCCTTTATAAAGCACTTTTGTGGAACCACTCCCCCTCTGTAATCTCTTCAACACTCCCCTTTTAAGAAATAATGTTAGTCTCCTCCATCACCAGTACTCTTTCCTCAGTTCTAGGTCTGTACTGGCTTATTTATAAAGATTACCAACCCCTTCATTCTATTTTCTAAGACTGTTCCAACATCAAGATTTCTTATGTCTGGACAAATTCCACACTAGTAGTTTCATTTTAATGAGAGGCTCTAATCATTTCATATACATGCTTGGGCTTGCCAGAGACAACTAAATAAATGTTCCACATTAAAAAAAAAAAATCAGCAATGGTTCCCTAGTATCACAAGCCACAGGGCTCCCAGGAACTGGTGTTTGTGGACCTTGTCACCCTCTAGGTCTTACTGTAGGTGAGGTCCCATAAAACCGGAACTCTGCTGCAACCAGCCCTCATTGGGCTGAGTCTCACAGCTTTCCCATTTTCTTGGCAAGCCTGTTTCCTCACCCACTGGGTAAGTAAGGTGGAAAACTAGTCCACAATTGAGAGCAACAGAATCAGTTGGAAGCCTGAAGGGCTGAGGCTCTGGGGCAAGCAGCTTTGAAATAAGGCCAAGTCCTATCTATGATGGACTGAGGGGTTTGCTTCCTTTAATCAAGGTCAGAGCTGGGCGAGAGCCACAAACGGGGGCATCTATTCTATACAGACCCTTTGGTATCCCCAACCCCTTAAACCACAGAAACCTGCAGGCTTTGATAAAGAGTCTAAGATAAATCAAGATATTACTCCTATTAATTCCCTCCAAGACACATATAATGAGCACCTATTGTTTGCCAGACCTGATGCTAGGTTGATACAGACATGAATAAGACAGTCCCTGCTCTTGACCCCACAGCCTGGTTGGGGGAGGCATTAAAAAACAAGAATGGGCAATCATTTGATGGTGCTCTGACAGAAGTCTGTAGATTTCTGTTTACAGATGTACAGGGAGAGGAGTAGAGAATCAGAAGAGGTCTCAGAGGAAAGGACACTTGAGCTGAGTTGTGAAAAGACTCTTACAAGTGACTCAAAAACCCCAAATCAGGGATTCTCTGATTTGTGGCTTTAAAATAAATGCAAGCATTGTGGTTATGTCAAATGTCCCTGCTTCTTCTCAAGTGGGAATTGCTGAGTGTCTCAAATTATCACATCTCTACATTCCCATCTATCTGAAGTACACCTTTTGGACAGGAGGTCACCACTGATAGCGATCTTTGCTTTGGCAGGGAGAGGATGGAGAAGCTTATCAGGCTTGTAGCAGGAAGACATACAGATTCTTAGAAATAAAATGGTGCATGAGAGGTAGGCCAGAGGTCGTAGAGCTCTGTTGTATTGTCTGGTGGCTTTCAGTGAGTGGAAACCTAAACTCGTATTTAGAGTGGGAAGAGAAATTTTATCAAGACAGTCATGCTTACAACCTAAGTGTATTATCTAGGGGATGAAGTTGGGGAGCAAGCTAAAGACCAGCATTGACTTAAGGATTGTTGGGAGGAAAATGCCACATATCAGAATGTACTGTGGCCTAAGTTATTTAACCAGGGGCTAGTGGTGATGGGGTCTTCTAGGGGTAGGGGTTGTTCAGGACTGAGCAAGAAACATACCCGTGATCGTGGGGTTGGTAGGTAGGAGGTGGGTGATAGATGACTAGTCTCTCCAAGCCACAAGACCATGTAGGGTATGGGCTGATAATTTTCTTTGTCTAGTGGAAGTGGAAGGCTGATGTGCTAGTGAGATATATCTGGATTGTCCCATCTCCAGGTCAGATTGCCCAGCTAGGAACACAAAGACTTCAAGTCTGGAGCAGCTAAGAGGTGAGGTCCCAAGATCCTCATTTGATTGAACCCCTGGATCCTCTTTTGCTTTCTAATCATTATTTTATAATTCAGGGGAAAATAATTAATTTTACACAATTTAATATGCAGACCACTTTCAGAAATACATATGGTATATATACCATACATATGCAAGATATATTTAAATTAAAAATCATATAGGAATGGGAAGTTAAGGCTTAAAGTGTACAGGATTCGTATTTAGAATGATGGAAATGTTTTGATAATGGATGGTGGTGATGGTAGCACAACATTGTGAACACAACTAACAGCAGTTATATGTATCTGAATATGATTAAAAGGGGAAATGTTAGATTGTATACACGGTAACAATAAATATTTTTTAAAATCCATGAAACTACACAGTAAATCAAGTTAAACCATGGACTTGAATTAATAGTACAACTATAAAAATGTGCTATCATCAGCTATCATCTATTATAACAAATGTTCCACACGAAGGCAGGATGCACATGGTGGAGTAGTACATAGGAATCCTGTGTTTTATTCATGATTGCTCTGTAAACACAAAGTTTTCTCTAATAAAGGGAAAAAAGTCTTTCACTTGCATTGATTCATATACTCAATAGGGGAAAAATAATACCTGCAAGCAAACAAACTACCCAAATATATATCAGTGCTTAATTCAGCAAAGGAGCCCCATGTCCTCTTATGTGCATATCCCTCTCTGGTGTTGAATGCATGGACATTTGAGCCTTTTGTGGGAAAAGACCCCAGTCTGGCCCCTTCTATGCTCTAAGAAGCCAGATTGTTAAAGTGAGGATCCTAAGGGACTCTTAACTCATGATAGCTACAAAGCAATTTAAAGTTAGGTTGGGGAAAATATTCCCTGTAATCCAAGTTTATGAAGGCCAAGCGTATCCCCAGTGACCGTTTTCTCGGATGGGTGTTCTTAAGTAGGTGTAGCATTATTTGAGACTGCCCTGGAAGTGAGAGGTGCATCTCCCATATAACCTCGTCTGTGAGAAGTGCTGTAATGTAACCATCGCCCAGTTCTGGGACCACTCATAAGAATCTGTAATTCTACCCTCATGAAGTAGAATGCTCTGTGTAGGAAACATTGTGCCATATTTGGTTTTTTATCCCATTGGCTCAATTTAGAAAAGGCAAAGATGAATGCTTAGCCTGTTGGTGTAGGAAGTGGCCCCCTGGTTATGTTCCTGAGGGCCTTTAACGAGTCTGCGGTGTCCTTATTTCTAATAAATGGATAGGATTCTTTCAGCCATACTAGGATGTCTCTATGGAAGAGGGGTGTGTCTATGTGTGTGTGTCGGTGTGCCTGTGACCCTATCCTTCAGGTCAGTTGACAGGGACGCTCAGAGGAGGGCAGAGACCTCCAAAGTACCAGAAGAGGGTGGAAGCGTTTTTTTCCTGGGAGAGAAATTTTTCCTGGTTAGTAAGTGAATTAATGGTGTCAAGAGATCAAAAAGAATATGGAGTCAGGAGACTTGCGGATACCAAATACTGGTGTGTGTGACTTTGGGCAAGCTATTTAACTTTCTGAGTCAGCCTCGATACCTGACCTGTAAAATGGGGGTAATAATACCCACTTGATCAGTTTCCCTGAATTTTCTTAAGAATCAGCCTATGTATTGTATTGGACCTGGCTTTGGCAACCGTATGGAGCATTAGAGAAATTGCAGTTTTACCACAGTTAGTCACAAACTTAATGTTTTGTCATTTCTACAAGATAATGAAAGTTTTGGACAGGAAAACAATATCCGGTGCTTTACTCTTTCTGTGTAATTGCTTAAAACCGGCGCTTGTTAGAACACACCTGTTTCTCTTTTAATAGAAAAGTCTATTCTTTTCTCAATTACAAAAGGAATTTTGTTTTTTTGTTTCTAAATCACATTACATACAAACCCTGAAACACAGGTAAACAAAGAAGAAAATGTAAAATGCCCATTATCTTACTCATCCCAAGATAATCATTGTTAGCATCTTGGTGAATGGTGCCAATCTGATACAGTAGGTCCAGATAGTTGTGTTATGATTTTTATTAGGCTAGAAAAAAACAACAAAAATTTGTTAAAGAGATACTAATCATTTCAGTTTGAAAAGATTTTCCTTGGACAACAGAAATTATTTTATAAGCTTTTGGTTTTAATCCCCCCCCCCCCCAAAAAAAAAAAAGAAAAGAAGATTGCAGAAACCAACCCTGTAACTAAGGGATATTGTTATGCCCAGAGGAGATGCCTTTGAGCACTGTTCTTTCCCCTTATGCTGCACTACTTCTTTCTCTCTTCAGCGTGTTTTAACATTGTGTATATGTGTGCCTGCTGTTTGCTCTTTGCTGAAGGGTGTGTTTAATATTGGAAAGATCACTACCTAGAGTCAAGAGACCTAGCTTCTTTTAAGCGCCATGAAGTCAGGGATCCTATCTGTCTGGAATGCTGCTGTGTCCGCAGGACTGAGCACATGTCGTCGCATGCATCAGGACTTCCTTCCTTCTTGCAACTTAGTAATATTACATTGTATATGTATACCACATTTTGTGTTTCCATTCATTGGTTGATGGACACTTGGATTGCTTTCATCTTTTGGCAATTGTGAATAATGCCATTAAGAACATCAGTGTGCAAATGTCTATTTGAGTTCCTGCTTTCATTTCTTCTCGGTATATACCTAGCAGCAAGGTTGCTAGGTCATATGGCAGTTCCACACTTAGCTTTCTGAGGAATCGCCAAACTGTCTTCCACAGCAGCTGCAACAGTTTTCATTCCCACCAGCAGTGAATGAGTGTTCCTAATTTCTCCACATCATCTCCAACACTAGTAGATACCTTTTTTTTTTTTTAATAATGGCCATTGTAGTAGATGTGAAATGATATCTCATTGTGGTTTTGACTTGCATTTCCCTGGTAGCTAATGATGTTGAGTGTTTTTTCACGTGCTTTGGAGCCATTTGTATTTTCTTTTTGGAAAAATGTCTATTCAAGTTTTTTGCTCATTTTTAAATTGGGTTGTTTGTCTTTTTATTGTTGAGTTGTAGGATTTCTTGATTTATTCTGGATATTAAACCGTTATCAGATATGTGGTTTCCAAATATTTTCTCCTATTATATAGGTTGTCTTTTCACTTTCTTGACAAAGTCCTTTGAAGCACAAAAGATTTTAATTTTGAGGAAGTCCTGTTCATCTATTTCTTCTTTGTTGCTTGTGATATGGGTGTACAATCTAAGAAACCATTGCCTACCACAAGATCTTGAAGATGCTTTCCTACATTTTTTCCTAGGAGTTTTACGGTCCTAGTTACTATATTTAGGTCTTTGAACCATGTTGAGTTAATTTTTGTGTAAGATATGAGATAGGGGCTCTCTTTCATTCTTTTGTATATGGACATCTAGTTCTCCCAGCACCATTTGTTAAAGAGACTTTTCTTTCCCAATTGAGTGGAGGATTTGGCAGCCTTGTCAAATGTCAATTGGCCATAGATGTGAGGGTCTATTTCTGAACTCTCAATTTGATTCCATTGGTCAAAATCTATCCTTGTGCCTTTACCATGCTGTTTAGATTACTGTAGATTTGTAATAAGCTTTAAAATCAGGAAGTGTGAGTCCTCCAACTTTGTTCTTTTTAAAGATGTTTTTAGCTATTCAGAGACCCTTACCTTTCCAAATAAATTTGATAATTGGCTTTTCCATTTCTGTAAAGTGGCCTGTTGGAATTTTGATTGGGATTGTGTTGAATCTATTTCTAACTTCAGTTTTGCCAGTACTTGCTTCATGTATTTGGGGCAACCTAGTTAGGTGCATATATATTAATGATTGTTATTTCTTCTTGGTGGCTTACTCCTTTATTTATATATAGTACTCTTCTTTGCCTATAACAGTTTTGCATTTAAATTCTTTTTTTGTCTGTATTAGTGTAGCTACCCCAGCTCTTTTTTGGTTACTATTTGTGTGGAATATCTTTTTCCAGTCTTTTACTTTCAGTCTATTTGTGCCTTTTGGTCTAAGGTGACTCCCTTGTAGACAGCATATAGATGGATCATACTTTTTTTTTTTAATCCATTATGCCAATCTGTGTCTTTTGATTACGGAGTTTAATCCGTTAACATTCAACGTTATTACTGTAAAGGCAGTACTTACTTCAACCATTTCATTCTTTGGCTTTTATATGTCATATCTTGTTTTTGTCTCTCTTTTTACCCTTTTAGTTACCCTCACTAATAATCTTCAATTCTACACTCTCCTCCAAGCCTCAGCCTTGCAGGACTCCTTTAATATTTCTTGTAGGGCTGATCTCTTGTTGATGTACTCTCTCAGTTTCTGTTTATCTGTGAACTTTTTAATCTCTTCCTCACTTTTGAAGGATGATTTTGCTGGATAAAGTATTTTTGATTGGCAGTTTTTCTCTTTCAGGACTTTAAAGATATCATCTCACTGCCTTCTCGCCTCCATGGTTTCTGATGAGAAATCAGTGCTTAATCTTATTGAGGATCCCTTGCATGTGACAAGTCAATTTTCTCTTGCTGCTTTCAGGATTCTCTATCTTTGACATTCTGAGTAGTATGTGTCTTAGTGTAGGTCTATTAGGATTTATTCTGTATGCAGTATGTTGAGCTTCTTGATCATGTATATTCATGTCTTTCATAAGAGTTGGGAAATTTTCAGTCATTATTTCCTCAAATAATCTTCCTGCCCCTTATCCTTTCTCTTCTCCTTCTGGGACACCCATGATGTGTATGTTTGTACACTTCATGCCATGCTGTCATTCAATTCCCTAAGACCCTGCTCAGTTTTTTCCATTCTTTTCTCTACCTGTTCTTCTGTCTGTGAGATTTCAATTGTCCTATCTTCTAATTTGCTGATTCTTTCTTCTGCCTGTTCAAATCTGCTGTTGTGTGCCTCTATGTATTTTAATCTCTTCTATTGTGCCTTTCATCCCCATAATTTCTGTTATTTTTCTGTTTATATTTTCAAATTCTTCTTTATGCTCACACAATGTCTTCCTAATTTCCTTTATCTCTTTAGTGATATCCTTGATCTCCTTGAATTGATTTAGGAGATTTGTTTGTACTTCTTTGATAAGTTGTTCCAAATTCTGTATCTCCTCTGAAGTTTTAATTTGTTGCCTTGACTGGGCCATATCTTCCTGTTTCTTAGTATGGCTTGTAATTTTTGGCTGATTTATAGGCATCTGATTATCTTGATGAGTTTACTCTGAAGGCCAGTTTTTCTCTCTTGCTTAAGGAATTATTATTGACTGGCTTTGTGTTAAGCTCTTCTTTGACACTTGGTTCAACTTATTCTAGACCTTAAGAATTGCCCAAATTTAACTGATTAGATTTTTCATTTCTTCTTCATCTGATTCTTGTCCTGGGTACATGGTACGATTTTTAAGATTGCACTATTTGTGCAATTGTTTCACCTCCAGGGGAAAGCTTCCTTTCCTCTCTTCCTTCTCTGGGAATCCTGATATGTTCTGTGTATTTTTGTTTTGCCTCAGTTGTTTTTTTTTGTTGTTGTTGTTGTTTGTTTGTTTGTTTGTTTTAACTCTTCTTTCATTGCCTCTAGCTGCTTTTGCTTAGAGAGCCAATTCTGAGAGGAGGGTCATCCCAGAGATGAATTTCCCAAGTCACTATTTTCCAGCCAAAACAGGGACAGGGACCCCCAAAGGGGGTGCAGACCAGTTCCAAAGGGCCCTGGGGAGAGGGTCAGGAAAGACTCCAAAAGGCTTTTTTGATGGCTCTCTGAAGGTGTGCTTTCCTGGTCTGCCCAGCAGATGTTGCTTTTCAGCAAACTCTTCCCCATAGCCTTAAGGGGGTCCTGTGTCTTTGAACTTCCACTACCTTCACCATTGTCAGGAATGGAGTTGACACCGTGACTGGTGGTCCCTGTCCAGGATGGGCTAAATCCATGGCTAAAAGCTGGGACCCAGTGATCCCAATTTACTGATCAAAAGCCACGAGTAGTACTCAGCCATGTGCCGCCCTGTTCTTGGGGAAGAACACTTCCACATCCCTCTTCATCTACAGCATCCAGCCAGGAACCCGACCACAGAGGCTAGCCCCAAGAGTGGGGGATCGGTGCTGGTAGTTGCCACTGAGTGCTTTACTCCAGTTTTTTTTTTACCACAGTGCCTCAGCCTCTTTGTCTCACTCCTCCCTGGATGCTGTACAATGCTCCCCTGGCTTCTGGAGCCCCAGAACAGTTGTTTCAGAAGTTTCTGCCTGTCCACCAGCTGTTTTTGAAGGAGGAATGAGTGCTGCAGCTTCCTACTCCACCATCTTCCCCTGTTTTTCATTCTTTTAACATTGTCTTTCAAAAAGCAGAAGTTTTTAATTTTGATGAAGCACAATTTATTGCGTTGTTCTTTTATGGATCATGCTGAGGAGTCATATGTAAGAATGACATTTTCTTTGCCTAACCCAAGGTCACAAAGGATTTCTCCCATGTTTACTTTTAGAAATGTTATAATTTAAAGTTTTACATTTAGTTCTATGATTCAATTTGATTTAATTTTTGCCTAGGATACAAGATATGAATCAAAGTTCAGTTTTTTTTTTGCATGTGGCTATCTGATTGTTCCAGCACCAGCACCACTTACTGACAAGGTTATCCTTTACCAATGAATTGCCTTCACAACTTTTTTGAAACTCACTTGTTCCATATAATTGTTGGTTTATTTCTGGAATCACTATTCTGTTCCATTGATCTATTTGCCCTTTTTTGCACTGATAGCTTTATAATACATCTTAAAATCAGGTAGTGTTAGTTGTTCAACTTTCCTCTTGCCTGCTTATACTTTTTACTTACAAGAATTTTTCCTGGGGTCTAGAGTATTAGAGCAAAAATAATAATTGTAATGAACAATAATTTTCATATTGTTTACTCTGGCTTGTAACTACTCAGTATCAGCAAGATGTGAATAATGGATTCATATCTAGTTTTGAATCCTGGTTTTACCACTTGCTAGCTGTGTGACTCTGGACAAGTTACTTATCATCTCAAAGTATCAGGATCGTTAGCTGTAAAATAGGATGGTAAATAATTCACAGCATTGTTTTAAGGATTAAATTAGAAAATATAAAATCTTTGATTCATATTTTGCTTAATATGCATTATTTTCTTTTTTAAAACTAGTGCAATAAAAATATCCAGTGGCTAGTTACCTAAGGCAGATATAATAAAAATGTCTTTGGTGTTCTCATTTCTTTTATTGTATCTTCATTTTAAATTCTATTGAGTGCTTCTTTCAAGTGCAGCTTTCGAGAGTTAGATATAGTTTTGAGATCTGAGCTTACAATTTGAACATTTTTGGATATAGCAAACTGTACTATGTTTACATTCAAATGGGTGAAAACACCAACAGATTGATAGTTGCTTGATGGTGGGTGGAGATTTGCTGTCACGTTTGAGTCATAGAAAACTAGCCAAGAAAAATCCAGCTCCATGGGATAGTACATGAATGAAAGATGGATAATGGTTGTAAATTAAAATTTTTCTTTTATGGTGACTTGGACTCAACATTGACCCATCTCTGACGTGTCAGGGTGAAGGAGTAAGTTGACTTTTCATTGAATGTTGAGTTAAACATTATAAAGAACTCTGCACATCATTAGAAAAAGATTAGTGACTCAGTAGAAAAATGGTAGAGGATATGTACAGACAGTTCACAGCTGAAGATGTCAGAACTTTTAATAAACACATGAGAAGAATCTTAACCTCACTTCTATGTAATGAAATGCAAATTAAAGCAACAATTAAAGACCATGTCAGGCACATCATATTGGCAAAGAATGATAAGACTGATAATATCAAATGTTGGCAAGGATGTTGGGAAAAGGAACTCATGTGGCTGGAGGGAGTGTAAATTGGTAAGACTACTTTTGAAAGCTATTTAGCAATGTCTCGTAAAGTAGAACATACATACACCCTAAGATCCAGCACTTCCACTTCCTGGTATCTGTGCTAGAGAAATCCTCGCACATATGCACAGAAAGACATGTACAAAGGTGTATGTTGTGGCACCGTTTGTAATAGTGAAGTGTGGAAAACAACCTAACACACACATACACACCCACATGTACACATGCACATTCACACCCTTGCACACTGATATACACAAATATTTCAAGTTATTTTCTGAACCATTTGCAAGTAAGTTGCAACATTCATGACACTTTACACTGTAGCTGTTTTTTTAAAAATTGAGTTCTGAAGCAGATACAGAAGTGTTAACATGCTTGATTTTGCTATTGGGCACATACAGTTCTGTTATATTGTATTCAGCACTTCTCTGTATTTACGAGATGTTAGAAATTGAAAGTAAACAAAAATTTCACAAAGGAACATGATCTTTGATTTTTCTCCATTTCTTTCCTTTCCTCTTTATGTCTTCCTTTCAATCCCCACTTTCCGACTGAGCATCTGCCCCATTTTGCATCTTATTTGAGTTAATTCTGTGCTATACCTTTGACTCTTTTCTTCACATGATTGAAATATCTTGAAGGAACCTATTTTATGTTCAGAGTTTCTTTAGTTATCTTCTTGCCTCTAGTGGTCTCTGTTCAATATCACATTAAGCTCCTTGGGTATAAGTTGTCAATTATTTCCCAACTCCTTTGATTTCAGTAGGTGTTTGGATTGACAGCTGCAACTTAATTTGTGTATTTTATGACAGGAAGGTGTTGCAGGGCTTGTTTTCATAATATTATTGCTCCATCTGTCTGTCTCAGTATGTAAGATATTTATATTTAGGGAGGGATGTTTGTTTTAGTGTATGACAGATACTTATAGTGCAGATTAGATCATGTATTTCTAGCTGAGAATTTCCGAAGCATGTAATAAACAATTCTTCATCTTCAAAATAGAGGTTGGGGTGCCTCCTTACTCTGCGTGTTCACACAGTGGTTTTAGCTGCCAGAATGGCCTCTCTGCCTATGTCAAACTCATTGTAAAGGCTTCAAGTTCCCCTGTTTTCTTTCATCTGCTTCTTCTTTGGTAAACAGACAGCTTAGAAACTTCCTCTGCCTGATCTCTCTCTGACATAGTGCAAATTTAGCTCAGACAGCAGCTGGCCATGTGTATCTGTCTATTCATAGAAAGGGAGGGTTTACCCTCCTTCTGGAAACATGGATCTTGTCATGGGTCCTAATCTGTTTGCAAAGGTCTATTGGAGCTACTAAGTGATGGAAAAGAAACACTAGTATATCCTCTTTGTGATACTTGGGCAGTTTTTAAAAATCACTGGTGAGCCAGTTCTGTTGTGTGTTGATGTTACTGTCTTGGTTTTGAATTACTTTTTCCCTCTTGTATTCATGGATATTGTAAAGACCTTCATGACCACACATCGGTTGCTGATCATGACCACGACAGAGTCCACTTGGGCAAAAGATGGAAGTGAATGCAAATGCCACAAAGCACTTAGCTGAGCCACTGTGCCTGAATACCACTCTGGTTTTGGTCTGGTCCTGGGTTCTAATTTTGATCCAGAAACTGCTCCTAAGTCAGCCTGTAAAACATAGGCTGGGCTCTGTGACTGACCTGGAAGTCTGGCCCAGGGCTTCCAGGGTTGCCAGATAAGTTGGAGTAGGTAGGCCTCTAGGGAGTCCTGGGAAAGATGTGTTTATTTCCTAATCCAGAAGAGGGCTTTTCTTGTCAGTTTAGACCTCCTGCCAGTGCAGCTCAGAATTGGATGGTTTTTGGGGGCAGAATTCAATAAGACATTGGTCTCATTGTGTGTGATGATTTTAAAAAATCATTTACTATCAAGAATATCACTAATTGCCATTGCCCTGCTAGTGCCCTTTTTTCTGATGCACTAAAATTGAAAGCTGATAATTGGATGGAACGTTTCTTTCGGGTTAGGGACTGGATGGTTTTCATTTTGTTTCCCTAATGCCTACCAGAATGCCTGATGTGTAATGGCCTCTCAGTAAATATTAAGGCTGGGTAATGGCTGTAAATCATCACTGTAAAGTCCCCCAAAGTCACTATGCTTATTTATTCTTTTCCTATCCTTCCTTTCGTATTCTTCCTTTTTTCATCGGTCTTGGACTAAAGTCTTAGATGATTGCTAGCATCATGAATTGGTGTGACTTCCCATAACTATTCCTTCATACCTTCCCCAAAATTTCATCCATTTTTATCAAAGTGTTTTGTGTTTTCCCTTGGGTTTTTAAGTCCTTTCATGTCTTAAATGATTTTAAACGTTATTCATGATCTCTATCTGATTCTTCCATTATCTCAAGTTCTTGCTGGTTATTATGCCTGCTGACTCCTGCTTAGGGTGAGTTGTTTTCACATTGGTCTCGTGGCTCACTTAGGCTTGTGAGCTCATCTTCAGTGAGGGTTTAATCTGTGGGTGTCCTCGGTTGCCTGCATCAAGAGTACGCCTCTCCGGAAAGGTTTTGTTTCTTCTTCTAGGTACCTTGGGGGTATCATCTGCCTAGAGCCAATTTTTATGGCTATGTTTTCGCTTAAAAGTTCCTGGGCCAAGGAGGTGGTGTGAATTCAAAACCCCAGACCACATGAGAGCTGACTCAATATGCAGATAGTCAGTGGAAACATTATCCTTCCCTCACCAAGAACCCAGGCTAACACCTGCCTGTGTGCTCACCATTTTACATCAAGGGCCTTTCTTCAAGACCACTTCTTTCTTTATGTGAGGGTCTCCATTCTAGGTCTCCCCTCATCTCCTGTCCCTGAGCAAGTGTTAAATCCAAGACCCCTGGTTTATTGACTTCTCCAGTGTAAGTATATACTTTGCAGTCAGTATAAGCTCATGTGTTCTTTGGTTTTCATTTTATTCGTTTCAGACTATTTACTTTAATTTCCTGTAAGCTCACTTAAAAGGATGTTTATTATATATTTGTTACTTTTCCCCCAGGATTTCTTGGATTTTAGAGTGGAAAAGTTTTTAGACTATCTAGGCAAATTCTAAGATGAAGCTCTTTCTGACATTTTTATAAAGAAAAAAGTTGTCAGATTGGGAGCCAGGGCGTCTAATTCATTGTCATCCATTTGTTTTGTTGGGCAGGTCATACAGCCTGCCCAGGGCTCAAATTCCTTATATTTTAAATGGTGATAACAAGACTTAAGAACACCATTGTGAAAGGCACTTCTCCCCAATAGGAATGTTATGAGATTCAAGTATAGAATAGATGAGAAGGCATTTTGAAAAATAAATTAAAAGCACTCCATAATTACCAGATAAGTTTTGTTTCTTCTTCTAGCACGCTGGGATTATCATTGGCCTAGAACCAATTTGTGTTAGTATTATTACTAGCATTCTCTTTTCCCAGAGACTTTCACCTCCTTCTTCTACCATGGCATCTCCTACTCCATGTATTCAGCTTGTTGCAAAGTAGAATGGCCTTATATTTAGGCAGAAGGATGACCTTCAGCCTCCTGGTTGATTTCACCTTATTGAGTATGGTGATTTCTGAGGTACAGTCCTTCACCCCTTAACCCATGATCCTTGCATAATGGCTCAAGCTCTTTGCTAGAGAGCAGGTGTTAGCAACCCTTGGTCTCGTCTCAATAGTGGAAATGCATTTTTATTTTGGCTAAGATCTTAATAGCACATATAGTTACTTATATGGTTCTGTGGCTTTGGAGAATGAAAAGAGTACAGATCCTCTCTGCAGTTACCTGTCTGTTATGTCATGAAAGGAGAAAATCACTTTACATAGCTGTCCTGGAAGCTACAACAAAACTGTAAATGCATATTAACAGGATCATTGGGATTCACAAGCAAGAATTTTTACAATATGATCTCATGTAAACACACCCTTTTTATATTACAGAAGCTTTGGTTTGAACAAGTTGTATCATAAAGGGGCACAGAAGTTAGCAAAGCCAGTCATATAATGACAGGCCAACAAGATTTGCAGGACAGGGAGGGATGTTGGAGATCTTTTGGCTTTTTATTTGAGGCCAAGTTCTCAAACAGAGCATTGACTTTGCTTCAGGTCAGATGAAGTCATAATTAATTTGGGTTGGGTTAGTCCTTATTTAAATCACTTCTGTAAGGCTTAGTTTGCTGAACCAAACTCTGGAACCAATTCAATTCACAGAAGAACATATAATTACATAAGTTTTATCACTAGACCCAAGAAACTTTTAAGTGTATCTAGTGGGGAATTGACAGTAACATGAGGCTGAAAATGGAAAGTACTTTAGGGATATCAATAGAAGACTTGAAAAAACATTTGTGTTATGTGCATTATTCATTATACAAATTAATGCACTTGATTCTCAAATAAACAACATGATTTCAAATATCAAATCTTTAGTTTCTAAGATAGGATGATATAGTCATCCTGGGGTTGACTATATTGTATATTCTAGTGAATTTCCCAATATATACCAAAATTTTATAGTTGCATGGCTGGCCTATTCCCACTGATCCATAGTAACTGCCTGTAAACCTACATAGACAAAGTAATCTCCCAACTAATTCAAAACCCCCTTTTTAGCCAGTTAATATTAGCCCAACCCTTTGTAAAAACTACTTACCAGACCTCTTAACAAATTCTTGTCATGTCCGTTGCCTGCCATCTGTTTTAGGTGCTAGAGAGTCATGAAATGACTAAAAGCAATAGTTTGGAAGAAACAGAGGAGATGCTGAGAGCCTGAACTGTCAGAAAACAGAATAATATCCTTGGGCTAATCAAGGGTTGTTAGGTCAATTGTATAATCAGTTGATGCTAGGAATCATGTTTAAAATCAACAGCAAATCCAAGAATCATGAAACTGCAATACATGCTAGTTTTATGAGAAAATCCCCAAGACTGTATACAGGCTTCAGTTACCATTGTTCTGGAGTAGTGGAAGTTTGTGGAAGAGGCTATGTGTGTAGACTAGCTCAATTCAGCCAGATTTTGCTAAGTGTCTTGTATGCTGTGACCATGGGGATGAAGGGGAGTAGGGCCTGGTTCTCATACCTGGTTCTCTACCCTAAGAGAGTTCTCAGTCTCTGAGGGGGTGGGGAGATCATACACTGTCTCTGCTGATGATAATAATGACTATGCATGAAACATTTGCTGTGCTCCAAGCCCTGTGCCTCAGGCTTTGCTTACCTTACTTACCTAGTCCTCTAAGGTAAATGTTATTAGTGCTAATTGATAGGTGAGGAAGTAATATTTTTTCTTTTGCCTGTTATCATGCTGCCTCTCAGCATCATGTGATAAACACCTTACCAAGGATGTATTGGAGTCTGGCAGGCCTGGATTCTGATCTTGGACCTGCGGGGTCTTGAGGAAGTTCTTAATTTATTTAATAGTTTTATGTACCTCAGCTCTTGGCTTAAATGTCAATTTCCTCGGACAGGCCTTACCTAACCACTCTAATAATCTAATTCACATCCCCCCATCACTTGATCCCATTTCCATTTTAGTTTTGTCATAGCCTTCATCAGCATCTAAAACGATTTTATGTGTTTGTTTACATGGCAATGGTTGGCTTCCCTGTTTGAATCTAAACTTCTTGAGGTCAGGGACCGGGCCTTTTGTGATCCCTCCTGTACCCCCAGAATCTGGTTCCTGGCATATAATGGGCATTCAATGAATATTACCTGAATGGACAGTGGTCTAGGCAAGAGGTAATTGGGCTAGAAAGGAGAAAATGACTGTACTTATGTTTACTGTCCTTATGAACAATTCTAGTATGTTTCTTTAGAAAGAAAATAACTCATTGAAAGCTTTGAACCATGTTGTTAAGGTAGGTAGGAAGGTTTGAATTTTTATTTTTATTTTTATTTTTTTACCATACTGAAGGTTTCAAAATACGTTGAAATTCATCATCCAGTACATGATGGTCTGTCCTTGACCTGAGCTGGTTTCAACAAAAAAGATTAGGGAGGAAAACACTATGCACAGACGCAGAAAAAGGAATCTTTATACATGTGACTTTGGGTATACTAAGAGAAAATCTATAATCAGAACTCACCTGAGTAGATGTTTGGCCTTCACTCTCTTCCACAAGCGTTAACCCCAGAATGAGTGGCGTGTCTTAATATGTCTACGAAAGCATCTCAAACTGCCACTGACCTGTGCATATCTTTGCATTGTTTGTTTCAGGATTCTGAGAAGCGAACTCCCCTTCATGTGGCTGCATTTCTGGGAGATGCTGAGATCATTGAACTCCTGATTCTGTCAGGTAAATAACCACTGTGCTCAAAAATCAGCTGCAGGTAAAGGATTAAACTTATCAGATTAACTGCTATAAAGAACCCAAATAAAATTTCTTTTTTATGCTCATGAAAGTTTATTTGATCAGTGATTTTATCTGTATAGGAAAGACAATGCAAGAAGTTGTTCTTATTGAAAAATGACTTATCCATCAAAACTTTTGCTTTGAAAGTCTGATTCCTGGTGGTCTAATCAGGCCCAGCATTGTAGACACATTCAGTACATTTTGATTTTTTAATTGTAAAAAGAATAAAGAAAAGAAAACCAATTCCTTAATGTCTGCCTGAACACACACACAATATCCATATGTGAGTGTACATATATTTAAATTGTGCTGCAAAACAATATTTGTTTTATTTATGGATATATCACTATAGGGTAAAAATATAAAAACATGCATGGAAACAAAGCACATCAATTTCTGGATAGTGATTACCTCTACAGAGGCAGAGTAAATGAGAAATGCCATCAGGGAAGGCTGTAAAAGGGACTGCAACTCTATATTTTATTTATTTTAAAAACGATTGAAGCAAATATAGCAAATGTTTTAAATCTGGTTGGTGTGTACCTTGATATTTATTATAATATTTTATTTTTCTATGATTTTAAATATTACATTTTAAAATGACAATGCATTCATTTTTATAAATCTGTATACTCAGTATATCTCACCAAACTGGTTTCCAAAACCATTATGTGCTTTCTCTATTGACTACTAGACAAATCTTTGAAATGAATCTGAGCACGATCTTGGGTCTCACTGTAGACTGTATGCAGACAGGCTATCTGTTTTCCTCCTCCTTTTTGCTTGGGGAGATTCACATCTGGAGGAAATGCCTCTTCCCACATAATATGCAAAAGGCCAAAAATAAGATTTTGCCTTTGTTTGCAGTAGGAAAGGGAAACTGTGGAATTCCAAAGTAAGTTATACCAAGGTAGGAGCCAATACAGGTATTCATGCAGAGACGGGGAGAACATTGTAGAAAAGAAATAAGAACTGGGCTGTGTGGTACTCAAAGAAGATTCACATTGCCCTTATTTTCATTGTTTTCACTTTCTTGAAGTGAGTTTTCCCACTGAGCGAGTGTTCTGTGTCCTAAGATATGTGTGTCCCATGCTCCTTCTGAGCAGTTGCATGAAGCTTAGGTTAGGTCCGTTGTGGCATTCCTTGTGCTCTTGAGAACAGGCCTTTCTTCTGACTGTCTAAATAGTGTTTCAAACAAATGTGTATTATTTGGTTCTGGCACAGACTTTGGCTAAGAGCCAAAACACATGACCTGTTGCCTAGCAGTTGAAATTTGGCCTGTGGAAAAATTATAGGTAGAATCAGAATCGGTGCACAGTGTAAAATAAAGAATTCTGTGGAATGACACCTCTTTGTCCCAGACAGCAATACGCTTTGCTCAAATGCTGTATTAAGAGAACTCTCAAAGTATCAGGGAAATGTTCATTTGGTGAATATGCAAACTCAAAACTTCGTCTCAGACCCCACCCCGACCCAACCCTGCCCTCTGAAAGGGAAGGTTTTAATTCTGCAGCATGAAGTTGATTCATTCATTTTCCTAAGGTGAGGGAGCTGGTGATTGTTTGAGAAACTTTGTTTCATATCATCATCACATGAACATGGAATCCACCAGCCTGTCGTTAACTGGCTGATTCTGTACAGCTGGGAGAGACTCAGTTATTTCATGTATTTTGATCTGTCCACCTGTTTGGCCTTGAAATCACTCAACTATTAATGTCTCTAGTATAATTCTGGGTCACACTTGCTATGAAATTTCTCCTCATGCTGCCCCCACCAATCCAAAATCCAGCCCCATCAAATTAGGAAGACTTAGGGCAGGGGAGAACAGTGGGAAAGTTCTTCAGAAATTTTACTCAACTGTGGAAGCTTAGACAAACTCTTGGGATTTGCATGGCTTTTATTTTCTCTGAAAGCCCCTTAATCCAATTCATACAGTATATTCCTAAAGAAATGTTGTAAGAGTGTGTTGATTTCATCTCTGTATTTGCATCTGGCAGCTGACCCTTTAGGGAATCCAACCAAACTGTTTTCCAATTTAATAATGAGTGAGATGCTAATGATTCCCATGTTGGACAAATAATTTGTCCTTGCCAGAACACCCCATTACATCTGTATTCTCTGTTGTATTAACTTACAGAGCATAGTGTAATCCAAGCCTACTACATTCCTACCGACATTATCTCCTGATAGCCAGGCAGATGGAACCCAGAATGCCTCTGAGCAGATGGGGAGGTTGAGGGTTTGGGAAGAAATTCAGGCCTTGCAAATTTCACCACCTTTTAACTGTCAGTCCAAATTTTGTCTTTATTCTCCCTCCACCACCCCTTCTCTCTCCATGACTCTAGCTTCTGTTTAGGAACCAGCCAAGTCACGATTAAGGCAGAGAGAAGGTCAAGTGCTGTTAAGTCATTTGCCCAGAGATGTATGAATGAGATCAATGTGAACCAATCAGGGGTAGGTGTGTAAGAGACTAGGATGAGATACGGTTGCAGAACACACAGAGAAATGACCACAGTAACAATATCCTATAAGAAGACTCTAGTGTTGAGTAAGGGTTATTAGCGTGTTTGTGTGATGTAACTACTAAGTAAAAAATAAAGTATTTTAGGACTCATGCCACCAAACGTGGTATTCCTGCAAAATTATTTCCTGTGATTTTTCAAAATGTGATTACCACTCTCAATGCAAATTCCCTCAGGAGCCAGTAGCACATCATTCTTTTAGTTTTTCTATGCATGACAATCAAGGATGAATCTGATTTTTTATCTACTGAAAGAGAGATAATTAAACGAGGCAGTGCTGATTTTGGTCCCCAAATGTGGTTCAATTATAAAGTAATGCTCCATTTTCTCATGAGTGTGTAAACTGGCTTTAAAGGCATCTCCAACTGGGACTTCAAAACTGTTTTGAGCAATTGTTACATACTTGGAATTATCATGTACTTTTCTAGAGTAATTACTTGGAAGAATAGTGCTCCTGTGCTATAATAAGATTTTGTGTGTTTGCTAAAAAAAAAAAAACCAGTAGCAAACTGGTCATATGATCATATGATCAAGTCATATTATCTTTCATGTGTTTTTATTTCTACAATTAAAAGTCAAAATTTGGGAAAACCTGTCTTTCAGACTCAATTGTCCTCTTTGTCCTATAAGATTTTCAGTCACTTGAACCACCATTCCCATTGCTTCTTTTCTTTTCCTTTCACTGCTTCCTGGATGACAAGGTTAAGAGAACAGAAATACTGCCTCTGGAAAATATGCTCAAAGTACTCTTTATTCCTGATTTCTAGGAAAATAAAATTAAGAGGTAATAGGATTAAGATGAAGAATGTATTTAATTTGTAATTAGAGTTTGTGCCTGATAGTTTCGGCTGGACTTTTATTTCTGAACAATCGGCGTAGGCTGGCGCTTATTTTATTTTATTTTAAAATGTCCTTGGGTAAAAAGCATTTGCCTTTAAATCATTACACATGCGGACCGTGTCCTTCATTGTGCCGTGCACAATGGCGCCCGACAGGCAGGTAAATAATGCGACGCTTCCTTTAGAAAAATCAGTTATAAATATTCAATTCAGAGCTCCCCCTGACATGTAAACAAGACTCTGGAACGCGTTCAGAGGAAAAGGATGAGGAAGGCAGCAGCCGGAGATGACACTGATGAAACTCTGCCTGGGTCTCCGTTCCTGTAACTCTGCTTTTGTAACAGTTATTTTTGTTGTTGGGGAAAGAGGCAGTTTTCGTGGCAGCTGCCTATTCTATCTTCTTGAGAAGTATAAGTGGAGAAATGGAGGATTTAAACCGTGACTGAAAAAAGCTATTTCCTAGATTTCTAATTATCTTTAAATTCCTCAAGTGATTCGAAGAAGCTCGGAAACGCCGATTGTGCTGCTCTGCGATCCCAGCATGCTTTGCGGCACAAGCGCCTCTGGGTCGGTTTATTTCTCTCCCTGGCAGAATCTTGATATTAAAAGCCACAGTTGCATCTACATAAAACTAAAAATTTCCAGAAAAAAAAAAAATATATACATATTAATAGGAAAAAAATCGGTTAGAAAAATGGGGGAAAACAAGCAAAGAATATGAACAATAATTCTCAAAAAATGAATTACATACAGCAAGTAACATATTAGAAGATGCCTAACCTTATTACTAAATAGGAAAATGCAGCGAGATGCCCTTTTCTTCCAGATGGATTTGCAAAATTTAAAATGACTGATAACATCAAGTATTCATGAGGATGTGGAGAAACTAAACAGTCTTATACATTGTGATTGTGTAAATTAGCACACTTTTGAGGGTTGACAGTACCTATTAAAACCAAAAGTGTGCATTCTATATGACGCTGAAAGTCCGTTTCTCATTACTCATTCTGGACAAATACTTGCACATTTGCACAAGGTATTGTTTTATGGATGTTCATGACATCATTCAAATAATGAAATGTTGGAAACAATTTAAGTTCCCATCAATAGAGGGAATGTAAAAAATGTGGTGTATTTATATGGTGGAATACACATAGCAATTAAAAGGAGTGGAGTCATTTTCTAAGTGTCAACAAGGGTAGATATAAAAAATATATTGTTCAGTGAAATAAGGAAATTTAGAATGCTAGCACAATATAATACAATTTATGTAAAAACATACAAAACAATGCTGTATGTTTTCTTTTTAAATTTGTTCTATAATATTTTAAATATACAAAAAGAATATTACAATGAACGTTCTGCTGATCACCTGGTTTAATTCTCCAGATTTTTAATGAATACACATATTTGCAAATGAAGACGTAAAAGCAATTGAAAGCTGATGTTCCAAACTCAGAGCAGTCCTTAACTTGAGGGAGTAAATGGGTTTGACTCTAAAAATAGGGGTGATAATCAAGGGGGCCTTAATTATATATGTAACAATCTTATTTTTTTTAGAAGAAGACTACATTCACGTATTATTTTTATGATTAAAAAATGAAGTAAAATAGGTTTGTTGCTGTTCACTGAGAAAGGCAAATTTTTATTACTTCTGTCTAAGCCAGTTCAGTTGAGGAGATATTGCTGGATCTCTTTCAACCAGGAAGCATCTTTAAAATAGCAACTATTTGTTAGTTTTTCTCTGTGCTTAGAACTGTGCCAGTGGCAGATGCCCTTTGGTCTTTTAGACCCTGACTCTGCTCTGATTATAGCACACAATTATATAATGCTTGTCGGGTCATGATCTCAGGGCTTCTTTGTCTAACCCTGAAGTTGTTTTCAGTATTTTACTTTTATGGCTGACCTTTCATAGAACATCCTTGAAGATTGGCTTTAACATTCACTCTTAGTTACTTCCTTTAGAAACATGTTATAGAGAATTTTGATGCACAAACAAAAGTATGTTGCACATATGTGAAAGAGAAAGGGAAGGGAAGAGAAGAGAAGGGAAGAGAGACACAGAGAGAGAGACAGAGAGAAAGAAAGGATTGGACTTGCAGTTGCAAAAGCAGATGGACACAAGTCTGGGCATGTAACTACATACATGGCCCCTGTGCCAGTTTGGATATATTATGTCCTCCACGAAAGATATGTTCTTTTACTCCAGTCTTGTGGGATATTTGGATTAGGTTGTTTCCATGGAGATGTGACTCACACAGTATGGGTGAAACCTTTTGATTAGATTATTTCCATGGAGGTGTGGCACCACCCATTCAAGATGGCTCTTAATTAGATTCACTGGAGTCCTTTAAGAGGCTTAGAAAGAGAGAGAAAAGTGGAACAGGAGCCAACAGAGATACTTGGAGATGCTGGGGAGATGCAGACAGAAGGATGTTTGGAGATGCTAAGCTAAGAGATGAAACCCAGAGTTTGCCCCAGAGAAGCAAAGAGAGGACCCCCAGATGCTTAGAGAGAAATGTCCTGGGAAAAAGAAGCAAGGATGCACAAGAGCTGAGAGGGGAGCTAAGAGAGACCCAGAGACATTTTGGAGAAAGCCATTTTGAAACACAACCTGGGAGCAAAGGAACAGCAGACGCCAGCCACATGTCTTCCCAGCTGACAGAGGTGTTCTGGATGCCATCGGCCATTTTTCAGTGAAGGTATCCTTCTGTTGATGCCTTGTAAATTTCTAACCAAATAAAACCCCTTTATAAAAACCAGTCTATTTCTGGTGTTTTGCATAATGGCAGCTTTAGCAAACTGGAGCAGCCCCCTGCTCTCTTTAGTATCCTGGTGGTCTGGCCAGTGAGGGTGCTCCTGGATGAGATGCTTAGATTCAAAATGTGATAATAAAATGATGTTTAGAGAGAGACTAAAAGGTTCCATAAGATTCTAAAGCTTGACTACCTATGGGTGGTGTGTGCTTTGCCTTGCCTCTTTTCTGTAGCAGAGGAGTCTATCTTTGGGGTTGGTTATTGTAACTTTGAAGAGAGAAGAGAGTAAGAAAAAAGTAACAGTAAGACCAGCAAGTAACATGTTGTTAATTTGAAATCTTCTTTTCAAAATTGGATTGTACAGCCTATGTATATAGAAATCCAATGGCAGCTCTTTGTTCTAATCTTACTCACTTGGATGAGCCTTAGGAAAATCCTAGGAGGGACATATGGGCTGCTTTATATGGAAGGGATAGGGATTGTGGTTTTCCTATCAAGGATCATTAACCCAGACAAAAAATAGTCTAAGGAAAAGCAATTTAGTATTCCCACCCCTATTTTTATTAAGAAACATAAAACCTCAAATGTACTAGTTTTCTTAAAGATATTTTATTAGAGAATATTTCAAGCATACAGGATAGTATGGAGAATAATATAATGAATACCCATGTGTTTTCCACAAAGCTTTAAGAAATCTTAATCATTTGCCATATTTGCATCATATCTTTCTTTTTTAACTGAAAATAAAACATCAAAGACACAGTTGCAGTGCCTTGGGTACCCTTACTTCATCCCTTTTCCCTCCTTCTTTCCCTAGAGGCAACCTGTAGAGAATTGGTATCTGTTCTCTTTTGTCATATTTTTTTAAATTCAGTTTTATTGAGATATATTCACATACATATCATCATGGTGTTCACGTTCACAGTCATATAGCTGTGCATTCATCACTATAATCAATTTTTGAACATTTTCCTTACACCAAAAAGAATAAAAATGAGAATAAAAAATAAAAGTAAAAAAGAACACTCAAATCATTCCACCCCCCCATCCCACCCTATTTTTCATTTAGTTTTTGTCCCCATTTTTCTACTCATCCATTCATACACTGGATAAAGGGAGTGTGAACCACAAGGTTTTCACAACCACACCGTCACACCATGTAAGCTACATAGTTACACAGTCATCTTCAAGAATCAAGGTTGTAGTTTGACAGTTCAGGTATTTCCTTCTAGCTATTCCAATACACTGAAACCTAAAAAGGGATATCTATATAGTGTGTAAGAATACCCTCCACAGTGACCTCTTGACTCCATTTGAAATCTCTCAACCAGTGAAACTTTATTTTGTTTCATTTCACTTCCCCCTTTTGGTCAAGAAGATTTTCTCAGTCCCATGATGCCAGGTCTAAGCTCATCCCTGGGAGTCATATCCTGTGTTGCCAGGGAGATTTCCATCTCTGGGAGTCTGGTCCCACATAGCTGGGGAGGACAGTGAGTTCACCTGCTGAGTTGGCTTAGCTAGAGAGAGAGAGGGCCACATCTGAGCAACAAAGAGGTTCTCTGGAAGAGACACTTATGCACAATTATAAGCAGGCTTAGCCTCTCCTTTGCAGTAACAAGCCTCAAAGGGGCAAGCCCAAAGATTGAGGGCCTGGCATACCAAATTGTCAGTCCTCAATGTTTGTGAGAATATCAGCAATAACCCAGGTGGGGACATCCAACATTTCTGCATTTTCCCCAGCTCCTCAGGGGGACCCTGCAAATATGTTTTTATTCTCTGTCCAAATTACTTTGGGATGTGTCGCTATTTCACACTAATCTGTACAAACCTACCAGATCTCACTTCCTATTCAAAGTTCCATGTAATTATGGTGTTTGAATAAACTGACTGTACAAGTTAAATTATTTAGTGTGCTGTAGAAGATATATATCCTGCACCAAATAAACATCTCTTCCATTGGTCTCACACAGAAGTTGAAGATTTAAAACACAGTCAAAATCATCCTTTACTCTTTGGTCTAATTTGCCTTAGTCTTAACCAGATCTGCTTCATTCATATCTCTAATTGAAGTCTGGACTCTTTTTCAGCTTTTTTAACAGTTGCTGTATGTGCTAATACAGACTTTCATAGCTGCCGAGCTCTAGCTCTGAGTTTCAGGTGTTACACAGAGATCCAAAGTTCCAGAGACCGACCATGTCATACACAAAGAGATCAGCATCCCACAACCGGAGCTAGCCATTACAACTCAGGAATAGATGTGACCACTGTAAGAGCTTGCAGTCTAGGGACCATTACAATAAGCCTTCCCCTGATAAGCTGTGCTCTAAGATTCAATCTTGCATCATATTTTAAACTATTATTTCATTATTATACATCCATAAACAACATACAGAATTATTTTAGCAAAATTTAAAACTTTTTATATGGGGCAAGATGGAAGCATAGAGAGGTGTGGAATTTCATTCGTCCTCTAGGGCAGGTGGTAAACCTCCAGGAACTGTCTGGAGTAACTGGGGGACTTCTGTGACCAGACACACATCGTACACCAGTCTGGAACAGGTGAAAGGGTTGAGATCACAGCGCAGAACTGTAGGTAAAGTCTAACAATCTGTGGAGGCTGGTGCCCCTCCCCCACTAGTATGGCAGGCTGTTTTGGAGTCACTTCCCCATGGTAAAAAGAAACAGTCTCTACTAGGAGCAAGGGAAGGTAGCTTAACCAAGCTCCAATTGTGGATTTAATTAACAAATTTGGACTGCTGAATACAAGCTCTGAGCATAGATAAACCCAGAGAAAACAAGATAGGAACCCAGAGATCTCTCCCAGCAGAGAGGAGGTGAGACTGACAGGAAAAAAACAAATAAACAGAAGTGTTTGGAGTTGGCTGAGTGCAGAATACTAGAAAAGGGCTGTTCCCAAAGAAAAGGTGCATATAGAGCTGGGTACCAACTCTGGCTCTTGACTGGCGAACTGGGAATCTGGGGACCAGACCAGAAGAGGTGTTTTTGGTTTGTTTGTTTTGCTTTTTAGCATAAAGAAAGCAGCAGGCTTTTTCAGGTGTCAGCATTGCTCTAGGCAAGGGTGGAGTTAAGGAGTATCTGAGAGACAAAGTAACTAGTCAGGTGAAGGAAATTATTCCCTGAAAGGTGTATTTTCCTCAAGGGTGGGAGGTGGCAGAGCCCAGCAGAAGTGATGGCTCTAATTCAGAGAACTCAGACCTCAGGGGCTGGAAAACAAACAGTTTAAGCCCACCTTCTGCCTCAGCCTCTGTGTAACCACTCCCATTGCAGGGGCAGGGCCTGCTAACAATTAAAGGCACAGTACCACTTTACCCAGGTGGGTAGCTGTGGACTGACAAGCGCCATCTGCTGGGCAGGATAGAAAAAGAACAAAATCAAGAGACTTCACAGAAAAGACTGACAACCCTCGGTCTCATTCCCAGGGAACCTTGATACTGATTGCACCCTCTTCCTGAGTCCTGGGCCTGTATTTTCTGGGAAAATCTGATTGAGATTGATCCGGTCTGAGGAAACTTTCCTAAAAAAAAAAAGTTCCATATAGGCATAGCGAGAACCAGAAAAACAGGAGCTGAAAATTTCCGATCAGTAAAACAGCAGCTGTACTAGATATCTAGAATAGGTTGAACTGAATGTCAAAGAACAGATAGAGAACAAAGCCATCCAACAAGAAAATCCTAAGTAAAAAAAGAGAAAACAACCTCTGGAATAAAGAAATGAAGGAAACCAGATGCCTAAACACCAGGAAAAAATCATGAGTCATACCAAGATATGGCTTAGTGAAGGGAAGAAACTAACACTCCAAATGAGATACAGGAGTTGAAACAACTAATTAAAGATGTTTAAACAAATCTTCTAAATCAAATCAACGACTTGAAGGAAAATGTGGCAAAAGAGATGAAGGATATAAAGAAGACACTCAGCGACCATACAGACGAACTCAAAAACTTGAATAAACAAATGGCAGAACTTATGGGCATGGAAAGCACAATAGAAGAGATGAAAAACAGTGTGAACATACAACAGCAGATTTGAAGAAGCAGAAGAAAGGATCAGAGGATTAGAGGACAAAACATCTGAAATCCTACACACAGAAGAACAGATAGGGAAAAGAATGGAAAAAAATATGAACAAGGTCTTAGGGAATTGAATGACACCATGAAACATGCAAATATATGTGTTACAGATGTCCCAGAAAGAAAAGGGGCAGAAAGAATAATGGAGGATATAATCACTGAAAATTTCCCAACTCTTTTAAAAGATGTAAAATTTCAGGTCCAAGAAGCGCAGTGTACCCCAAACAGAATAAATCCAAATAGACCTACTCCAAGACACTTAATAATTAGATTGTCAAATGTGAAAGAAAAGAGTACAGCTAAGACCATAAAACTTTTAGAAGAAAATGTAGGGATGCATCCTAAAGATCTTGTAATAGGAGGTGGATTCGTAGACCTTACACCCAAAGCATGAGTAATGAAAGAAGAAATAAATACATGGGGTCTCCTCAAAATTGAATACTCTTGTGCATCAAAGGACTTTGCCAGGAAAGTAAAAAGGCAGCCTATGCAATGGGAAACAATATTTGGAAACCACATATTAGAAAAGGGTTTAATATTCAGAATATATAAAGAGATCCTGCAAGTCAACAACAAAAAGACAGACAAGCCAATTAAAAAATTGCAAAAGACATGGACAAATACTTTTCTGAAGAGGAAATGCAAATGGTTCAAAAACATGAAAAGATGTTTACCTTCACTAGCTATTAGGGAAATGCAAATCAAAACCACAATGAGATATCATCTCACACCTACTAGAATGGCCATTATCAAAAAAGCAGAAAACTACAAGTGTTGGAGAGGATGTGGAGAAAAAGGTACACTTATTCACTGTTTTGGGAATGTAGAATGGTGCAACTGCTCTGGAAGGCGGTTTGGCAGTTCCTCAGGAAGCTAACTACAGAATTGCCATATGATCCAGTGTGCTGGTTTGTATATATTATGTCCCCCAAAAGCCATGTTCTTTAATGCAGTTTTGTGAGGGGAGACTTTAATCTTTTGATTGTTTCCATGGAGATGTGACTCAATCAACTGTGGGTAAGACCTTTGATTAAACTATTTTCAAGGACATATGGACCTCACCAAATCGGGGTGGGTCTTAATTAAGTCACTGGAGTCCTATAAGAGCCCACAAACAGAAAGAGTTCAGAGCAGCTGAGAGAGACTTTTGGAGCATCTTGCTGATACCTAGAGATGCTTGGAGATGTGGACAGAAGGACATTTGGAGATGTTAAGCTAAGAGATGCTAGCCAGAAGTTTGCTCTGGAAAAGCTAAGAGAGACAAGCCCAGAGACATTTTGGAGAAAGCCATTTTGAAACATAACCCGGGAGCAAAGGACAAGCAGACACCAGCTATGTGCCTTCCCAGCTGACAGAGGTGTTCTGGACACCATCAGCCATTCTTCAGTGAAGGTATCCTCTTGTTGGTGCTTTAGTTTGGACATTTTTATGGCCTTAGAACTTTAAATTTGAACCTGAATAAATCCTTTAAAAAAAAAAAAAACCAATCCATTGCTGATATTTTGCATAGTGGCAGCATTAACAAACCGGAACATCTAGCAATCCTATTACTGGTTATATATTCAGAGGAACTGAAGGCTAGGACGTGAACGGATGTTTGTATACCAATGTTTTTAGCAACATTATTCACGATTGCTAAGAGATGGAATCAGCCCAAATGTCTATCAACAGACGAGTGGATAAACAAACTGTGGTATATACATACAATGGTATATTACACAGCTGTAAGACAAAATAAAGTCATGATGCATGCAACAATGTGGATCAACCTTGAGGACATTATGTTGAGTGAAATTAGCCAGAAACAAAAGGACAAATGCTGTATGGTCTCACTAAAATGAACTAACTATAACTGAGAGTTAAAGATAAGAACACAGGTTATTAGGAGATAGAAAGAGCACAGGGATTGGGCATTTGATGCCAAAGGAATACAGGATGTTCAACAGGATTGATTGTAAAGATCCAGAAATGGATAGCACAATGTTATCTGATGGTAGCATAATATTGTAAGTAAAATGAACAAAGCTGAGTGTGAGTACAGATAAAAGAAGAAATCTAGGGCCATGTATGACACCAGAAGGAAAGAGAAAGGTAAAAACTAGGACTGTATAACTTAGCAAAACCTAGAGGGGACAATGATGGTGATTAAATGTACAAATATAAGAATGTTCTTACATGAGGGAGAACAAATGAATGTCAACATTGCAAGGTGTTGAAATGGGATGGTATATGGGAAAAATAAAATCAGTGCAAACTAGGTTATACTAAACAGTAACATTGTTAATATTCTTCCATTAATTCTAACAAAGGCAATGTACCAAAGCTAAATGCCAGTAGAAGGTGATATAATGGAGGGGTATGGGATTTTTTTTGTTTTTGCATCTCCTTTCTTATTTTTTATTCTATGTATTCTTTATTCCTTTCTTCTTTGTTTGCAGAAGAAATGGAAATATTCTCATATAGATTGTGGTGGTGAAAGAATAACTATGTGATTATACTAGGAGCTATTGATTATTCACTTAGGATGGATTGTATGGCGTGTGAATAAAACTGTTTAAAAAATAACAGAAAGATACAAGACCTGGAGAAAATGTGGAGAGAGAGATACATGTATTCACTGTTAGGAGGGAAGTAGAAGGGGGCAGCCCCTCTGAAGGGCAGTGTGGTGGTTCCACAGGAAGCTACATATAGGGTGGCCATATGATCCTGCAACCCCATTATTTGGTACATATTTGGAAGAACTGAAAGCAGGGACAGAAATAGGCATTTCACACTGGTGTTTATTTTGGCAGTATTCACAATTTGCAATGGATGGAGGTGGCCTATGGGTACATCGACCTGTAAACAGAAGGGCAAACTGTGGTGTATTCATACAATGGAATATTGAGCAGCTGCAAGAAAGAATGAAGTTGTTTGGTATGCAACTAGGTGAATGAAGCTTGCAGGCATTTAGTTGAGTGAAATAAGCCAGAAATGAAAGGACAAATATTGTAAGTCCTTACTAAAATAAACTAACTATAATGAGCAAATGCTGAGAATTGAATTCAAGAGTATAGGTTATTAGGGGATAGAATATGGGCAGAGATTGGACAATCGACGATGCAGGAGAACCAAATTTTCATAAGGCTTATTGTGAAGGATCCTAGATTGTAAGTTCTTACAGCAGTCACAACTATTCCAGGGTTTTAACTGTTATTTAGAGAGATTTATTTGGTACAAATATATTCTCTGTAGCACACTATCTAATTTTACCTGTATGGTCAGTTTATTTAAACGACATAATTATATGGAACCTAGAATAGGGATTAAGATCTTGTTATTCTGTAAAGGTTAATGTAATGTCCCAGTACATCCAAGAGTATTTTGGGCAGAAAATAGAAAAGTATTTGCAAAGTCCCCTTGAGGGATTGGGGAAAAATGTGGAATATTAAATTTCCCCACCTGGGGAACTGCTGATATTCTCACAAGCATTAGGTACTCCCTATTTAATAAGTGAAGCCCTCAATCTTGGGGCTTACCCTTATGAAATTTATTCCTGCAAATGAGCTAAGCCGACTTATAATTGTGCCTAAGAGTCACCTCAGAGAACCTCTTTTGTTGCTCAGATGGGGTCTCTCTCTCTCAGTCAACCTCCCCCTGTATGGAACATGACATCCAGGGGTGTAAGTATCCTGGCAATGTGGGACATTACTCCCAGGGATGAGCCTGGCACTGGCTTTGTGGGATTGAGAATGCCTTCTTGACCAAAAGGCAGGGAATAGAAATGAAACAAAATAAAGTTTCAGTGGCTAAGAGATTTCGAATAGAGCTGAGAGGTCATTCTGGAGGTTATTCTTATGCATTATATAGATATTCTTTTTTAGTTTCTAGTGTATTAGTATAACTAGAAGGAAATTCCTGAATCTGTTGAACTGTAATCCAGTAGCCTTGATTCTTGATGAAGATTGTATAACTATATAGCTTTTATCATGTGACAGTGTGATTATGCAAACTTTGTGAGTGACACTCCCTTTATCCAGTGTATGGTTAGATGAGTAATAAAATAAAGACAAAAATATATAAATAATAGGCAGGCTTAGGGGGATGGGATGTTTTGGGTGTTCTTTTATTTTTATTTTTTTCTTTATTTGAAGTAATGAAAATGTTCTAAAACTGATTGTGGCAGTGAATGCACAACCATATAATGATATTGTGTGTCATTGATTGTATACTTGGGATGGCATGTGAATGTATCTCAATAAAATTGCATTAAAAAAAACTTTGTATAACTGAATTATGCCATAGGCATTAATCTGAAACTTGATTTATTCACTCAATGTTGCGTTTTTTATGTGCATCTGTTTACAACTTCAGTTAACTCATTTCCATGACAAAGCAACATTCCGTTATACAAACATACAGAATGTATTTATCAATTTTCCTTTTGGTGGACACTTAGGATTCTAATTTCTTGCTGTTGCAGACATGTTGCTCTGAGTATTCTTGTTCGAGTGGGAGCGTTTCTCATAGGGTTTGTGCTTAGGGGTGGTTATTGAGTGGTAGGGCATGCAGGTCTTCGATTTTACTAGGTAATGCTAAATTCCCAAGTAAAATTTGGTAGGGGCTCTACCAGCTCACACTCTCACTAGCTAGATGCAAGTCGTCTAGTACTTACATTCTGTACTCACTCTTGACATTGTCAGACTTGATAATTTTCACTATTTTGATGGGTGTAAAACCATGTGTCAATGTTGCTTTCATTGTCTTTTCCTGATGAAGTTTGAGAAGCATTTTTTCATATGTATCTTGCCATTCAGGTTTCTTCTTGCATCAGCTTTTCAAGTTTATACACAGGCAACACAAAACTTACTCTGTCAAAGACCATGAATAATAACATGTGAATTTCTGTTCCATATTATAACCAGTGTTGCGAAAGAGGCGGAGAAAGTTGGGATAGAAGGAATAAAATCATGGGGGAAACACTCATATATACATAGGGGGAAATGGAAATAGAGACAGACAGACAGACAGACTCTAAGGAACAAAGAGAAAGATAGGGAAAGTGGAAGGGAAACTCAGACGATGTTTAGCTTAATGCTAGATGAATGTTGGCTAGTAGGGCTTTGAAGCCAAACTGTCAGGGTTCATATCTACCATTTCCTAGCTGGGTACCTGGGCATGTTACTTAGTATCTCCTGGCCTTGGTTTGCTCATCTATAAAACTGCATAGCAACAATCCTTATTAACTTAGAATATGCATACATTAAAATAGAGAATAAGAACTCAAATCATGTTAGCAATTTTTAGCATGATTCTTAACAATTTCACAGCCCTAATAATGGAATCATAGCACTTTGGAAACTACTTAAGGAAATGAGTCATCATACCTGGTATCACTTAGCATTCAGATCTGCACTGTCAAGTATGGTAGCAATGAGCCATGTGTGGCTATTGAGCACTTGAAAAGTGACTAGTTTGAATGGAGATGTGCTGTAAGTGTAAAATACACAGCAGATTTTGGAGCTTTAGTGTGAAAAAAAGAATGTAAAAATCTCATTAATAATTTTACAAACTTGGTTATATGATAATTTTTGGAAATATTAAGTTAAATAAAATATATTTTTAAAATTAGCTTCACCTGTTGTTTATACCATTTTTAAAATGCCTACTAGAAAATTTAGAATTACGTACATGAGTCATAAATTTCTATTGGTCAGCACTGATTTAGAGGCTCTGAGTCTGAACTGAGAGCCACAGCAAGTTCCACATCTGAAATAGTGGAGCCTTTCTTCCTACAAACATGTTGAAGGAAGGAGGGACTAAGGCGAAGAAAAGAACACCATCATGTGGACAGCCAGGTGAAAAATCAAACTCAAGACTGAAGGTGACCCAAGGCCAGACATTTTCCATCTCACATGCCTGATTGGACTTCCTAACGTGGAAGTCCCTTAAAAATGAGATGGGGCACCCTCACAGGATGCTTTGATGCAGACATCCCTGTTGGAAGGGAAGGAGACTAGAATCCAGCCCTCCCAGACTGCATGCAGTTTGGTGATGTTTGTGAAATGAATGCCAAAGAAACAGCCTAAAAATAGATAACAAAAGTGCATGTGACCTGCTACAGAGAATAAAGGTTTGATACGTGAATATAAGCACAGTGGTAAAATATACATATTTATCATCCAAGTAAAGGCCTGTGAGCATGACAAAAAGGTGGGTTCTTTTAAAGGGGTTGAATAGCTTCCGGAATGATGGAAGAGGAAATACTAGAACCTGGAGGGAGAAATGCTGTTTGTTCCAAAACCAGAAAGTATCATATGGTGCACTGTTGGAACTAATACTTAGGAGAGGAAATCTACAAGTTGTTTTTGGTAGTGAAACTTTTATCTGAAAATTCACAAATTGTTCTGTTCTTAATTACATCTGAGTTCTCCTCTCCAGCATTGAGTCTCTCTGTCTTTCTCTCTGTGTCTCTTAAAAACACTTGTTTGTGCAATATCTAGGTGATGGTTCTTTGTGTGTTTGACTTCCCCTCCTTTGCAGAACAAGGACTGTGCCTCTCACTTTGAAAATTAGAGTCATAGATTTAGAGGTGCATGATACATTAGAGGTTATTGGAAAATATCAAGAACTGCTGATAATGTTCCTAGTGCTTTGAAATTTATTGTGCAGAACACCTTTGACTCCAAATCACCCAGTGAAGTGGGCAGAGAAGTATTATTGTTGTTAGCCTCACTTTACAGATGAGAGGCTCTTAGTTTCTGCACCATATTGATGCTGAAGCCAGAACTCAAATCTTGGCCTTCTGACCCTGAAGCCCACTGTCCTTCCAGGAAACCTCATTCATCTTACTCTGGAGCATTTAGCCCAGGGCTTCCTGCTACCTCTGAGAAAAATGCGTACTTAACTGACTTTAGTTTGGTCCCTATTGAAGTAAGGGGCTTGGGTCCTCTCGAGTGAACCACCTGGATGGAGTTAATGGAATTGGGATTCAGATAGTTTTAAGCTGGATAAACTAAGCCACAATTCATCTGTGGCTCTCAACCTTGGCAGCCTATTACAATAACTTGAGGTCCTGGGGAGCTTTGAGAAAATGCTTGTGCCTGGTTCCATCCCAAACCAATGAAGTGCGAGTGGGGAAGGAGGGCAGGCATTCTCTCTCCCTCTCTCTGTTCTAGCAGTTATGATGTTCTTTTCTCTATAATTAATGTCGTTGATGGTATTTGTTGTTCTTCAGTTAAAGAAAAAAAAAATCAATTCTATGATTTATATCCTTTTAGCCAGTGCCTTAAACCAAACTTATAGCTCACTTTTATTCATTAAAGTTTCCTACTGTCTCTTTAAAAGTTTTTAGCTGTCAGCCGACCTGGCCGGCATGGACATTAGTCAGCCTCTGCTTCCACTTGACTCATTTTCTTGGTCACTGTCCCTAAGGCAACTCCTCTGTACTTCCTATCCTCTGCCTTACTTGCTAGTTTCTTTGATTCATCCTTCTACTCTTCTTCCTCATGAGCTTCCTTCCTCATTGTCCTAAGGATGAAATAGGCTCCTCTTCTTGCGTCTGCATAGATATCATACATTTTTTCCTCCTCCTCCCCTTCTGTAGCCCTTTTATAAGACTTTCCATCTCTGACCAGAAGAATGTCCCAAACCCTGAATCCCCTAAAAAGGAAGCTCATATTGGGTATTGCAGCAGTTCAGATGTAGACTTGGTGGGCTTGTGCTCACAGAGAATTGTGAAGGTGTCATCAAAGAAGAGCATACTCTGCTTTCCCAGAATCCATTCAGCCACGGAACTTCTGTTCCCTGATGGTGACGTGGCTTGCAGAGGGATGAGTGTGGGGTGCATCTCTAAGCGTGAGCTGGTTGTGATGTGTGCTTATCCTGTCTGCCTACCACACGGGCTGAGGGAACAGTGAGCAATCTACATTGGCTTAGTGGTGTGTCTGTCTGAAAGCTTTGTGGAAGCTGGCTTCTTCCTACTGAATATCTGGCTAGACTCAAGGAAATAATTGGGATTCTTGGATGAAGCAAATTCTGTGGATCCTTTTGGTCCATATCAAAAATCTCATCAGAACTCAACTTTACAGATTTGTTTAAAATCTAACTGGCCTCCAGTATGTATTCATTGGAAAGTTGCTCATCCCTAACAGTTTGCCAAGAAGGGTATTATGCACACTGTGAGGTAAGCACATTTAATGATGAATTAAAAGTAAAGATAAATTTATATATATAAGTATGTACATATCATATCCCAGGAATATAGGCATTATATCCAGGATTATATACATACATGCATACATATATATGATTGTGTGTACGTATACACACATATGTATATATATTCCTGAAAAGTTCTTCATTCTTCAAAACCTACATTTTCCGTACCTCAGCTTTCTTACAGCCATCCTGAGAGACTGCATTTTTCGTCTAGTCTTCACTCAATTCCTGTGACATTCTCTGCTCCTGCCTTGCTTTTTCCACTGTGCTAGTGGCCAGGAAGTACATGGATGACACAAAGAAATGAAAAAGTAGTGGTTCTACTAGGCAAGTGGGAACGAGATATAGCAATTGACTTAACATCAGCAGAATTTTCCTCAGCTCCAATGTGCCTCTAACCTGTGCTGTTTGGTTCCAGGAGCTCGTGTAAATGCCAAGGACAACATGTGGCTGACCCCACTGCACCGGGCTGTGGCCTCCAGAAGTGAAGTGAGTGACTATCATATTAATCTAGCACCTCCTGTCCCTAGAAAGAAAAGAATGATTTCTGCTGAATTAGGAATCCTCACTGGTGAGCAAAAGGCTAACCTCTAATGCAAAAGGATTACCAAAAATGAACAGCTGTTCGTTTGAGAACCTCCTGTATGGCAGACATGCTGCTAGAGGGGTGTCTGGGGTAGCTCAAGATGTACAACATGACCCTTGACTTCAGTGAGATTGTTGAACTGGTTCTTAAAGGATGACTCAGCCAGGGGACTCAGCAGGCCAACAGAAGAGAAGGCTGAGGCAGGAGATAAACATGCAAGAGGACAAGAGGCATGGGAATGAATGAATGATGGGTTTTGTTGGATGTACCTGGAACATGGAGGTGTAGTCGGAGAGAGTCGTATTTTAAAGGCTGGGAAAATTGCAGAGGTCCTGGTATCCTCTGAACAGTCAGGCATGGTCACGGCAGGAGAGTGATATACTTAGAACCGTGTTTTAGAAATACTTCTTTGGGGACAGCACGACAACGGGCTAGAGAGGGGAGTTTCAGGCAAGAATGCCAGAAAGAGGGCAAAGACACCTAAAATGGCCAGGATGGGGGCATGGAGAGAAGTCAATGATTTGAGAGATAATTACAAGGTACTTCATAAGGGTAAGGTGGAAAAGAAGCTCCTGAGTGAATGATGATGCTGTTAACTCACAAGGCACAGAGGCAGAGGGTCAGGGGTTGGGGAAGCTAATCCATTCTGTCTGAGCATGCTGAGTGTGGCAAACATGTCACTGAAATGTAGGCTCCATGAGTCAGGGATCTGTGTTTTGTTCCCTAGTGTATCCCGAGCCTGTTGCATTGTAGGTACTCAGTAAATAATTTGTTGTTGAATGCTGGAAATTCAGGTGAAGATGGCTAATAGATTATCTTTAATTATCTATACAGGTCTAGAACTCAGGGACAGGGAGGATGATCATTAAAAACATGGTAAAAGGATTAGCTGGTGCACAGAGAGTATAAGGGTTGCAGTAGACCAGTGTGGGGAAAGAGGTTGGCAGGGAACTCTGGTAAATACCAGTCTTGAAGCCTGGTCAGACAAGGTGCCCACAAGCCAAGGATACAAGAGGTTCTAACCTCATAGGTACTTGTTGTTTGATGACTGGACTTTGGTAGCTGATTTTAGCCAACTGAAGCTGCTTCTCTGCTACTGGAGAAGGTAATGCTCTCCAGGCCTCTTCCAGTTTGCTAATGCTGCCTTTTTGCAAAAATACCAGAAATGGATTGGCTTTTATAAAGAGGGTTTTATTGGTTACACAGTTACAGTGTTAAGGCCGTACAGTGTACAAGGTAAGGCATCAACAATCAGGTACCTTCACTGGAGGATGGCCAATGGCATTCAGAAAACCTCTGTTAGCTGGGAAGGCACGTGGCTGGCATCTGCTCCAGAGTTCTGGTTTCAAAATGGCTTTCTCCAAAATGTCAGTGTCAGCTTCCAACGGCTGTCTTCAAAATGTTTCTGTAAGCTGTAGCTCCTGTCCAAAATGTCACTCTCAGTTGCTCTCAACACTTTTTATTTGTCAGCTCATTTATATGGCTCCAGTGATATAATTCAGACCCACCCTGAATGGACAGGGTAACACCTCTGTGGAAATTGTCCAGTCAAAGTGTTGATTGAGTCGCATCTCCATGGAAACACTCAATCAATAGGTTCCAATCTAATCAACACCAACACATCTGCCTCCACAAGATTGCATCAAATATAATGGCGTTTTGGGGGACATAATACATCCAAACCAGCACACTCCATCCCCTGGGCCCCAAAATGACATGATCTTTCCATATACAAAATGCATTCAGCCCATCACAATATCACAAAAACTGAAATCATTTCAGTAGCAATAAGTAATTACAAGATCTCATCAAAATCAATTACAGGCATCTTCTTTCCTAAAGCAAAACTCCACTCTGGCTGTGGACCTGTGAAACTCAGGACAAGTTATCTGCTGCCAATATACAAAGGAGGGATAATCATAGGATAAACATTCCCATTGCCATAAGGAGAAACAGTAAGGAAAATGGTTTAAGGGACCAAAACAATTCCTAAAACCCATAGTGCGGTCGCGGTTACTGCTTCTGGGGGGAGTGGCGGCCGGTAGCTGAGCCCTCAGCTCTCGGGGCTGCTTAAAGGGTACCGGCGGCGGGGGCTCTTTCCCGGAGGCGAGGGCGAGGCGGAGGACTTGGCCGGGTCCTCGGCGGGAGGCGTGCAAGGTGTGGAGGGCAGCGATAAGGACAAGACACTCTTCATCCAGTAGGAGTATGCGCCAAAGAGAGATTTATTCAGGGGTGATTACAGGTTATATAGGCTGGTAAGAAGGGTAGGGCTGGAAAGGAGGTGAAGTAGCCTTAAATGGCAATACTGAAGGGAGAGGGGCTAGGATTGGTTCTGAGAGGACGCAGGAGCCGTTGCAGCGGGCGGGAGTTGTTCTGGCCATGGTGCATGCGCGCTGGCGGTGGCAGGAGTTGCCTTGGCACAGGGGAGTGTGCGGGTAAGATAAGGAAGTGAGGAAAGGGCGGTTGGGAGAAAGGCGGTTTCCTCCGGCAAGCCTCCCCTGCCAGTGGCATTTTGGGTGAGGAAAAGGGAGCTGCCTTGACCTCGCTCCCCAGGCTCGGGGGGGCTGCAGAGGGCACTAACGCCCGTACCTACTACCCTCCCCAGGGGGTGATATCAGGTCCCCTGGCCCAGGCCTGGTAAGTTGAGGTACAAGCTCAGTCACCCGCACCATAGGGCAAACTCCATTAGATTTCAAAATCTGAAATTACAGAATGACATTTTGTCCTTGGGCTTGAGAGAGAGGCAGTCCCACACTTTCCAAAGGCCTACACAGCAGCCCTTTTCTCTCCAAATGCTGGGGTGAGTGCTCCAGCATATCCACACACTGGGGAGACCACCTTTTCCTTGGCCGCACGCTCTTCTAACAACAGGGTGCCACCTCTCCAAGGCAAAGGGTCTCCCCTCTCTGAACAGTGGGGTGGCAGCCAGGCTTTCCCCAGTCCCCGGGGAATGTGCTCCACCCTCTCTGAGGCCTGGGGTGGCAGCACTCTTCCTGAGCCGTGAGGTAGAAGGCCCACGCTCTGCCTCTGGGTAAACTCACCCTTTCCACGTGCATGGGCTGCACTACTCTCCCAGTCCAAGACCTCTTGACTCCATACTTCAATCTCCATGGCTCTGTCTTTGAAGAAATTTTTCCTTCAATTTATTCCTTTGTCCCCTCCAGTCCAGACTGGGCATGGCTCTGACTAGACAGTTTTCTCAAAAATCTCATTGACTTGGCGTGAAGCACACAGGGATCAAAATCATCAGACAACAGGACTTTCCACAAATCCTTTCTGGATAACTCCATCTCCAATCCTGGCTTGTACTGAAATGGCAGTTGGGTTCCATGTTTGGTTAAATCCTCATGTGCAGCTAGAGCTTCTGGGGTCTCACTTTCTGGAAGCCCAGAGTTTTCCAGACCATCAGTTTCTGGTTTCTTTGTACCCAAGAGTTCAGTTCTAAGTTTATCTCTCTCTGCTCGCATTTTACTGTAAGCTGCAAGGAGAAGCCAGGCCACACTTTCAATATTTAGTGTCGAAATCTCCTCAGCTAAGTATCCCAGCTCATCATTTTCAAATTCTGTCTTCCATCCAATGCCAGGACTCAATTTTGCCAAATTCTCTGCCACTTTAAAACAAGGATCACCTTCCTTCCAGGTGGCAATGACAAATTCGTCATTTCTGCTCAAGACCTCATCAGAAGTACCTTTAGAGTCCATGTTTCCACAAACAGTCTCTTCAAAGCAATCTAGGCCTTTTCTATCAAGCTCCTCACAGTTCTTCCAGAATCTTACCCTTATCCATTTTAAAAGCCGTTCCCGCATGTTTGGTATTTGTAAACACAGCAGCACCCCACTTTTCTAGTACCAGAATCTGTTCTGGTTTGCTCATGCTGCCTTTTTGCAAAAATACCAGAAATGGATTGGCTTTTATAAAGGAGGTTTATTTGGTTACACAGTTACAGTGTTGAGGCCATGAAGTGTCCAAGGTAAGGCATCAACAATTGGGTACCTTCAATGAAGGATGGCCAATGGCGTTCGGAAAACCTCTGTTAGCTGGGAAGGCACGTGACTGGCGTCTGCTCTGGAGTTCTAGTTTCAAAATGGCTTTCTCCCAAACGTCAGTGTCAGCTTCCAACGGCCATCTTCAAAATGTCTCTTTAAGCGCCAGCTCCTCTCTAAAACATCACTCTCAGTTGCTCTCAACACCTTCTGTTGTCAGCTCATTATATAGCTCCAGTGATTTAATTCAGACCCACCCTGAATGGGTGGGGTAACACCTCCATGGAAATTGTCCAATCAAAGTGTTGATTGAGTCGCATCTCCATGGAAACAATCAATAGGTTCCAATCTAATCAACACTAATACATCTGCCTCCACAAGATTGTGTCAAAGATAATGGCATTTTGGGGGACATAATACATCCAAACCAGCACAAGGTCTACCAGGGAGCAAGAGTTTTGTTGAGAAAGCATCCATGGAAGTCTGAGGTGTCCTTGTCTATAATCAGTGTTAGCTTTTCCACTTTGACAACTATATGGAAATTTCAAAATATACTGGGTAGGTGACAGCTTAGTGCCCGTAGTGTGCCATGCTGTGCTTTGAGAAGTATTTTTTTTAATTTAATATTTTTATGAGGTTGGTTGTATTCTCTTTCATTTTAGCCCATGTAGAATGAAGGAGGTAAGTTGCCTGGCTCAGACCCTGGAAAATCAGAATCTTCCTTCTAGCCTATGTTTCACTTCTGTCTTATCTGGGAAAATAGGTGCACTGGGCTGCTTGAGATGACATGACCAGCTTCATGACCCAGCAAAGAGGAATACTGCCTTGTCTTTTAAAATTATTTGATCTTCGGTAGATTTCTTTTAGGTGTCTTGGAAAATAATGGGTTTTATTTCCTCTTTTGACAAGAACCAAGTCTTTCCAGTTAAGACAAACAAACAAACAAACAAACAAACATTTACCAAGCACCCCTAGGCACTGTGCTTGGTGATGCAGCTACAAATAAAAATAAGACACCGGGTGCCTGCCCTTGGGAAGCTTATAGTCTAATAGGAGAGAAAGATGCAAAAACAGATGCTGTTTGGAGACACTAAAGGGGGAGGTTCAACAGGATCTAAAGAAGCATAAACCTGGGTGCTGCCCTGCACCAGCAAGATGATCTACCCAATCAGTGACCTTGTGTACAAGTTGCAAAAGGACCTGGAGTGCTACCCAATAGCCAGGCTGCTGCCTTCATTTATGCCTTCCAAAACTCACGTAGATTTGTCTTGTGGCCAGCTCTAAACAGAGCAATACAGGGAAGGGAAATGTAGTTCAACTTGGCTAAGTTTGACAGTATAAAACTACTATAGAAACTGTTATTCTGTTTTAATTGAAAAGGTCTCTAGACCGTAAGCACTTTGAAATGAGTGGCATGTCTGTTGCTTGCCATTGTATTTCTAGCCTCGAACTCGGTACCTGGCATATAGAATATGCTCAGTAAAGAGTTAAAGATTGGATTTTCAACTTCAGCTGTGATAACGTGATTCTCTGTGTATAACTGCTAACATGGAACTGGTATACACCACATCAGAATGCTAGCGGTAATCATCTTCCACACATATGAGGTAGACTGACTCAAGTTTATGTTGGGCACCAGAAGCCAATTATGCTATTGGAACCTGCAAAATCAGGACCAGTTTCAAAATTGCATGTAACTTCAATATCACAAGTCAATTTTTCTGAGCCTTCTTTCCATCCAGGCAAACATTTATGTTCATATTTCTATGTCTGGAAAAATAATGTTCATTGCTAAAGTCATCTCCTGAGCCTGTTACAGCAATAGGAGTGTGATAGATTAAATTCTACACCCCATCATAGACATTCTCTTAATCTTAATCTGCATTTCTGTGGCTGTGAGCCCATTGTAAACAGGACTTCTTGAGGATGTATTTTTAGTTCAAGTGTGGCCCAACTGAATGAAGGTGGGTCTTAATCCCTATTTACTGGAGGCCTTGTAAAGAGAAGAAACCAAAAGCCAGAAGTTGGAGAAGGCCATAGGGAGAAGCTGGAAGTCAGCAGAAACTGGAGGAGCAGACACAAGGAGTGGGAAATCACCATGTGACAAGGAGGCAGAGATGCAAGCTAAGGAACCCACGGATTGCAGCAAGCTAACACCAGAATGTTACACACTTTGGGTAGAATCCATGGCCTCACTGATGCCATGATATTGGACTTCCAGGCTCTGAAACCATGGGCCTATCCATTTCTGTTGTTAAGCCAACCCATTGTGCAGTATTTGTCATAGCAGCCTGGCAACCTAAGACAAGGAGTATCAGAATCACAATAGTGATTCAACATTCACCCATACCTGACATTATAAAAGGTCCTCAAAGACGAGAAAGTAAACCAAGACATGGTCCGTCCCCTTGAAAACTTCCCAACTCGGGTTGCATTCTAGAAATAAATTTTGAAGACTTTTTAGTAGCTGACCAGGAGGTGATGAATGTTCCCTCCTGACCCCATCCTGCATCCACCTCCCACCCCACCCCCATCCCCAAGTCTGGCTTGTCTGGGATTCCGAGGGAGGAAAGAGCTTGGAGCCAAACAGCAGCGTCTCCCTAAGGGTTACCCTGGCCTCACCCTCCACTTTCTCCAACTACTCTCAAAGGTTTGAAGAAACAAATGAGTCTCTTACTGAAATTTTAGGGAAATGTATTTTGCAATGTTAGATAACATAGATGAGTAAGAGATGGGGCTGCCAGAGGGAATTTTCTGAACCATTTTGAACTATTTCATGTGGTTTCTCCTGTTGCTTTTTCATTCTTGTTTCTTGGAAAAGAGCAGCTGCAGGAGAAAGGCATTAAATGCATACCAACCCAGAGAGTATAACACAGGTTTATTGAAGTCCACTCAGTGGAAGGCACTGTTAGGTGTGCTATGGGGGCCCATGACTCTTAGGACAGATGACCAAGTACACAGCCCACTGTGGTCTACAGGTGCAGGCAGCTGGCCTTTCACACATGCCTTTTCTTCTCTAATGAGGTGAGAATATCACCAAAGGAGAATGCTAAACTTTTCCCTCCCATGTCCTAGAGACCACTTTTTTTGGTTAAAAACAGTTGTGTCCTGTCTTTGGGACATGGGATTGAGAATGTTGTGTCCCTTTAGGCATTATTATTATGAGCAATTATTGAGCACTCACTCTGTGCTAAGCAGGATGCTAAACACTTTCTGTGCATGTCCTATTTTAACCTCTGAGCCACCCTTTGGGATAGAGACTATTATTAATCCTAATTTAGGAAATGCAATCTAAGATAAATTAAATAATGAGCCTAAAAGGACACAGCCAGTAAGTGGGGGAGAGTGACTAGGGAATCTGCTCACTTAGCCATCATCCTATACTGCTTCCCTCAAATCACATACATACCCTTTTTGTGCACCCAATAACATTGATCTATGTTTAGCTTCTATGCGAATAGAATCCCAGTGGGTATAAGATGTTTCCCAGAGCTGAGCAGGATAAGCATTTTATTTTATGGCTTATTTTAAAAACTTAATACTTTTTGCCTTTTCTCTAAAAAACATTGTCATTATTGTGGGCTAAATACTAGTAGGCAGGAAAATTGAAAAAATTATATGGAAGTCTAGAATATATTGCCAATGTTATTGCTTTCTTTTAATAGTCTTTGTGATTATATAAAGATCTTTACATAAAGATCATAGATCATACTTGGAATGAGAAGAAAGTACACTTTTAGAATCTATTAGTCAGCATAAAGATGAGTTGTACTTAGATGTGGTGTACATTAAAATGTTTTGGGGTGCTTGTTAAAATACCTGTTCTAGGACCTCACCCCCAGAGATTCTGAGGAAGCCTGTGTTAAGGCCCTGGAATCTGCATTTTAACAAGAAGATTCTGATGTATGTGGTCTACATACCACACTTTTAGATCTGAGGTTGAAGTTTCGGAATACTTTAGTGTCTGCCCTTCACCACGTTTAGAGCCGGCGCTTCTTGAATAGTTTCATTAGAACTCTTTCATGCACCAAAGTGAAAGACTAGTTCTTGGAATAACTGTCCTCTGATGATAATTATAATGATAAAGGATGAGTTTAGTTTCAAGATGAGTACTTTTAGAGGAACAATCCCATTAATTGAACAAATAGTTTGGGCACCATTTTGTACTATTCTTAGAGATTGTGAAATTGCTATAATCCATGGAGGACAGAAGCCCTGAATGATGACAGAAATAGAGTAAATGCCTTCAGGATTTGAGTGCAGCCTCCAGGACATCAGCCTATGGTAAAAGTTGGGTTAATACTTGCAGATTATCACATACAGAGTTGGCTGATGATTGTATCAATATATTTATTCTACCCAAATTTATTGAAAAGACACTATGAGTGTAAGGGTGCCTGCCAGGCTTTGTGGAAAGTACAAAGTTGAATAACACTCAGATTCTAGTCTCTCAGAACTTATAATTTATAAAATTAGATATTGCTTATGCCTGCAGGAACTAGACATAGTCATAAGCACTTACTTTTCTATGAGTAATTTCTGACCAGTTAAATGCAATGCACATTTGAGTAAAAAAAAAAAAAAACAAATATTAAGGGTGTTGGCTTTTAAGACTCTGCTTCCTATTTTTTCTCACCATTTCCTTGTGCCACAGTGTATGTTTCTACTTCTTTCTACAAGAAAGACATAAAAGGTAGAAATAAAGTGACTGCAAATGCCATCTCCAATTCCTTCCATTGAGTTTTAAATGTTTTTGTATTTTTAAATTTTATTCTGTGAATTTTTTTACTGTCTTTTACAAGAGTACTGACACACGGTGGATTAGAAATAATAATGACTTTCAAAAAAAATGGTCCTTCACTACAGATACTTTGAGAGGCACTGCTTTTAAAGTATCCTGTCTTGGTTAGGAATGTGTTCAACTTCCTTTTCCATATGTTAGTTTCTGTTCACCCTTGTATATTTCTGTGAGAACATACTCCTGGGTATTAATTTTTAGTCAGCATGTGATACAGGAGAAGAGAGACTGCTTTTGATTTAAACAAATCATGAATTCCCAACATAGCCACAAAATTACTCCCTCTTAAGACCACATTTAAAAGTTTCCAAGATGAAAAATTTTGAAAAATAGTGCAATTTAAAGAAAGAAAGTGGTTGTCCTTCAAAATCAAATCAAGTTTTTACAAAAATAATATATAAAATTTCTGTTAAATGTACTAAGCCACTTTGACAAACTAAAATTTAGAGTTTAAAATTATAAATAATTAAGGAGAATTAACATTTGAAAGTATTTATGTCAGTGTGCTTTTTAAAAAAGTACGGTGGTCTAAAAGGAGTGTGGAGTTAAGTTCACAGACCTATAGAATATTAGAAGTAGAGAAGGCCTTACGGGCTGTCCGCTCTTACAACGTCCTTTTATATGCAGGATGACTGAAGTCCAGGCTGCCAGTCCAGGGTGAGGACCCGCCAGCCTACTGACTCATGCACTTTCTGCTAGGCCAGAGCTTACTCATGGGACAGTCTCAGCTAAGCATCCTGATATAAATATATTCAAATGTTTTAAATTTGCTGAGAAAGTGTAAAAATGACACTCTACTTTTTTATGGTATTACTTTGGGAGGGTGATCTATAATCTTTTTTATCATGTATCTACAAGACTTTTTCAACGTGCACCCTCAAAATATGCATATCATTTCTTTCTATATTACATATACAAATTATATATATAGCCATCAATAGCTAATATTTCAAGACCCTATATATGTCATATATATCATTTATCACAGTCTTCCAGAATCATGTAGATAGTAGTCTTCTCGTGATTTTTCTCTGTTTTGGGCCAAATTCTTGTGAGATCTGATGAAATTTTTCATTGCTTTTACCTTGTAGCATAGGTGGTTGAAAGCATTTATTAAGAGTAGGAGAAGGGTCAGCTCTGTGGCTTTCTCATTGTTTATACTTACACTGTTGTTATTATTATCTTCAATCTGTAGTTTCAGTGTGTGGATCTTGTTCGTCTTATCAGGAATCTTTTAGTTTAAAGCTGCATACTACAATCTGTTAATCTGCTTGGCGGGCTCATCATTATCCATTTCTGTGCACCCAAAGCGAATGAATGAAGAGGGCAAGCCAGCCATCCCCTACCCCTCCAGCATTGTGCAAACCCCACTTTTTCCTCAGGGCATTGTGAGTACTGGCTGTGAAGCAGGAGCCTCTGTCAAATTGAGAGTGCAGTGCCAACCCAGAAGCTAAATATCAGCTAAAACACTCTCTCTCTGTCTCCTTTGCACATGCTCTCTCTCTCCCTCTCTCTCTTCTCTCCCCCTCTCTCGCCTCCTCTTTAAAGAATATAATATAAATGGAGGTTCTAATATTTGCTTCCCACATCACAGTGGATTGTCTGTACATCTGCATAAACCTCACTGTTTATGAGACCCAAACTGGTAAAAATATTTTCTTCTTATTGTAATCTTAATTCTTCCATTATGATTTAACTTTTCCTTTGTTGATTTTTTTTTTTTTTTTTTTGTTCATCCAACTAGTTGTTAGGCTAGAGCTCAGCTAATGTTTCTTTCAATCTTTCATAGTCCTAGCAGTATTTGGCACACAGTAGGTGAGCATTAATAATGCAGGCACATGTTTTGCTTAAAATATGAGTACTTTATTGTCATATTGTCAGTCTTACTGAGGGTAGGTGACATAAATCTCTTTTTTTTGGTAATCTTAACAAATTGCTTTGGCGCTATCAATTTATCATTACTGTTTGTTTAAACTATATTCTCTAATTTGTGAAGTTAATTTCTTTTTGTTTCAGTCTATTATCCAAGTTAGCTAATCATCTCAATACTTATCCATGGAACATGCTTTTCATTTCATCTTTTATGTCCTGTTAAAAGAATAAATTTTACTGAACTCAAATCATGTACTAGCTCAGGCATTTTTATATACCTGTATGATTAAGTAGATTGGACAGTCCAGCTCTTTGGAAATTGAAGTGAACAAGGTGAGTTCTTGGTGCAGGGGTAGGCTGACAGGAGTATGGTACTGACACTTTCATTGGCTTCTTGAAGCCACATTGATAAGATGTCCATAAAGGAGCCCCATTAACTGGTTCCAGAGAAATCTCTAGAAGTAGAGAGAAGACACTGAAGAGCATTCTCTTCTTGAGAGAGCTATAGCATACATTTGATTGAACAAGAGAGTGGTCCTCAAGAGTCACTGGGGAGCTTTCAAGAAATGCTGAGATGAGTTACCCTAACCCTAACTCTAACCCTAACCCAGGCATCGGTATTTTTAAGAGCCCCCCAGGTGATTCCAGTGTGCAGCCAGGTTGAGAGTCGTAAGTCAAGAGGCTAGGGCACTGATTGGATCAACAGAAGGAAAAGAAAAAGCAGGAGGCTCAATAAAGATGAAGGAACTCAATAATGTCAAAAGAAGTTACTCATTATAACCTGGAAGAGGTTGGGAAAAGATGGAACAGTGTCATAGCTTCAAGTTGAGACAGTAACATTCTCTTCCCTTGAACCCTAGCAGTCACATAAGACTGGGGTTAAGATGTTGGTAGAGAGAACCCAAGATCTGAAAGATGAAGGGCTTTGAGGCCTTTTTGGCTTTGGAAGTTGGAGACTTATTGGAAAAAACCCCTAACTTTAAATGATCTTATGGAAACCTTCTGGCCTGTGGATATTTTTCTATGTATGTGCACACTTGCACATGATCACTCTTGTGTGGCCTAAGGTTATCTTATGCTTGGAAGGTTTATTTGGTTTAGAAATGTGCCAGGGCTTACTGAAGAAAAGTAAAGTGAAACCAACCAATCTCTCTTAACCCTGTTGCAGGATAATATCTCTACTAAGGAATCTGAAAATAAGGATGCTGTCTCCTTCTTTCTATGTAAGCATCAGATAGCTGAGGAGCCTTGCTGCTCTCATATACCACCTGATGCTTTCTGTTCTGATAGTGAAGAACCAGTTATTCCTTCTGATATAGAAGCATATTTAATAGAAATTTTACGCCCAAATACTCAAGTACAATTTCCAAATAATAGAAAGTGGAAAGGCCTTACTGTAATAATCTTGACAGATGATTCATATCCTTCAAGTCCTATAGCAGAAAATTGTAACTAAAAGAAAAGCTAAGCAGGCCCAAGCCAAAAGGGAGAGAGTGAGAGACAGTCTTGCAGAGGTAAAACCTGTGAATGTTTTCAGGAAAGCAGAAAGCTCTTCTCAACCTCCTTAAATATAGATAACATGTAACCATCTTGTCCTCTGTGTAAAAAGAAAACAAGATGGGCTGAAACTGTTACTTCAATCATAGATAAGTTGTAAGTAATGTAACAGGGCTGAATGAAGTTTTGATCCACTGTATGCTTAACAACATAATATAATGGTTAGACTAATTATAGAAATGAAATAAGAAATTTAACAAGTTAGTTATAAAGCAGTTTTACTTCTAATTTTTAGTTTTAATATAAGTAAAAGCTGTGTTATATTGCACTTACGGAAGTCATGGCTCAATTAGAAAGGGTGTCTCTGATAAAGTTTTGCAGACATTCAAGATTAAGTTTAAATCTCTGATGATGCTGTGAATACCCTCCTTTAATTTTAACTCACTCCTGGTTCACCATGCATAGTTCACTACCTGTGTTTCACCACCTGTAGTTCATCACCCTTAGTTCAAATATAAAAATAGAATATCATTTAATTGAATGTATCCTAAATCAAAGGTTCTGTAAATACTCTATAACTTAAATTGGAGGGAGCTACCTGATCTCATATCCAGCTGTGTCTGAAAGAGCAGGGGCTCCCAGGTTTGGTAAGGTATCAATTTATTGTTTACACTGTAAATTTGTTCCATTAACCCTATGTGATCCTTTAAGTAAATATGTATTGAATTTAAATCCTTGTCTTGAGTGCTTTTCACATTTAAACTATTGTCTGTCCCTATACTCTTATTTGAATGGGAGGTTTCTTAATGAAGCCCAGCCTGGCTGAATCAGGCCTTTTCAAAATGGAGATCACAAGTTTAAGGTGTGAAAAAAAAGAGCCCATGACTACTGGTGCAACTCTTGTGATCTTTAACACATAGTACCTCGTTTGTCCTAGGAGAATACACATCCTGAGCCAGACTGTGAAGGCAGGGAACATTCCCTTTCTCTCCATAGCCTTTTTACACCTAGTGTTGATCAAGCATTTGTCACTGACCTCTGCAAACTCTGCTTTTGTTGTAGGAAGCAGTGCAGGTACTGATTAAGCACTCAGCTGATGTCAATGCCAGGGACAAGAACTGGCAGACCCCCCTCCACGTGGCAGCAGCCAATAAAGCTGTCAAGTGTGCAGAAGTGATCATTCCCCTGCTGAGCAGCGTCAATGTCTCCGACCGAGGGGGTCGGACAGCCCTGCACCATGCGGCTCTGAACGGCCATGTGGAGGTGGGTGTCCTTATCAATGGGGCCGGGAATGCTCCCCACAGACCCTCTTAGCCCTGGGAGGACCTGGTCTATTGCTGAGACATTTTAGAGTTTGTAGTCCAAACATTAGGTGCAACTATCTCCATTTTTAAACAGTGAATTAAGAGAGTAGGCCTTCACCTCAGTCTTTTCCTCTGACACGTGCACCATCTTTGTCCTGCTTTGAACTCCAAATCTGTGACCTGCTTTCAGATTTGATGTTATTTTGTCTCAGATCACCTGCACGTATCCTCACCATTACAGAGTGCACACTCGGTTTCATTGTTGGTTATCTTTCAGATGGTCAATTTGCTCTTGGCCAAAGGGGCAAACATAAATGCATTTGACAAGAAGGACCGGCGCTCTCTGCACTGGGCAGCATATATGGGTAAGGATTCCATGAATGGAAAGGGAAATGTAGATACCCATAATTAAATAAGCCATGAGTCTCTCTTTGATCCCATAAGTTTTTCTTGAACAAGTCTGACGACATTTTTTCAAGCTTGGGTTCTACTTGAATTAAGGTTTGGTCCATTTAATTGGCATGCATGGATCACTCTAGTTGGACAGTTGCTTTGTCAGAGATTTATTTATCCTGCTAGGAGGAGGGATGATTGATGACCTGGACCTCACTGAATGTGTTTCAACGTGTCTGGAAAGCTGCACAAATTGTACTTATTTTGACCTGTCAAGGCAGCAAAACAAGGTGTTTAAAAAAGAAGAGGAAGTTAACATTTCTGTGTTTTCCCTTTTAACTTTTGTTGGTACACGTACTACTGACAAATGATAGACCTCACTGAGTTTATTTTCAGTAAAGATTTGTAGGAAATGAAGACTAAAGATCCTCCCTTTGTGTTTCTAATGGGAGGACATCCTGCAATTAGGAAAGAAGACAGGATGGTAGCAGCAGAGAGTTGTAAACAACCTGAATAAATCAGTGTTGCCCATCCTTAGGAGACTGGTGTGGTAAACTGTGGGAGACCTACACAATGGGACACTATCCAGTACCTAGGGTGATGATGTTTACAGGTATTTATTGACATAGAAAGATGGCTGTGAGACATTAAGTGAAAAAAAGATCATCAAGCAGTGTAAATAATATGACCCTCATTTTCATAAAATATCTATACAATAGAAATAAATCTGTAGAATAATATATACACTGAAATATTAAGTGACTGTATCTAGGAGTTGGTGATGGTGGGTGGTTGAGGTTTACTTTTAGTACCTTTTTGCATTTTGTAAATTCTTTTTAACAGACATGCCTGCCTTTTATCATCAGTAAAAACAAGAACATTGGTTATGAGGAGAAGAGAGTGAGTTGGAGGCAGGGATAAATAAATTATCTGGCTTCCAGTGGGTCTGAATGAATCCTCCGACTTAAGAAACCAGAATCTTAAGCTTTTGTAAGCATAATTTTTTTAAGGTGACATGAATTTTTGAGTTGGCTAAAGCAGACTAGGTGTCTGCATGATACCTATAGGACGAGAGCCAGTGAGTGTTGTCAGACAAAAGATGCTTAGGCAGAGCACACACTAAGCTAGTGTGAGATCAGACTCAAAGAAACTGTGGTTTCTAGTTTTTTATCTGCTGATGTTTAGCTAAAATGTTTGGGCAGAACTGCTATTAAAAAAGTAAGGTCTTTTTTTTGTTGTTGTTGTTATTTTGTGTATCATCAGGATACAAATAGGAAAAACTCTAAAGATGATTATCTTTACAAATGATAGGACAAAACCAGGATAAAGAGCTTGGGATAGCCCCAATAATGACTGAAAATAATTTTTTCTACATATGAATCTTGGAGGAAAAAGAATCAAATTTTAATGAAACAAGCCAATACTGAACATATACACGCATGCATGCACACACATATTTTAGAACTTACTTTTATGGCATGTGCTGGGGTCAGTACTCATCTTCTTGCCTTCGATTATTACCTATATTTAGAGCAATAACCCTGAAGCACTGGACACTACTCAGTCAAAAGAAAAGGTCAAACATGTTTATCATGCTATATGTAGTGAGATAGGGAACAAAGTAAAATATTCTAGCAAAAATTTCAATAGGATTTGAAACTGGAAGGGTTTTCTGTTTAGTCGCCAATTCTTGAGAATACTATTAAGTTGGGTCATATGAAATTGTCATTTTTGTAGGTCAAAAATGGTTGAACAACAGCAATGTCATATGATTCAACATAATAATCCCAGGTTATTCTGAGTGTTTTTTTCTTTCATTAGTTTTTCCAAACTGAAGTGTCATTGTTAGACTCTTTAGGGAGGAATGACATTTGGTTTCCAAAGCATTGCTTTCATTTTAATAAAAATTTTTTTAGGCTGTGGCATAATGAGGCATGAAGCAGGGCCTCCTCATTATTTATTTGTGAACAGGCATCCTCTCTCCTTACTAGACCTCCTTGAAGAGAAGGATCACATTTGAGTTATCTTTCTTCTTTCCACAGCATTCACGTAATGTCTGGTACATAGTAAGTACTCAGTGAAGATCTCTTGAATATTTGCTACGAACCAGCTTTTATAAATGGCTCAGCACAATACTGGTGGCAAGAAAAATCATCAGTGATAATTTAGGTGAAATGAATTGTCAAATCGTCCTATAAAGGTTAACAATGTTTTCTGCTGCTTGTTTATAAAGGCCACCTGGAGGTTGTGGCATTGCTCATTAACCACGGCGCAGAAGTGACATGTAAGGATAAGAAGGGTTACACACCCCTACACGCCGCAGCCTCCAATGGACAGATCAACGTTGTCAAACACCTTCTGAATCTGGGGGTGGAGGTGAGCTATGATGTGTGCATCACTGCATGGCCTGTATATTTGTGGGTTTTCTGTTGTTCTGAATTAAATCTGGTTTGCCTTTTAATTCAAGGTAAAAATTGATTCTCTTGAATCTTATCTTTTTGAGTTTACGTGGGGAACTGGATGTAATTGATGGGGGCATTTACTAAGTAGTGGAAAATCAGAAATGGGCTAACTTTTTATATCCACTAGATACAGAAATATATAAGCATATATATTATAATATATGTGTATGCATGTATATGTATATGTATGTATACTTGCACGCACTAGTCATCTTTTAAAACCTAGAAGACTTTAAGGCTAGGGTTCTTAATCCCACCTTCAGAATCTAGCCTTTTAAACTGTGACTTACAAGCAGGAATGAATGGCTGGGGCAAGCAGAAGTGTCCCATGCTGAGCTGGAGAAGTGGGCCCAGAACCAATTAGGTTTGCCTGACCCCATTCTCTTTCCACTCCAGAAAGAGGGCACAGAGATTTAGCAGAACAGAAGCAGTGACGAGACTCTGAAACACCCTGCCCCCAGAGGAAAGGAGGACCACATTGCCATGCTGAGCCAAGGAGGGTGAAACCCAGCAGCTGGGGCAGATCTGGGAAAGCAATAGGGAGCTATGGGCTAAAGACCCCAGAACAGCTCCAGGCTCTGCTACCAGATGTGGCCTGGTGAGATGTCAGACTGCAGAGCAAAAGCCAGAGTGGGTTCTGAGCATAATTTATGGGCTTAGGCTACACAATCACTTCTCCTGTGCACCCCATATCCCTTTCTCTCTATGTTCACAGTGCCCCAACCCTTGAGTTTGGGGCTTTTTTCTTGTTCCCCTCATTCAACTCTCCTCTGGCCTTTTGAAGAAACTTTGCCTTTCACTTTTCATTCCCTGGCCTAAAAATGTCTCTCTCCAAGTTGAAATCTCTGACTCTTCCTCCTGGGTTTAGTTTTTCTCACCATTCACTTTTTGCTGATGTTTACCTCAGGTCTCTGAGCATTCCAAGCATGACCATGTTGGGGCTAGTGCAGAGTGAGCCCTGAATAATTATGCTGACAGAGGACATTTCATTTCTGTTGCCACAGCCATTAGGATTTTTATGAAAAAATGGAGTAAAGTGGCTCTGGTGATTTTAATTGCCCTACATTGGACCCATTTACAGATTGATGAAATCAACGTCTATGGAAATACTGCACTTCACATCGCCTGCTACAATGGACAGGATGCTGTAGTTAATGAGTTAATTGACTACGGTGCTAATGTGAACCAGCCAAACAACAACGGGTTCACCCCTTTGCATTTTGCTGCTGCCTCCACTCATGGTGCTTTGTGTCTTGAACTGTTAGTAAACAACGGGGCGGATGTTAACATTCAGGTATGGAACTCTTAGTCTCTCTCTGTGTTTATATCTTTGCATTGAGCCTTTCCTTGATCATCTGCAGTAAATTATATCACATCAGAGGATTGTAACCTTGAGTACATTGACTCATATAGCCTTATTCTATGTATTGGGATGCCACAGAAACTTAGCTGTGTTGTTTCTGCAGGACTGGGGGCATCTGCTGGAAGGCAGTGAGGCTCTAGCCACATGCATTTGGTAGCTAAACAATAGTTCCAGGACAAATAGTGAATCTCAGAGATGTTGACTTGGCTCAGATTCTAATACTGAAGTGAATGTTGAGCTCATGGGGCAGAGTTGATGAGAATTCAAAGGAAGGCCTAATCTAATAATCTTAGGCTTGTTCCCAATCCTGGCTTGGCCTTCCAAGGAGTCTGTCAAATATTAAAGCAAACCCCAGATAGTGTCTTCAAAGATGTTACATTGCCCTAGTCCTAATGGTTGTTACTTTATTCAGCAAACTGAGGATTGCCTAGTGCTCTGTCTTCAGTGCTGAGGTGGGAGGGTAGATATGAGATATGACCTATGCTCAAGGAATTTACAACATGAAGCAAGAGAGTAACTTTGTTGTAGATTTTTCAGGATTTTCTATGTATAGGATCATGTCATCTGCAAATAAGAAAAGTTTTACTTCTTCCTTTCCAATTTGGAAGCCTTTTATTTCTTTTTCTTGCCTTATTGCTCTGGCTAGGACTTCCAGCACAATGCTGAATTATAGTGGTTACAGTGGGCATCCTTGTCTTTTCTCTGATCTTAGAGTGAAAGCTTTCAGTCTCTCACCATTGAGTCTGATGTTAGCTATGGGGTTTTTCATCTATGCCCTTTATTATGGTGAGGAAATTTTCTTCTATTCCAAGTTTTCTAGGTGTTTTTATTAAGAAAGGATGCTAGATTTTGTCAGATGCTGTTCTAGTTTGCTAAGGCTGCCGGAATGCAAAACACCAGAAATGGATTGGCTTTTATAAAGGGGGTTTATTTGGTTACAAAGTTACAGTCTTAAGGCCATAAAGTGTCCAAGGTAAGTCATCAACAATAGGTTACCTTCACTGGGATGGCCAATGGTGTCCAGAAAACTTCTGTTAGCTGGGAAGGCACATGACTGGCATCTGCTCCAGAGTTCTGGTTTCAAAATGTTTTCTCCCAGGATGTTCCTCTCTAGGCTTCAGCTTCTCTCCAAAATGTCACTCTCAGTTGCTCTTGGAGCATCTGTCCTCTCTTAGTTTCTCTGGAGCAAAAGTCTGCTTTCAAAGGCTGTCTCCAAAATGTCTCTGTAAACTGCAGTTCCTCTCTCAGCTCCTGTGCATTCTTCAAAGCAAGCTCGCTCCTCTGTCTGAGCTTATATAGTGCTCTAGTAAACTAATCAAGGCCCATGCTGAATGGGTATGGCCACACCTCCACAGAAACTATTCAATCAGAGTCATCACCCACAGTTAGGTGGGGCACATCTCCATGGAAACACTCAAATAATTACAATCTAATTAACACTGATACGTCTTCCCACACAAGATTGCATCAAAGATAATGGCATTTTGGGGGACATAATACATTCAAACTGGCACATTCCACCCCCTGGATCCCAAAATGACATGATCTTTCTATATACAAAATACATTCATCCCACAACAATATCACAGAAATTTAAATAATTTCAGTAATGATAGTTAAGTAGAAGATCCTATCAGAATCAGTTACAGGTGTGATCTGTCCAAAAGCATAATTCTCCTCTAGCTGTGGACCTGTGAAATTTAGAACAAGTTATGTACTTCCAATATATAAAGGAGGGACAGTCATAGAGTAAACATTCCCATTGCCATAAGGAGAAACTGAAAGGAAAACAGGGTTAACAGGACCAAAACAGTTCCTAAAACCCGCAGGGCTAACTCCATTAGATTTCAAAGACTGAGCCTCTTTAACAGAATGACAGTGCATCCTTGAGGCTTGAGAGAGCGGGAGTGTAACCTTTCCTAAGGGTCTTTGTGGCAGCCCTTTCCTCTCCAAACATGGGGGTAAGTGCTCCAACATATCCACACATTGGGGAAACTAGCTTCTTGGCCCCACCCTCCTCAAACATTGGGGCAGCGCCCTGATTCCCTTCCATCTCCGGGGCACATGCTCAACCCCTTCAGAGCAGTGGGGTAGTGGCCAGGCTCTCCCCAGTCCCCTGGGGATGTGCTCCACCCTCTCTGAGGCCTGAGGTGGCAACACCTTTCCCGAACATCGAGGTGGAAGGCCCACCCTCGACCTCCAGGGCAAACTCACCCTTTCCATGCATGTGGGCCACTCCCCTCTCCTAGCCTGAGACCTCTTGACTCCAGACCTCAACCTCCATGGCTCTGTCTTTGGAGAAATTTTTCCTTCAGTATGTTCCTTGTCTGTCTCCTCCAGTGCAGACTGGCAGCAGCTCTGTCTATAAATATCTCACAAAAATTCTGTTGGCTTCTCATGAAGCACACAGGGGTCAAAGCTGTCAGACAATAGGACTTTCCACAAACCCTTTCTGGATAACTCCATCTCCAGTCCTGGCTTCTACTGAAATGGTGGCTGGGTTCCATGTTTGGTTAAATCCTCACATTGGGCTGTAGTTTCCAGGTTTCCAAACTATCAGTTTCTGGTTTCTTGGAACCCAAGAGTTCAGTTTTAAGTTTATCTCTCTCCACTTGCATTTTACAATAAGCTGCAAGTAGAAGCCAGGCTACTTCTCCTATATTTTGCTTGGAGATCTCATCAGCTAAATATTCCAGATTGTGGCTTTCAAATTCTGCCTTCCATCCAACACCAGGACTCCAGTTATGTCTTCCTTCCTGTTGGCAATGACACATTCATCATTTCTGTTCAAGGCCTCTTCAGAAGTATCTTTAGAGTCCATTTTTCTACCAACAGTCTCTTCACAGCAGTCTAGGCTTTTTCTATCAACCTCCTCACAAATCTTCCAGAATCTTCCCCTTATCCATTTAAAAAGCCGTTCCAACATGTTTGGTATTTGCAAACTCAGCAGCACCAGCACCCCACGTCCGGTACCAAAATCTGTTCTAGTTTGCTAAGGTACCAGAATGCAAAACACCAGACATGGATTGGCTTTTATAAAGGGAGTTTATTTGGTTACAGAGTTACAGTCTTAAGGCCATAAATTGTCCAAGGTAAGTCATCAACACTCTAATCTAATCTAATCAACACTGATACATCTGCCCACACAAGATTGCATCAAAGATAATGGTGTTTTGGGGACATAATTCATTTAAACCAGCACAGATGCCTTTTCTACATAAATGGAAATGATTATGTGGTCTTTCCCTTCATTCTATTATTATGTATATTCTATTATTTTATTCTATAAAATTCTATAATATTTTATTCTATAAATATTCTATAAAATATTTTATTCTATAAAATTAGTGTATTACATTAATTTTCTTATGTTGAACCACCCTACATACTTGGAATAAATCCCACTTGATCATGATGTATAATTCTTTTAATGTGCTACTGAAATCAGTTTGCTAGTATTTTGTTGAGGATTTTTGCATCTGTCTTAGTAAGGGATATTGTTCTGTAAATTTCTTTTCTATATGGTAGAAAGAAAGGCTATATGGTATCTTTATCAAGACTTGGCATTAAGGTGATGTTGACCTCATAGAATGAGTTAGGAAGTATTCCCTCCTCTTCAATGTTTTGGAAAAGTTTGAGCAGGATTGGTGTTAATTCTTAAAATGTTGGGTAAAATTCACTAGTGAAGCCTATCTGGTCCAGGGTTGGGAGATTTTTTATCGCAGATTCATTCAATCCCTTTACTTGTTTTTGGTCTGTTGAAATCTTCTGTTTCTTCTTATGTCAGGAAAGGTAGTTTGTGTGTTTCTAGGAATCTGTCTATTTCATCTGGCTTATCTGTTAGTGTACCTTTGTTCAGAGTATCCTCTTATAATCGTTTTTATTTCTGTAAGGGTGGTAATAATGTCCTCCCTTTCATTTCTCTCTTTTTTCCTTTGTTAGTCTAGCTAAAGGTTTTCAATTTTATTGATATTTTCAAGGAAACAACTTTTGGTTTTGTTGATTCTATGTTTTTATATTCTATTTCATTCAACTCTGTTCTAATCTTTATTTCTCGTCTTCTGTTTGCTTTGGGTTTAGTTTATTCCTCTTTTTCTGGATCTTCCAGTTTTGAGGTTAGGTCTCTGATTTAAGGTCTTTCTTCTTTTTTAAGTATGCATTTAGAGCAATAAATTTCCCTCTTAACACTGCCTTTGCTACATCATATAAGTTTTGATATGTTGTATGTTAGTTTTCATTTGCCTCACAGTATTTCCTAATTTCCCTTGCAGTTTCTTCTTTGGCCATTGGTTGTTTGAGTGTACTGTTTAATTTCCACATATTTGTGAATTTTCAAATTCTTCCTCTGTTATTGATTTCTAGGTTCATTGCATTGTGGTCAGAAAAGATATAGTTATGATTTTAATATTTTTTAATTTTTTTGAGACTTGTTTTGTGACTTAACATGTGCTCTATCTTGGAGAATGATCCATGTGCACCAGAGAAGAACATGTATTCTGCTGCTGTTGGGTGGAGTGTTCTATATATGTCTGCTAGATCTAGTTGGTTTAAAATATCATGCAGTCTTCTATTTCTTTGTTGATATTCTGTCTATATTTTCTATCCATTTTAGAAAATGATGTATTGAAGTCTCCTACTTATAATGTAGAACCATCTATTTCTCCCTTCAAATCTGTCAGTATTTGCTTCATATATTTTGAGGCTCTCCCATTAGATGCGTTTATAATTGTTATGTCTTTTTGTTGAATTGACCTTTTATTGGTATATAGTTAACATCTTTGTCCTTCATAACAGTTTTTAACCTAAAGCTTATTTTATTTGTCATGATTGTAGCTATCCCAGCTCTCTTTTGGTAATTATTTGGATAGTATATTTTTCTCCATCCTTTCACTTTCAACCTACTTATGTCTTTGAATTTAAGGGGAATCTCTTATAAACAGCAGAGAATTGGGTAATACTTCTTTATCTATTCTACCAATCTCTGCCTTTTGACTGGAGAGGTTAATCTGTTTACTTTTATAGTAGTGCAGAACTTTCTTCTGCCATTTTTCTCTTTGGTCTTTGTTAGTCTTACTTTTTTGTCCTCCAATTCTTCAATTAATGCCTATTTTCATATATATTTGATTTTTTGTATTGTACCACTTTGTGTCCCTTCTCATTTCACTCCGTATTTTTCAATTATTTTCTTTGTGGTTACCATGGGGCTTAAATTTAATATCCTAAATCTATAACAGTTATGTTTGATTTGATACCAACTTAACTTCAGTTGCATAAACATATCCTGTTCCTCTGCCCCTCCTTCCGCCACATTTTTGTTGTACTTGTTATAAATTATATCTTTGTACATTGTGTGCCCCAAATCATATATTTATCATTACTTTTCGTGCATTTGCAGTTTAGAACCTATAAAAAGTAAACAATGGAGTTGGATGCCAAAAAATACAATACAATAGTATTGGTATTTATAATACCCAGATGGTTACCTTTACCAGAGGTCTTTATTTCCCTATGACACTTCAGTCCACTGTGTAGTATCCTTTCCCTTCAGTCCGAAGAACTCCATTTAGCATGGCTTGTAGGGCAAGCCTAATGATGATGAACTCCCTCAGCTTTTGTTTCTCTGAGAATGTCTTAAATCTCTTCCTCGGTTTTGAAAGACAGCGTTCCAGGTATAAAATTCTTGGTTTTGCAATTGTTTTCTTTTAGCACTTTAAATATTTTTTCCATGGCCTGCTTGCTTCCATGGTTTCTGATGCAAAATTGTCACTTAATCTTATTGGTACTCCCTTGTGCATAACATGTTGCTTTTCTCTTGCAGCTTTCAGAACTCTCTCCTTGTCCTTTGCATTGGACAGTTTGACAACTATGCATCTGGGCATAGTTCTCTTCAGGCTTATCCCAGTTGGGGTTTGTTGGGCTTCTTGAATGTACATACTCATATCTTTTCTTAAATTTGGAAAGTTTTCTGCCATTATTTCTTTGAATATTCTTTCTGCACCCTCTTCTTTTTCTTCTCCTTCAGGAACTCCCATAATGCATATATGGGTATACTTGATGGTGTCCCACAGGTCTCTTAGGCTCTGTTTATGTTTTTTTCATTCTTGTTTCTTTCTGATCCTCACCCTAAATCATTTCAATTCTCTTATCTTTGAGTTCACCAATTCTTTCTTCTCCCAGCATCAATCAGCTGGGAAACCTTCTAGGGAATTTTTTTTTTCAGTTATTGTGGTCTTCAACTTCAGTATTTCTGTTTAGTTCCTTTTAAAATTTTCCATCTACTTATTGAGATTATCATATTATTCATTGATCATTTTCCTGATATCCTTTACTTTATCTCTGTTTTCCTTTATCTTCTTGAGCATATTGAGGATAATTTTAAAAAGTCTTTGTTTGGTATGTTCAAAGTCTGCTCTTCTTCATTGTTGGCATCTGGATTTTTATCTTATTCCTTTGGATGGGCCATCATTTTCTATTTCCTTGTTGTCATGTAATATTTCTTGCACATTGTAAATTTTAATATTTTAAGTCTGAGTGCTGGGATTTAGTTCCTAAGCTGTCTGTTCCTTAAGTTTGTATTCAGCTAGTGATATGACAGAGATTTCCTTGAATGCTAGGAGCCAACAGAAACAAACAAACCCAAAAAGCACATTTCACAGTCTTTGAAAATTGGGTCTGTGTTGACTGGTGCTCTCCTTCAGAGTTTAACCATCCTTTTAGGAAGATCAGTCTCAGGTGAAAGTGAAGTGCAGGGTCTCTCAGGCTTTTCTTAGCCTATGTCTTGTCCTGAGCTTGCTGGGGCCTTAGGAACTCCTTTGTGTATAGGAATTGAAATGCCCCCTCTACTCCCTGTAAAAGAGAGTGTCTTCCCCTCCTGGGAACTCTGTTGTAGGTTTTGAAGCAGGTAATTCTTCACACCAGGTTGCTTAGACTTAAAATTGTTTCTTACACTTCCTTAACTGTCTGCAAGCTGCTTCTGCCTGCAAGACAAGTTCTGGGAGGGTGAGCCAGAGATGAGTTTCGTTTTTGGCTTTTCATTGCCTGGTGCTTTCCTTTAGAATTTAGCCCTCATTTTAATAGACCTCCCCTCAAGAAGATCATTCCGAGGCAAAAGCGAATTGCAGGTTCCTCTCTGTCTTTTCTGAGCCTGCTTCTTGTCCTGGGCTTGTGCTTGCTATGGCCTCAGGTATTTTCCTGTTTATGGAATGCCCCCTCTACTCCCTATGAACTTGATTTTTCTTCCCCTTCCTGGTGCTTTATTGTATGACTTAAAGCAGTTAATTCTTTGCCATAGGCTGCTTTGACTTAATTGTTTCCTATACTTCTTTAGCTATCAGCAAGCAACTTCTGCCTGCAGGGCGAGTTCTGGGAGAGCTAGCTAGAGCCAGTTCCTTGGTTCAGTCTTTCAGGCTGACACCCAATAGATTGGCACCAACATGCAAGTACAACGGTGTGTGCATTAGGGGTTACACTGCTCCCCTGGAAGGGGGCCAGGCATCCACAATGGCAGCTCAGGCTGGCTCCACAGTGCACTGGGGAGGGGGTGGGGCAGGGGTCAGCAATGGCACCTTGAGCTTCTGCTGTTTTTAAGGCTGCATTTTCTTGATTTGGTACTTGCCCAATTACTACAACTCTTTAACTGTTTTCTGGAGTTCTGAGAAAGATTTCTCTGCCGGTTTTTGTTAGTAGTTCAAATATTTTGTGGGGGGATAGCACCCTGGAGTATCTTACACTGCCATTTTGTCCCATAGTTACTTAATTTTAATATTTAAATTTTGTCCTGTGGACTGATAATCATGAATAGAATACAAGAAATGCCTCTTAAAAAACTGAAACCTAGGCTTAAGCATTTTTAAATCTGTGTAAATGGGATTTTGAGTCAAATCCAGTCTTCTTCCTCAGTCTCCTTTCATCTACTCTGCCTGTATCCTCCAAGTTCCTAATTTTCTTTGGGTCCCCGTTAGTTATTCCAGATGCACTCGGGATACATGGATCACCTATCATTTATGTTGAGCCATCCTCTCTGACTATGAAAGTAGCTTTCTGAGAAGTTATCTCTCAATACCACATTCCTCCTTGGATATCGAAAGTGTACATTGCAAGCAATTTCTGTTTGCTTAGATTTTCCAAAATTTGAGGAAATAGCATATTGGAGTGTAGCTAAAACTCACCCACATGCTTACTTGGTTTTCCTTATTCTCATAAAACACTAAAAGTGATGTGTTCACAAATTTCAGCAATTACAAGATGGATGGAGAGTGGAGAGATATATGTGTTCTGCACATATTTTACAATCCTTGTTTTGGTTAAGTTGACCTCCATGACCCTGTCTTTAACTTATAATATTAGTTTAATTGTGATAAAATAATAAAAATACAATATTTTATAAAATAATCCATTGAAGGCCCACTTATAATTTGTAAATAAAAAGAGCATGAGAAATTATAAAATAATTTTTCTTCTCCACCACATACCACATCGTAGTTTCTGTTGCATGTTAAGGCTCTTTATGCAAGCATTCAAATAGTGTTAGTAAGACACTATAGTCAGCCATGCTGAATACAACTTAGAAGGTTAGACTCAGAAATTACATTGCCAGGTTACCTACTTCTTGGTCACTAACATTTAGCTCTCCCATCGTCTCAATTCTTTTCTGTCTGTGGGCTCTTAGACCATTTAACCCTAAGTGACAGGAGCTGAAATCCATCACACATCCAGTAAAGTAGACCAGCTCCCTTCTTTATATCTATCAAGAGCAAACTGTAGAACAAGGTGTTTTAACAGAGGTTAAGGTTGAAAACCCGAGTTGACAAGAGTGAGTGGTGATGGGAACTTGGAACTTTGAGGAGGAATTAAGGAAAGAAGGGAATGATCTTCTGAGTCAACTGTGTACCATCTCAGGCTTTAGAAGTATTCAATAAACAAATAAGTTGAATTATAAGTGCCTTTTTTCCAGCCAGGGTTTTAGATGGCTCTTCCATTGAGTTAGGGAGTCCTTACTGGGTTTCTAACTATATTCAGCCAAATGTGTTGGCCTTAGCATTATAAAACACAGTAGCTTTATTGCCCTCCAGTAGAGCCACTGAGTTGCGTAACTCCAGGAGGCCCCATGACAGAGAGGGTACACTGCCTTAGTCCCTAGGGAGTAGTAACAAGGTCTGTAAGTTTAGGGAAGATTTGTGGGATGTTAGGGGATGAGGAAAGAGGACATGAGGAGTGAAAGAAGAATATGAATGGATTTCTGAGGATGCTCACAGAAGTTGAAACATTACTTTTAATTCAGAGATTAAGTTTGTTATGCCCTGAAAGATTACTAATATTAGTCATAAAATATTCTTAATCCTCATTAGTTTTCCTTTATGATTTATGGCTTTATCATGCTTCAATCAATAGAAGATCTCCTAGCTTAATTAAACTGACTCTGAAAATAACAAAATGTCCACAGTCCCAAATTGAAAGGGAAAATGTGTCAAGAAATATGAAGGAAACTGGAAACAAAGACGAATTTTTATGAAAGTAAAGCCTTGAATAAATGGAAGAAGACAAAGAGTTAGGCTTCTTTTATTCTTGTTTGAAGTTCTGGGAACAGCAGCAGTTAACAGCAAGGCTCCCCTACATGCAAAATTTCTCAAGTAGGTAATGAAACTCAGTAGGATCCCTACTTTCAGCCTGAATATTTTGAGTTGTAACTTTTAAAAGCTAAATGAAAAGTGCATCCCTTTGACTTTCATTGGTTTTAATGGATTTTTAAAATAAGAAGCTTCTCTTTCACCCATAGCAAATAAAGTTGTCATAAAATGGCTAGCTGATACTCTTAATACTTCTTGCCCCCACCTTCAGCCACCTCTATCCCTAAGAGAAAAAAGTCATCTAATGCCTGGGCTCGGTGGCAGATGAATCCAGGCAAAGATCTTCAAGGACAGATCTGAAGCAAGCATGACCACGGACCATATGACTGTCCATCTCATTTTACCTAAATATGTCATCTCTAGTTATTTGTCCCTTTACCAAAGGCAAAAGCACCCCAAAGGAGAGGAAGGATGTGGTGTTTGCTATCCTTGAAATGGGACCAGCTTTGCAAGCTACACACTATAGAAACAAATTACTTTTGCTTTGGTTCTCTGCCCTCAGTTTAGGTAATTACCACCACTAGATTGGTGGTTACCCCTCAGTAAAGTCTTTAGGCTCTTTTGTAGCATAAAAATTGCTTAGTTGAGTATTTATAAAGTATCTAAATACTGAAGTATGTGTGTGTATGTATGTATGTGTGTGTGTATATATATGTATATAACTAAATGCTAACTACTTATGTTTTCATATTAAATTTAAGAGAAAATACTGGAGCAAAATTTAAAGAAATAGCACCACCTAGGGACAAGTTAATGTCAGCTCTGCAATTCCTGCTTTCTTAATAGTTTTGGAGTATCGTCACTTTTTTTTTTTACTGGAGGGGATAGGTTTTAAATCCTTATTCCATAGTAGTTTCCAGACTTTTCAGTCCTTGAACTGTCTACAGTTCTGGCAGTCAAGATTAAGCTCTCTAACCAGATAACTTTTAGGAACTCACTGTCAGTATTAAGTTTCATAGTCAGTGACAGCAGGTATCCTCATTCTCTTGGTTGTTGATCCTTTCCTCTAAAAATATCATTTCCAGTAAAGCTTCAAACTTACTTCCATCCCCCTTTCTCAGTATTTTCTGACTCAGGTTATAATCATATGTGATGGAGAAAAGATCCTATTATTTCTTTTATTCCCAACTACCTGAGAATCTTTAACTATAATGATATTTTTTTATCTATCAAGATGCAGGTACCATGTAGAGTAACTCCTCCCCTGGTACAGCCTGTACATAACTCCTTTCCTCCTTTCTAAGTAGTAGACTTAAGTGATAATAGTAAAAAAATCATCTGTTAAAACTCTGTGGTTTTATAAGATCTTTCAGCCCAAAGCCTAAGCAGTGGTTCTTAACCCTTAGTGTGCTGTGTTTATTAGGAATGTGGATCCCCTTAACCCAATTCTGAATCAGTGGGACTGGGCCAGGAATTTGTATTTCTAACAAAACCCCAGTGATTGAAATACAGGTGGTCCCTGGTTCAGTCTTAGTAATACTGATTTAGACAGTTATTTGTGTTCCATTGTGGAGTTTTTAAAGGAAAGAGTCATGTCAACAGGCTCCTTACAAAATGAATTTGCAGCTTGGAAACCTTATTTTTTAACATCAGACTTAGAGAAGTATCTCTTCTGAGACTTTGAGAAGTAACAGTGTTACAGAAATTTTTCAGAATACTTGAATGACAGTTCTGTACTTGAATACATTCTGTCTATTGGGGATACTTTTGGTCTAAAATAACAGTACTATTTTCTTTGGGGCAGTACCACTCTCAGAATAAATTCTGTACATGATTATTTCTTAATTAAATGTTATAGGACTTTGGTATTGGTATAACATTTTAATAAGTTCTGCATACTGCTAATTGGTATATAGACTCTGTACATTTTCCATGTTTTGGTTTAACCTATGCCAGGGAGTTCCTTAATTTATATCTTGAATAATAAAGAGATGCATGCATTCAGCGCACGTGACAGCTGATCATTTAATGGCAATTTGCTAAATTTGTTTGTATGCCTTACTCCTGTGATTTCTAATGAGGTGAGTGAAACAACAGGTTCTCTTTTGGAACAATCAGAATTATTGTTTTTCTATGAAATTAGAATTTAGGAAATGCTTGAGGTTCCAGATCAGTTGCTGAGAGTTGCAGTGATTTGTGGCAATTTAGTCAGCTTCAAGATTGAAAATAAGACCTGGAAGGAAACTTCCTTCATCAGTAGATCCCAAGAGAGCAGAAAAGTCGTAAATGATTGTTTAAAACAGGGTCATATAAAAATTGTCAGAGTAGTTAGAAATTTCTAATTTCTTCTCCAAAATAATTTTCACTTTTTCACTTCTCTCATGAAAAATGTGATGTTATACAGTAACATATAGACTTTATCTTTTGCTTTCAAAATTTTCTTTTGCCTCTCATAATTTTTGATCAGACATTTTTAATTTAAATTGGTGTTTTCAGGGCATTGCTGGCAATATCCACAGAGATGCTTAAGTTTCTTGTCACTGGCTCATACACTTCTGTTGTTTCTCTCTCCCTCATTTTTTTTAGAGTAAAGATGGCAAAAGTCCACTGCACATGACAGCTGTCCATGGAAGGTTCACACGGTCACAAACCCTCATTCAGAATGGTAAGAGAGATTCTTCAGCAGTGTCATTTGGACAATTTCCTGATCTGAGTTTGGCTGTCAGTCGCCTGTACAAAAAAGGTGATGCCCTATTTGAGGATTTTACTAAGCATGGATTTACACGACACTTTGATGTACTTTGCTAAAAGCTCCTTATCCGACATGTCATCACCATCCAGCTTAGTATTGAGAACATCAAGCCATTAATTTCCCAGTCAGGCCAAGAACATGTGTCTTCAAACTGGAAATGGTATACTTGTGTAGACTAAAGAGCTGTATTTTTCACTCTGAAACTAACAAATATAAAAAGCATATATTTTCTGGCAGCAAATCTGAATTTATTTTTAGATTTTAGAACTCACCCTATTTCCCTAAGTTAAAACTCATAAAGTTTCATGGGCAAAGGTAGGAAAAAATGAGGTGACTCAGAGGAAAAGCAGGTAAGTATGTGATATAAAGGATCATAAAATCACAGGCCTGACAGAGACCTTGGAAAGACACATAATCTGGTAATTTTCCAGGCTCACAGCAGAAGTATACTTGAATCATTGGGTTGTATCCATAGCCAAAGAACTAGGGAGTGTCATTTCATATCATGGTTCAGGTTACTATTAGTGGGTCATGGCCAGCATCTGGGAGTAGGTTGACCTTGAAAACACAACTTCTGTTATCTTTGCAATCTTGGAGACAATTTAAAAAAATGGTTTAGCCCAAATTCTGTGGTGACATTCAAGGTCAGTTCAGTAGTTCCTAAACTATCTACATTTCTATTTCTCAAAACTCTGGTGTTAGTTGATTTTCTTGGACTTATTTTTTTTAGCTATAAGAATTTTGGACAACCTGCACTTGAATTGTTAGTGGCACTGAATTATGTCTTAGGCACTCAAGTCATAAAACCAAAAAGTCACTTGACATTTAGATGGAGGACCAGCCACTAAAATTATGCTTAGAAAGCAAAACATTTGCAGCAAAGCAAAGGATATTTATGAGCATCTCAGTGAAGCTGTAAGGGAAAAGAAATCTTCACAAGTTTCCAGTGAGCCAAAGAAGGTAAAATGGAAATTAACTGCATAGCCCCCATTATTTCTAATTTGAAATATGTGGTACGCCTTTGACATTCACTTTATTGAGGGGGCCACTTTAATTGTTTTATTTTACTGAATGTAAATAAAAGGTGAGGATGCCCCTAGTTTCTCCTTTTTCGAACCCTTTCTTCATCCCACTGCTTTTCGTAAATAGTACCCACACCCTTAAAAAACGAAAAAAATTCACAGTCAGGAATGTATTTGGTATCCCTTTTCTTCCTACTTAATGTGAATTTAATCAGTGGACCTCAGCTCCACGGGATAAAAAGCTTTGTCCCCTGTTAAAGCAATTTCAAGCACCAGTGACCAGATTGTAGAGAGACAATTTTTTTCACCTTGTAGGCGCTGCCTTCCCACAAGTCTCTCCCTGTGTGCCAGACCATTCTGACCATCTCCTTTGAAACAAGGTTGTGACTCATCTCCCCTCTGACATGCTGGTGTCCAGTGAGCATGCTTGCAACAGCCCAGGGGGTTGCTGGCTGCTTGAACCTCTCCAGAGCCACCTGGGTGGGAACAAAGACTTCCCTGCCCTGCCCTGGGCTTCTTGGTAGACTTTGAGTTGGAGGTAGATGCCATTCTTGGCCAGCCTGACATATTGCCTGTGGGTTGTGTGGAGCCCAGGGACCTGAATTGATGACAACACAGTGGCTATAAGATAAGGCCTATGATGTATAATGATAAAGCTTATGTCAGTATGTTCACACTGTGCCAGGCACTTGGCTAAGCACCCTATGAGAACCACTCACTCTATCAGATAATACTATTATTATCTCCATTTCATGGATGGGAGAACGGAGGCAGAGGGATTGTTACTTGTGTCCGGATACATAGCCGGCCCATCGGGGAACAGGGTTTGGGGCTCAGGCAGCCTAACATTCGAATTTGAACTCTCACCACTACAGTATAAACGTGTTCACTGGAAGAACAATGACGTGTTAAATTCTTTTTTAAACTTGAATTCTATTTACTCAAAGAGTCACTTATATTTAGAATAGAGTTGTTCCCACAAAAGGATGATTTGGCATTCTCTTCTCTCAGCTGACAAGTCTTTGCGTTCATTACGCATGCGAGAACTGCAGTTTCTTCCATTTGACATTTTAAAAAATGCCCTTGGGGAAAAGAATAGGAAGCTCTTTTCTTTCCTCCTGATTTTTTGGCTTCCTTCTGGGAAAAATTCTGTCCTGCTGCCGGGACCCTGTCTTCTGCAGAGGCTCACACTGCCAGGGCTTGGGGTGCGTCGGAACAGGAGCTGCCCTGTCCTCCAGGGTCCCGGATGCCTGCACCGCAGGGGAACACCGGCCAGCTCCCTGAACCCAATGAACTCAGGAATGTTCTTGTATTTGTTTATTTATTTTGTTAAATTGCTCTGGTGTTTGGACTGCATATGCATTTCCCTGCTTCCCTGCTGCTCTCCAGTCAAGTTTATTAGCAGTTCTTCATAATAATCTTGTTTTTTCATAATAGCTTTGGTAAGACAATCGCCAAAAAAATATTATTTCCTTTTTTAGTTAGTAAACAGACGTCCTCTGCTGTTAAATCACACTTTTTTAAGAGAAAGAAACTGAAGGAAGAAACAATACGATATCAAGAGGCAATTTAACCAGCCCTGTGCACTAGGCAATGGCTTCAGATGCTGTCCGCAGGTTTCAAAAGTTCAAAAATGATGTTTTCTTCACAGAAGTCTTAAAAATAAATAGAGTTTGAAAAGGAAGAGTCAGGAGATAGGAGCCTCATGGTAAGATTTTTGACCTTTTGGCTCACACTCCTCTGAGGCAACTTACTAAGGTGTCTATTCTTATTTGTGCAAAATTATCCTTTCAGACATGGTCTGCGTACTTTGACACTCTCAAATGTTTATTTTCCTCATCAGTTATCAATTACCAACATTTAACTTTCGCCTTTCAGCACCTATTAAAGATATTTAATTTGCATTTCAAGCCAATCTTGGATTTTCAAGTGAAAATGGAAAGGTTTGTGGAGTGACTATAAATAGAAATTCACTCATCTGAAGATTCCTACTTTAATATAAAACATATTTTCACATAACAAGTATACAGTCTCTCATTTATCTTTCCACTAAGTTATGATGCTTTCTTAAATGTATTTTAAATGACAACAAAAGCATACATTTATTTGTCTATATTTTTAAGTTAATAACTTATGAAATTATAATAAAACCAGAAATTTTATCAGCTTCTCCATTTTTTTTCACTCTTCTCTTTCCCTATGCAACTTTTGGGTTGGCGAACATGGAAACGCTAAGACTTCTTAAGAATGATTTGGCGGCTCTTGTTTGGAAGGGTGTGGAGTAATGTAGTGTTCGATGAGGGAAAGTCTTCTCTGAAGTCTGGGGACTTGCCTTCCACTCCTTAGGTGGGCCAGCTCCTTAGGTGGACCTGTAGGCTGAGCACTGTGGGCGATTCTTAGGCCAACACAGGTACCCTGTGTTCCTCTAAAGTGTGCACGAAGACCAGGTGGCTGCCCGTAAACCAAGGCTGCCATCAAGTCATAAAAATGAATTTCTCTAAATTTGATGCATCTAAATTCAGAGCACAGTGAACTAACTTATCTCCTGAGTCCCCAGAAGATCACAAAACTAGTTTTATCGTATTATTTTTTCTGATTATAAAATTAGTGTATAGTTACTGTAAACTACAATGAAATCATTAGAGAAACCCTCCATGATCACCACCATGTGTGTTCCGCCAGCCCAATCCCAAGAGCTTCCATTGACAGTTTGGTGAAACTTCTGGATTTTTTCTATGTATTTCCAAATGTATTTGTAAAGCTAGATAGTTACTACTTTTATATAAATTATAGTCTATTTATTCAAATAGCAGTTTTTAAAATAATCTCCGGACTACAGAAACAAAGATTTGAGGAAAGATCAGTATTTGTATTCAAGTTGCCACTTACATTTCTCTGTCACAAACCAAAGTCAAAAAGAGATTACCTTTTTTTAAAGAGTTATTAAGTTGCAGTCTACAAATGTGCAAACTTATTGGCAGCAAATTGACTGATTTTACCAGTTAACCTCTACATGCAGAAGCCTTGACTGTAGAGTGAAGCATCTGAAATCCTGTGTAAACATGTGTGCTAATTGCAGTTTTTCAAGCATTTGCCTCCTCCTCAAAGCCCAAGGTTTTTGGTAATTATTTCATTTTGTAGCAGAAATTCTTGTACACTAATTCTATGTTTCACCAATACTGTGTCTAGAAAATGTATTGTTTGCTGAAAATAAATTCTAGGGATTTGATGGTCTTAGTAACTAAGAGTAGGATCCATTAGAATAAAGAGCCATACAGATATTATTGTGAGGATTTTATAATGGTCTTATTACTAGAGACTGGCAGGGTCCTGGCCTGGAAGTTAATGCTATTTCCCCAGATCTGAGAAGAGACTCAGTGAGTTCTTTTTGGTATAGTGCCCAAATATACTGCTAATGGGAGTGAAGATGGGTACAGCCTTTTTCAAAAGCAATTTGCAAGTGTCTATCAAGGACCTTAAAAATGTTCATACTTTTGATCCAATAATTCTACTTCTAAAAAGCTTGCTTAAGGAGATCATCTGAAATGCAAATAAAAATTGTTTGCAAATATGTTCATTTCTGTGTTTTCTTAATGGCAAAAAATTGGAGAGTAGCCTAAATACTGAGTTATTGGGGATTTGCTATATAAATTCTCAAAATATTGAGATTATATGGCCATTTACAGTTATACTTGTGAAAAAATGTCAATAACTTGGGGAGTGTTTATGATATAATATTAAGGGGAAAGCAGGATGCAAAACTGTTTCTACACTATGATTTCAATAATGAGAAACCTGCACACACACACATAAAACTGGAAGGAAATATTCCAGAATATTAATACTGATTATCTTGGATAATCAGTGAATTTGTAGATGACTAATATTTTCATTGCTGTATTTTCCTGTATCTTCTAAATTTTCTACAATGGGAATATTACTTGTTCAATCAGAAATTGTTATTTAAAGCAAGTGTTTGGTGACTTTATAAAATAACCTAAGTCATTCACATAATATTTACGTTTATATTTCTTCTTCTTGTGTGTGTGTGTGTGTGTGTGTGTGTGTGTGTGTGGTTCAGATATACACACTAAACATTACAGTGTTAGTATACCTTACAGTGGTATATTTGTTTTAATAAATCAGCTTACTTTAATTTCATGCAATAGGTAATTAAAATAAAGTTCAAGATTTGAGGGAAATTTATAGACTATTTTGTGGTGCAAAATAAGACCACAATCTGACAAGTCAATAATTTAGAACATTCTATAATGATCGGGGCTTTTGATTCTGAACAGGAGAGCCAGAAAAGACAACCTCAGAATAACTTACATTCTGTGCCCAAATATACTGGATGCTTTCTTTTATTAAATTAAGTGGGGTGTATATAAGCTTACATAGGTATAAATACACGCTATTTTTTCTTTCTCCCTGACTTGTTCCCCTCTCATTTACTTCTTCACTTCTTCCTGTAGCTTTCTTCAGGCCCTTTCTTGAACATTGATTCTTTCAGGCATTCAGTGCACACTTATTCAGTCAGTCAACAAGCACACCATACACCAGAATAAATGTACCATACATCAAATGGATCAGATATCTAAATCTAAAACATGAAACTCTTCAAATATAGAACACACAGATGAATTTGTTTATTACCAATGTATGAGGAAAGAATTTCAAGCTATAACTCAAAATCCAGATACAATAAAAGAAAAAGATTGATAAATTTCAAATATATTTATTTTAAAAATTTTTTGTAAGAAAAAAAGACACTATAAACAAAAAGACAAAATGAGAACCCAGGAGAAAATGTTTGCAACATTGTTAATAATAAATAGATAGTTTCCTTTCCTTCATACTAAGAGAAATGCAATTGAAAACTACACTTAGATACCTGTTCTCACCTATTGGATAGCAGATACACTCAGGGGAAAAGGCACTCATACACTGCTTGTGGCAGTGCACAATTACACAGCTTCTAAGGAGGGGAATTTGGCGAAATGAAACAAAAGACTTTTGCATTTACTCTTTGAGCCGGAAATCCCCTTTCTAGTACTTATCTTGAAGATACAGCCTCACAAATAGGAAGCCACATATGCATGAGGTTATTCACTGCAGGGTTATTTGTAATAGAAAAATGTTAGTCACAACCTAAATGCTCATCCATAGGAGACTGTTGTACTTAGCTAGTACATCCATGCAACAGAGAACAACAGAGCAGTACAAAAATGAGGAAAATCTTCAAGAAGTCATCTCAAAGAGTGAATTCCAGAATATGCTAAGTGGAAAAAAGCAAGATGTAAAGAGTAGATATGCCTATTTTTGCAAAGAGAAGCACAGAAAGTATAAACCAAAACTAATTAAGAATGATTACCATAGGATGTGGTGAGAATGAAGTAGAAGAGATAGGAAAGGAAGTGAGACTTTTAAGTGTATAATTTTGACTTTTGAAATGTGTAAATGCTTTACATATTAATAAAATAAAATTAAATCAAAATAGTAAATATTTTTGAAAATGAACAGAATCAATGACCCTAACTATACACCAAAACAATAATATAATCACACGGAATAAAGAATAAAGTAATTTCATATATATATACTAAAATCATAGTGTGAAAATTTGTTGGGAAATACGATATTCCACAGTCTCCAAGTATTTCCCCACAAATTACCTGTTAATTATGAAGGGGACAACACTTTGGCAATAGAGAGTGCTGACAGGTGCACCTTAATGAAGTGAGCTAACTGGGCATCACTCAGCAATGAAATGACTTGACCTTATGTGTGGAGAGATGCAGGGGGAAAGACACATCAACTCCGGGGTATTCCTGACAAAATGTTTAGCATGAATCTCAGGATGAAAAAAACCATTGGACAACTCCAGAAGGCAGGATATCCTATAAGACCCCTGGCCTGGACTCGTCAGAAATATCAAAGTCATGAAAGAGACCCTTTCCCTGCCCTAAACCAAAAGGTAGGAGGACTGTTTTAGATTCAAGGGAACTAAAGAGACATGACAATCAAATGCTATCAGAGTCTTTGATTGGATCCTGGATTTTGTTTAAAAAAACTACCTATTATAAAGGGCATTTTGGGTACAATTGGATAAATTGGAATATGCACCACATATTACATAAAATTATTGTATTAATGTTAAATTTCTTGGGTATGATTTTGGAACTGTGGTTTTGTGGGAGAGTGTCAGTTCTCAGGAGAAACATGATTAGGGGTGAAAGGTCATGATGTCTAACTTTTAAAGGTTCCTCAAATAAATTAATAAATAGGCAAATTTTACATATATATGTGAAAAGAAAAATAAATGTTTAAAAAGGCAGAATGAAACAAAATATGAAAATACTGTATTGTTAAAAGAGCTATGGATGATTGATGTGATAATATTTACAAATATAAATGGATATTTACAGTTTATCATTTATGCTTTTATTCATATTACTCATCACATTTTAAGCTGGATAAACTTCATAAAATCTTTTCTCAAACTCTCTGTTCCCTTTGGTTCTTATGCTATAGCATAATGCTTACATAGGTCTTTAGTTCAGTAGTTAAAATTAAAATTGAACAAGTGTTCAGCATTCCATTTTATGGAATTTGATTATATGATTAATTCACAGCAGGAATCCAGTTATGCATTAGATATTTGAGTCTTAAATAAGACAATGTGGATAAGGTTTTTCAAAATCATTTCTAATAGACTTTCCTCTATGAAGATATAATAATAATTCTTCAGATGGTGACTTGTCCCCTGAAAAGCATCTCATACCTCAGAGCAGAGAAGCACGCAGAATCCTTGTGTTATTCTGTATTAAAATATCTCTTTCAGGAGGTGAAATTGACTGTGTGGATAAGGATGGCAACACTCCTCTCCATGTGGCTGCAAGATATGGTCATGAGCTTTTGATTAACACCTTAATAACCAGCGGAGCTGACACAGCCAAGTAGGTTATTGCAAAAATACGGTAGAATAATTGCTGCATAGGGGAAGAGTGCCAAACAGACTCTGCCATGCGGTAGCTAGTTCCCATTGATAATCAGGTCAAGGTGGCTCTGTACCATTATATTAAACACAAATTAAATTTGACTTTTAATGATAGGTGCAAGGAAGAACCAACTTCATTTTTCAGCTACATAAGAATGAGACCTATCCCAGTGGTTTTAACTAAAGATACTTGAACTTTATTCCTAACTGTGTTCTTTCCAATGCTCATTGTTAGTTAAGCAGTAAAAACAAAATATAACTGGGTAAATTGAGTTTATTTGGGGTGCTTGCTCAGTTTTAATGATGCTGTTATAGGGTAGCAATTGAATACGTTTGCTACGTCGGAGAGAGTGACTGACCTCATTTTACGCTTCAGTTCAACAAGAATGTATGAAGTGTCTGTGTGTCTGTCACTTCATGACACTTACAAAAGAATTAAGTTATCTGGTTGATACCTTCAAGTACCTCATAACTTTGGTACGGGCCTAAGACCCATTTGAGTCAAAAAGGACATGCAAGATAGTGTATAATAGAGTTATAAATGATAGAACTTAAGTGGTAAAATGTTTTGTAGACAGTAAATGCCATAGAGTGTAGACAGGAAGAAGAGAGTGCAAAGGTGGCTGAAATTTTCTGAAAAGTCTTTAAGGAGAAGGTAAGTTTGAGGTAGGCTTTGAAGGATGAGAATTATCTGAGTAGAGCAGAGGACGGGTAGATGTGCCAAGCAGGGAGGAGAGCAGGAACGAAAGGAGAGTGTGACTTGGGGAAGAGCCTGGCCTGACAGCAGAGAGTGTGGTGCTGATGCCTGCTCTGTCCCGAGTGGAGTGTGGGGGTGGGTGGGGGTGGGATCACAGGCTTTACTGGGGCTCTACCAGTCCAAGCTGCCGCACTGCGTCCCATGTGACTTTGTCTGTTGACCAAACTCTCTGTGCCTGGGTTTCCTTACCTGAAAAATGAAAGTAATAATAACACCTACCCATAGGTTTGTTATGAGGATTAAATGACTTAATTACTAGAAAAGTGCTTGATATATGGTAAGAATATGAGTTAGATAAATGTATCTACTAAGGTTATTCAACAAGTTGACCCATGGAAAGCTCTCTGAATAGAGCCTGGCACACAGTAAACTGTCAGTAAATATTATCCAAATTAAAGAGGGCCTTAAACTCCTGAATGAGGAGTTTAGCCTTCATCACAGAGACTGTGGATAAGAATCATTGGATTTTTATGAAAAGAATAATACAAAGACAGTGTTATATTAGGAATTTTGTCTTATTTAGCAAATGTTATATAAGAGAATTGAAAGTCTTGCTTGAGAATGAGCTAAAATTTAAATGGTCCGGGCAAGCTCTGGTGGGATCATATTTTCAGATTGGGTCAGGTGTTCTTGAAGTGAATTATGTGACACGCTCTGGTAGATTTGTAGTTTATAATGATTTACCTGCATCAATTCAACATTAAGCTAAACCGGGTTGCAATTACTTTCTGGCTTCACAGTGCAGTGGAGAGGTGAGAACAAGAGCAAATGGCCGGGGCATCGTGAGATAGGTTACCATGGAGTTTTGCACCAGGCTATGGGAAGAGTCAAGGAAATACTGACCCTCTGGGTTCCCCAGAAGAGGTGACATTGCAACAAAGGAAGGGATGAGTAGGGGTTTGCCAGGTGGACAGACTTGCATGGGATGGAAAGATAGAGGGTGAAGCAAGGAAGGACTTTCTAGGAAGAGCAAAGAACAGCCACAAAGGCACAAAGGTGAATGGGCTGAAAATGGATTTGTGTATAAGCAGATCACTCTGATAGCAGTCCAGGCATATTGGAGGCAGTCCAGACTAGAAACACTTGGCAGCTCCTCACAAATGTCCAGGGAAGAACTTGGGCTAAGGCCAAGTCTATGAGTTGACAGAGGAGGGAAATGCTGACAGTAGAGTAGAGCTGCGAGGTGTCTCCTTTCAGAGGAGAAAGGAATCGGCCTCAGACGAAGGCCTTTGTGATGGGGTGTTGGAAATTAGAAGAAACAGCTCTGTGATGTGAAAAGAGCACCAGAGTTGGATTCAGAAGACTCTTAAGAAGTTCCCAAGTTCCCAACCAGACCTGGCTACCCAACGCCAGGCATCGTAAATGTAAAGTATTAATAAGGAGAAGTAAAATATGTAGGCACAAACCAAATGAGGGAGGAGTGCCAAACAGACTCTGCCATGCGGTAGCTAGTTCCCATTGATATCAGGTCAAGGTGGCTCTGTACCATTATACTAAACACAAATTAAATTTGACTTTTGATGATAGATGCAAGGAAGAACCAACTTCATTTTATTCCTAACTCTGTTCTTTCCAATGCTCATTGTTAATATTTTCAATGGTAATTTTTTTCTTTCAACTCGGGATTATTTGGGGAATATTGACCAAACCATGGCTTTCTGATTTTCTTCCCTATTTCTCTACTTGAATCTGTTTTAGGGATAAAATAAATTGGGCCCAATACTTTCTTAAAATTCTCCCCTGAAAAAATTCAATAGGCACAAGTTTTATTTCTTCATGATTATTTTGCCTTCAATTTATGCAAACCCACGCCAGGTGGCAAAAGTGCTTTAGAAATGACATTGTTGGGCAAGCAGCCTTTCCTTCCATTGACTGTGCTGTGCCCTGGGGAAACAGATGAGGGAAAAATGTTTCCCAGCTTCAAAGAGCTGCATCTGCTTTCTTTTGTCGCAGCATATCTGGGAATAAGACATGCTCCCTTCAGGAATGATGGCTCATCAAGGCAGTGATCTCGTGTGTGTGTGTGTGTGTGTGTGTGTGTGTGTGTGTGTGTGTGTGTGTGTGTGTGTGTGTTGTAGGGCAGTGCTGTGGGGAGGGAAACCACCTTAGGGAAAATATTAAAATGGGGGTGGGGTGGGTAGAAGATTAAATTTCCTGAAGTCCCAGAAAATCACTATTCTCTGAGCGCCTTCTGGGTTTATATTGCTGCTTACCGATGAGGAGGAAACAGGCCTTTCCTTCCATAAATATGTAAATAAACAAATATTATTTATAAAAATAGCCAAAATTAAATGGCCAAAATTAAGCCACCTTTTCATGGCATTATGGTTCTGATGGCGAAGGTTCAGGATACACTGCAGAATGGAGGTTTTGCAGTAACTTTAAGTGGTAGGGTAGTGGACTCATCACACTGCACACTCTTCAGAGACTTTTATTCAAATTACTGCCAAATTTTGTTCACACAAAGGCCTCAGTGTGCTGCATTACCATTGGCTCGCCCTTGCCTCAGATATATCATTTATGGATTGTCTATCTTAATTCTTTTCTCATTAGCCCATGCCAATTAAAGTAGCACAACACGGCATGAATGTGATCCTAAATACAAACACAGGCACTGAAATTTGGCAGTGTTATATAGTTAAAAGGTGGTCATTCAGATGAGCCAAAATACACTTTTATGCCAGTTGTTTTAAACTGTCATCAAAATGAAAAGACAGTTTATAAATTCTTGTGCAGGACTCTTAGGGCCCCAGAGTATTTCCAGGGACCCCCAGTGATGCACTGAGTAGTTGGAGAAACATTATGAGTAAAAGGGGAGAAAGATAAGAGAATTTCCAGTGGAGGGACCTGCATGTGCAAATGCATAGGAGAAAACCTGGCTCTTGGGAGGAGTGGAGAGAGTTCAGTGAGATTCTAGAAGATACACATGTTACACAAAAGCTGCATCAAGAAGGGGCCTTGTGAGCTGCATTAGTGTCCTTGGATTTGATTGAAAAGGAACCACTGAAAATGTCGGATTTGATTGAAAAGGAACCACTGAAAATGTCTGTTGCAAATAGCAAGGACCAAGCCTCATTTTATCAGTTATAACCAAATACGTAGTAATTTAGGGATCCATGATAAGTACCTGCAATGACATAGATAAAATTTATAAGGAATTGATTTTTAAAAATCAGAAAATCATCCTATTCTCATTTTAGGAAATGTTTTTATCTTGGGTAAAACTAAACCAATCTCCCTTTCCTAGGAGAATTGTAACATAATAACTGTAAAGTATTTTGAAACAGAAAGATAATAGAAATGCTAGCTGATGGCTATTCATTCTTTGCTTTTAAAGACTCACGTACCTGATTTTAAGGACGCACAACTTGATTACAGTTTCAAAACTCACAGACTGCAGATTACACAATTTTGCTAATAATTACAAGGATAATAATAATATTAACACGCATGCTGTAAGTTTGCCAGGTGGCAGACACTCCACTTAGCACTTTACCTGCATTATCTCGATTAACCCTTCCAATTGCTCTATGAGGCAGACACTGTTATTATCTTTATTATCCTGATGAGGGAACTGTTGTGTAACTTGCAGAGATCAAATAGCTAGCAAGTGGCAGAACCAGACTCAAATCCAAAGTTTCTGACCCCATCATCTTAATCACAGTGCTGCTTACCTTGTGGCCAGAGGGAAAGCTCTAGAAAAGACAGCATGTAGGAAGGGCCATGTCTCCTGGATGCCAAGGGAAAAATTTAAAAGAACAGATATTCTAATGATACCAAAGCCTTTCCTCACCTCAGAGAGCTCTCCATGGCGGACAGTCTTTCAGGCCTCATCTATTCTGAAATAACTGAGTAGGAGATGCCAGCTGATAGCTAAATTAGAAATAGCTAATACAAATATGTCCCATTAATTTTATGACTGGCCAAATAAATGTAGCAATTTAACTGGAATTGGTCTCCTCTTTCCTGCAATTTATGCATTGTTAAGTTTTGTGTTATCTGGCATCTTTATTTCTCAGTCTTCCTTGATGTATACCTGATAGCATGAGAGCGATACTTCCTATTCGTCTAAGACAACCAAATTCTAATTTTCTTGCTAGGTTTCTTGATCCTTCCTTCATAAGCAGTCTTATTTTATAGCAAGGGAGTAATTTTATTTTGAAATGCATGAATGGTTTCTGAAGTGATTCAGAGATTCTGAATTCTACTTTTCTTCTTTTCAGTCACGACCTGATACTGAGTTTTCCTATTTGAATCAAAGGATGATTCAGATTCCTATCTCGATCATATTCAAGTTCAAATGCCAGTATAACTAGAGTTTAAATTAATATTTCAAAACCTACATGGAGGTAGCAGCTTTTTCTTAACTATGGAATAAAAATTGTATATAAAACAGAATTTTTGCTAGATCTTTTAAATTAGAGTGCTTCCTATCTCTCTTATCTTCTAAGGTTTATAAGTAGTAATGAACAAAAATGAATTAATTAGCTAATGTAGAGTATGATGAATTATCTAAAGACAGGGGTGTTAAGTGACAAGATTGATTAGAAGTTATTGATAATGAAGCTTGTAGAATATATTACAATAGTATTACTGTTATACTATCACATAACTTTTTATATTTTCTCCATTGGTTTCTTATGGAGTTTGATAATATTTTCTCCAGTTCAATTGCTTGCAGTATTTTGTATAGAAGTATATATTTTATGTATCTTTAAATATATATATGCATATACATATACATGTGTGTGTGTGTGTGTGTGTGTGTGTGTGTGTGTATTTTTTTTTAAAGAATGAGGAAAGCTAAAAGAAATTTTGAGAAATCCAGCCCTTGATTTCAGGCATATGGACTTAAAACCATCCTAAAAAATATTCTATCCATTTTCCTCTTCCCAATATACAGAGATATTTCATCATGTATTTTTGCCTTACCTCCCCAAAGCAAATAAAAGGGATAGATAAAATCAAGTTAGTTTAAAGTTCCATTTAGTAATAAGCTTTTAAAGTATGAAAAACAAATTTACCTGAAAACATATGTTTCGCTTGTATCATGGGAGAACAGTATAAATGGTAGCATAAATAGAAAAAGCTTTTCGCCCCTCCCCCAACTTCCTCTTCCTGTTTGTGATTATCCAAGTCGTCACTGATGCAATTGCTTTTCAGAATTTTTTTTTTTTTTTTTGGTAAGTGATTAGAAAGGCAATTACAAGCAGTTCTCCTCTACATGACACTACCCAAAAGATGGGCAAATTGCATCTCTTGATGGATGCCAGCTATTATATACACTGGGTTGGTAATCTCCTTATAGGGAAAGGAAAATGAACAGAGGGAAGACTGAACAAAAACACCAATAAATAGATGTCATCATGGAAAGAAAGAGTGGTAGTTAATTGTGGACAGACTAGGATTTTGCAGAATACTATGAAATATCTGTGAATATGTATATGCTTTCACACATTCACATATACATAATAATTTTTGAAATAGCATATAAAATCCATATATCCAAAGCTTAACAAATTCAAATCATATGCCAATGTGTTTTTTTATGACAATCTGAAAATGGTCCAAAGGAGAAGAAATTTAGGTAGTTGGTGCTGCAGGGTGGTAAATGTATATGGCTCCATACTTGCTTATGTTATGCAGAGAATTTACAAAATCTGAAATATATCATTTGAATAAAATGAGACATTATGAGAAATAATCATTGACATTATTATAAATGCTTTGTAAGCACACAGGAGCTGCTCACTGATACTGTTTATTAGGAGCTACAATCCAGCACACGGCTTCTTGTCCTTGTTCCAGGAGGAGAGGGGAGGGGGTTTAATTCTGAAGGCGGAAAGTGCTGCTATCAGAAAGCTGCCTGTTCCTTAAGGGGTCATCCTGGAAACTGTGTTTTGGTGGGGGATCAGTCTAAAAAGTCCTTTTCTAAGATTCTTTCTGTAGTACTATTAGGAGAAATATGCTAGGTTTATGAAATCTATATAAGATAATGTTCATCTCTCCTAATTGTGTTTTTGTGACTGGTATCCTGATGTGGGTTAATGTGCAGCATTACCTATTAGGAAGATGAAGTTTCACCTGCAAAAGGTAAACATTAGTTTTATTGTCATCCAAAATTTTATTTTCAAAAATACCGCCATTATCAACTCTTAGCAAGGTGTTTCTTTATTAATTCAGGGAATTAAACAGGTTGCTTTTTTAAGATGGAAGTTAGTCTTGGTCAGCATTGTTATCTCTAGCACTTAGCATGGTATCTGATACTTAGTGTCAAATAGAAGTGTTTATGAATGAATGAATGAATGAGATCTGAAACCACTAAACTGAAAGAAAACGAGAGAGAGATTAGTTTTAAATTCAGAAAGAGTCACTGTTTATGTGAAATTAATTTTCCTAAAAAATATGCATTCCTATTGTTATGGGCTTTTAAGTCTGCCTTGTAGCCAGAATTTCTTTTTTAATTTAAGGTAAAAAATGATTGTATAATTGCTTACGGGATAGAAGAATTGCAAAATTATTTTAGCTGGGAGTTCCCAAGCAAGGCATTGCATCTTTAATTTTCATCAGGGAACTTCTAGAAAGGCAGTTGTCCTTCTGCATGTTACCATGAGCTGCTCTGTTTTTTTTTCCCTCCCCAGGTGTGGCATCCATAGCATGTTCCCCTTACATTTAGCTGCCCTAAATGCTCATTCTGACTGCTGCAGAAAGTTATTATCATCGGGTAAGTAAATCCATTACCAAAGATGAGGCTTAGTGTAAGTGTGTCACATGGCTTCAGGTGTCTGGTCAGAGTGAGTGGCTGTCTGTGCTTCATGTCATTATCTGACTTGGAAGGATGAGTTGTGTACCACAGCTAACTGCATACTGACAGCTCCCACCATGCTGACAGCTCCCAGCAGTCCTTGGTGTTGAAGCTCTTTGAATATCAGTATTCCTGCCCCAAACTGAGAGTCTTGCCTGTTTTTCAATTTAAACTTGATGATCCCCATGAGAAAGCGCCAGGGAAGGCCAGAGCTTGCAGGAAATTTAGATCACGGAGGCAAAAAATATCTTTGAAGCTTAAAATAGTAACTTAAAATTTAATATTTTTTAACAAAAGAAAAAGACTACCCCCCCCACACACACACACGCATACCATTTTAATGGTAGAAAATGTTGTCTTCCCATTCTACTCTGTGGGATCTGAAAAATCACGATAATAAGGCTTAATTTTTATTTTTTTAAATGTGGAGCCAAGAAATTCTTTCTGGCTTGAAGTTTTGCTCATCTTTTATTATCAACACTTCTGCCAACATCTACTTTAAGAAGTTCCTAGGCTTTCAAAGGTGATAGAGGTCTGCAAAGCAAAGATTGTTTATGAATTAATTCCTCAGATAACCCAGAAGCATTTTTTTTCCCTTTAGGTACTTTCCCCTTGGTTGATTCTGTTTTTACTCTTTTGGCATGTTTAAAAATAATACCTGCATGAAGGCATGCTTCCCAAATCTTAAACATCCCAACGCTAGGAATACATTTAAGAAAATACCTATTCCAGCATGTTAAGATTACTCCTCTGCCTTCCATGTTTCCTCTATGTGTTCTGTCTGCCTGTCCATTGCCCCCCTTATCTCAAATGGTTTCATTGATTTCTATCCTGTGATTGAAAAATGGGACTGTGGTTCACCCAGGGCTGAATATGAAAATAAATTCTTCTCGACTTCACGGTTCTTCCTGTAAAATTGCCAAGCTTGAGCAATTACCATTCGTTTCCATGACAACCTCTTTCTGACTACAAATGCTTGCATTCTGGTTTTTCTACTAACTGATTTTTCTGTCTCTGCAATGTTTCTTGTGGTTTAACTAGGACAAAAGTATAGCATAGTATCCTTGTTTAGTAATGAGCACGTGCTGTCTGCAGGCTTTGAAATAGACACCCCAGATAAATTTGGAAGAACGTGTCTTCATGCTGCTGCTGCAGGAGGGTGAGTAGTTAGCAATTTCAGTTATTATCTCATGACTTAATTACTAATTCATCGTAACTGACTTGAGCTTATCTTAACTCACTTAAGTTGTCTGTGAATCAAAGCTGGTTTCCTTAATATAATGTGTAAGAATCATTTATAGCAATACCAAACATCACCACATTGCATTTCTATATTACTTGCATTTTCTTCTTCCAAAGAAAAATTCTGTGCCCATCTCATATAGCTAATAGTTTTTCTTTTTCTGTCTTTCTCTCTTTTTCACTACTTTCTTTTCTTTCATTTTTTTAAACTGTGGATCTTTGTGGCCTAAAGAATAATTTTACTTTGTACTTTCCCCACCCAGAGAAAATAATTTGAGATTTGTTCCTAAATTGTTCCTCTTTTGTTGCTGGTAGGTGTGTGATGATAAAGGAATCCAAGACTGAATTAATTCATCTCCATTTAGAGACATCTTTTTTCCTTTTTAAAAAACTGATTTTTAAGTCCTTATTTGATTGAATGTGAAACAAAGGTCAAGAAAACCCAAAGGATAAGCAAGAATTGATTTAATCCTTGAATTTTTTGGAGTTGTAAAGAGAATTTTTCATCAGATACTCTTTTTTCACGTCAGTGATAGGATTTTCATGTCAGCTCCGATCAATAAATTGTTGATAAATGGCCACACATTGACTAAACATGGCTTCTCCTGGATAATTTTGTTTGGGGAAGGTGTTGGTTCTTAGTCAATTTTTTGGTCCTTAAGGAACAACAAAGCTTCTATATTTATCATCTGTTATTACCAAAGGCATTACCTATTAATCAGAGGTGGACTGACAGTGAAGCTTTAGGGCCCCTTATTTATATGGGTCCCTTCCAAAGTGTTGTGCCTAGTTTTGTATTCATAATTTTATATTCTTTTTTGAAAGAGCCCCTCTCCTCCCACCCACAAATTGTATGAGCTTCATAAGCCATGAACCCAGACCTTCCTCTGCCCTTAATTCTATGGCACCACTCAGTAAGAGATGGGTGCTTTATATCAATCGACATGCTACACCCATACATAATTTTCTTAGACACCTCTTATATTTTATGACTAGAACAGCTGGTTCTGTAAGAAAAGTGGCTATGAAGTGTAGGTGTTGGTGGGGAGAGCCCTGCTCAGTTTTGTCATCAAGAAGATCATTTTTAAAATTTAAATTATAATAAAATAATACATTCTAAGTTGCTTTTTAGTATCCCAAATTTAGAAAAATGAGAGATGATTATTTCTGTTTATGCCTACATTTTAAAAATATTTATCAGACCTGTACAGAAAGTGGCAACACATTCATTTTGGATTCGTGTCTGAAACTCCTATTAGAATTAATATTTAGCTTCATGCCCTCCAATAGGAAAATTCACTTCAGTGGGTCCTTTTCTCTCTACTAAACATGATTTATTGCTTCTGCAAGTGACAAAGAAGCTTTGAAAGATCGCTATGCTCCATTACATCATTTTAGGCCATGGCTCTGCACATTTATTTACCTAGATTACAGAGACAGGAAAATGCAGCTATTTTATTTTCCATTAGGGAGTGTCTAGGTCAAAAATGGTTATCATGGTGAATTCATTCTGCTGTGATAAAAGGTAGTGCTCATCCACTCTGGCTCATTGTTTAAAGGTGACATGAAATTATTATGGGTTGAATGGTTGTTTCATAAACTCTCGATGGTTTTGAAAATGAATTTTAGGATAAATGATGAAACCATTACTGAAAGGTTTAACCATATAATAATCGATAAATTCCTTAATCATGCCATTGCAAAGGTTCCATAAAACTCTTTATTGATTTATTAGCTTTTAAAGAGGAATTTTAGGAACTCTAGATGCTTAAGATATGGCATTAATCCAATATGTTCAGGTGATTTTTTTCTTAGCAGAATTTAAACCTGGAGTTCCCATTTTATCTTGGCCTCTTTCCGCAGAAAATGCCTCTTTCTGAGAATAGGCCAGTGACTGACCTCTACTGTCTTAATGTGTTTTCCCTGTCTTTCTAGTAATGTGGAATGTATAAAACTCTTGCAGAGCAGTGGAGCGGATTTCCATAAAAAGGACAAGTGTGGGAGGTATGTAATCAGGGAGCTCTGCTTCGAGTGCCTAAATAAAAGAAAGGGGAAGCTGTCCATCTGGAAATCATGTTATGTTTAAGTGGTAAGCAGGGGAACTAGCTGGAGAGATACCATGCCCAAAGGAAATTCCTTCTTATAGAAAAATGCCAACAAAGCAGGCACAAGCCGTAAGGAAAGCACTCTCACACCTTCTGTTTAGAAATGCCAATTGTTTCTCTTCTTTCAAATTTTTTTTAACTTCCTACATGGATATAGTTTGGCAAATTCTATTTGTAGCAAGTACAACTCTTTAGCCCTCCCAACCCAGAATTTGGTCATCACATCTGGATCATTTTATTATGTTTATTGGACAGTTTATCTTGGAATAAATTTTTAGACATGTGTAGAACATTAAAAAATAAATGCCCAATAGCCTCTTTGTCCCTGTAGCTATTGGGGTAGGTCATAGAACTTACCTAAGACAACTGCTCATCCTTCGATGTTCATGCCAAGTGTTTTCACCTCCCTCTCACTGACAAGGGTGCCCCTCCTCTCTGCTCCCCAAGCACCCCACATACCCACAACTGAAGCACACATTGTACCCTGCTGGTGGGCCCTTTGTCTACTTGTCTCTCTGCTCACCAGACTGTGAGTCTCCTGACGACAAGGACTGGGTCTCTTTTCCTCTTATATCTGGACTCTGTCACATGGTTGATACCTAATATTTTTCAGCCTAGCAATTAAAGCACCAGCAATCCAAATGTAAAATGCTTATAATTTCCTTCTTATGGACTAAAGAGAATAAAAGCAACTAATAAAAGAGTTCATAAATTGACTACAGAATGTCAGATAGTTTACCTAAGAACTAATAAATAATTCTTGAAATAAAGTTTGGTTACTCTGTTTGGTTACTCTTCCCTGACTGTTGGTTAGATAATGAAAAATTGTTAAATAATTGAGAACAATTATTTAAATAAATAAATAACATAAAAACCAATGACTTCCTGTTTCTGCTGCAGCCTACCTTTTACAAGGTGCTTGCTATTTTCTGACTATTACTCACTTGGTTTCTCATTGTAACTATTTGAGGTGGGTGGGGGTGCTTATTATCCTATTTCATGGATGAGAAAGCTGAGCCCACAGAAAATAAACAATTTGTACTTTTACACAGAACTTTAGACTTAGAAGGAACCTTAGGGACAGCCTCTCCAAGGTCCTCATTAAAATAAGGATGAGGAAGTCCTCATTAAAATAAGGATAGGCGACATGGTTTGGCCCAGCTTGCAGATCTGTCCAGACTGGAAACCAGGGCTTCGACTTCTTGCACATTGTTCTTCCCATTAACCTGCTTCAGGGAGCTGATAGTTCAGTGGGGAAGATGAGACAATACACCAACAGATAAAAGCAAGGCAACATATGAGGAGAACTCAAGAGAGACCCAGGCAGGAGCTAAACAATCTCAGACGAGACAGAGAACTTTCGGAACTTAAAGGATGAATAGGGTTTTGATGGGTTAGAAGTGGTTCTGGAAAGGACACTCCAGGGAAAGAAAACAACAGGGGCAAAAGTGCAAGAAGTGTGGACAAGACTGGAGAAACCTCGGGTCATTCAGTTTGGAGGCAGTAATGATTACACCTAGGAGAGAGGAAGATGCTCTGTCTGGGACCAGCTTGGGAAGGTCTTCAATTCCAGGCTCAGGAACGAAGGCTTTGTGCAGTGAGGAGGACTGAAGTTTTTAGAACAGGATTTTCATATGTGGGGATTGTACCTTAGAAATCCCAGTTCTTTGTTCATCCCAACTAGAAATTAGATGGAAACTTGATTAGACCCAAGGAAGCTAATAAGGGTAGTATCGCAGTGGTCCATATAAGCAATAATAAAGACCCAAACCAGGATACACACTTGGAAGGGAAAGAAAGGGTGGATGTCTGAAGCCACCCTTCTTGGAGCCTCAGCTCCAATTTTTAAAGTCAAAGGAAGGCAGATCCCTTGGCTTTTGCACTCTGAGAGCAGAAGAGCTTTCCACACCCCTAGGAATACTGCTCTCAGTGTCAGTGTCAATGATGGGTCTGTTTTCTAGAGTGAATGAAGTAATATATTGCTGTTTGCTTTGCAGGACCCCTTTGCACTATGCAGCTGCAAATTGTCATTTCCACTGTATTGAGACATTAGTGACTACAGGGGCCAACGTTAATGAAACAGATGACTGGGGAAGGACAGCTTTGCACTACGCTGCTGCATCAGACATGGATAGAAAGTAAAGACAGCCTGCTCATGCTTCCTCTGGGGAAAGGCTGGGGAAGGAGAAGGTTTGCTAAGTTTTCTTCACATGGCTTCATGGACACTGCAAATGAAGAATCTCTGTCATCCAGACCTGGAGGAGTTAGAATGCTTCATCTCTAACTAGGGTTTTCCCATTCTGCTCTCTCTTTATTAGATTATTACATGTCACTGCACAATGACTTCTCTTGTCTGTGCTTTGGGTTGAATGGCAAGTGGAGCCCTCAAGTCTGGGCTTTCAGTTCATTCAAATCTGTCGTAATTTATTTTGACATATACTGCAGTTTTCATCATCACCACTTAAAAGCTTCATTTGCTGTAAAACTTACATTTGTTAATATATATGTCCTATGTCATATCCACCTACACCCAATCTCAGCAACCTTCAGACGAAGCACCAGTGATGTAAAATATTGCTCTGAACCTTCAGCTTGAGGAAGCTGAAGGAGCTGGAGAAGAGGAAATTGATTGCCGTGGACATGTTTGTATTCTAGGCAGCTACTAATCGAAAGCAAAAATAAGTGAACCAGTCCAAAGGCAAAATGTGGGGGAGGTGCCCAGAGTTTATGAGATTATCCTTCAGGCTTAAGGATCAGGGTCTCCTGCAGAGGAATACTTTGTAGTAACCCTGTTTGGAGATCTATTGAGTTATTGGCTGCCCTGTGCTGTGGAATTGATTCTGGGCCAGTGTTAACTGTGTATTCTGTAGAGCAATTTCTTTCATGCATTTTAGATGGTGACACACAGTAAGAAATACATTCTATATCCTAACCCCAGTACACACACATATATACATGTTATATGTAGTAAAACTGAAACAAAATTTCATAAAATTACATTTACCTTTACTATGTGTGATACATTCTGATATTTTCTCTTCTATTTCATTAAAAAGAAAAACAAAACTATTAATTGTGATTGTGTTATGACCTAGAGTTTGGAAAACACTGCTCGTTTTTCTCTTCATATTTAAGTCATATTGCCCAGTCAAATGTAGTACTCAGACTCCCATAGCATGTAGATCATTAATTGAGCAAATTCCTACTAAGCATATACTATGTGCCAGGCTCTGTGCCGTCCACTGGAATATAGTGGTGGTGGTGGTGGAGGGGGTAGAGAACAAATAAACTTTATCTGTTAAGGGCTGGAAAAGGAATCCTGAATGATGAAGAATTGTTTTGGCAGATGAGCGATTAGGATCCCATCTCTGGATAAGTAACTGATGAGGAAACAGCAAGAAATGTGGCAGGAGTCAGAGAAGTTGGAGCTAAGTTGCTTCCTTTTTACCTGAGAATTTAGGATGTTTATGGAAGGGTGGACAAAGTGATGTTGTGTTAATTACTGATATCTAGCTGGAAGGTTTAGGCAAGTCATGTTCCCAGTGGATTCTTTTGGAGAGAACGGATTTACTGGATGGCCTTGGAAAGAACTGTATATATATACTCAGTGAAAACCAGTGGTGTTTATTCCCTAGGGATTGGGGTAAAAATAGCTGGGATGTAAATTGCACCAAAACCATTAACAGCTTTGCCACTAAAATCACTAACTGCAATTTTCTCTCTCTTTTATGCTGAGAAGCAAGACTATCTTAGGAAATGCCCATGAAAATTCAGAAGAACTGGAAAGAGCCAGAGAGCTGAAGGAAAAAGAAGCCGCATTGTAAGTTTCTTCTCATCTTAAGAACAAGGTGCCGTTTCTAATGGTGTTGCCTGCTTCTCTGGATTACCACATGCACCAGTCTTAATATTTGAGGGTTTAACTTGGAATCTTGAGGAAGTGAGGCAGGCCTGAGTTTAATGAAGATGAAATTGTTCTTTCAACGTATCCATCAATTACGCTGTTTTCGCGTAGGGGATTCTCTAAAATTGTAAGCTTTGCTGCAGCCGTCACTGTGACTGGTCAGCAGTTTTTAGGGCCAGGTGTCCTAAATGTAATTTCTGACTGTCATGTATCATGTGCCTCTGAAGGGATATGTTAAATTTCTCTAGGCTCTCCTTTTATGATCGTTATTTGACAGGTCCTAAAAATAAAGTTGTTAAGATTTTGGTGTGAAATACACCAATTGTCCTCCCACCGCCACCAGCAATCAACTTACAAACAGCCCTCTGATCCCTGTAAATAGCTATCCTGTCCCACCTCATCCCACTTGCCTTTCTTGGGTTTCTGTCACAAACTTAGCTGCTGCTATGATGGGGCTGGAATGACTGCCTGCCTGGGGGATGCCCCTCCGTCAGAGGCTCTAATGCCTCATCTTCTGAGAGCCTTTCTGCATTACATGGTGAGAAGCTTATAATGCCCCGTGCAGTCTGGCACATGACAGGGGCTCGTGCTTTTGTTGAATAGATGAACAAATGAATGAACTTGTGCCCTCACTTGGTGCCCCTCCCCTATAGGACATAGTGGATATAATTGTTGCAAAAGTCTGCACACACACAGTCCTGAACTTGTTTCTTCTCTTCTCCAGTTGTTAAGAGGGACCAATTTCTCTGTGACCTAAATGCTCCCTATCCACTCAAGGATCTTGCCACCTCCTGCTGGGCTCCTCCAGTGCCCAGGCCATTGCAGAAGGGCAGAGTTAAAGAGTGTGGCCCCAGTGCAGAATGACCAAGGTTTTGCCCTAGTACTCCAAAATTTAAAATAATGATATTTTTCACCTTCTCTGGCTGAACTGCAAACTTGCCTCAGGCTGGTCAAGGAACCAGCCCTCCTGAGAGCTCTTTTATACAAAGAGAAACTATCCTCTTCTCCAGCTACACTCCTGACTTAGTGTGTGGTGGTCAATTTTACAGCTCACATGCTGTTTTAGTTTCCTGGGGCTGCTGTAACACAAACTGGGTGGCTTAAAGTGACAGAAATTTATTTTCTCACAGTTCTGGAGACTAGAAGTCCAAAAGCAAGGTGTCAGCAGGACCATGCTCCCTCTGAAAGGTCTAGGGAAGAATCTTCCCTTGCCTCTTCCTAGCTTCGCATGGCTCCCAGCAATCCTTGGCAGTCCTTGACTTGTAGCTACATCAACAATCCTTGGCAGTCCTTGGCTTGTAGCTGCATCAACAATGCTTGACAGTCCTTGACTTGTAGGTGCACCGATATCCTTGATAGTCCTTGGCTTGTAGCTGCACCAACAATCCTTAACAGTCCTTGGCTTGCAGGTGCAACAACAATCCTTGACAGTCCTTGGCTTGTAGCTGCACCACTCCAGTCTCTGCCTCCATCTTCACATGGCCACCTTCTAGTGTCTCTCTGTGTGGTTAAATCTCCCTCTCCTTTCTCCTTCCTCTTTTCTTTCATAAAGACACCAGTTATTAGATTTAGAACTCAATGTAAATCCAGAATGATTTCATCTTGAGATCCTTAACTAATTACATCTACAAAGACCCTATTTCCAAATCAGGTCACAAGCTGAGTTTCTGGATGGACGTGAATTTTGGGGAGATGTTATTCAACCCACTACATATGCAAAATTTCTATTTAGGGCCCTGGTAAGATAAAATACAGGCATTCTAGTTAAAATGTGGAGTTCATTTTACCTTAGAAAAAATGCAGAGAATATTCAAATTCAATAGTGCTGTTTTTATTTATAATAGTACTATTAGTGGTATGGTTCAGCTTTATTCAGGGTTAAATAACTCTTTGGGAGCAGTTCCAAGTAATTCCCAAATCCCACCCAATTTACCAACTGACTTTCAGGTTATAAGCCTTCAGAAATTGAGTAACATATGTGTACTATATAACCCTGTTCCTGTTAAATGATTTTATTTAAAATGCCAGATTTGGTTTAACAAATGAGTCACACCTGTGATCCTGTCCATGGGCCTTTAATTACCCAAATTAAAAAGGACTTCCTTATATGGTGCACATCACCAAATACAGCATGATAGCAGGATTCCAATAATGCTTAATTTATTATGGAGCACACTGTGGACAAATTATGTGATAGTAGATATGTGTTCTTTCATCAGTTTTTCTAGAAACTAAATTATCTGTTTTGATTGGCTCTATGCATGATTTATTTACTCCTTTTGCCTTATGCCAAAAGATAGGTAAATGCTATTTAAAAGTTTTCGAGTAAACTATAGAAATTTTCTGTTGGAAGGACTTGTTTAATGTATAGACATATTTAGAATTTTTTAAATTTTATTTAAATATGAAATTGAATCAGCTTGACTTTGTAAATGACACATTTGTCTCACTGCCACAGAAATAAAACTGAAATGCTCACTATCTAGTTATTCCCTCCTTCATCTAGTAGGATTTTTTGATCCCCAGTAGGCCAGAAGCAGTGCCCATTATATCTATGAGTATTTGTGTACTGGAGTTTTGGGCATTTCAGCAAGTGTGGTGCCACATCCCTTTCTCTAATCTATTCCAATGATTGTGGCTTTTTCGGAAAAATTGCAGCTCTGTCAGAAAGGGTTTTTAAAATTTATTGTTTTAAATCTACTCTATATTCCTAAAGGTGCAATTTAAGTTTCTATCTTCAAAAGTGGTTACTGAATTCATCCTGTAGATTTTTAAAATGTTTACCCATTCCTTTATTCTTATTTTTAGGCTATTCTTAGATTCTTATTTTTCTTACTCTTTTTAACTTTCATTTTCCAAACTTTTGATCTTAGACTCTCCAATAGACAGGTTTGATTTTAAAGTCTCCAAAAACAAGGTTAAAAATAAAAAACCCCTTCTGAGATTTGACTTGTCGCAATGGCCTAACCACTTCTATATTTTGTTTGAGATTTCATCTTTTGAACATAGAGCTCCAAAACTTCTTAAATTCTAGAATTACTATTATAAGCTGAAATAAAGATAGCTACAGAAAACACACACACACACACACATAAGCACACAAATCTTACAGCACATAAAACTTCATTGCTGTAGGATTTTTAAAGAAATATTTAAGCTCACAATGTGCTTTGTGGAATGTTCACAGTAGGAGGAAATTTACATTGATTATTATCACTTTTGGTTCAGAGATGTTTTCTAAAATAACGCCCCCTCCTTATACTTACAGATGTCTCGAGTTTCTGCTTCAAAATGATGCAAATCCATCTATCCGGGACAAGGAGGGTTACAATAGCATACATTATGCTGCTGCGTATGGCCACAGACAATGTCTGGAACTGGTGAGTAGCTGTGCTTGTTTTGTTTTCTCGAACATGAACACATGCCTGGAAATGCTGGTCTTCACCTCTCAACAAATGCCATCACTCCCTAATTAATTAAGTGACCGCTAGAAAGCTCCCTGAAGATATTCTGTGGTAAGTGATTAAATTGTATCCCTTTACAAAAGGTAGCTCCATCTGTTCCATTTCTGTCCATCCTAAACTCAGAACTGGCTGATAATTGACTCTTTTCCACTGTTAACCCTGCATATGGGTGCAGTTTGTATTTCAAAGATGATTAGGATGTATCAAATAAGCTTAATATATTGTTTCAGAGGGCAAACTTAGCACTCCTGAATTTTAATAATGCTGTGGTATGATGACTCACATACAGTTAGTCCCATGAGTTTGACCTGGTGAAGTGGACACTGATATTGGATTGCTGATCCTTCTCACTGGGCATCTAATTGCTTCAGAATGTTTGTGTTGCAAAGAGAATCTTTTGTTGGGTATAGCGTTTTCTTCTAAAATGGTGGTGACTGGAGTAGCATCTCCAATCAGACGGCTTATGTTAGAGTCCCATCTTTGTCCCCTTATTAATTTTGTGACCTTGGACAAGCGTCTCATCCACTCTGAGACACAGTTTGCTCATCGGGAAAATAGAGATCATGTTAGTGCCTGTCTTGTAAGAATGTTGAAGTGTAAGTGAAGTGATACGTGTGAAATATGGTAAATGTTCAATAACTGTCACATTTCTACAAGAAAGACATTCTTTTCTGAGACAGCTGAAGGTGAACTAACTCCAGAATGCTGCTATGGATTGAATTGTTTCCCCCCAAAAAGATATATTTGAGTACTAACCCCTGCCCCATGATTGTGACCCCGTTTGGAAGTAGGATCTTTGGAAATTTTATTACTATTATTTTTTAAGATGAGGTCGAATTGAATGATGGCGAGCCCTTAATTCAACATTACTGGTGTCCTTATAAGCAGCAGAAATCTAGATACCGTCAATAAGAGAGAAACAAAGAGAGAGACGAGGTCACGTAACAGAGGCAGGGATTGAATTCTGTTGCCCTCATCCGAGGAGCATCATGGATTTCCGGCTCTCTTGAGAGGCCAGGAGAGAGGGATGGGATGGAGTCTCTGCTTTAAGAGGGAACATGGCCCTTCTGACACCTTGATTTCAGACTTCCAGCTTCCAGAACTGTGAGACCATAAATTTCTATTGTTTAAACCAGCTAGTCTATGCTACTTTGTTGCAGCAGCCCTGGCAAACTAAGAAAAATACTTTGAAACATAATATTTGTAATTTAGAGAAAGACACTGGTAAGAGCACAACAGAAAAATGTACTGAAATTTCCAAACCTAAATTTCAAACCTAAAGTGATCAAAAAACACCTGGGGGTTTGGAGTCTGAAATTCCCCTTCTGGTACAAGTTGTGAGACACATGCTCAAATGCCTACAGAGACCATAAAGGCAACATAAATGAGTGAATTGAGCCCAGGTATGGAACAATAGGGAGTGGTGGGGATTGTGGCAAATAGCATATGTTCTGCATAAAAGGAGAAGATGCTGATCAGCTGATCTGCAGATGGGAATGCAGGCCCAGGATCGTTAAGTCACCAATGTTTCAAGAGAAGCTAGAAATTGGATTTTTTGTATGATATTTCCTATTTGAAAACACTGACTCGGGGGGAAAATGTGGGTTTGTGGCTGAATCCTGCCTGCAGGCCACCATTTTCCATCTTCTGAACATCACTCTATATGCAGGATACACTGGCCATCCCTAACTCACTCTTGTCTGGTCCAATAATAGATACTACCTTTCCTGACAGAACTCACTTTTCCTTGTCCCTTAAAATGAGCTCTATTTTTCAGAGTTATTCAGAGGTGTGTCTGGGAAAACACTTGTACTTTATCAAGAGCACAGTCTATTGATAGAGGTGTGAGACAGCCAGTGAGAAATGATGTTCTTTGCCTACCTAGAAATGACTGAATGAGTCCCCACTATTTCCTTTCCATTGGTTTTGCTCTGGGTTTCAAATGGTTCCACTTAGGATCATTCTTCTTATATTTCTTTTAACTATGAATGTGTAAAAATTCTCATAAAAGTCACCCAGTTTGGAAATAAAAAGAAAGTATTCTAGTGTTGTTTTTCTTTGCATTTATTGGGGAACTGTACCCACCTTCCTCATTCTTGTAGACTTCTCCTATCTCTTGCAGATGATAAATTACCTTGTTTGAACTTGGGGTGGTATTTTTTTGTCTTCTAGTTCTAATTTCATCATAGTTCCTGTTCTAGACATTGTGACTATGTAATAAAACACCCCCAAACTTAGTGGCTTTAAACAATAGTGATCTCCCCCCACCCTCACCATCTCTCACTGTTTCTGTGGATCAGGAATCTGGGAGTTGCTTAACTGAGCAATTCTGGTTAAGGAGATCCCGATAGCTGGGACTGAGGTCATTGCAAAGGCTTCTTCACTTCTCTGCATGTCGTCTGGGCGGGAAAGCTCAAACAGCTGAGATTCTTTAGGCCTCTCCCTGTATCTGTATGTGGTTTCTTCACATGGTGTCTCCAATGGGGCAGTTCCATAGTAGATGAATATGTTACATGATGGCTCAAGAATCCAAAGGCATCTATTCTGAGGGGTGGGTGGAGGAGGGAGGAAGAGAGAGAGAGAAAGACTATGTCACTTTTCATGATCTAGCCTCAGAAGCCATGCAGTGTAATTTCTGCCACATCTATTCATTGAGGCAGTCACAAAATCCAGCCCACATTCAAGGAGAGTTGAAATAGACTCTACCTTTTAATGGGAGAATTGTCACAGAATTTGTGGACGTATTTTAAAACCTTCCAGTTCTATAGAAAGGCTTTTACAGGAAACTAATGATATAACATGAATCTTGATGTAGAATTCCACAGGCTTAATGCCCAATGGGCAATCCCTCATCTTACAGATGAGCAAACCAACCCATAGAGATACTAACTGATTTGTCCAGTCACAGCTCTGATCACTGGAAGAAGCAGGACTACAAATCAAGAATCCTGATTTCAAATATATATATACCACACCATGCTGCCTTCCATTGCAGCTTAAAGCCCCACCCCCTTCTCACCACCACCTGAGGTTTTGCATAGAGCAAAATCTGGGTGAGAATTGGTTAAGATATAAGGCAATGACATTTCTGCCCCTGACACCATCATCACTGTGGAAATTGATTTAGACCTATTAGTAAATGTACCTTTGTATTTAGATCCCAAATAAGAAAGGCTCCTGACAAAGTCTGTGTTTATGTGTTTGTGTATGTGTGTATGTGTGTAGCAAGTAATCAATGACAGGGTGAGGGCTTACTACTGTAACTAACAATTATGAGCCTGCCTTCCTAAATACATTTAAGATACAGGTGTCTCTAATTGTTTTTTCTGTGAAAACCATATGCCCTAATTGGACATATGAACCTTTATTACAAAGTTTGTTATTACAGTCTTAATAACTTGTGCTGTTTTAAAGTACTTTAATGGGCATAGTAACTCTGAGAATAATAATCTTGTAACATCTTCTTTGTATGTAAATAATCTATCACACATTACTTACATTTTTCAGGAAAGCTGTCTTGAGGCCATTATTTCTGTTATCCAGTGAAAAGGTTTTCTGTACACAAGAGTTTCTCAAGTTCTGTTTAATAATGAAATCATCCCTTGGATCAGACCATCACTTGCCCTGTGTGATTTACAAAACAGTGATTATTCATGGAAATTATAAGTCATTCAGAAACAGGTAGGGGAGAAATTGTGATCTTAATTTGCTTTATCTGTTGATAAGGACCAGGTATCAGTCTAAATTGGTAGATGCGACATTGTTGTTTGCTTTTAGGAAAGAAACTCATGGGGTCATTTATAACACCGAAAGGATGGAAATTCTCTTCTTGTTTTCACGAATTGTTATAGATGGATTGAAAGTTCTATATGTTCCTGTTTGGAGTGTGTCCTAAAATTCCTCTTGGGTGTGGTTGGTACTAAGCTAAGATCCTAAGCAGGCTATAAACATTCCTATACTCTGCCCCCTTCCGATCAAAACAAAGCACAAATGGTCAATCCTGGCCCTCCCTTTGGAGTGATGTCACAGAGCCAGACAATTGCAGGTCTTATCCCCAGCCCTGCCTTCCTATACTGGGAAGGAGATGGGCAGGATCAAAGGTTCTGGAAGGGGGGGAGAGGGAATAGGGCCTTTCCTTAATACAGGTGTTAAGTGTAGCGGTGTTTGTTTTCTTTTATTTTTTTGCTAGGAGGGGATTCACCTTTTCTACTTTATGCTCTCTGTAAGAACCCCAAACTCTTATATTCCTTAAAACTCTCATTTCCTTGGGTACTCAGTGTTAGGAAAGCAAACCAATTAACCAATAAGTACTAAGAGGTGAATTTCCAAGACGCTTTCACCACTGCAGTGCCAACCTTGTCCGTCACCTCACAACACACAGACCCAGCCCTCCCAAGGGCCATCCATTAAACAAACTGGTCCTGACTCGGTGATAGACATTGGAATTACACCATGAAAAGACAACTTCTGGTGGCTCTGGATAGCTTACTTGAGTCTGTGGAAGTACGGGATTGTGCAGGGAAGCCGTTCTTTTACTTCCTATTTCCTAGCCTTTGCTTCTGTCCTGTGGAAGGAATCGAGTGAGGAGAAGAGCACTTGTGGTCCTGGGCCTTCCCTTCCAGGCCAGGAGCTCTGTCCTTTGGGAGCTGGTGTGGGAGTGTAGATGATGGGTGGCCTTCAGAGCCAGCTGATCAGTGCCAGTAGTGAAATTTGTCTTTGGACCCGCCTCCCATCTAGTCAAGCAATTACTGTGATTATGCACATCATTAAATATATAGCATTAATTTTGATGTATATTTTATTTGACTCTGACATTTAATATGGTGTATGTTTACTTGGCATTCATGGTTTGTGGCTCACATCCATGATCATAAGCTTAGAATTTATAAGGCATACTTTGTGTTCAATCTATTTTGCTATAATCAAAAAGGAGAAGAAATTATAATTTTAGTTATTTTCACCATATTTCCCTTATACAAACATATTGAATTAGTTCTGTGAGCTAAAGTGTGTGAACCTTGATAGAATAGCCAAGGTTCAGATTTCTTCCAAGTCTATCTATTCAGGCCAGTGTTCTCAGCTGGTTTTGATCAAAGATGAATGTACTGTGTGTGCAATCAAAAATCTACCCACAATGTGTGCTGAGAGCTGTGGTCAGTCATACTCAATTGGGCCCCAAATATCAAAGCAGAAGTCAGGGAGACTTGGCTAATAAAGCATTTTGTGTCTGAATGAAACTTATGTTTGAATAGAGGAAGAGAGTTGGCAAAAGAGAGCTCAAAGCCTCCCTTTCCCTCTATCTAGGATGCATCTTTTTGTGTCTGTGAAGTGAAAAATCAGGGAATCATGCCCCTATTTGGAATTTGTGAGTTTATATTGGCATACTGTTTTCCCTTTTAAGATTATAAAGATTTGTCTGTGAACATAAATATCTTTGTGGCCTTGTTATTGAAATGGAAAAATGTGTATGCCAATATAATTTCATAGATTGTCTACGGAAATTTAGAGAAATTGTCCAATAACTCTAGACCTCTTTTTAAATTCAGTACAAGATTTTGCCAAGGCAAATCATTTGGAATTTGTCTGCTTCTGCAGAACTTCTCCCCATTTCACTGTTATGAGTTAACTTGAACTTCAACTGTGAGAGTAACTGGGGGTGACACGTATCTACATGTATATTCTGGAAGTTTCTGGGAGTCTCTGAAATCAGAATAAAGACAGCTATGTCTTGGGGAACTGAATACTGAGATTATGCTGCTTTCAAATAAACTACTCAGTGTGTGGGGTGTTTCTTGCATTTGTCACAGAACTTTAGGAAGCCTTTACCACCTGACTCTGAATAAACATGTCTGTATAAGAATTACTTACATTGGCAGTGTCTGATTATGCTTCCCAAGAGTAAGAAAGCAGCATAGAAAAGAGGAGTTAAAAAAAACACACATACACACGCAGAGGACTACTAAGTGGTTATCTGCACACAAGAGGATGAAAACCCAGCAAACTGTAAACCTAGGCCCAAACAAGTCTCTGATGACTTTTCTGTCCCCCAAAGTTCTGCTGAGAGATGTATTTGAGGGTATACCTGATCTCCCAGCAGGCAGTCTTCCAATGGGCAGTGTTCGCGGGAAACTGCAACAATGCTAATCTTGTTTTTTCTTCTTTTTAATTCAGTTTTGAGGGGAAACATGAAATCTTATGGGGAGCTTACATTAAAGGAGGGGGTAGAGGAGTGGGCTTAGATATTTTTATGCCACTGGTAGCCCACTCACCGCTATGAATATAAATAGAAGTCCACAAATTTTGAATCAGAATTTGGACTTGAGTCTGTATTCAGAACAGTGAAATACACAATATTTTATGACAAAATGTTCCATTTATTTCTTTGTAATATGACAGAAAAAAATTGGGGGCTTGACCTTGAATGAATTTGGCGATGTAAGAACCATTCAATAGAATGTTAAAATAGAAAAATTTCAGTCTCCCTTTAAGTTGAGGGCCCAAAACAGCAGAATTATTGGCCCCACATTTCAAAGTGAGAGAGTATTTCGAGGGATGCCCCCCTTACCCATTTCTAAGGTCTGAGTTGGAGAGCAGAGGGATGATTTCTTTGGAGATAGCTTTGCTATGAGTCCCACCCCAGTCCATTGCTGGGAAGAAGGGGTGCTTTCTTCCAACCTCAACCCCAGTGAAAGTAGTTTCAAGGAGATTGTTTGGATAGCTGATATGTGCCCCCAATTTAGGGGGCACATGGACTGGCATCTAACAAATCTAAAGGTCAAATGGCTCAGAATTGTCAGGCAATAAAATGAAAGAGGGTTGTGTTTGAGAAATAACTCCACCCCCACCAATGATGAGTCAGAAATTTTTGTTTCCCAATGCCCAGATGGAGGCCAAAGTGTGAGCTGGCCTGGAGCCCTCCTTGATCGCATTCAAGAGGGCTGCCTGGAGGAGTGGGGAAATCCAGGATGCCCAAGGGCGAGGGAGGAGTGTAAGCTATCAGCAGAGATTTACCCAGGTGCAGAGAGCTACAGGTGAGAGACCCCCAGGGAGAGACAGTTTTAACTACTCAACACCATTTCCATAAGGTTGCCAGTCAGTGGGATCACCCCTTTCCTCTTGTGTGTTCTCCTTTTCCCAAACCAAGCAATGAGGAGGCAGGAGGAGGAGGAGCCCTACACTGGGGAACAGAGATGTCTGCTTTGTCCCTTCCCTGCTGCAGCTTTTGCAGGTGGTGGTGGGGAGAAACCTCCACGTTAAACAGCATTCAGAGTTTGTGATGATTAAAACCACAATAGGATATCACTACACGTCTCTCAGGGTGGCTAAAATAAAAGAACGACAACACCAAATGCTGGTGAGGATGTAGGGAAAGTGGATCACACATGTATTGCTTGTGGTAATATAAAAGGTACAGTCACTCTGCAAAACAGTTTAACAGTTTCTTTAAAAACATGCAACTACCATATGACCTGGAAAATATACTCCAAAGCATTTACCCCAGAGAAATGAAAACTTATATTCACCCAAAAACCTGTACACTAATGTTTATAATAGCCTTATTTGTAATAGTAAAAAATTGGAGACAACCCAGATGTGTTTCAGTGGGTGAATGGTTAAACAAATGGTGGTACAGCCATACGATGGTATACTACTCAGCAATAAAAAGAAGCGAAGTATTTATACATGCAACAATCTAGATGAATCTCCAGAGAGTTACGCTGACTGAAAAAAGGCAATACCAAAAGGTTACACACTGTATGCCTTCATGTATATAACATTATTGAAATGATACAATTTTAGAAATGAAGAACAGAATAGTGGTTGCCAGGGTTAAGGAGGGGGTTAGGGATGGGAGGAAAGTAGATGTGGCTACCAAAGGGCTACAGAAGGGATGTTTCTGGTGATGGAAATGTTCTTTATCTTGGCCTTGACTGTATCAGTGTCAATATCCTGGTTGTGATATTATACTATAGTTTGCTAAGATCGTACCTTTGGGAGGAAACTGGGTAAAGTACATGGGATCCCTCTGTATTATTTCTTACAATTGCATGTGAATCTATAATTATTTCAAAATTGAAAGTATGTATGTCTAAAGAAAACTCAACCTCTTTAGAAGAAAACATATCTTGGTAAATGAAATTGATTAACCCTCAGCGGTGTTGCTTTAATGAAGACCTGCTATGGAAATCCAGCTGGAAAACAGAATTATTAGCTCAGAATGATTTACTCCTGCCACTAGACTATGTGCTTTTTGAGAACAGGGACATCCCATTCACCTTTTCTGAAAAGCATTCTAACTGAGTGGTGCAGTGTGCAGGCCCTGGAGCCAGGTCAAATTCAGATTCTGCCATTCACAAGCCTTGTGACCTTGGTTGACCTCTCTGTGCCTTGGTTTCCTCATCTGTAAAATGTGCATAATGACAATACCTACCTCATAGAGTTGTTGTGAGAATTCAGTAAGTCAGTCCCTGTAAGGTACCTAGAACAGTGCCTAGCTTGTAATAAACCTTTAACACAATGCTGTTGCCTCCCTAACATCTAACAGTGTCCAGTTTTCAGTGGGCACTCTATAAATGTTTGTTTACTGAAGCAGGTTAATATAAATATTTAACTATGTAGCTTAGAATAGATAATATTTTTTCTGCAGAAACTTTACCTTTTGATTATTTTATGCATTTGATATTAAAATCAATTTGCGTTCCCTAAAGCATACTGTAATAATGAAAAAAAGCAGGCAAGAAGTGTTAGGGCAACCAAGGTGATAAAACTAGCCTTAATTAAACATTGTCCTTGAATAAGGCCCTAATTCGTTAATCTACTTATGTGACCTAAGAGCTGACTTTTACTACCACCTTGAATGCTAAATTGTTCACCATTTTTAAACTACACGAACTCTTAGAAAGATCACCTTATCCAAACCTCAGTGTGCACAGATTAACTACACAGCCTGGTCCACTCAGTTGCATGTTTGGGAAGGATCTGCTCCAAAATGGACTCCAGAAGTTGGTTTTTTAACTCTTTCCTCTAGAAGGAATATTTCGAATTTATATTCCCAAACTCAATCTCCACGAAGGTCCAGGTCCATCTAACAAATTGCCTCATGGACATCTCCATCCACAAGACCTGCTGGAACTTGAGTAGTTTATAAAATTTATGGTGCCAAAGCTCATTGAACTTTGATCAATAAAATAAGGCCATCAGACCCTCATTTCTTAAAGGAATCAATCTCTCAGAACAAACCCTACTTCTCTTTCAAAGCCTTTTCTCATGAGGGAAAAGTTTAACAACCATGCTTATTGTTTTTAATAAAATCATAACAATAAACATGTATTGCAAGCATACTGGGCTGGACCTTGTGCCTGCATCATCTTATTTAATTCTCACAACACCACCATGAAGTATCTGCTATTATTAGCCATATTTTACAGATGGGTATCCTAAGGTACAAAGAAATTAAGTAACTTGCCCTGGGTCATACAGCTGGTGTGACATAGAGCTAGAATTCAAACCCAGGGCTATCTGACTCCAAATTTCAAGCTTCAAACCGTTATGCTGTACAATCTCTAGAGGACTGGCAAAGTCCAGAATTTTGAAAGACAAAGCTGTTTCAGAGCATCTTATTTTCACAACAACGAAGACATAATGCATGCAATGAAGATATCAGTGAGATGAGAGGTCCTTAGGTTTTGTCAATGGAAGCGGAACCTTGGACAATACTGACAACAGTTATGTCTATGTCACCCATTTCTTTGGACATCCTTGTCTTGACTAGCAGTCAGCAGTTTCTTTTCTGTCAGGAGAGCAGCACCTCCCTGTAGTGTTACCCATCCAGTGAGGAGGAAAATGACTCCAGCTATGGCTCTCAAGTGCATCCCACTGTTCAAGATCTGCAGTGCTGACCCCTGCACTTCTGCACATATTTTCACAAAAGCACCCCTACTTGGGCCCAGCTTTCCTCCTGGAATCTCTGTTCAGCATCTTTGCAACAGCTGCTATCAGCTAGGCACCACTCTCCTTATTAAAACAGTTGCCAGGGATGACCTCTTCCAGCCGGGGGTGGGGGTGGGGTGGGGGTGACTTCCTAGCAAGATTGTTTCTCCAAAGATGTCTTATCCTTGGCAGCTGCTAAGCACTGCTCACTTGTGAAATCTAGACCCAGTCCCTGTGATAAGAGCTCACATACACACCTGTGCCTCCAGATCATGGGGTTATGATGCTCACAAAGATCAAAGAGCCTTTCCAAAATTCCAAGGAAGTATAGAGGCCCCACCATCTGTAATAGCTGAAAGGGATCTTTGGAAAAACCCAAATCGCTCAGCAATATCAGATTTATTTTCTCTTACAGGAAGTTTCCTAGAACCTCAGTGGTAGCATTACTGGGTTTAAATTCTATGGGACATTCACCACTTGGAAAAGTAGTTTTGTTAATAGTAAACACTAAAATTCATTTGTTGCTGGGAAAGCAATTTAATATATTTTAGAGTCACAACTTCATAGCATTTTTTTCCCTAGGAAAAAAGTTATATTTTTTCCAAACCCATGATTTATTTTGCAAAATATATTATTTTTATTTTCATAACTTTTTTTTAGTTCATAGCAATCTTCTTTGGATCTCAAAATCCTCACATTGATATGGGACAAACTGTGATTTAAAAATAATTATTTCATACAAGCTGTATGTTTTTGGTGTCATTCTCTCCTAAAATATATTTTTTTAAAGTGAAAGGAATGTCACAATAAATATGATGCTTAATTAGTATTTCCTGTGTCACTGGTTGTTTCTAGCTCTATTGGTACTATGTGAAGGTCAGGGGTCTATATGTCAGTTTTTTTATAAGTTCATAAACTTCGTTAGTCCTCTTATGAATCATTCAAGTCTGATAAACAAGAACAGCCTTTGTGAATTTATAGTGAAAAGTTCAACTGTTAAGAGGCCAGGAGCTTGTCATCTAGTACAACTATGTTCCCTTCCAAGTAGGAGATCCGATTTTATAAACCAAATAGTGATCAGAATTTTTGTTCCTTATTGAAATCAAAGGAATTAAATAAAATTCACTGAGCTCAAGCTTTGGTGGCCTCATGTACCCTCTCCTACTCAAGACCCACTGCTCTACCAATCAGAACACTTTCAGCAGCCCACCCAGGAGTCTTGTCTCTTGCTCGGGGCACAAGCAACCTTACCCCTGGTGCTATCTTCCTAGACTCCACGGAAAGTGATCTAGTAGTCCACTAGGACAACTTCCAAGGTGTGACTTCTCTTACATTAGCTACCTTTAGGATGACTACTTTCTGGAGATATAGAGGAGATTATCAGACAATATGCTGGGAACTGTGGCAGACACAGAAATATATTTGGCAAGGATATTACTCTCGAGGAGGTTATAATCTAGTAGGGGAGGTAAAACATATACTGCATATATATTGGCTCAACCTGTCACCCATTTCCTACTTCTCCATAGCCTTGGGGTAATAATAGGATTATGATAACCACCCCTGAATTATTTGTCTGGCCCTGCCCTCACTACTCTGCAGGAGCTTTTGCTCTGCTCCAGTTCCTTCTGAAGAGCTGTTAGAGTGTTTCACACATGCTGCATATGCTCGTCTGTGTTTCTACAGGGCACCCACCGTTTTCCTCTCCTGTTGTTGTTTGCTATGGTGGTATCTCCCATTACCATTTTGCACTCAAGAAGCTGTTCAGTGACAGATGTCCAGGAAAAACACCACTCCTATCACTGCCCCCCTGTGGCAGTGCAGAGGCTGCCAATATCTGTGCCCAATGTTTGGAGCCTGCACTCATCCAGAAATGCAGTACCATTTCTTCAGACCTTCTGTGATGGTTTGGAGGCTTCTTGGACCCCAGAAGATCATGTTTTTCAAAGCTAATCCATTCCTGTGGGTGTAGACCTATTGCAGGTGAGATCTTTTGATGAGGTTATTTTAGTTGAGGCATGCTCCAGGTGGGTTTTGATCCTCTTACTGGAGTCCTTTATAAGAGGATTAAATTCAGAGAAACACACAGAAGCTAAAAGAGAAAGACACAGAAACTGAGAGAGAGAGCCACAGAAATAGATAGGAAGCCACTGAAGCCAGAAGCTGGAAGCAATGAAACCCGGAAGAGAAGGGAGAGACCAGCAGACTCCACCATGTGCTTTGCCATCTGACAGAGGAGTCAAAGTATCATCTTGATGATGCCTTGATTTGGACATTCTCATAGCCTCAGAAATGTAAGATTGTAAATTAATAAATCCCCATTGTAAAAGCCAACTCATTTTATGGTATCTACAGCTTTAGCAAACTAAAACACCTTCCCATCCTAAAACCCAGCCCAAGTCTAAAGGAGCTCATCCAGAGGAGATGTGGGGTATTGTTGAAAGTTCAAGAACTTCCACATCACACAGCTCTGTCATTACCTAGGTGCAAGGTCTTTAAACATTTTACTTCATTTCCATGAGCCTCTATTTCCTATCTAATCTATCAAATGGTGATTAGGTTGTTCCGAGGATTAAATGAAATAATGTAAGTAAAATGTCTAGCATGATGCCTGGTGTGTGATAGAGGGTTCAACAAGTAGCAGCCACTATTGTGTATTCATTTAGTATATCTTAATCAATTCCTCCTATCTGCTGTGTGGTATGCCATATCTAAAAAGATGAGGAAGATGCTGTGTCTCAGAGCTTACTGGTAATGGTAGTCAACATGTAAATAAATAGCTATGATAAAGTGCTGCAGTTGCTCTGTTAGAATTCTGTATTTCTGTACCTTATCCAGGGTAAATGTGATGTGCAGGTGCCTTCGGGGGAGGGCACATCTCTTTCTGGGTTCAGTGGTTAATGACAAGTTCACTGACACTCGTCAGCATCATGTGTTTGCTGTATTTGTCTCATTTAGGTCGCTTGATTCATCACCCCACCAGTTGTGTGAATGTGGAATAATAGTGCCAAACCTGAAATGAATTGAATGATGGAGAGAGCAGATGGATATTTGGACTTGGTTTGATAAATTAACCAGCAACTCATTTCAGAATATCAGAAAACCAGTTTTCATATATTTTCTTTCCTTTTGATGATATTTGCATCATGCACTAAATAGAAAAGTAGCAACTGACATTAGTATGTTGGAGCAAAAAGGAAATGGATGTGTCCTCAAACTGTGCTTGTGGATCCCATCACCATCTGTGACAGCCATTCGTAAAAGGTTCAGTGTGAGGCAGGCACATATCTCAATACATGTGTGTCAGTCTCTCCCATCTGTTTTAATTTAGCTTAAAATAATAACAGCTTTCTTCGCTTACTTGAATCTGTGCTGATTATTTTAGCGTTCATTATCCAGAAGTGGTGTTTGTGGTCTTTAGTTAATATTTCAGAATCCCACCAAGATCAGCTTCAACTAAATCAGTAGAAACTTTCTTTAAAGCTATATATTTTGTGGACTGGACTAGTATCATTAAAATGTTAATTAATGCTTAGAGTGGGAAGTTTATACCTTAATTTAATGTTACAAATGGTGTCCAAATGGACATTTACATTGGTTTGCACAGTTTCTGTGGAAACTGAGAGCAGGTAAGCAACATGCCTTCCTGAAGCAGGATACTGCTCCCTGTATGACAATTCATAATTATTTGTATTCAACTTATTTGTATTCTTGTTATTTCCTTTTTTCTCTTTCTCTGCCGTTCTTTGTCATAATAGCATGTCTCAGCTTCTACACCACTCTCCTTATCCCCAAATAAAATCTGCCTTGCCCTAGGCAAATAAATTTAACCTGGAACAGAGGCAGAAAGTAAATTAGCATGACGATAATATAATTCTGGGTCTTAGAATATCATCTGCATGAAAATTATAGTTGATTAAAAGAAAAGAGGTAACTCAAGTTTAAGATTTGTGCTCAGAAGTCACCATGGAGACATGAGAACAGTTTTCTTGTTTTCCTGGTAATACAACAAGAACTGTATATGTTTAGCAAGTGAAATTGATCAACTGTAACACCCATGACCCTGAATGTTTTACATGGTTGACCACTTGTCACCATTTCAATATGTCTGTCACTTACTGAAATCAAGTCTTTTAAAACGTCCCCAAAAGAAGAGCCCAGGACAAGATGGCTTCACTGCTGAATTTTATTAAACATTCCAGGAAGAATTAACACCAATTGTGCTCAAACTCTTCCAAAAAATTGAAGAAGTGGAAACATTTCCTAATTTGTTCTATGAGACCAACATCACCCTAATATCAAAGCCAGATAAAGATACCACAAGAAAGTAAAATTACAGACCATTATCCCTAATGGATATAGATAAAAAAAACACCTGAACAAAATTCCAGCAAACTAAATCCATCAGCACAATGAAAGAATTATACACCATGTTCAAGTGAAGTTTTCCTTAGGTATGCAGGGGGTGGTTCAACATAAGAAAATCAGTATAGTATATCACATTAATAGAATAAAGGACAAAAAGCATGTGATTATCTTAATTGTTACAGAAAGGGCATTTGATAAATCCAGCACCTCTTCTTGATAAAAACACTCAGAAAATTATGAATAGAAGGAAACTTCCTCAACATTATAAAGGTCATGTGTGAAAAACCCATAGCTAACATCTTAATGATGAAAGACTGAATGCTTTCCCCCTAATATCAGGAAGAAGATGAGGATGCCCACAGTCACCACTGTTACAGAACATTGTACTGGAAGTTCTAGCCAGAGCAATTATAAGAAAAAGAAATAACAGGCATCCTAATTGGAAAAGAAGGAGTAAAACTTTCCCTGTTTACAAATGATGTGATCCTGTATGTGCCGGTTTGTATATATCATGTCCCCCAGAAAAAGCCATATTCTTTAATGCAGTCTTGTGGGGGGCAGGTTGATTAATCTTTTTGAATAGGGTATGGCCTCTTGATTGAATGTTTCCATGGAGATTTGACCCTGCCCATTCAGAGTGTTTTGATTAGTTTACTGGGGTCCAATAAGAGAGAGAGACTTCTGGAGAGACATTTGCTGATGCTTTGAGATGCTAGTCCAGAGTTTGTTCGGGAGAAGCTAAGAGATGAAAAAATGCCCCAAGAGCAGCTAAGAGACACTTTTGGAGACATGCCTGGGAGCTGACAGAGATGCTCAGAGATCCTTGGAGTTGTGCACAGAAGGACATTTGGAGATGCTAAGCTAAGGACCAGCAGATGCCAGCCATGCACTTTCCCGGCTGACCGAGTTATTTTGGATGCCATCAGTTGTTCTTCTGTGAAGGTATCGTCTTGTTGATGCCTTAGGTTGGACACTTTCATAGCCTCAGGGCTGTAAATTTGTAACCAAATAACCCCCCTTTATAAAAGCCTATCCATTTCTGGTATTTTGCATAATGGTAGCAGTAGCTAACCAGAACACTACACATAGAGAATCCTGAAAAATGTATAACAAAACTACTAGAGCTAATAAATAAATTCAGCAAATTGGTGGGGTGCAAGATCAACACAAAAAAAGATCAGTGTTGTTTCTATACACTAATAATGAACAATCTGAATTGGAAATCAAAAAAAATATTCAACTAAAAAATTCAACTGAAAGAATAAAATACCTAGGAATAAATTTAACCAAGGTTGTAAAGTACTTATATTTGGAAAACTACAACCAACAACAAATTGCTAAAAAAAATCCAAGAAGATTTAAATAAATGGAAGGACATTCTGTGTTCATGGATTTGAAGACTAAATATTCTTAAGATGTCAGTTCTATCCAAAGCAATTTACAGATTCAATGGAATATTAATCAAAATTCCAACAGCCTTCTTTCAAAAATGAAAAAACCAGTCATCAAACTTATATGGAAGGGTAATGGACCACAAATAGCCAAAATCACTTGAAAATGAATAACAAAGTTGGAGGGCTCACACTTCCCAATTTTAAAACTTATTACAAAGCTACAGTAATCAAAGCAGCATGGTACTGGCACAATGACAGACATACAGACCAATGGAATTGAACTGAGACTTCAGAAATCAACCCTCACATCTATGGCCAATTAATTTTTGTCAAGGGTGCCAAGTGCACTCAATGGGGGAAAATAGTCTCTTCAACAAATCGTGCTTGGAAACTGGAGATCCAAATGCAAAAGATTGTAGGTGGACCTTATCCTCATACTATATACAAAAATTAACTCAAAATTTATTGAAGCCCCCAATATAAGAACTAAAACTAATAGAAAACACAGGGAAACATCTTTAGGACCTTGTGTTAGGCAATAGTTTCTTAGACTTTACACTCAAAACATAAGCAACAAAAGAAAAAAGTAGATAAATGGGACTTCATCCAAATTTTAAACTTGTGCATCCAAAGACTTCAACATAAAAATAAAAAAATACAACCTACAGAAAGGAAGAAAATATTTGGAAACCACATATCCAATAAGTGTTTAATATTCAGAGTATATAAATAAATCCTACAACTCAACAACAAAAAGACAAACAACCCAATTTTAAAATGGGCAAAAAACTTGAATACACATTTCTCCAAAGAAGATACATAAATGGCCAAAAAAGCATGTGAAAAAATGCTCAACATTGTTAGACATTAGGCAAATGCAGTTAAAGCCAGTGTGAGAAACCATGTCACACCCTCTAGAATGGCTACTATTTAAAAAACCAGAAAATAACAAATGCTAGAGAACATGTGAAGAAATATGTACATCCATTCATTGTTGGTGGGAATGTAAAATGGTGCAGCAACTGTGGAAAACAGTTGGGAAGTTCCTCAGAATGTTATGTATGGAATTACCATATGACCCAGAAATCCTTCTTCTAGGTATATACCCCAAAAAATTGAAAGCTGGGACTCAAACAGATATTTTTGCACACTGATGTTCATAGCACCATTACTTACAATTGCCAAGAGATGGAAGTAACTGAAGGGTCCATCAACCAATGAATGGATAAACAAAATGTGGTATATAAATATTCAGTTGTAAAAAGGAATTGATGTTCTGATACAAGCTACAACATGGATGAACATTGAAGACATCATGTTAATTGAAATAAGCCAGACATCATGTTGATTGAAATAAGCCAGACGCAAAAGGGCAAATATTGTATGTTCTCACTGATATTTAATAATTAGAATAAGAAAATTCATAGAGTCAGAAACTAAAATACAGGTCCAGGGGCTGGAGTGGGAGTACAGAAAAGGGGTTAATGCTTAATTAATACAGAGTTTGTTTGCAGTGGTGGAAAAGTTTTGATAATGTGATGGTAGCACAATATTGTCAATTTGATTAACACTGCTGAATTGTATACTTTAATGTGGTTAAAAGGGGAGATTTTAGATCATATGTACATTATTAGAATAAATTTTAAAAAAAATCTTAGTACTGTACAACACAAATGTAAATTTAGACTATAGTTAACAGTATAACTATGATAATATTATTTCATCAATTATAACAGAAGTACCACTATCTCAAAGTGTTAATAATGGGGAAAATGGTGTCTATGAGGGAGGGAATATCAGAACTCTGTACTTGTGGCATGATTTTTCTATAAATCTACAACTTCTCTAAAATTTTTTTTAAATCAAGTGCTTTTCTATGTCTCAGCAAAAGCCAATAGTAAAGATACATTTAAATATATACCATTTTCTAAGAATGACAATTTTCAATAACATAAAAAATATTAAATGTCCTTAACTTAAAATATATAAAACATTATGGAGAACAATTAAAGATGCTTCAATAAATGAAGAAATAAATAATTTTCATGGATTGAAAGACTCAATATTGTAAAAATAACTCTCCCCACACTGATCTATAGATTCTTTAAAATCTTAGCAGGGTTTTGTGTGCACATGTTAAATTGAAAAGCTGATCCTAAAATTTATATGGAAATGCAAAAGGCAATTTTGAAGAAAAAAGTCCAGGAATTCACTCTTCCAGATATCATAATCTGTTATAAAGTGATAGTAATGAAAACAGAATGGCATCAGAGCAAGGGTAGGTAAACTAACCAATGGAACAGAATAGAGTGTTGAAAAATACATCCATGTATTTATGGTCTCCTGATTTAGGATAAAGGTGTTATGGCAGTTTAGTAGGGGAAACGAGAGTCTTTTCACTAATTGATACTAGGTTAATTGAATATGCATATAGGGAAAAATGAATCTTTTCTTCTACCTCACACCATACACAAAACTCAATTCAAGATGCATTGCAGATCTATATGTGAAAGCTACAACAATAAAGCTTTAGAATAAAACATAAGAGAACATCATCATGACTCGGAGGAATAGATTTCTTTAATAGAACACAGAAACAATAAACTATAAAAGAAAGCTTGAAAATATTGGGCTATATTGACATCAAAAACCTTATTTTATTCAAAAACACCATTAAGAGATTGCCACGGCAAGTCACGGAGTACAATATATATATGAAAAAGGTCGTGTGTCCAGAATATATAAAGCACTCTTACAGAATGAATAAAGAAACCTTAAAAACCAATAAGAAAAATAACATGTCATACAATACAATATACTAGTAAGGACAGCAAATAACACCGCTACCAAGAATCCCATATTATTTTTCTTTTTATCATTTTTTTCTTATTGCTAAAAAAAAATCAATTTTTCTTGTAGTAATCAGTATGTTCAAGTGCTGATTGTGGTGATAAATGTACAACTTTATGATGATACCATGAACAACTGATTGTACACTGTGGATAAATGTATGGTATGTGAATATAACTCTATAAAATTGTAGGAAAATATATATATAGGAGTAAAAGTGTTGGAGAAAAAAATAAAATAAAATAAAAATTAAAAAAAAAAAAAAAAAATAAGAAAAAAAAGACAAAGCAATAGAAAAATGGGCAAGAGACCTGAACAGGCACTTCACTAAAACAGGATATCCAAGTAGTAATAAACATATGAAAAGGTGCTCAGCTTTGTTAGTCATCAGGGAAATGCAGATTAGAACCACAATATGTGTGTTAGAGTTCTATTTCTGCTATAACAAATTAACAGGAACTTGGTCTGCTTAAAACAATACAAATTTATAATCTTACAGGTCTGTGGGTTAGAAGTCCAACACAGATCTTACTGAGCTAAAATCAAGGTATCAATACAACGATATTCCTTTCTCAAGGCTCTAGGGGAAAACCTGTTTCTGCTGCCTCCTCCAGCTTCTAGAGGTCACCCTCATTCTATGGTCCCTGCCCCACCTCCACCATCTTAAGCCAGCAATTTTGAATCTCTATGACCATTATTCTGTAGGCACCTCTCTCTGTGACTGCAGATGGGAAAGATTCTCCACTTTAAAAGACTCATGTAATTAGAGTGGGCTCACCAAAATAATCTAGGATAATCCCTTCTCAAGGTCCATCTTCTTACTCGTATCTGCAAAGTCTCTTTTGCCATGCAAGGTAACATATTCATAGGGTCTGAGAATTAAGATGTGTGCCTCTTTGGAAGGCCATTATTCTATCTACCACAACATGATATAACTTTGCACCACCAAAATGGTCAGTGAAAAAGACAGAAATGACCAAGTGTTGCTAAAGATATGGAGCAACTATAACTTTCATCACTGTGGTTGAAGGGAAAATCAATTTGTCTTAAGAAGTCTTTTTTTCCCCTTCATTTTTGAGAGAAATTTTCACTAGTTATGGAATGCTGGATTGACAGCTTGACATTGGGTTTATTGCAGTATTTTAAGGATGTCACTGCATGGTTCTTCTGGAGTACATAACTTCTGATAAGAAATCTGCTGTAATTCTTTGTTCCTCTGGTTGTAATGTTTCTTCTTTTCTCTGGCTGTCTTAAAGATTTTCTCTTTATCTGTGGCTTTTGGCAGTTTGACTAGCATGCATGTAGGCGTGTTTTCCCCACTTTGATATTTATCCTGCTTCTATCACTGGCTTCTTGGATTTGTGGTTTGGTGGAAAATTTTTTACGTATTTCACTGACTCATTCTCTCTTTCTTCTTCTGGAACATAAATTACATTTATGTTACACTGTTTGATACACTCCTGTAGCTTCAGATGCTTCATTCTGTTTTGTGGGTTTTTTTTTCCTTTCACTCTTTATTTTTCTCTGTTTCAGTTTGGATAATTTCTATTGACCTGTCTTCAGAGTTTGCTGATTCTGCCTTCCATGGCATTCAGTCTGCAGATGATTCTGTCAAAGGAATTCTTTATCTCTGATATTTTTAAATTTTTACCTACCATTTCCATTTAACTCTTTTTATAGTTTCCTTCTCTCTGCTGAAGTTCCCCATTTGTTCATACGTGTTTTCCAGATTTTACACTGGAGTCTTTAACATTAATTGTAGGTATTTTTAAATCCCTACCTGATAGTTCCAAATATCTGGGTCATCATTCATCTGATTCTATTGATTGCTTTATTTCTTGAAAATTAATTGGATATTTTTCCTTGATTTTTTTGTGTTTCAGTTTTTTAATGAATGACAGATGTATGTGAAAGGACAGCAGAGACTGAGGTAAATGGTATTCACAACTGGAAATGGATAGGCCTCTTTTTTTTTTTGTTTTTTTAAGACCATTATTGTGGACTTGAGTTAGTCTGGTCAGGAGCTGAGCTGGGTTTGGGTTTTGTCATTGCCACAGTTACTTTCAGCACACCAGAGGCTTCAAATTCCTCTAGGAGTGGAGCTGCTGTTACTTGTGCTTAAAGCAGGAGCTGGGGTCCCAGAACGCTATTTTCAGTGTGCCTGCTTCACCCTCACCTTTCAGCAGTCTCTGTGCACCCGTTCGACAGGAGTGGTCCTTTTCCATGCTCTTGCTTCTTTCCCGGAAGTTGCCTGGGACTTTCCTGTTGGCCTAGTCCAGCCTCAGTCATAGGCAATTCCTGTGCACCTGGGCCTCAGGGTTGAGTCTCAGTTCAAATGAAAATTACTTTCCTGGTAGGAAACATATTATCACCTGCTGGTGTCTCAGCTAAGAGAGAGCAAGGGCTTGAGAAAATGAGAAATAAGAGTGATAAGTCTTGCTCTGTGAGGGAGACCTGAGCAGTCAAGGGCCAGAGTAAGAGCATTGAGCGGATGAAGTACTGTTGGAGATTCCAAAGAGCAACTGCCTGTTTCCCAGCTGATGCTACCTGGGACCACCACACCTTCCCCACACTTCATGGCTTCAAAACATCTACCACCATACCATCCATAGAGAGGCTATTCTAATAGTAAGTGGTGCTTTAACCAAAGTGTTACTAGGATTTTTATTATTTTAAAGCAGCTCTGAGAATATCCACATGGTCCTGCACTCATTAAGAACCTGTGATAAATCAATAGGAATTCCCCCTTGGTTAACAACTTTGGAACTGGAAATAGCTGGTGGACAAGATCCTCTACATAATTTCAGGATCACTGAGGGCATAATTAATTTATCACTTCCTGACATATTAAGACAGCCTCATTAGCAGAGTGGTAGGCTGGGAGATTGTCTTTATTTTGTACTTATAAAGGCATTTCATTGCCTTTTGACTAATTATCTAGACATTAATTTTAATGGGGTATGTTTCTTTTCAATTATGATATCTCTAAATGTTTGATGCGGTTCTGAATTTTCTTTTAATCATAGCAAGACAAGTGCTTTCTCTCAATTCTTCCTCGAACATGAAATTTAAGTGTGTCTATGTTATTTTGTGTATTGTAGGAATATTTTCTGTTTTTCTTAGTCAACATTGGTTTCCTTATTTTATCAACCTGTCGAAGAATTTGTTTGAATGTATAAACTACATATGCATTTAGACACTAAGCTTAAACATAATTATATTTCAGATCCTTTTCAAAGTTTAAGCCTTATACCTTTAATATGTCCTACAATTGGCCTGGATGTGCCCTGATGTCTTTTCTACTCCATCATTGTTTCCTTCTAACTGCCCATTGCAAGAATATGAGGATATGTATATTTGTCAAATATAGTATTTGAGAATTCCTATGATAAACTAGTATTGAGTACTCATTAGCAATATGTTATACAGCCAGCTATAAAAGTAGGTAATACTGGGTGTGATTTTAATCTGATTAGTATCTATGACCTGTTAGTCAATGATTTTCACCGTAAGTAGCCATGTTGATATTTAAAGGATAGTAGTGTAGCTAGAAATAAATTATAATTAGGGAATGGAATAGAAATCAAATGACATTTAAATAATTGCCCTATTCTGGGTTGTTTCCTGATTATAAAAATAATATGTGCTTAATTGTAGAAATTTTGGAAACAGCATAGAAGCATAAAATGAAAATTGAAATATCCTATAATCCCACCACCAGAGATAACCATTGTTTACCTGCTGATCTATTTTCCTTCAGTCTTCTTTCCTACGTGTGTGGGTATGTGTTTGTGTATGAGAGTATGTTTAGCTATCTACAGGTCTTCCAAACAACAATAACAAAACAGGCAGAGAAGAAGGAAGTCATTTAGATTCTTATGCAGGAGAGGCACAGTCAGGCATCCATTTAATTTAAACTTCAGCATAAGGAGTACTATATTTGGAGCTTGGCTAAAACAGACAAATTGGGGCCATCTGGTTTTAATCCCCTCTTTACCAGCTGAGCCAAGTAGCTCACCTTCTCCCCCATCTCCACTCTCCATGCTATTTGGCAGAGCTGTACACACCCTGGCATGATCACCAAAACAAATTAATGCTTCTTAAGTCTGCTTATAATTAATAACTCCCGACAGCCCCTGAGTCGTCTGTAGACTTGGAATCTTGCCTAATTTTCTCTAAGATAAATAATTAGATGCTGAGGACTGATAAGGCTTTTCCCTCTGAGTGTCTGTGAAACAGCTTGCATCTGTAATATTGGTAAGATGATTAAAATCTGGAAAGGGCTGGAGGTTTTCTCATGTGTCACAACACTGAAGGTATTTCTTGTACCCCATCCACTAAGCCCAACATATCCCAAAATAAGAAATGATTTAAAATGGATCAAAACAGGCCATACATAAAGTCATTTTGCTGGTTTAGTTGACCTCTGCTTGATAGTCTATTCCTCAACTCACAAATGTTCTATGCAGTCAAATTAAATGTGAAGGATGGCTTTCTCACTAGCTATGAATGCTATAAAATTGATGATTACACTTTCCTCTGGAACTTGGTCTATATACCAATAGATCCATGTTTTACTAAGTTCTTTACAAAAATTTATTGGGCACTGCCATTATAGGGCTTCTGTTTGGCAACTTGTCATCCTATTATAAAGCTGTAAATCAGAGCTCCAAACTACCTGGCAAAACCTCTCCAAATTATCCAAAGGTGATAATTTTTTTTATCAACTCTAATTTCATTTCCCTAAAGCACAGTTACTCATGCTTGGAACTATTAACATTTGAACAGGAAAATTCTTTGTTGTGGGGCGCTATCTTTTGCATCATGTCATGTTCAGTAGCATCCCTAACCTATACTCACTAAATGCCAGTAGCAACGCCTCCCCCCACCCCCAGTTTGGAAAATCAAAAATGTCTCCTGATGGTGACAGTATGATAGATAGACTCTCATTTATTGGTGAGAATTAGCTGAGATTCTGAGATAGTATTGTCCTTGACTCATATAGAGAGCAATTGATGGAACACATTCTGATTTAACCAAACTGGTACATCCTACTAGCTAAAATTGGTAGAGGCTTTAGTTTTGAAAAGGTTGGGCCCTACTGTTAGTGAGTCATCAGCATTTTAAAGATAAGAAAGAGGCCTAGGAATAATTTCACATGTAGAAGCTTTCATCCTGGGGGTTCAGCTCAGCTTCTGAAAGGGCCATGCTCTCACAGAGCCCAGACACAGCTGGGAAAAACCAAGGTTTATTTATACAACTCTCTGTAGGCAAGAGCATCCAAAAAAATAACCTAGTGGTTCATCCACAGACAGAAACTCTAATATAATTTAATTAGCCCAAAGTAACTATTTATTTGGAGAGAAAAGGGGTTTTTTGTTTGTTTGTTTTTGCAACTTATCTTAAAATAATTTCATATCTAAAGAAATGGTACAAAAAGTGTGCCAATAATTCCCATTTACCATTCATCCAGTAGCCCAAATATTAATGTTTTACCACATTTTTTATTTTTTTCTCTCACTGAATATCTCTTTCTCCTTTTCTCCCTTTCTCCCCTCTCTGCCTCTCTCCCTCCATCTATAAACCATGACCTCTCACATTCTTTCATAAGAAAAGGTTTTTATTGTAACAAAGGATGCTGTGAATTTGGAATGAAGAAGCAGAATGCTTTGTTATCAGTGGTCAGGGGAATCCTTGCCAAGGTAACAGAAGGACCACTGCTGTTAAATGTTAAAATAGGAAAAGTGCCCCAAGAGTTTTCTTTTTTTTCTTTGATTAAAATAACTGGTAAAGTCAAATTCTTAAGGTAGGAATTCAGGCAAACACTTTGTTACCCTAAGGCATATATGACATGGGCATATAAAAGTTAAATAAGCAACGAGAATCTTCCATTATTGTATCAACGGCACGGAGCATAAGTCTTTAGGGACTGGTCCTCTGGAGGCTGTGAGATGCTAAACTAGGATATCTTGCTCCCATGCATGTATTTAGAAGTCCTCAGTTGCTCTCCATAGTGGTTTCTTATGAACTTATAAAGGTTATGGAAAAATCCTTTCCATATAAATTATCAAATGATAGACAAACCTTTAAAGATTGGATATATGAAAATAGGTCTCTTTGGAAAAATACACAGTGTAAAAAAGTAATTTCATTATTTTTAGGAAGGCCATATAAAATATTTATTCATATAGCTAAAAGGTTAGGCTTAAGACTTAAGTTTATAAAGAAGTAGCAAAAAGTATTTCAATAAAGAATTGTGGATATGTGGTATTATTTCATTTTTTTAAATTCTCCTAGAATCAGGTAGTTTTAGTGAATTATTCAGAGGGCATTTGTTATAGGCATTCAGTGTGACTCTTAACAAAATTCACTGATGTCACTCTTGAATTCTCCCTCCTACCCCACCCTTAGGGACCCTTTTGGAAAAGGGTGCACATCCTTCTCGACTAAGTTCCTATAAAATACGTTGATTACCTCTGTCACTGCTAGAAACATTGTGGTGCTAGGTCATACAAAATGAGAAACTCTTTCTTCATTAATTTATAGAGGTTATTAGTAAAATGAACAAACCATTCAATTACACAATTGATCATAATGATCCCAATCTGTGTATTTTCCAAGAATAATTAAGGCTAAATTTTAAAAACAGAGTAGACTGTGAGATGCTGGGGTATTTGGTGTTCACACACCTTTGTAGAGTATTGCCTTTTAGTGGTCATCATAAAATAGCAATTCTTTGTACCTTATTTAGTGAATGGAGAAAAATATTTACAGAAAATTTTAGCAGTCTTCTAGAGACAATTATTCATAGATAGCTATGCTTTATATAAAAACAAGACTAGCTTCATTCCTTTCTCACAAATTGAAATTAATTGTATTAAACACGTGAGAAAGACTGGGTTTTGTTTGTTTTTAGTTTAAACGAGAATGAACTCATGTTTTATTTCACTTAGGAAGGAAGAGCATGGTAAAGATTCGAAAAGTTATGAGAGCACAATATTCATTTTAGAAAATGTGCTTGCTACTGGAAAAAGAATAGAAGAAATGTATACTACAACTACACATGAAAGAACAGCTGGAAATAACCATGGAGCTATTTTTAATAGAGGAGAGACAGGTTTCCTCCTCTCTTTGAGGATTCAGCAGCAGAACAGGCTTCTTGGAGAATGACTGCTTGATGAGCCTCAAAAATATAAAATCAGAAATAGGGAGGAATAGTGTTGGCAAAGCATATCCTCAGGCACCACACCTTCGGCTACCCCGCATTTTATTTAAATTAGTAGGAAAGTTTGCCAATTACAAATCAAAAGGCTCAGTATTCTGCTTCTTGGAATTTGTCATCAGGAAATGGTCATGAATATTCATAAAGATTCACCCACAAGAATGTTTATAGCTCTTAATCCCAATAGTAAGAATACCAAGCAGGGGTAGGGAACAATCTGAAAGTTCAACAATAGGGGAGAAAATTAAATTACTGATACATTATTTGTATTGATTTATTGAAATGCTATGTATCCATTAAAATGACATTGCAGAAGATTATTTAATGTATGGAGAAAATAGTCACTACATATTGAGCACAAAAAGAAAGTTATGCAATAATATACACATCCTGATTTGTGTGTGTTTATGGGCCATTAAATGGCTATTGGGGTCCAACTGGTTATCTCGATGGCCGGCTTGGACCATAGTTTATGGACCATTTTATTTCCTTTTTTCTTGTCTGTATTTTACACATTAGTTTACAATTCTTTCTTTTTAAAAAATTCAGGTACCAAAATGACTTTATTGAGTACCTTCTCTGGACCAGATAATGTTCTAGAATCAAGGTTGGTGTTAAATAATTCATGCCTTCCTGAGCATGCCTTATTTGGAATTTAAAAGTTATATTTAAAATATAACTTTTTTATACTTAAAAACATTCATTTTAAGGGAAAATTAAGCTTAACAGAATGACATGGTGTTTAGAAGAGATAAGCGTCCGAGCATGATTTTAGACAGAGGAGGACTAACAGGCCTCAGCTCGCTTTCTCCCTTCCTCCCTTCCTCCTGCTGACAGTCCCTGCTGGGGAGAATGAATATGAGGGCGAAAATGAACAGGACACTACAGGTGGGATTATCGCAGAGTTAAGCAAGACTTTGAGTCTCTATTGTTAATGGTTGATCCTGTTAAAAATAAAACGTCTTCAGAGCAGTTTGGATTGTGGTAAAAGCACAAGAATACAACTTCTTTACTATGATTGAGGAAGGAAAGAAAATGAAGACTGAATTATCAACTCATAAAGAAGGGATAAAAAGAAGAGCTCCTGTCTGTTCAGCAGAGTATAGAGAAGATGGTTATTAAAGCAACACAGAACAAGCTTATACAGCCCAGCAACAAAGTGCTCTGCTTTCTTATTGCCTAAGTAAAAAAAGAAAAAAGAAAATCCAAGTTATGGTTTAATCTTTGTGACTATTTATGGAATCATTATAACCTTTGATCATTTTCTTGGCATTCTAGTAAAATCCACTATTAATATTTAATTCTGATAATTTTGAGTTAGTCTTTCCAATCACATCTTCCCTGAGCACAAACTTTGAAACTTTTTTCAAAGATGTTTCAGTTAATAAGTGCTGAAATTAAACTACATTTAAAAATGTTTTGCTTAGACATAAAACCCCCTTTTTATACCTCTTTTATGGTATAGGTAAGAATTTGCATGTATAAACTATTTAAGGATTGATGGCTTACTTTAATATTTTAGAGTCAGGTAAAATTTCAGTCTGTGCTTTGATATGGTTTTAGAATTAGAATGGCATTTATCAGTATCATGTCACTTTTCATGCATATTCTTAAAATTGGTCACCATAAATAAATGCAAGGCACCCTCAAGAGGAAAGCATTCATTATGGTACAACCTTTAAAACAGGAATATGCAATTGGAAACTGCAGGAATTGGTATGCAAGTCAGCACTTACTGTGTTTACCAATTGTTTGTGCAATTTCAGAATGATTTGATATTCTAAGCAAAATTATGAAATTAAAAAAAAGCTTTTTACTATACTAAAATATAGACCAGTCTCCAAAAATTTTAATGCAGTTATGATTATTACCATTTTATTAGTTAATAGGTAAAATTCCAAAGGATATAGCAAGTAAATGAAAAAGAAAATATCCTGCAAGTTGTGGTTTTGTTCTTTCAAGATATGTTTTCTTCATTTTGATGTAAGCTATAAAATAGGTTAGTGAATCAAAGCATGTTTAAAAGTAGGTGACTATGTTGTGTTGGTTGTTAATTTTGATCTTTTGATCACCGATCCTTTGAATTTAAAAAATTAAAAGCTGAAATCACACATCTTTTACAATTCCTTTTATTTTTGGCACTAGATTATGTAAACAGATCATTCTTATCTAACTCTTCAGCAATCCATTTTATGAATTTGGTAGTCAAAAGTGAAACTGATGCTTTTAGTTTCAGATGTGTGCCTATGCTATACACTAAATGATGCAGTGTCTATCCTCAAGGGAAAAGACCAGGGTCCAAGTTTGACAACTGCACTACTGTGCAGCAAATGAAAGTTCACTTGGTCTCGACTGTGTCAGTCTAAAAGCTCCAACATCTGTTTTTTAATGGGACTCTGAAATGTTTTCAAAAGCCTTTCAGCTGTGCAGACATGTATGAGGTCCCACATTTCTTTTAATTAAAAACAGAACTTTGTCCAAATTAGATCTTCCATAGATTTCAGAAAGTGCATTTAAATTATTTTTAATGCGACTCTTTTTTTGCATAATGCCTGTTAAACCAGGGTAAATTTATTCTAATAGGTAATTGGGAACTACAAGGAAAAAACTTTACAAGAGCATGGATTTCTGTTAATTGCTCTTCTGAATAATATAGAGTTACACTAGATTTTAAGGTTTTCTTTCATTAATAGGAATGAAATAGTACAATAAGTCCTTGGGTAATTCAAAGACGTAAATTTAGCCAACAATTTGATGTCTCTTCTTATATCCTTTATAGAAGCTATCTGCAAACAGTGAGGTTGGTCAGTGTAAGAATTATGAGAACCTCTGTGATTTGCTTTATTAATTTAGATATGGCCCCCTTTCACACCTTCTGTTCAAAGAGCTAATTAACAGCTAGAAGCAAAAGACAAACAATAGATAGGAAAGAAGGCATGGACACCCTCAAATCAGTGAAAGAGACTAAATTCAGTGAGTGAAATGGTTCCACTTGCATGTTGGTGTTCTAAATTCATAAATGATGGTGTGTTTCATACTGTGGACTCTGTGCTGAAGATGCTTCATGCTTGCTATCAGCTGAACAAGACTTTTAAAACTGCTGATGACTGAAAGGATTTCACCCCAGTTCTCAGCTGGGTTTGTAAAACTAAAAAAGGGATAAAATAGATAGGACTGACTTCAAAACTCATTAAAATGCATGTGTTACTCAGGAGCCTCTGGGTTTGTGATGGCAAATTATATTTTGTATGTGGTGGGGGGTAGATAGCAGATTGAATGTCTTCCCCTGGAGACTGGTAGTTATTTGCATATGAACCAGTAAGATGCTAAAGCTTATTCAAGGAGAATTTGAGGAATAGAACATTTACAGGCACTTTAATAAAGCAATATGAGATTAAGTTTGCTAGATTTGAAAAAAAAAAAAAATTGCTGGATTAGGTACAAAATTGACTAATGTCTTCAAGGGCAATAAACTATAACCTTTGGAGTTATCTTTTCTACCAGACAGAAACAACTTGTATCTCTGTTAGACATAAATCTACAAGTTAACATGTTACTTCACATAGTCTGAGCCCTTAACTTTTCTACTAAAAAATTAATCCTTGAGTGGGCCTGTTGAACAGTGTTTCAGTATAACCTTATTTACAAGTTTGGTGAATCTTTCAAGTATTTACTACTTTTATTCCTTTGCAGTCTAAATTCATGTTACCTTACCTATATATATTGATGGTTGATGACCACAGATTTTGGGGGGACTCTTTCAAGTATTTACCACTTTTACTCTTTTGCAGTCTAAATTCATGTTACCTTACCCATATATATTAATGTTTGATGACCACAGAGTTTTTGGCTTTGCCTTTCTCTCCCCTCTCCCCTGCATACACACATACTTCACCCTCATCGCCACATACATACGCTACCCTAGAGGTTCGTGTAGGAACCCAAAGCATTTAAGAAAATCAGGTGACCCTTCCACTGATAGAAAACACCAAAAGTGTTGAACTTATTACTGAGAATGAAGGGGGAAACTTAACTTTGAAATACTCTGCAAAATTCAGGAGGTAAGTAGGAATGATCTAGGCTCATCCCTTATTAAGAATATCAAGGGAATGGCTGATGTTTTTGTTCTGGAATTTTCTCCTAACAATTACTGCCAGATCAAAGAGGACTTGTAGCACTCAAAGTCACATCCCAAGCTGAAATATTAAGGGTGCCCCTGAGACATACTTTGCTGGCATCAGCAGCCAAGACTTTCATTTTTCATCTGAGATTGGTACGCCAGGTATTTGCTGATGACTGTAACCTTTTTGTGTTCCCTTGGAGATTTTCTCAGGCACTCTTCTCAGCTCTCTCTTTTCTAGCCTGTCTCCAAGACTCATCTTTCCTTCTTTTGACTCACTACCCACACTAAAAAATGGAATCAAATTCAGTCACAGGAAACTATGGCACTAAAGAAAATAATTTCTTTATTAAGGTGAATTATGCCTTCCAATTCAGTTTAACTCAAGGTTTAGAAACTTTGTATTTTTATTTTGCTTGGGAAAAAAATGAATTTGGGAATTCTCAACCATTTAAAGCAAAATTGCAATGTGGGACTGCCAAAAAAATAAGAAGGAACACTTCAATTTTTTTTTCAACTTTGGGATGTCTTCCACAGTGATTCTTTGCAACACGTCCAGTCAGTTAACACCCTGTCTCCTCCATAATCACTCTTGGCTTCTAGTATTGGATCAGTTCTTGTCTTTTCAATAACCATGATGCCTTATCCCTAGGGGCAATGACTTATTTCTTATGAGTTAATCTTTATAATCTTCCTCATCTGAAACAATTATAACAAGAGCAAAAGAATCACTCTATTATTTCAAAAACATATTATCTGATTTGGGGGGCTTATTTAGGTATTTACAACTGGGAAATGTGTTTGGAATGCTTTAACAAATATCCTACCATCTTCATTGTATTAGTATATCATTCATACCAAATTTAACTTGATATTAGTCTTCTTCACTTCCTTACAACCTCTGAAATTTACAAAACTAAAGGATCTTCTCGTAAGTTACGCTACCGCCTAGTAGTAAATTGACGTGTGGTATAGAAAGACATACTTTTCCTAAAGCATTTCTCAGTTATAAGACCATGTTCTGTGAAAGATCAGGTTTGTTTGTTTTGCTGGTTGGTTTTTAAAATACAGCAATGAAATATGTCATTCAAATTGTTTGTATAGGGGTAAAATCCATACAAAATGTAAGACACCAGCAATGTTCTGGTAGTTCGGCAATGTCAAAGCAAGCAAATGTGTTATTGGCCTGTAATTAATTACACTAACAGTCTCTTAGTCACTTATTAGATTTAAATTCAATTCAGTAAGCATTTTATAGAATGCTAGCTACATGGTATGTGTAGTTCCTGCTCCTACGGAATTTGCAGTTTAATGGCCATGAGGGAATGCTCTCAACCAACAGTATCACTGGGCAGAAAGGTATTACTGTTTTAATAAAGATACACTAGTCATGGAAACATTGACCCCTTAAGTTTTGACTGGATATCAAACAGAATATAGCTAAAAAGGGCCTTGAAAATAATCTGATTCAGCCATCTTGGTTTTAAATTGACATTTATCTTTTTATTTAAGTAATTTATATTTTTGTAGAAAGTTTAGAATATATGGAAAAGTGGAAAGAAGAAATCAAAACACTTATAGTTCCACCACCCCAAAACAATTATTATTAACCTTTTGTGTATTTCCTTCCAATCTCTTTCTACATATATTTTTTTACATATTTGAGATAATATTGAATATTTAATTTTATACAATCATTTTTCCTACCTCACATTATGATATAAACCTTTCCCAGTACTGTTAAAAACTCTGGGTAAACACTTTTTAAAGGCTAAATAATACTCAATTATTGGATGAACCATAATTAGCCATTCTTCTACTTAAGTTGTTTACACTATTTCACTATTGAATGGCTTTGGGCTTAAAAGTCTCTCAGGATAGATTCTCTGAAGTGGGCTTCCTTGGTCAAAGTATATGAACATTTCTAAGGCTTTTGAAAGACAGTTTTGAACACCGTGAGTTTTGCATCTTACATTTGACTTTGTCTTCACACTGGGTTTCATTAGCCTTTCCTTACACAAACTACAGACTTTTCTGCCTTTTAATTGGCAAGGAAATCACTAGGAACTGAATACACACTGGAGGGAGGAGATAAGCAGAGTAATCAAAGTCATCTCCTGAGAAGAAATGGAAACTTAATCAAGCTATACTTTCAGTAAGCACCCTCCTTAATTTGTGTTATCTCCCTTTAAAGTTGCATAGACCTTGACTTAAACAAGCATAGAAAGTTAATGGTTCCTTACTTGTGGAATTGGTGGAGGGGGAAGGGGGCAGAAATTAGATTAGATTCATACTTTCCTAGAAACCACTGACTTTCCCGTAATTGCTAGGAGCAATTTCAGGCAACGTAGCTTCTTCTAATAGCTGTGAAGGGGTGTGAGCCAAATCATGAGAAAGAGATAGTCACTGCTGTTACCTGATGTACCATCATGGGGAAGCTGGTTTATCTTGGGTTGGCCTGGAAATACTTGTGGCTATGCAGAAAGGCCTGTGGGTCCACGGAGGTCTGGGGGCTTGGGGCACCATCCGGGTTGGGAGACCTGCGCCATCTCCTAAGCTCTAACCCAGCCCCTGGGAGGCCACTGAACGGAAGGCATTGACACAGGCTGGGTGGTCTGAAACTTCTGCAGACCCACCTCCCGCCTCAGGGCTGAGCCAGGAGCAGGCTGGCTGCAGAGTGGGCTCTTGAGTGGCTGTGAGGTTGCCTAAATAACATTTCATTCTTAAGCATAGACAAGTGGACTGTGAAATAGAGTTTCTAACAGAGGTGCCAACTTTCCAGGGGCTTTGGGCCTGCTTCCAACTCTTCACAGATGTAAAGACTCATAAATGTCTTCTCAGTCCTTGCTTTTAAAAGATAAATAAATCCATTTTAAAACTTTTCCTCGGAGTGCCTCTTTTATGTGGTCCCTATGGATATTTTTTGGTTGGTTTTCTAGCTCCTCTCCCTCCTAATTTGTGAAAACTGGTTCTTTAGTCAGGATCTAACCAGGACCAGTTAGAAGAATACCTCACAGACCCATTTGCTACACTTCTGATTTTACGGTCCAAGCCACACTTGCTTTCTGTTTTCTTAAATGGCACACTTGAAAACTGATTTAGGTCAGTTTGAGGTCTCTTGGGATCCCTGAATTTTTTTCCTGCTGTGTTTTCAAATAGCCTGTCATAATCTATACTATTTATAAAGCTTGGGTTTCCAGCTTAAGTGCAATATGTATGTGTTTCCTTACAAATTTGGGTGATAAGATTACTGTTTTGTTAGCCTAGAGGTCAGTTGGGTTCCCACTGAATTCATACTTATTCTTGATTTTGTTACCAGAAATTCACTCTGTAGAAGAAGAGGCTTAAACTTCTATTACTTGTGCTGCTTTTAAATCTGAGAATCTGAGATGTTCTTTGAGTGAGTCCTCTAATCCTGTGGAAACTCCCTCTAGATTCAGAAAATGTCCTATGAATTGTTTTAATCTCAAATACAAAGTATCTTCTCAGACCAAAAAAAGTATAGAACTCCCCACCCCATCCTCCCTAGGTGAACAAGGAAGAGTTCAGGTTTCACAAATAAGACAACTAAAAATTCTGCTTGCTCTTGTGCTGTCTTCTTTCTTTCCATTCCCACTTCAGGTACCCCTCTCCACTTGTCAGAAAGAGTTGGAAGTGGCTTTAATTCCAAGACTTCTTGTCTTTTCACTTAAAGAAAGTCTTGGCAAACACAAGGTAGTAGGACAAGGGTGGGAGAATGAAGTGAGGTCAAGCCATGCTAGACTCCACATAGAAGCTTCAGAAATGATTGATCAATTTAGAAAAAGAAGTCATTCTGGGATTTTGGAGATGACAAGGAATACATTAGGTAGTCCATGTAAAGGTTTTATTAAAGCAGCCATTTTAGTAGCTTATTTTGGCAGAGGACCAAGTTGATCCTTGGAATAAATTCAGATTTTATTGTGACAGTGTAAGTCTTATGTTGATTTATTGGATGTGTACATTTGGATTTATGAGTGTAATTCAGTGTGAAAACTAATGTGACCGATGCATGAATTGTGTAAATGCTGATGATGTGGGTATATTAACTAGAAGCATTCTTAAAAGAGAGAAAATTGTAACTACTTTGTTTTATATTATACATATAAATAAATTATTTTCTTTTCTTTTTATAAAAACTACTAGATCTAGGTACAGAACTCATTGCTTTTTATCATGCCACTACTTTGAGATATAGTCTTAGCTATAACTGTGTTTCAAAAAAGCCATTCCATTTCTGATTTTGACAAGATAGTTTGAAGTTGATCTCTGTGAAGCAATGTTATTTTCCAGTAGTATTACCAACCCCAAGCTGAACAATGATTCCATATAATGAGATGTAGTATTCTCTCTCTGACTCCCTACGGCCCGCAGCGACCTCCTCTGAGATGTACATGCACAACAGTGTCTGAGCAGTGAACCAGCACTGAGTATCAGCCTCATCCTTCGCCCACTTAAACATATCACTCAACTTGATGTGTTTAGGACCAAATCTTAAATCAGAAAAAAAAAGTTATTTATAAATGTAAGCCCCAATTTTGAATGTCTCATTAATTGCTGCCTTTTGCGCTTTCTCATATGGTCTTGGGAACTAACAAAGAATCACTAAGGGAAGGGGAATACTTGGAGGAGCTGGATTCCAATGAACATCTCCAGTGATTGCTGTGTAACCAAGATGTGCAATTGCCACTCCTTAGGAAATGAAGAGGAAAATTTAAAAGATTAAAGGAAGTTGTTGAAGTTAGAAACAGAAAAGACTTAAGAAAAAAATCTCTCCCTGTCTCCTGCCCTCATCCCTGCTGCTATTTGTGAAATATCATGAAAAAGTTTCAGCTGATCACTGACCTGAAGATATTGTTGTATAGGGTAAAGAGCATGGGCTTTGAGTTAGACCTGGGTTCAGTTCCCTGATCTGTCATTTACTGGCTGTGTGAACCTGAGCAAGTCACTTAATGGACAACTTGAAATTGAGATGATTCATGTGACACCCTCTCTGAGGGCCTCTTCCTTGCTTAAACCACTTCATTGGCTCTGACTACTTATGGTGACCGTACATCCTGATTTGAAGTTCTGGTTTACAACTATTGTCCCGGTCTAATTATCAATAGCCCTCCCCCCCTTTTGCCCTCCAAAATGTCCTGGTTTAAACCATAATGGTATGATCAGCCTATACCTCATCTATCTTCTGCCTACATTTCCTGATATGTTGCACCTCCTTCTTTCCTCAGCCCTACAAGCTACTAAAGTCTTATTGAGCTTACAGGTTTTCAAATTTTCTGTCCTCACTGTCCTCACATGCTCTTCCTTCTTCCTGGAACAAACTTCCCTTCTCTCTTTGCCTGACCGACTCCGACTGTCCAGGTCTCAGGCTAGTTTTTACTTTATAGATGAGTCTTCTTTGACTCCAAGTTTTTGTCAGGTAGTCCTTTCTGTATTCCCATAGCATCTTGTACTTTTTCAGCCTGGTTCTTGTCCCGCTGTTTTAATTACGTGGTAACTTCTGTGGGCTCCTCACGAGTCTGCTTACACGCTCCATCAGGTCAGTTGCCTGGCTTTCAGTTGAATCCTGGTGCCTAACCCAGTGTCCTGCATGTAGACACTCAACAAATATCCAGTGAATGATTGAACTAAAACATCACGTGCTGTTAGACTGATCAAAGTATGGGTGAGGAAAACAAACCTTATTACATAGTAAATCCTTGGGACATGTGCCTAATTGTGGCTATAAAAATACTGCCTTCTTATCCCTGTTCAGTGTGTTTCTGATGGAGGTGGAAAGGATTCTGTGTTCCTTTGATTAGAAGTTCATTCTAGGACAGGATTTGGAGTTGGTACACACCGTCAATTCCAGGAAGTCTTGCAGGTGATAATGTTGCAAAACAAAGCAAAGAAAACAGCTGTTTTCTAGACTTGTCAAGCAATTTAGACTACTTCTATTTCAGCTATGTAAGAGAGATTGGTTTTAAAGTTATTTGCTTTGAAGTTAAAATTAGATTTACTCACATTATTCTAAAAAATCCTACATTGTTTAAATTCAGAATTCAGTTCTCATACTAATAAGAAACAAATATAAAATGTCTCATGCTTCCAAAATTATTTGTATAAAATTATTTGCAAATTTGAAATAGCAAGCTTGTGAACAGTAAATTTTACATAATTGTTGGATCTCCCAAAGAATCCTAGCATTATAGTATTTTGTTCTGCATACACTGATTAGAAACAAATTCTGGACTTATTTGGGGGGAAACTGTAGACTGTTGTGAATCATTCTATAAGGTGAAAAGGAAGGTTAATAGCTTATCTCCAACATTGAAATGGTGTTAGTTTTTTTCTGAGTACAAAAATAATACATATTCACTGCAGAAAGAGTCAGTGAAAATAAAGAAGACAATAAAAATAATCTATAATCCCATTTTTAGGTTACTATGTTTAATGTTTTAGGGTATATCTTCCTAGGCTTTTTTGTGCATATATAGTTATGTCAATGCAGAATGTTTCTTAATGAAAATAGTATTGTTCCATATGTATGGCTTTAAAATGTGTTTTTCCAGTTTGACAAGGTTTGAGGCTTTCAGGGAGAACAATAGGTAAAGTGGATTTTTAGGAAGTTTGGCTTTCCAGACTAATATAATTTCCTCTTCACCACCCTCATTAAGAAAACTTCTGTTAAAGTCTGTATTACTCTTTGAATTATTCAGGTCTCATTTGCATGACAAAGAATCCACACTTGCTATTTTGATTTTCAAATAATAGGTGTTTGCAAGATTGTTGAAAGGTCTAGAAGAGTGGACTCTAGGCTGGTCCTCAGAAATAAACCTAGTCTGTAGAACTGGAGTGCCAGGAGATCTGCTACTTCCCCATGATCAGGAAGACAGAGTCAGGAGCAGCCCCCAAAATGCTAATTCCAGAAACACACCACCCCGGCTGGTGTACAGGGACACAGTTGTCATTGCTACAACGTTGACTCCAGAGCCATGCAGCATCTGCTCAATCCACACCACCAAAAAATGAATGCCCCACATCCCTGTGTCTTGCCTCTCTACTCTCACTATACTAGAGGCCTGGGCACCAGAAGCTAAAAAAAAAAACAAAAACAAATGTCTCCACGGTTGTGCTTGCCATCAAAAATTGCATAGATGTCCTCTGCTTTGCTTCTGCCTTCAGAATTTCACATGAGAATACCTAGTTGGCAGAACCTAAATCACCCCTGGAACCCTAACTCAAGGGAGTCTAGAAAATGTAGTTTTTAGCTGTTCAGCCAATATAATGTCAGACTGCCCAAGCCCACCAGACCAGGAGGTTGAAATGGATGTTGAGTGCCACATACTCACCTCACTGCAAAACTTTTAGAGTTGGTTATGTGTTCCTTTTGATTGTATCGCTATGGTGAGATAAAGAGGGATAAATTATCTGAAGTAGTAATATATAGCATACAATTTATTTAACATATCCCTATTGCTAGTCATTTACTTTTTCCTATTTTTTTAATAGAAATAATGTTTTGATAAATTGCTCTTATCAGAGTCACTAACAGCCTCCATGTTGCTAAACCCAGTGGTCAATTCTCAGGCCTCATTTTACTTGACCTATTAAGATATTTGATGTGGTTGCTCACTCTGACCTTGAAACTCTTTATTCACTTGGTTTCCAGAAACCAACACTCTTCTGGTTTTCCTTCTAGCTCACTGGTGTCTGTCTCCTTTGCATGTTCCTCCTCATTTCTCCAACTCTTAATGTTGGGTGTCCCAGGACTCAGATCTGGGACCCCTTATCTACAGGTAGTTCCTTGCTTTGCGTGTGGGTATGGATGTGGGTGTGTGTGTGTGTATTCTCTTCCCTGAACTCCAGACCCATGCATGCAACAGCAACCTGACAGACATCTCCTTTTGGATGCTTTATAAACACCTCACACTTTAAGTTTCCAAAACTGAACTACTGCTCTTTCCCAAATCTATGTTCCCACTCGCTGCCTTCTCCATCTCAGTTCATGGCAACTCCATCCTTCCGTTTGCTTAGAACAAAAACAACCAGGGAGTCATCCTTGACTTCCATCTCACATTCATGTTCAATCCGTTAGCAAACCATACTGTTTCTACCTCGAAATATATTCTGAATCCAAGCACGTCTTCCCATCCCCACTGCCACCCCCACCACTGATCCAAGCAACTGTTGTATCTCTCAGATTATTGCCCTACCTCCTAAATAGTCTCCTTGCTTCCACCCTTATCCTCCCTAGAATTTTTTTAATATTCATTTTATTGAGATATATTCACATACCACGCAGTCATACAAAACAAATTGTACATTCAATTGTTCACAGTACCATTACATAGTTGTACATTTATCACCAAAATCAATCCCCGACATCCTCATTACCACACACACAAAAACAACCAGAATAATAATTAAAGTGAAAAAGAGCTATTAAAGTAAAAAAGAACACTGGGTGTCTTTGTTTGTTTGTTTGTTTCCTTCCCCTATTTTTCTACTCATCCATCCATAAACTAGATAAAGGAGAGTGTGGTCCTTATGGCTTTCCCAATCCCATTGTCACCCCTCATAAGCTACGTTTTTATACAATTGTCTTTGAGATTCATGGGTTCTGGGTTGTAGTTTGATAGTTTCAGGTATCTACCACCAGCTACCCCAATTCATTAGAACCTAAAAAGGGTTGTCTAAATTGTGCGTAAGAGTGCCCACCAGAGTGACCTCTCGGCTCCTTTTGGAATCTCTCTGCCACTGAAGCTTATTTCATTTCCTTTCACATCCCCCTTTTGGTCAAGAAGATGTTCTCCATCCCACGATGCTGGGTCTCCATTCCTCCCCGGGAGTCATATTCCACGTTGCCAGGGAGATTCACTCCCCTGGGTGTCTGATCTTACGTAGGGGGGAGGGCAGTGATTTCACCTTTCAAGTTGGCTTAGCTAGAGAGAGAGAGTGCCACATCTGAGCAACAAAGAGGCACTCGGGAGGAGGCTCTTAGGCACAATTATAGGGAGGCCTAGCCTCTCCCTTGTAGCAACAGTCTTCCCAAGGGCAAATCCCGTGGTAGAGGGCTAAATCCATCAAACCACCAGTCCCCTAAGTCTGTGGGCATGTTAGCAACCATCGAGGTAGGGCAGGCCAATACCCCTGCATTCTCCACCAGCTCCTCAAGGGGGCTCTGCATATTTTTTTCCTTGTTTTTTTTTTTCTTTTAAACTTTTTTTCTAAGTCAACTGTATGAAAACTAAAAAAATTTTTTTAAAAATTAAAAAAAACACACAATAAAAGAACATTTCAAAGAGACCATAACAAGGGAGTAAGAAAAAGACAGCTAACCTAAGATAACTACTTTACTTCCAACATGTTCCTACTCTACCCCAAGAAAGTAACCTAATGTTCTAGTTTGCTAATGCTGCAGAATGCAAAACACCAGAGATGGACAGGCTTTTATAAAACAGGGGTTTATTTCACTACACAGTTACAGTCTTAAGGCCACAAAGCATCCAAGGTAACACCTCAGCAATCGGGTACCTTCACCGGAGGACGGCCAGTGGTGTCTGGAAAACCTCTGTTAGCTAGGAAGGCAGCTGGCGTCTTCTCCAAAGCTCCGGCCTCAAAACGGCTTTCTCCCAGGACATTCCTTTCTAGCAAGCTTGCTTCTCTTCAAAACATCACTCCCAGCTGCACTCTGTTTCTTCCCCCTGAGTCAGCTCATTTATATAGCTCCACTGACAAGGGCCCACCCTGAATGGGCGGGGCCACGCCTCCATGAGAACATCTCATCAGAATCATTGCCCACAGCTGGGTGGGGCACATTCCAAGCAAATCCAACCATCACCAAAACGCCTGCCCCACACAAGACCACAAAGATAATGGCATTTGGGGGACACAATACACTCAAACCGGCACATTCCACCCCCTGGAACCCAAAATGACATTATCTTTCCAAATACAAAATACATTCATTTCATCACAATATCACAAAAACTTAAATCATTTCAGTAACAAAAGTTAAGTATAAATCCCATCAAAATCAATTTAGGCGTGGTCAGTCCTAAGGCATAATTCCCCTCTAGCTGTGGATTTGTGAACTTAGAACAAGTTATATGCTTCCAATATACAAAGGATAGACATTCATAGGATAAACATTTCCATTGCCATAAGGAGAAACAGTAAGGAAAACAGGGTTAACAGGAGCAAAACAGTTCCTAAAACCCACAGGACAAACTCCCTTAGATTTCAAAGTCTGAGAGTCATTAACAGAACGATGTTGCATCCTTGGGGCTTGAGAGAGTGGGAGTCTAACCCTTCCTAAGGGCCTTTGTGGCAGCCCTTTTCTCTCCAAATGCTTGGGTGAGTGCTCCAACATTTCCACACACTGGGGAGACCACCTTCTCGGCCCCACCCTCCTCAAACATCGGGGCAGCTCCCGGATTCCCTTCCATCTCCGGGGCACACGCTCAACCCCTTCAGAAAGTGGGGTGGCAGCCAGGCTCTCCCCAATTTCCTGGAAATGTGCTCCACCCTCTTTGGGACCTGAGGTGGCAAAACTCTTCCAGAGCATTGAGGCGGAAAGCCCACCCTAGACCTCCAGGGCAAACTCACCCCTTTCCATGCATGTGGGCTGCTCCGCTCTCCCAGCCCGAGACCTCCTGACTCCAGACCTCAACCTCCATGGCTCTGTCTTTGAAGAGATTTTTCCTTTAATTTTTTCCTTGTCTGTCTCCTCCAGTCCAGACCGGCAATGGCTCTGTCTATAAAGATCTCGCAAAAATTCTGTTGGCTTTGCATGAAGCACACAGGGGTCAAAGCCATTAGACAATAGGACCTTCCACAAATCCTTTCTGGATAACTCCTTTTCCAATCTTGGCTTGTACTGAAATGGCGGCTGGGTTCCATGTTTGGTTACATCCTCACGTTGGGCTGTAGCTTCTGGGATTCCACCCCCTGGAAGCCTGTAATTTTCCAAGCCATCAGCTTCTGGTTTCTTTGAACCCAAGAGTTCAGTTCTAAGTTTATCTCTCTCTGCTCGCATTTTACTATAAGCTGCAAGGAGAAGCCAGGATATGTCCTCCACACGTAGTCTGGAGATCTCCTCAGCTAAGTATTCCAGGTTGTTGCTTCCAGAGTCTTCCTTCCATCTGACACCAGGACTCAATTTTGCCAAATTTTGTGCCACTTTAAAACAAGGATCACCTTTCTTCCAGTTTGCAACAACACATTCATCATTTCTGCTCAAGTCCTCATCAGAAGTATCTTTAGAGTCCATATTTCCACAAACAGTCTCTTTAAAGCAGTTTTGGCCTTTTCTATCAAGCTCCTCACAACTCTTCCAGAAGTTCCCCCTTATCCATTTAAAAAGCCGTTCCAACATGTTTGGTATTTGCAAACTCAGCAGCAAAAGCACCCCACTTCTCTGGTACCAAAATCTGTTCTAGTTTGCTAATACTGCAGAATGCAAAACACCAGAGATGGACAGGCTTTTATAAAACGGGGGTTTATTTCACTACACAGTTACAGTCTTAAGGCCACAAAGCATCCAAGGTAACACCTCAGCAATCGGGTACCTTCACCGGAGGACGGCCAGTGGTGTCTGGAAAACCTCTGTTAGCTAGGAAGGCAGCTGGCGTCTTCTCCAAAGCTCCGGCCTCAAAACGGCTTTCTCCCAGGACATTCCTTTCTAGCAAGCTTGCTTCTCTTCAAAACATCACTCCCAGCTGCACTCTGTTTCTTCCCCCTGAGTCAGCTCATTTATATAGCTCCACTGACAAGGGCCCACCCTGAATGGGCGGGGCCACGCCTCCATGAGAACATCTCATCAGAATCATTGCCCACAGCTGGGTGGGGCACATTCCAAGCAAATCCAACCATCACCAAAACGCCTGCCCCACACAAGACCGCAAAGATAATGGCATTTGGGGGACACAATACACTCAAACCAGCACACCTAATATAGCAACATTTCTGTGAACTTGTTCCTACGATACCCATCAGAAATTAACAGACCATAGTCATTTGTGGGCATTCCCAGAACGTTAAATTTACCCATGATAGTTTATCTGTTCTTCTTGGATTATTGTTCCCCCTTCCTTAATTGCTCTCTATCGCTAGTTCCCCTACATTCTACATTATAAACCATTTGTTTTACATTTTTCAAAGTTCACATTAGTGGTAGCATATAGTATTTCTCTTTTTGTGCCTGGCTTATTTCGCTCAGCATTATGTCTTCAAGGTTCATCCATGTTGTCATATGTTTCACAATATCGTTCCTTCTTACTGCCGTGTAGTATTCCATCATGCGTATATACCACATTTTGTTTATCCGCTCATCTGTTGAAGGACATTTGGGTTGTTTCCATCTCTTGGCAATTGTGAATGACGCTGCTGTGAACATTGGCTTGCAGATATCTGTTTGTGTCACTGCTCTCTGATCTTCCAGGTATATACCGAGAAGTGCAATGGCTGGATCTAAGGGTATCTCTATCTCTAGTTTTCTAAGGAACTGCCAGACTGACTTCCAGAGTGGTTGAACCATTATACAGTCCCACCAACAATGAATAAGAGTTCCAATTTCTCCACATCCTCTCCAGCATTTGTAGTTTCCTGTTTGTTTAATGGCAGCCATTCTAATTAGTGTGACATGGTATCTCATTGTGGTCTTAATTTGTATCTCTCTAATAACTAGTGAAGCTGAACATTTTTTCATGCGTTTCTTGGCCATTTGTATTTCTTCTTCAGGGAACTGTCTTTTCATATCTTTTTCCCCATTTTATAATTGGGCTCTCTGTACTGTTGTCATTGAGTTGTAGGATTTCTTTATATATGCAAGATATCAGTCTTTTGTCAGATACATGGTTTCCAAAATTTTTTTCCCACTGAGTTGGCTGCCTCTTTACCTTTTTGAGAAATTCCTTTGAGGTACAGAAACTTGTAAGTTTGAGGAGTTCCCATTTATCTATTTTTTCTTTTGTTGCTTGTGCTTTGGGTGTAAAGTCTAGGAAGTGGCCGCCTAATACAAGGTCTTGAAGATGTTTTCCTACATTATCTTCTAGGAGTTTTATGGTACTTTCTTTTATATTGAGATCTTTGGTCCATTTTGAGTTAATTTTTGTGTAGGGTGTGAGTAGGGGTCCTCTTTCATTCTTTTGGATATGGATATCCAACTCTCCCAGCCCCATTTGTTGAAAAGACCATTATGACCCAGTTCAGTGACTTTGGGGGCCTTATCAAAGATCAGTTGGCCATAGATCTGGGGGTCTATCTCCAAATTCTCAATTCGATTCCATTGATCTATATGTCTATCTTTGTGCCAGTACCATGCTGTTTTGACAACTGTGGTTTTATAATAAGCTTCAAAGTCAGGGAGTGTAAGTCCTCCCACTTTATTTTTCTTTTTTAGAGTGTCTTTAGCAATTTGAGGCATCTTCCCTTTCCAAATAAATTTGATAACTAGCTTCTCCAAGTCTGCAAAGTAGATTGTTGGCGTTTTGATTGGGATTGCATTGAATCTGTAGATGAGTTTGGGTAGAATTGACATCTTAATGACATTTAGCCTTCCTATCCATGAACATGGAAATTTTTTCCATCTCTTAAGGTCCCCTTCTATTTCTTTTAATAGAGTTATGTAGTTTTCTTTGTATAGGTCTTTTACATCTTTGGTTAAGTTTATTCCTAGGTACTTGATTTTTTTAGTTGCTATTCAAAATGGTATCTTTTTCTTGAGTGTCTCTTCAGTTTTTTCATTTCTAGCATATAGAAACATTACTGACTTTTGTGCATTAATCTTGTATCCCGCTACTTTGCTAAATTTGTTTATTAGCTCTAGTAGCTGTATCGTCGATTTCTCGGGGTTTTCCAGATATAAGATCATATCATCTGCAAACAATGACAGTTTTACTTCTTCCTTTCCAATTTGGATGCCTTTTATTTCTTTGTCTTGCCTGATTGCCCTGGCTAGCACTTCCAGCACAATGTTGAATAACAGTGGTGACAGCGGGCATCCTTGTCTTGTTCCTGATCTTAGAGGGAAGGCTTTCAGTCTCTCACCATTGAGTACTATGCTGGCTGTGAGTTTTTCATATATGCTCTTTATCATATTGAGGAGTTTCCTTCAATTCCTACCTTTTGAAGTGTTTTTATCAAAAAGGGATGTTGGATTTTGTTGAATGCTTTTTCAGCATCTATTGAGATGATCACTTGATTTTTCCCTTTTGATTTGTTAATGTGTTGTAATACATTGACTGATTTTCTTATGTTGAACCATCCTTGCATGCCTGGAATGAACTCCACTTGGTCATGGTGTATGATTTTTTTAATGTGTCTTTGGATTTGATTTGCAAGTATTTTGTTGAGGATTTTTGCATCTGTATTCATTAGGGAGATTGGCCGGTAGTTCTTTTTTGTAGCATCTTTGCCTGGTTTTGGTATCAGATTGATGTTAGCTTCATAAAATGAGTTAGGTAGTGTTCCATTTTCTTTAATGTTTTGAAAGAGTTTAAGTAAGATTGGTGTCAGTTCTTTCTGGAAAGTTTGGTAGAATTCCCCTGTGAAGCCATCTGGCCCTGGGCATTTATTTGTGGGAAGCTTTTTGATGACTGATTGGATCTCTTTGCTTTTGATTGGTTGGTTGAGGTCTTCTGTTTCTTCTCTGGTCAGTCTAGGTTGTTCATATGTTTCCAGGAAATTGTCCATTTCCTCTACATTATCCAGTTTGTTGTCATACAGTTGTTCATAGTATCCTCTTATAATTTTTTTAATTTCCTCGGGATCTGCAGTAATGTCACCTTTCTCATTCATTATTTTGTTTATATGGGTCTTCTCTCTTTTTGATTTTGTCAGTCTAGCTAGGGGCTTGTCAATCTTGTTGATCTTCTCAAAGAACCAACTGTTGGTGTTATTTATCCTCTCTATTGTTTTTTTGTTCTCTATGTCATTTATTTCTGCTTTAATCCTTGTTATTTCTTTTCTTGTACTTGGTTTAGGATTGGTTTGCTGTTCATTTTCTAGCTTCTTCAGTTGATCCATTAGTTCTTTGATTTTGGCTCCTTCTTCCTTTTTAATATATGTGTTTAGTGCTATAAATTTCCCCCTCAGTACCACTTTTGCTGCATCCCATAGGTTTTGGTATGTTGTGTTCTCATTTTCATTCATCTCTATATATTTAGCAATTTCTCTTGCTATTTCTTCTTTAACCCACTGATTGTTTAGGAGTGTGTTGTTTAACCTCCAGGTATTTGTGAATTTTCTAAGTCTCTGATGGTTATTGACTTCTAATTGTATTCCATTGTGGTCAGAGAATGTGCTTTGAATAATTTCAATCTTTTTAAATTTATTGAGCCTTGTTTTATGTCCCATCATATGATCTATTCTGGAGAAAGTTCCGTGAGCACTAGAGAAGTATGTGTGTCCTGGTGATTTGGGATGTAATGTTCTATATATGTCTGTTAAATCTAATTCATTTATCAGATTGTTTAGGTTTTCAATTTCCTTACTGGTCTTCTGTCTGGTTGATCTATCTATAGGACACAGTGATGTGTTGAAGTCTCCCACAATTATTGTGGAAACATCAATTGCTTCCTTTAGTTTTGCCAGTGTTTCTCTCATGTATTTTGTGGCACCTTGATTGGGTGCATAAACATTTACGATTGTTATTTATTCTTGTTGAATTCCCCCTTTTATTAGTATGTAGTGGCCTTCTTTGTCTCTCAAAACATCCCTGCATTTAAAGTCTATTTTATCTGAGATTAATACTGCTACACCTGCTTTCTTTTGGCTGTAGCTTGCATGAAATATTTTTTTCCATCCTTTCACTTTCAATTTTTTTGTGTCCCTGTGTCTAAGATGAGTCTCTTGTATGCAGCATATTGATGGTTCATTTTTTTTGATCCATTCTGCGAATCTATATCTTTTAATTGGTGAGTTTAATCCATTTACATTCAACGTTATAACCTTGAAGGCATTTCTTGAATCAGCCATCTTATCCTTTGGTTTATGTTTGTCGTATGTATTTTTCTCTCTCTCTATTAATATCCTTTAATGTACCCATACCGAATCTCTTTAGTACTGAACTTTTCTGCATGTCTCTCTCTCCTTTCTTTGTTTCTCTGTCTGTAGGGCTCCCTTTAGTATCTCCAGTAGGGCAGGTCTCTTGTTAGCAAATTCTCTCAGCATTTGTTTGTCTGTGAAAAATTTAAGCTCTCCCTCAAATTTGAAGGACAGCTTTGCTGGATAAAGTATTCTTGGTTGGAAATTATTCTCACTCAAAATTTTAAATATGTCGTGCCACTGCCTTCTCGCCTCCATGGTGGCTGCTGAGTAGTCACTACTTAGTCTTATGCTGTTTCCTTTGTATGTGGTGAATTGCTTTTCTCTTGCTGCTTTCAGAACTTGCTCCTTCTCTTCCGTATTTTACCGTTTGATCAGAATATGTCTCGGAGTGGCTTTATTTGGATTTATTCTATTTGGAGTTTGCTGGGCATTTATGATTTGTGTATTTATGGTGTTTAGAAGATTTGGGAAGTTTTCTCCAACAATTTCTTTGAATACTCTTCCTAGACATTTACCCTTTTCTTCTCCTTCTGGAACACCAACGAGTCTTATATTTGGACATTTTATATTATCTATCATATCCCTGAGGTGCATTTCAATTTTTTTGATTTTTTCCCCATTCTTTCTTTTGTGCTTTCATTTTCCATTCTGTCATCTTCCAGGTCACTGATTCATTGTTCAGCTTCCTCTAGTCTTGTACTATGAGTATCCAGATTCTTTTTAATTTGGTCAACAGTTTCTTTAATTTCCATAAGATCATCTTTTTTTTATTTAGTCTTGCAATGTCTTCTTTATGCTCTTCTAGGGTCTTCTTTATGTCCTTTATATACTGTTCCACAGTCTTCTTGATGTCCTTTGTATCCCGTGCCATGGTCTCATCATTCTTCTTTAGTTCTTTGATTAGTTGCTCCAGGTACTGTGTCTCTTCTGATCTTTTGATTTGGGTGCTTGGGCTTGGGTTATCCGTATCATCTGTTTTTTTCATATGCTTTAAAATTTTCTGTTGTTTTTTCCCTCTTGGCATTTGCTTAACTTGATAGTGTCTTTTAGGATTTGTAGACCAATTGAAATCCCTATCTCTAATTTGTCAGATGTACAGCTTCATGGAGTACACTTTCTCTGACTAACCAGCATGTGACATCCATGAGCCACCTGTTCCCCTCAGGCCAGTTCTCCCCTGTTTTGCCTCTGTGGTGAGTGGGGGAGTAAGTCTTGTGGGGTCCAATTCGTGTACCAAGCTTGCATGTGTAGTTGGTGTTGCCCGCCCTGTATAAGGGGTATGTGTCTGGGCTGTCAGGGAGGGGGGGCGACTCTAACAATCAAATCTGCCTGGTGTTCCTAGAGTTAAAGCTGCTGCAATAGTCTAATCCTTCAGTTCAGTCCTGCCACAGTTTGTCTCTGCCACTGACCCACAAGTCCTTGGTATTGGCTTGTGGCCCCTGAGACTTGCGAGTGGGTCCCTCTTCCAGGCCTTGCACCCCCTGGTCCTCTGTTGAGGGATGACTGTGCTATGTTACAGGTGAGTGCCGTCCCCCCGGGGCAGTTCTGAGCTGCTGGTCTGTGTAGGGAGGCTCCCAGTCTGCTGAAATGATGGCTGAATGGGGCTTTGTTAATTCCCACTGCTCCACCTTCCCAACTCAGGGACAGCCAGCTTAGGGTGCAGAGAAGGCTAATGTCCACACCCAATTTTGTGGTGTATGTGTGTTATTGGAAGCACTTCCGTCACACTCGGTTGTCTGGGTCAGCTCTGGGCTATGGGGCCAGCGACAGGCAGGAGTGTTTCCTGTCCACCAGGATGATGGCTGTGAGCGGACACCCCCTTTTCTTGGGAAGTTGTGGTGTTTAGTGAATTTTCTCAGCCACTGGATTATTGCCTTTTGTCTCAGAGCTCTCTTAGTTCTGCTCTTGTCTTGACCTGCCCAAATTGCATGTCTTTGAGGCTTTCTGTATTGGGCTTCTTAGAGTAATTGCTTTAGAAAAAGAAAAAAAAAAAAAAGAAAAAAAAAAAAAAAAAAACGGGCCCTCCTGGCAGATCTAATGAGTTATTGAAATGCTAAGAGACAAAGCAATTAGGGCTATTAAGGAAAGATCCAGGGGGCAGAGAGATCAGTTTTTCTTCGGGATTTGCATATGAGCCTCAGGGCCTGAGCTCTGCCCTTCCCCTTTCTATGTCCACCAGAACTCCAAGAAGCCTCCGCTTTTATTTTTGAGTTTGTCTTGCTGTTTTTTGCTATGCCTATCTCCTCTCTGCTGGGCTGGCTGCTCTCAGATTCTCTGGTGTCTGGTCTCAGTCTATCTATGGTTGGAGTTTGGATGAGTAGAATGAATTTCCGATAAGAGCCGCCACTGCAGTTCTCCCTTCTCATTCCCAGCACTGACAGCCCCTCCTCCCACGGGACTGAGCCTGGCAGGGAGGGGCGTGGGTCCCCTGGCCCCAAAAACTTACAGATTTCACTTATCTCAGCAGTTCCACGTTTTCATGAGTGTTGTATGAAGTATGCCCAAAGTCAGATTGCTCTGCGGTGTCCAGTCCACGCAGTTCCTGGCTTTCTACCTACTTCCCTGGAGGAGTAACTAAAACATACACCTCACCAATCCACCATCTTGCCCCGCCTCCTCCTCCCTAGAATTTGCAAGTTAGATCATGTCACTTCTTTTCTCAAAACATTCTAAGGAATTCCCATCTCACTCTAGATAAAAGTCAAAATCCTTACAACAACCCACAAGGCTCCTTATCACACACACACGCACACACACATACACACACAACTCTGTCATCTCTCTGATTTCCTTTCCTGTCATTCTCCTCCTTGTTCACTCAGCTCCAGTCATACTGACCTCCTTGATGTTTCTCAAGCTTATCTAGCCCTAAGGGTCTTTGCAATTGCTGTTCCCTCTGGTTGGAACGTTCTTCCCTAGATAATCAAAAGGCTCCCTCCCCTCCCTCACGACTTCACTGGACCATCATCCCCTCAGCGAGGCCTCCCCTGATCACCCTGTTTACAGTTGCAAACTGCCCCCCCTCCAGCTTTCCCAACCCTCCTTCTCTGATTTATTTTTCTCTATAGCACCTAGCACTTTCAAATAAACTGCACAACTCTTTCTGTTTTTGTATATCCCCTCAAAATGAGAAAATGGACTTTTTAATACTCTTTTTATCATTGGACCCTCAATGCATGGAACTGTATCTATCATATGGTAATTATTTATTAGCTATTTGTTGAATGAATATTATCTTCATACATGTGTCATGTAGTTGCCTAATTATTTATTGGGGATTAATTCCTAGGATCAAAGTTATGCACAATTGCCAAGGAAAGTTTTAAAATTTTTTTCTCCCACCAAAAGCCCAAGAGAATGTTAGTTTCCTGACATATTCATCAACACCATGCCCTGGTCACACTGCACTTTCTGCTCCTTGAACTCACTGAGTTCATCCCCATTTTGTGCATTTTTCACTAACTAATCCCTCCTCCCATATTGTCTCCTGCCATATCTTCACCTGGTTGGATTCTTTTTGTTATATAGGTCTCATCTTAATTGTCACCTTCTTAGAGAGGCCTCCCTGACTCTCTGCTCTAAAGTAAATCTAGTCACTCTTTATCACATTGCCCTTTTTTATTTTCATCATATCATATGTCACTACCAGATGTTTTCTTGTTTATATATTTGTTTGTCCATGCTTTCCCTCTGTAGAATGTAAGCTCCATGAGAACATTGATCCTTATATGTCTTTTTCAACACTATCTCCAGTAAATATGTACTCAATAATGGAATAAATATTAGGTGTTATCATTTTTTTCATTATTACCAATATGCTAGGTGAAAAATGGATTCATCATGAGTATTTTTCTGCATTGGTACAGCTGAGAATCTTTTCAAGTGTGAAAGTCTTTTTTTGAATAGCAAACTTTGAGACGGACTAGAAGTTTATGTGATTAACATAATTGTTTTAGATATGCTTTATTAGATTTCTTACGTGGCTTATAAATTTCTGAAGTCTCCTGTCTCATTTATTTATGCCAGTATTAGTATCCTGAAAGTAGGATTCTTTTTGAAAATTCAGGCTTCTGTACCATTGTTTCCTTTTTGTCTCCACAGCTTTTGGAAAGAACCAACAATGGTTTTGAAGAACCAGATTGTGGTGCTACCAAGAGTCCGCTACATTTAGCTGTAAGTGCAATGCCATGGGCAGCTTCGTCTGTTAGGAAAAAAAAATCCTAAGCATTCCTAAAACTAGGCTGTCCTAAAGTGTAAGCATAGTAATGTAGTAATAAGCAATAAGGAGAGCAGTGTGTGGGTAAGGTGCTGGCTGCAGAGAGCAAAGACTGCCTCGTGTTCCAGTCCCACCTTCGTCCACTGGTGACGTTGTGCACGTCACCTACTCTTTCAGAAACTGTTTCCCCATCTGTAAAATGAGGGAAAATGAAAAGAGAAAAAGAGATAATGTACATAAAGCCCCTAGCATGGTGTTTAATAAGTTATTGTTAAAATTTTTAACAATTTTTAATATTATCTAGTAGTTAAATCAATAAACTGAGGAAATTCAAAGAAAACATTTCAGTTTAAGAGATTTGACTGTAGATAACAATACATAGGGCCGTTTTGGATCAAAACTAGAGATAATGGAATACCACATTTAAAAATCTGTCAGGGTTTTTAAACATTAACTTGCAGGACTTGAAATCGGGGTCTCAGTGGAGGCCTTCGGTTCTGATCTTGTAATGAGTGAGATCTGAAAGGGAAGAGATTTATTTTATCACCAGCAAAGCTTCCTCTCTACATCTCACTAATTGAAGAGAAATACAACAACTCAGAGTGATGATCCTCAAAACTCCTCATGGGGGTGACTGAGCTGGGAAGCCCATCCAACACTCTTCCTCAAATAGTGTCCTGCCAACAAGTGGTGATCAGCAGCTGCTCCCTAGGAACCTCACTGACTGGCAGCCACATCCAGCTACACCTGCCCAAGGTGCTGCTGATTTGTAAGGACCCAGGCCACAGCCACATAGATGGTATGCGGATGCTTCTTTGCTTAATGAAAACTAGAAGTGGGACCCTGGGAAAAGTAAATATCCCATGCTCAATACCATGTATAAATAAGCATTTCGTCAATGTCTTTCTGATGAAAAATTGAGATGGAGAATGTCAGAGAGAAGAGAGGGGTGTTTTGTTAAAGGCATACTTAGGCATTCAGGGAAGATGAGAGGGGACAAGCCATTCCACAAAAATTGGGAGTATCCTGAACTGATCACACTTCACAGAGCTCTTCCTTCACTGCCTATCTCCCCACATGTCCACCAACACACCTGCTGGCACCCCATTCACACACCCTCAGACACATCCACCATCATACCCATAAGGCACATCTGCAGACACACCCACTGGCATAGGCACACCATGCACATTATGAGTCCCATGAAATCAGGCTAAAATGTACATCAGTCTTTGTTCCTGGAGACGGATTTAGTGTAGAAAGAGTGAATGGATAGTAGGATATTTACATGTATAAAACTTCATACTAATTGGTTCTTAGTACAGGTTGTGCTAAAGGTTGCACTCTATAATCTGTACCCAACCATCTGCTGTGCCTGGGGAGGTTACCCCAAAGCTGAGGTTTCACAAACATAGCACTAGCTGCCCCTAGAGAGGCCTGTGTGGAGAATTATCTCATAATTTTCATGCCCTTTGAAAGTGGGGTTGATTGCATTGTTGTGCCTACTACAAATCTGAGAAGAGACCTTCTTGGCTTCCAAAAATTCTATCGTCTCTCATTCTCTTTTAAAAAAAAAATGTTTATTGAGTGCTTACTGTTGTGCCAGGCACTCTGTTAAGCTCTATGGATTTCTGGTCATTTCAAGAAAAGGTGATGTGATATCCGTGGAAGAATTGGGTTTGGTAGTTCTGCAGCTGGCAGGAGCATAGAAAAGACACACAGAAAGGAAATCCCAGCTGCCACTCTGCTCATTAGCAACTCACCTGGACATGGGTTTCTACCTGTAAATTGAGGATATTGAGTTAGTTAAGAATCCCAAAGACCCTTTCTAGTTCATTCATTCAGTTGTTTGTTGTATGCACTTAGCTAAGTACCTCTTGTGCCCCAGTTTCCCCATCCATAATACAGGGATAAGCAGTACCTCTATCTTAGGGCCATTGTGAGGATGACATGAGTTAATGCATAAAATGCTTCATGTCCAGCACATATGCACAATCAGCTATTATCATCATCATCTTTTACATTTATATCATTCTTCCATTTGGCATACACTGACTATATACATGCCAAGCACTTTTCCTGGAGCTGAAGATGTTGCAATAAACAAAACCCAGCCTCTGCCCTCATGGAGATTCCAGTTTGGGAGATGGGCAAGAGGTAAGTGAATATATAACATGTCATATGGTGATAAGTTTGTGCAAGTGCTAGAGAGGAAATGAAACAGAATCAGTGAGAAAGAGAGTAATAAGGTAGCAGGCAAGGTGCTATTTTACATAGCATAGAGTCTCACAGTTGAACAGACCTTAAGAGGTACCCATCTAATGGGAGAGTTTTCCAGGTATAAATCCCTGGGGGAAGAGCATGCTTGGAATGTTCACAGAATAGCAAGGAGGCCACTGTGGCTGGAGCAGAATAGCAAGGAGTGTGGTGGAGGTGAGGTCTGACATGTTGCAGTACAGAGGGCAGGAGGCAGCACCACAGATCCTACAGGACCTTGGAGACCATGTAAGAATTTTAGCTTCACCCTGAGTGAAATAGGAAACCATTTGGATGGTTTTGAGGAGAGAAATAATACAATATGACTTTGGTTTAAAAAGATCATTTTAGCTTCTGTGTTGAGTTTTGAATTGTACGGAAGCAAAAGCAGAAACAAGGCAACCAGACAAGAGATAATGATGATTACTTTGACCAGGTGGTAGCAGTGGGTTAGTTCTAAAAGTATTTTATTCTTTCCTTCTAAATGGCAACATTTAAAAAAAATTGTTATTTGCTTCACAGACCCCATAAGTATGCCCATGACCCTCTCCAGGGGCCTCTGTAATAATTAACCTGATAAAACCCAAGGCACATAATTTCTTAGGTGGAAGCATTATAGCAATGAAATAGAACCAGATGTCCCCAAACCTTTGCTGCCACAAGAAACCTACCCGCCTTGAGCTGCTATTTCCTGGCTGAATGATTCAAGTCTCTAGGGTTATCAGCCCAGTGAATTTCATAAGCATTTCATCCACTTGAAAAAAATTAAGAAACAAGATTATGCAAATAAACAGTCTCCTCAAAGCAGTTTAGGCCTTCTCTATCAAGCTCCTCATAATTCTTCCATAGTCCTCCCCTTATCCATTTAAAAAGCCATTCCAACATGTTTGGTATTTGCAAACTCAGCAGCAAAAGCACCCCACTTCTCTGGTACCAAAATCTGTTCTAGTTTGCTAATGCTGCAGAATGCAAAACACCAGAGATGGATAGGCTTTTTTAAAATGGGGGTTTATTTCACTACACAACTACAGTCTTAAGGCCACAAAGCGTCCATGGTAACACATCAGCAATCGGGTACCTTCACCAGAGGATGGTTAATGGCGTCCAGAAAACCTCTGCTAGCTAGGAAGGCAGCTGGCGTCTGCTCCAAAGCTCTGGCCTCAAAATGGCTTTCTCCCAGGACGTTCCTCTCTAGCAAGCTTGCTCCTCTTCAAAACATCACTCCCAGCTGCATTCCCTTCCTCTCTTTGAGTCAGCTCATTTATATAGCTCCACTGATCAAGGCCCACCCTGAATGGGCAGGGCCACGCCTCCATGGGAACAGCCCATCAGAATCACTACCCACAGCTGGGAGGGGCACATTCCAAGCAAATCTAACCAGCACCAAATGTCTGCCCCAACAAGAGTACAAAGATAATGGCATTTGGGGGACACAATACATTCAAACCGGCACAGAGACCATGTAAGAATTTTAGCTTCACCCTGAGTGAAATAGGAAACCATTTGGACGGTTTTGAGGAGAGAAATAATACAATATGACTTTGGTTTAAAAAGATCATTTTAGCTTCTGTGTTGAGTTTTGAATTGTAAGGAAGCAAAAGCAGAAACAAGGCAACCAGACAAGAGATAATGATGATTACTTTGACCAGGTGGTAGCAGTGGGTTAGTTTTAAAAGTGTTTTATTCTTTCCTTCTAAATGGCAACATTTAAAAAAAATTGTTATTTGCTTCACAGACCCCACAAGTATGCCCATGACCCTCTCCAGGGGCCTCTGTAATAATTAACCTGATAAAACCCAAGGCACATAATTTCTTAGGTGGAAGCATTATAGCAATGAAATAGAACCAGATGCCCCCAAACCTTTGCTGCCACAAGAAACCTACCCACCTTAAGTTGCTATTTCCTGGCTGAATGATTCAAGTCTCCAGGGTTATCAGCCCAAAGAATTTCATAAGCATTTCATCCACTTGAAAAAAATTAAGAAACAGGATTATGCAAATAAAAGGCTCCAGCTGTCAGGATTTCCAGATGGACCTATTGTTTGCAAATTCTTTTTCCTCTTTGCCCTTAGTTCCTATCTAAAATAATTCAAAAAAAATAATCATGTTTAAGAAATATTTAAATTACCTAATGAGATTTTTTTAAAGATATTTATTAAAACAATTTTTAAATGTTTGATTGATACCCCAGTGAAGACTTGTACTGGGTTGTCTACTGAAAGCCAAAATATCACTTGTTCTTTGAACTATCATTTTGGTCCTTTATTTTATTCCTCCCTTCCTTAATTATTTAATAAATTATTTGTGGAATTCCCTACTGAAGTCCTGGTTTAGGATGGGACTACAAAGAGAAACAGGACAATTTTCATCATTTACTGCTGACATGAAAAGATCTCTTTGCCTGTCTACTTGAGTCCCTTTCAGACAATTTTAATGATTTGTTGTAGAAACTCCAAGAACTTTCAAACTGCCTAAAGACAGCATCATGCATTTAACTGTAAAATAGAATTCTGTATTATACAATAGGTTGTTTCTAGGGTTAAGCTCTAAAGTGTGGAGGTAAAGGAAAGTTGTCATATATCAAAGTTACTTTTATAATTCCCTTTAAATTCCCTTGAAGTTTAGTACATATGGTTCTATGTCTTTAATCCTGTACAGTAATGCTTATGCATACTAAAATTTCAGAACCGAGAGCTAGAATAAAGGAAGAAACAAGGAGCAATTCTATAGGTAAATCTGGGCCTTCAACCATTCTGCTTTCAAGAGAAGTTTCAGGTACCTGGATTAGAACAGAGTATGGGTTAGAATTTTAAAGCTTTCCTAATTACAGTCAGGGTTTACTCCATTTTATTTTAATATTTAACCTCTTTAACATATGCTGATAGATTTGTTTTTTCTTATGAGGATTAAAGAAGGTGCAGGGATTAAGTTACAGGCCATTAAGTTAGCTCCAGAAATATACTTTCTTGCTTTGTAGCTCTGTTTAAATCATTTTACCTCTGTGTTAAGCCTTCTATAGAAGGGGTTTAGACTTCCAATCCAATATTTGTTATTCAACTCTCTGTGCCATTTCTTGTAAAGACAAACGTATTTTGTTTGAACTTCAATTAAATGGAATTTCTGGGGGAAATTGTAAGACAGTTTTCTATCCCTAATACTAATAAATGCTAAAAACAGTCATTGTATTTCAATTAGATAATTGTTGAGTGTCTACTAGGTGCCAGGCATGATTCTAGGATACAACAATGAATAACACATACATAGTCCCTTCAATCACAGACAATAAACAAATCAACAAATATGTTATAAATATCAGGTGGTGATGAGTGCTATGAAGACAAATAAAGCAGGATAAGCAAGGTGGACAGTGACAGGGAGGATGTAGGGCTATTTTATATAGGCTGCTATTGATATTTGAGCAGAAGTAGCGGGAGAGCCATGTGGCTATCTGGAAGGAAGAGCTTCCCAGACAGAGAAAACAGAAAGTACAGGTGCAGGGACCCAGAAGAAGAAATGCATGTATTTAATTTCCACTATGACTGGAGCAGAGTGAGTGAGGGGATGTTGTGAAGATAGAAGTAGTAGGAGGTGAAATCCTGAGGGCTTGGTTGGTCAACAAAAGAAGTTTGGGGTTTTATTCTCAATGAGGGAAGAAACCAGAGACCAGTTTTAAGCAATAAGTGACATGATACATCTTGAGTTTTAAAAGATTTTATCTGGTGGCTGTGTCAATAGTAGATTGTAGGGGGACATAGATGGGAAGGGAAGCTTTTGCTGTATTCCTGGAAAAAGATGATGGTGTTGGGGGAAGTAGTGAGAAATGGATAGATTCTGCATATATTTTAAAGAAAGAGTAGCCATCATGATGGCTTGGAATTGGAATCGAGTGCTGTTACTAGCCGCAGAAACTTTGTGTGAATTAGAAACAGGGATTTGAGTAGACGGATTCCTTCCAGATGCTAATAGCCTGATGGTATCTCTGTGAATTAGCAAAAGGTATCCCTTCCTCTTGGCAGATACATTCCCATACCAGGGGATGGTAAACAGAGAAGGGAAGGTGTGGGGGAAAGGCCCAGATCCCTTCTGCAGGGCTTCAGCCCTAGGCTTGAGGGAAGGTGGAAAGACAAAGGTGACTTCAAGGTTTGGGGCCTAAACAACTGGTGGAATAAAGTCTCCATTTACTGAGATGGAGAAGATGGCAAATGGAGCAAGTTCTGAGAAGGAAGTTAAGAATTCGGTTTAGGACCTATTAAGCTTGAGATATATATTAGACACTCAAGTGGAAATATCAATAGGCAGTTGAATATACAAGTCTAGACTTAAAGAAGAAGTTGGGACTTGGATATACATTAGACATTCATCAGCATATAAATTATTATACTTCATATTATAGATATTAACTGTATTTGTGTAATGTATAGCACAGTAACCATAAACATTTGCAAAAATAATGTACTGAGAAAGTTGTAAAAGAATACCTATCAGTGCTTCTAATTCCTAAGGTCCTTTTAAATCTAATTTTTGTTATTGTTTTTGTTAGTATATACTCGGGGAAAAAATAAAACCATTAAAAAAAAATAAGTTCACATACTCATTACTTTACTGCCCAGTTCTAGCGATAACCACCATTAACAATTTCTTTTTATACCCCTCTAAATTTTCCTATGAAAAAGAAGGGTGTATTTGTGTTTATATGTCTGTGTGTGTGTGTGTGTGTGTGTGTGTGTGTGTGTGTGTGTGTGTGGACATCTTTATTGCATAAATGAGGTCATGCTATATGTATTGTCTGTAACTTGAGTTTTTTTGTGTGTCACACTAATCTATACTCTCACCAACAGAGTATTAGAATGCTATTTCACAGTTTCCTGACCAATATTGGTTATGCCCAAAGGTTTTAATCATTGCTAATCTGGTAGTTGAAAAATGGCACTTAAAAATTTACGTTGTAATTTTCATATGTTTATTGGCTTTTGTATTTCTTTTTCTGTAAGCTGCCTTTTCATGGCTTTTGTACATTGTCCTAATTTTTAAAATGGTTTGTAAGAGCTCTTGGTATATTAGGAAAATCAGTCCTTTGCCTGTGCTAAACAACTTGTGGGCTTCTGAAACATTCATTTCCTGAAACTCTTTGCCTTATTTTCAAATAAAATGTGCCTTGGGCAACAGCTGCAAGTAGAAAAACAAAAAGTGCAAGTGATGTAAGAAGGAATTTTGGCTTTTGAAGACACAGGGACAGCTTCCTCTTGTTTTCTTCTCTATCTCCATCTTTACCTTTCCCCTACAGTCTCCTATGCTTACCCCTTTTCTCTCTTTTATTTTCAATGTCCTTTAACTTTGTAGTATACATTTTTCACCTTACATTTTCAATAAAAATTATCTTTCAGATTTTTAGTTTTTTTTTTTAGTAGTATGAAGTCTCAACTTTGGCATAGCATAGGACTTCATAACAGATTGGAACTCAGGTGCTGATACACGGTATCTATTTCCATAATTGTTTTCATGTTTTCATTATAGTCAAAGGAGGAAATAAAAGAACAAGGAGTAATCATCAACTCTGTTCAAGGTTATGCAAGGCCTGTGCAATTTTATCTTTGCATCTTCACAGCAACCCTGAGAGGCAGTTTTTATTGTTCTCATTTTACAGTTGAGGAAAAAAACTATAAGTGAAATGAAGAAACTCACCCAAGTTTACATGGTTAGAAATTAGCAAAGTTGTGTGCTGTAACTGAAGCATGTATACCTCTGTTGAATCCCAAATCCATAGTATTTCCAGTAATTTATTCCTTCATGCTTGTTAAAAGAAGTCTCCTGAAAAAAATTCTAATTATGTCAATGTGCTTAGGACTGGACCTAATAGATATAAGAATATGTTAATTCATTCAACAATTAGTCTGTGTTACATCGGGAGATATAAATATAAGAATACATTAATATATTTAGTGCCTTTGGGGCAAATGATTTGGCATATGAGAAAAAGCATAAAGAAATTCATCTGTAATTGAGCAGTTTGTGTATCATAGTCTTTCAGTCTAACTTTCCAGTTTGTGTTGTATTTCAGAAATTATCCCAAAGGACTAGAGTCGCTTTCTGATTTGCTCTTTGGAGGGGTCTCTAATCTGTGACCTTGGAGATTTGGACAGCCATGTGGATTGTTGGGGGATTTGAGGTTAGCAGCACTGGAGTTGTTGTTATCTTCTTTGCAGGCCTATAATGGGCACCATCAAGCCTTGGAAGTCCTTCTACAGTCACTGGTGGACCTGGACATCAGAGATGAAAAAGGCCGCACTGCTCTGGATCTGGCTGCCTTTAAGGGACACACAGAATGTGTGGAAGCACTTATCAATCAGGGCGCGTCCATCTTTGTGAAAGACAATGTAACCAAAAGAACCCCACTCCATGCCTCAGGTAGGTCTTACCAAGGTCTGGTTAACTTGGGTCTTGACTCTGGTTAGCCTAGTTTTGTGGCCCATTCATAAGTTTGAGTAAAAGGTTGGCAATGTCTTCTTTCATCCCAATTTTTGAAACCTCAGTTGTCTCTCAGTATCAGAGTGATTAAGCTCTTCCAAAATGCTTTTGGCCTGCTCTCCACTTGGAGGTGATTGGTGTTCTGTGGTCAGATGGGCTCTAGCTTTCATATAGTCACCTAACTCAAAAGAGAGCCAGAACCTTTGGCCAAAGGCTGCCACAAAACTTTCTGAACCAAGGGCAGTGCTTAGTGTAATTTTCAGAATAAGTTACATAAAACAAAACACATCAAAATTACATAGCATTTTAAAGCGTAAAACAGATGATATTTCAGGGCCGTTTCATAAAAGGAGCCATCAGATAGCAATCTAATCAACACATTATCTGCCAGCCTAAATGGTGTTTCTCAGCTTCTGCTTTGATTCTTGCTGCACTGTGTATAAAAAAAAGAGACTCTTAAAAAGTATGTATATATCTACCAAACAGTAAGTCATCTGCCTTTTCTGGAATTGGTCTCCAATACATGTGAAATAAAAGTGTGTCAAGACACTTCTACATATATACATAGATATAAAGGTAGCATGAAAGAATCTCTAGCTCAGCTTAGGCATAAATACCTTTGAACTCAAGAAATCCAAGGACATCTGCCTTTGATCAGGGCAAGAGATATTACCTTATAAGGAGAAATAACTGTCTTACACAGAGAAATGATGGGTGTGTTAAGGAAGCAAAGAAGTGAAGATATTTTTTCAAAATAATTTTCTATATAATTTTTGTTACTTAGGAAACATTTTATTGGAATGTTAGACCTTTTAGGAGAATTTCCATCTACATCCTGAGCTTCCAAACCACTGAAGAAAAAAAATATGGAGATTGAAAAACCTGGCTGTTGCCTAATTACTGAAAATGATTGTTGTTGGGAAAAACCTTAGCCATGCATGACGGCAGCAATGGCAGGTGTGGCTGAACTATGAATTCTTATTTCCCATCACATTGAGTCTTAGCATTTTGCTCCCTAGGCCTTCTTGGTGTTCTTGTAAAGTTCAAATTTTGATCTGCTTTCTTAAGATTAGTTGCCTAATATTGTGGCAAGCATCCTAGTCAGTTTTCAAGTGATTCTTCACAATTACAGAGGGCCTAATATGATTGTGGATAATCACCTGGTCAACAGGTAAACAATGAAGAACAATCCTTGTCACTCATTTGCCACCATGATATACGTTGCGATCCAACTGAGCCCCCTGGTGGTTAAGAAGATTCACTCCGTTTGGATTTCCCCTTAACATTCATTAAAAAGACGCAGGCCGTTATTTGATTCTGTTCTCCACAAAATGTCTGCTCAATAGAAGCTTTACCCTGTACTTTAAGGATTTGCTTAATGAAAATTTCTTTCAACTCCTTTGAGGGGCCAATTTTTGTTGTTGTTGTTTCAAATCCTGGGAGCACTATGGGGAGCAGAAACCAGAATGGATATTAGAGGTTTGGGCACACATAGTTGTCGTGACCGATGTGGTCTTTGAGCAGCATGAAAAACGGCTGTCACTCATAGCCAGGGGGAGCCTGAGCTAGCGTGAGACAAAGCTGTGCCTGGCAAAGCACAGCTAAAGATGTTAGCATCTTCTTGCAAGAAGACAACTGGGGGGAAAAATGTAGTGAATGGGAAGCTAAAGAGAATTTTAGTTCAGTAAGGGAGGACTTATTATTACCTGTGGGCTATTAGTTAAACTCAAAAAGCTACTGTACCAAAAAAAAAAAAGCTACTGTGGAAGTTAGTTTGCTCTCTGACACATAGGACAATTGCAATGAACTTAGGTGATTTTTTTTTTTCTTTTCCTGATTAGCCAAAAATCAAGCATCCTTGGAACTATTATGGTTATGAATATTTAAAGAATACCAAATTGATACAGAAAGAGGAACCAGCCAAAATACGCTGTTTCTCCATATTCATGAAACCATGACCTGTAGTATTTAGCTGTCAGCTCTCTGCTAATCACTTCCTTTTACACATACATTAAAATCCTTGTATATTTTGTCAGTGGCAATAGATTTCATGTACTTTTTAAAACAAAAACTAAAACAACAGCAACAACACATTACCTGTACTCCAATGCACAGAATTTCCTCCTGAGGCATATAAATGGAACGTTTGTGAGAATGAGCTGAATGCAGTGATCTACACAATGTAGGTATTATTCCTGTAGTGAATTTGAGTGTTGTCCATGAATGTGAGCTAATTCTAACATGTATTGTCCCTGAAAAATCTGTTCTTGTTGAATTAGCATTCTCTCATGAATGGCATGTAATAAAAAAGGACTGTAAAACGCAGCTCTTAGAAGGGTCTTTATCAGCGTAACAACTGCCTCTTTTCCCTTCTCTCTCCACATCCTTAATGAGGTAAATGCAATGCATTTTATGGTGTCCTCACTGTTCAGAGAGGAGAGAGGTCACGTTTGGAATTTTAAAGATATTTGTTCTCATCTTACTCCCTGACCATGTCTATTGTTAGGCTTTGGGTCCCTTTCAACAAGCTGGAGGAAAGTACCCCTTACATCAGGGGGTTATCCTCTTGAGGTTTGCTTCCTAGTCCCCATGGCTCCAGCACCTCCTAAAAGAAGCTACTTGCCAGGTGCACATATGGGGGAGAGGGGGGCTGTTGGGGGGTGGGGAATGAAGCCAAGATGAGGACACAGCCTGTCCTAAGGCTCATCCATTTATTCTTACCTCAGCAGGTCAAGGCCAACACAGCCCTGAGACAGCATTTCCTGCCTGCTGAAGGGCTCCACTCGGTCAGCCGGGTGAGGAGAGGCAGGCGGAGGGCAGGAGGGCCACTAGGAAGGGGCTCTGAGGGTGCACGACTAAGAGCTGGGCAGGGGAGGGGACAAGAGGGTGGGCGGTAGCAGGAGCGCCGCCCTCAGGGTGCTTGGTGGGTGGAACACCAGAACAGAGGTGTCCCTCAAGCTCAGGGGGCCCACTTGGTGTCTCCTGAGAGTCCCAGTAGATCAATGAGCAAGAAACAATGGATAGTATACACCTTTCTGGCTTGAGATTTTGTTTTAAGGCCATCACTAATCAATCAGAACTATTGCTCCAATGTCTTAGCTCAGTGTGTTAGGTGACCCAGAGGAGAAGGCAGGACCTGTTTTCTTCTCCCTTCCCTTCTTTCCTTCTACCCTCCCACATTGCCAGTTTTTAACCCACCCCACCCCCCAACATACACACACTCTTCCTTCTCCTCCCTCTCCTGTTTAAAAAGGGCTGGAAGCAGGGGGAATACAGGAAGATTATATAGAATTTGGTGACTCTCTTAGAGGAACAAAAATGGTTAACTAAAAAGTGGGGAGAGATTATCAATGTCATACAAGGAGATAAGAAAGGACATCAAGAACTAGTTTCACATAGAATTACCATATGACCCAGCAATCCCATTTCTAGGTATATACCCAAAAAATTGAAAACAGGAATTCAAACAGCTACTTGTACACCAATGTCCATAGCAGCATTATTCACAATAGACAAAAAGTGGAAACAGCCAAGTGTCTATCAGCCGGTGAATGGCTAAACAAAATGTGGCATATACATACACATACAAACATGGCATATTATTCAGCCATAGAAAGGACTGAAGTTCTGATACATGCTGACCATGTATTCTGATACATGACAACATGGATGAACCTTGAAAACATTATGCTAAGTGAAATAAGTCAGACATGAAAGGACAAATATAGTTTGACTCCACCAAAATGGAATACCTAGAATCAACAAATTAATAGAGACAGAAAGTAGATTAGAGGTTACCAGGGGCCGGAGGAAGGGGAAATGGGACTTATTGCTTAATCGGCACAGAGTTTCTATTTGGGTTGATGAAAAAGTTTTAATAATGGATGGTAGTGATGGTAACAGAATACTATGAATGTAATTAATCTCTCTGAATTGTACACTTAAAAATGGTTAAAATGGAAAATTTTGTTTTATGTATGTATGTTACAACAATAAAATTAAAAAAAAAAAAAAAAAAAAAAAGAACCAGTTTAAGAAAAACCCCTCAATGAAGAAACCAGCTAAGGAAGTTAAGGACCAGAGTGCCCTGAAAGGAGGAAAGGGGAAGATGGGTTAGTAAGATAAACATACGAGCATGCTGCGCCCAGAAGCTATCATGAACTGGAAACCTAGGAATATGTCAGCAACAATTGAAAACCACCTGTTTATAGCCAAATAAATTTCACAGTGGAGGGATGTGTATAGTGTTGGTCTGTTAAAAGAATGTCCATTATTTTCTTTTTCAGTTATTAATGGTCACACACTGTGTTTGCGACTATTGCTAGAAATTGCAGACAACCCAGAGGTGGTTGATGTGAAAGATGCCAAAGGACAGTAAGTGTTCTCACACTTGGCCTTGGGTTGACATTTCAGTAACAGGAAGTGATTAGTTAATTTATTAAACTGCTGGGAGGGCTGACTGCTGAATTCTAGGTTGGAGTTATGCATTTGGGTGAAATTCATGGGTGAGGGGCCTGGAATAATTAGGTGGTTATGTGCTAGAATGTGTATCGAAGAAAAGCATGTCGGGTGTAGGTGTGTGCGTGTACGTGTATGTACCTGTGTGTGTGCATGTATGTGCCTGGGTGTGCACACACATATCTAGATTAAAAAGAGCCACCCCTTTGTGTCTGTGGCTGGTTATCATGGACTGTGTTTATATTTCCCCTTTGTTCCCTCATTCTACACAGTTTTACCCCCCTCTGAAGCTGTTACTTTGCCATTTTTTAAAATTGATAATGGCAGTAGAAGAGACCTCAAAAGGTTATCTTCATCATAAAAATCCTTCATATTTTATCCTTGCTTGAATTTGTTTTTTCAAAGTATTTTCCATCTGTTAGCCTATTCCCCACTCTATATTCTCTTACAAATGGGAAATACAGAGCAGAAAAGCACTCATGACTCACCCTGAGTGTATGAATTAGCGTTGGCATCAGAACCAGACCCTACCCCCTGGATCCCAACACTCCATCTGTCTTCTAGACTTTCCAGACTTTTTGTATAAAGCCGTGAGGCTCCATTCCGATGGGATTTTGAGCAGAATCCTGTCCAAAATAGAAAACTAGGGAAGTAGGAGGTTGCTCTCATAGAAGCAAGGGGATCTCTCTCTCTCTCTCTCTCTCTCTCTCTCTCTCTCACACACACACACACACACACACTCCCTACCCAATTGATACTTGAGTGCTACATAGTTCTGAAAATGATGGGATTAAACCTGAACATTTTGAGAAGAAACTTGCCCTCTGCCACCCCCACCCCCCGAAAATACTAAGCAAATTGTCATGGGTAAAAGAGGGAGGGAGGGAAGAGAGGAGAGAGGGAGGGAGAGAGACAGAGAGGCAGCGAGAGAGATGTCCTCCCACTGGAAGTGATGAATATTGGTTTTATCTCCTTTTTAAAAGCCCAATTTATCTCTCTCCCTAGAACCCCACTGATGCTTGCAGTAGCATACGGACACATTGATGCTGTCTCATTGTTACTTGAAAAGGAAGCAAATGTAGATGCCGTTGACATCATGGGATGCACAGCTTTACACAGAGGGGTAGGTACATCTTCCTCCGCTTTAGTCTAGCAATTTTGCAGTGAGCTTGTTTCCTGGTTTTTATCCCATGTGAATTTTTAGTGAAAGGATTGTTTCCTAAGATGACCACTTAAGCTCAGTCAATAAAAAAGAAATTAAAAAATCTTTTGAAAGGTAAAATACTAGCACTACTTTTAGGTCCTGCTCTTGAGATTTCATGTTAGATTGTGATAATAGATACATGACTAGCTACTGTTAGTGTTGGTTCTGCCTTCTGATTACAAATTCCATTTGCATCATAGAAAATTTGCAAAATATTTTTTAAAAGTAAAGGGAAGAAAATCACAATCACCTGTTATCCTACCTCCTAAAGATAGCCACTTTTGTTTATATATCTAATCTTATTCTGTATGCAGATTTGTTTTAAAAATTTTTTTTTAAAAGAGAATATGGAAATCACTATTTTGGAACCCACTTTTTTCTCTTAGTTAAGTTAAGGTTCTTTCTCCACGTCACTATATGTGTTTCAGCACCATCATTTTTAAAGCTCCATTGTGTGCACATGCTGCAATTTATTTCCCAGTTTTGAATAGTCATGCTATTTCTCATTGTTCTTTATTAGAGATAATGCTGAAATATATATCATTGTGGGCAATTCTTTGCACACATATGTTGAATAATTCTTTTTTAAAGCATGTCAAATAAACTAAATGAAACAAAAGCAGAAATCTTGAATTACTGTTTTGGATTGGTGCTGAAACCCTGACAAATGAAAAGAAGAGGAACTCTGAATTGTCAGGGTCATAATCATAGCTCTCGTTTCTTGGGCACTTCCGTTGGGGCGTGCACCAGCCTGGGAGCCTGGGAGGTCATTATTATTACTATTCCCATTTACAGAGAGATGAATTGACTTCTCTAAGCTTTACACAGGGGAACTGGGCTTTAACCAACATCTTTCTGATTCTAATGCCGATATCTTCCACTGCATCATGGTACTTTTTGTGGTTATGTTTGGAGAGTCAGGAGACATTTCCAAAATGCTGGTGTTCATGAACCTTCCCACTATGCTTCTTGCAGTGCTGTCCTGCTACTCTCCTCTGAAGTAGGGCACAGTCTGTTTTCTTTAAGGCCCAGGTGTCTGTCCACTTACCCACTTAGCCTCGCTGAGCCAACTGGTTTGCTTCCTGAGTCTTCGGCCCCTTTGAAGTGTGTTGTGTGTTTTTAATTGCTCTGCATCAGATTATGACGGGACACGAGGAATGTGTACAAATGCTGCTGGAACAAGAAGTGTCAATTCTCTGTAAAGATTCCCGAGGGAGGACCCCCCTGCACTACGCAGCAGCTCGAGGCCATGCCACGTGGCTGAGCGAGCTGCTCCAGATGGCACTTTCAGAAGAGGACTGTTCTTTCAAAGATAATCAAGGCTACACACCACTGCACTGGGCTTGTTACAATGGTAAGTTGCTTGTCATTTGGCTGATTCCACCAGGCTTCCCATGCCAGCACCACTGTGATCTCGGTGGAGGGGAGGGAAATAGTGAAAGGCTGGAAGCCACGGCTTCCAGTCTTTCTACACCCAAGACACCTTTTCATTTTTTGCTTTTTTCCCTTTTCCATAGTTTTCCCCCAATGGCTGCCATGTTTTGAAAGATGCCTCAACTGAGGTTTGAGATGCCTCAATTTTTTTTTTTTAGAATGTAATTCTTCCTTTAATATAAATAAGGCAACATGAAACTCCAAGTGTCATATTTTGTTATTCAGTAACATATAGCTCCTTGTTATATTTTCATTGCAATCCTCTTTTTTTCACTGGTTCTGCCTCAATAATGAGCCAAATTTTCTACTTGTTTGACTCAGTTTCTTTCCTTCCCTGCCTTCAGAAGACTGTAATTTTTCTTTACCTGTTAGTGGGTGAGGGTTCTCTACCCACCATTTGGGTAAAGCTGTGAGAGCTTTCTGTCCATGGAGAACCTCCAGGAAGAGAAAGAGGCAGCAAAAGTGTTTATTATGATGGCAGGTGGCACACCTGCTACAGAGAGTCCTCTCCCCTGGTGTGCAGGTAGGGTGGGAGTTTCTCTCTGTTCTTAGGCTTCTCTAGGTGTAAGTAGGGGAGGAGGAGGAGTCCTCTGCTAAGAAAGTCACCTTTCCAGTGCAGTCTTCCTTCAAGTCCAAATGCACACTCCCATCTTCCCAGAATCTCCTTCGCTAGGCATTTTGAAATATTGAAAGTAGTTCAAAAATCCCCAGCCCTACCTACACAGACCCTTAGATTAGAATTCATCCCGTCCTCAAGGAATGGTATGTGTAGATGCTGTCCTAAGCTAGGTCCTTTGTGGGTATTCAGGTCGTATTAATAGGGGATTGAAGTGTCTGGGACCATTTGAGTTGAGGGTGGATGTAGTTGGAAAGCTAAACAGTTTAGCCTAAAATTAGGGACGTTTTATAGTCATTACTTTGTATGCTTCTTAATCCTCCTAGAAAGAATTGCAGCTTTTCTTTCTTAGGTGTATGAAAGGTTTTATTTGTATTTTGATACCTAAAGTTGTCTAAATTACATCATTTTGAGGTAAATCGTAAAGGGACTTTCATTAATTTAGCACTGAGCTTGACCAAGAAGAGGTTTCCGGATAACAACCAGTATTCCAAAGCCAAATAGCAATGCCTTCCTGCCTTGCAAGTGTACAGCACTTCATAAACCACATTTAGGTCTCTTATTAAGTAAAACTTCCATCATCCTGCCACATAGAGTAGGCAGGTATTCCTACTCCCACTTTACATATAGGAAACTGAGGCTCAGAGATCCCAAATAAGTCGCCCAAGATCACACAACTAGCTAAGACCTTCGTTAACTCCAACTCAATTCATCTGGAAAATACCTGTTGTTGTTTTTTTAAAATAATTCCTCAGATTCATTCATCCATTCATTCACAAAATATTTATTGGGGGCCTGCTATGTGCAAGGCTCTGTTCTTGGTACCATTTAAAACATTTTTACTGTATTTTGTAGTCAAAGTCCTTTTATGTACATTGTCTCAAATACTCTTTTGTATCAATCACAACTTCTCCCTTTGACTAGGATTCGTAATAACAAGTGAACCAATTCATATATTTGAAAGGTGTATTTCCCAATATAAATATGGACAAACTGAGGTATCCCTATGTTGGGCATCTATCTATTAAGAGCCAAGAGTAATACAGAATCTAGGCTGCTTGCAAATGAGATCTCTTCTCTATATCTTTCCCTCCACCAAGCTATATGGCCTTCACTGTATTATTTGTTCATCATGTCTCAGAACACCTGTGAGCTTAGTTAATAACATTTTGGCATTTTATGAATTTTGTTCCTTGAAGAATGAACATTCAGCAATTCAGGAATATTCATAAGCCAGAATTCAATGCTTAACAGCAAAAAAAAAAAAAAAAAAAAAAAGATTATGTTGAGCAAACGTTTTCTTGGAAACTCCCTAAGTTCTTTTGATTCCTTGCAGGTAATGAAAACTGCCTAGAGGTGCTTTTGGAGCAAAAATGTTTTCGCAAATTTATTGGTAATCCCTTTACTCCACTGCACTGTGCAATGTAAGTAGAAGTGCTGGACATTAATGGCGTGGCTGTGATTCTTTTAACTACATGTAGAGAATTGCCTTTTAGGGAAAGAAAAGCCTTTGAATTACAAATAAGACCAATATACTCCATTTTGCTGCTGAAGACAAATAGGTTTAATAGCATAGTCTGGTCCCTAATGTTAATGATTTTCCAGAAGCTTTTAGGGAAGTGTCATAGTTCCAAGGTAGTTCAAACACTACCTTAGGGAAACTGCATGAAAAGTAGTCTGAGAGGCACATTACACAAATGTGAAGAGCTCTTCTTCAGAGGTACCTCACATTTGTCTGCCAAATTCTAAAAATAAGTCAGATGTAGAACAATATGCCTTTGGACTTTTATACCAAGGTTTTTCATATTTTGTAATTCACCAGTTTTCATATGTTGTACATCCTTTTTTGGTAAATGTAATTTTTGCTTTAGTTTCATAATGTGAGCCATTGTTTAGAATGTCCTGTGTTTAGCCTAGTCTGGGTAAAGTCATTGCTTATAGTTGAGAAAGTGCAGTGGCTTTAAGTCAGACTTCCGTGGTCAGCCTGGGTGGCCCTGGTCACCTGAGGGTCCTTGAACACCTATAGGCCTGTGGTCAACCTGGGTGTCCATGGTCAGGCTAGGGCCCGTGTTTACCTGGGTCTGGGGACCCCTGGACACCTCGAAGGATGTGTTCATCTGGACATCCATGGTCAGCCTGGGGGCCCAAGACCTGAGAATGGTTTGTCTTTACACTGTTTCTAAGCGTCACATGAAGTTAGATCATTTGATTGGAAAGATATGGAGGCCTAAGTGGATCAAAAAAAGAAAAGATAAATAATAAAAAGAAGGAGTTCATTCATATCATTCAAATCTGAAGGAACCATGTTTTTCCACTTTGGTATTCCCCAAATACCTAACATGGTGGCTTAATTAAGTAGTATGCAATAAACTCCTACCTTGGACACTTAAGAAAAGCTAGGGGTTGCAGAGTATTTGCCACTGATGTTATGCATCAGATATTTTTTAATGCATTAGATTGTTAAATATACAGTACATAGGAAGATGGGGTAAGAAAGGATATATATAAATTCATAAAAAAGTGAGATTTTAATGTTTAAAATACATTTTCATTTTAGAATAAATGATCATGAGAATTGTGCATCTCTGCTACTTGGGGCCATAGATTCCAGTATTGTCAGTTGCAGAGATGACAAAGGAAGGTAAGTGTTCCTAAGATGACATAACTTTTGTGGTTATGGAGTAGCCAAACATCTGATTTTTTTAAATTGAAAAAGTAATGTACAAACTTGGTTTTTTAAAATTAAATATTAAAAGGGGTATATCATTAAAATAAATTCTCTCTTAGCCCAAAAGTCCCAGCCTCTTCCCCAGAGGAAGTCACGGTAAACTGTTATTTCCAAATTGTTATATTCTTCCAAATATTTTCTCTATTTATCTGCAGACATATATATAAATATATATGCATAGGTTCTTTTTTGCAAATGGAGCATCCAATAGCAATGTTCTGCTTTTGGTATTTCTTACACATCTTTCCATATCAGAATGTATAGCTTTAACACATTCTTTTTAAAGCTGTACATTATTCCATTGACTGGATATACTATAATTTAATCAGCCCTGCTCTCTTGAGGAACATTTAGGTTGTTTCCAATATTTGGCTTTTACAGTGTTACAGTGAACCTACTCATCCATGTGTCTGTACACATCATCTATTGTGTCTGATAGACAGAGTCTTAGAAGTAGAATTACTTGGTCAAAATGTTAACAGTTTTTTATATTGATAGATAATGCCGAATTGTCCTCCCAAAGAAATCAATCAACCACATTTAGATGATGTAGGTTCTTTTTTAAAAAATATTTGGATAGCCAGTTACCCACCACTGTAAGGCTTAATTTTGAAAGTATCTTCTAATAGAAGGTATCCAAAGTGAGGAAGAAGTCACTGGTAACTCAAGATTAAAGGGTCAGTAAAGATGGTAAATTCCTTATCAGAGCCACCATGTACACCCCTTAACTCTAGGGGGTGCCATTCACATAAATTACATTTCTGTGTCCACCCTGCTTGGCCATTATGGAGGTCCTGATCATTATCCCTGTAAACTGAGCAGTTTTAAATCCTTAAAATGACACCATGCACATGTTTCTCAGTCAGTTACTGAAAGAGAGTGTGTTAAGCTTAAGGGAAACTAAAACCATACTTGTCTTACATCTTCAGAACACCCCTTCACGCGGCAGCATTTGCTGATCATGTTGAGTGCCTGCAGCTTCTTTTGAGACACAATGCTCAAGTGAATGCAGCAGACAATTCCGGGAAAACAGCGCTGATGATGGCTGCTGAGCACGGGCAGGCAGGCGCCGTGGGTATGTGTTCGCTGTGCAGACTCTGCACTTACACTTGCCTTAGTTTACTGGGGTTGCTCTAACAAATGCTACAAACTGGTTGGCTTGCACAACAGGGAATTTGTTGTCTCAGTTTTGGAGACTAGAAATCCAAATCCAAGGTATCAGCAGACCATGTTTTCTCCAAAGTCTGTAGTGTCCCGGTGGTGGCTTGGCCGTCCTCCGTCACCTGGCAATCTCTCTTCCATCTCTCCTTACTCCTCCTCCTGCTCAGTTGCCTGTGTCTCTCTCTAGGTTCCCTCTCCTTCTAAGGACTCCAGTCATACTGGATTAAGGCCCCCCTTGATTCTATTTGGTCTCATGTTATAGGATCTTCAAGGATTCCAGTTATGAAAGAGTTCACTCCCGCAGGACCGGGGCTTCAGGCTTGAACATGTCTTGTGGGGGACATGATCCAATCCCCAACACTATCTAAAAATCAAAATAACATAAATTGAGAAATCAGTTGTTATCTTAGTACATACATGTAAAAAAATAAAGGCCAATAACGGTTTTACTTAAAGCTGCCTGATTCTATTTGCTTGGTCATCTCCAGTCTCCTGTTACTTGATTATTGGTGGACCTTGTGAAGGGGAGCCACCTTTCTGCAGTTAAATTTCTCAACATTTGGAAACCAAATATAATGACAGAATCATTGTCACTGTAAATAATGAAACTGTAAAGACAAAGTTCAGACCTGTTGACCTTGGATTTGGATATAATAAATATGGCAATAAATCGCTCCTTTTTTCTTTAAAAACATTAAATGTGATTATGTGAGCTATGCTAACTTAAACATATTCTTGTTTTGTAGTATCTTCTTCAAAATGCATGCAGTCTAAGTAACCCTATGTTGGCTTTTCCTGTAGATATTTTGGTGAACAGTGCCCAAGCTGATCTGACTGTAAAGGATAAAGACTTGAATACACCCTTACATTTGGCTAGTAGTAAAGTATGTAAATGAATTTGTAACGTTGTTATTTGGCATAATAATAATAATAATATTACCTCTTAAAGTCTCACTGTTTATCCCAGAAGCGTGGAGGGTGGCTCTTAATTAAGATGTACGTTTCCCAGGATGCTGTCAACTGTAAGTGGAATGAAGGAGGAGAAGTAAAGTGCAGACCCACCCTGGGGTTGATGGGTTGGATGTACTTTTCATGGCATTTGCCATGTACATTCTTGCCTCTCCTTCCATGGTTGTGGTACACATTTTGGTTTTAAACACAGTGTAAGACCTTAGTCTTATGGCTTCTAAAATATAAGCAATTCCCCTTGTTTCCATTTTGTTGCATTTGAAGACATTTTAATAACACAGCCAAAAAACACTCTACTCTGAGGCAAATGAATGTATTCATGTATATTTCTACTCTCCCCTCCTTTTCTTCTAGGGCATAGTTCAATGCAAATAAAGTGTTGGGATTTTTGTAACATTGCATTCGCATGTAGCTCAAGTTTCCTGCTTCCATAAAAGATAAATGATGTATATACATACATAAATATAAGGTTTTGCAAAAATGGGATCATACTGCTTTATAACCTGGTTGTTTTTGAATAATATATTATGAATATCTTTAAGGCATCGTATTTAAGGCCTTTTAGAAGATGTCTGCTATTCCACCTTAGGAATGTGCCATTCTTTATGTAACCCATCCCCGATTGCTAGATATATACCTGTTTCCCCATACATGCTACTGTAAGTGTTCTTTTGTAGAGAAATCTTTTTTAGGAATCCTTAAACATTTCTTTAAAGTAAGTTCCTCGATACAGAATTATTGAGTCTAAGGTTATAAACATTTTCAAACTAAATCTCTCTATAAAAAGGTCACAACAATTTCCCCTCCACTAGGAGTGCATCAGAATGAAACCTCACTGTACATGTCTAAAATTATATTTAAGGGTCTCCCTCATAAGGCAGCATTATAAACTGATGTCAGTTGGCACCAGTGATGGTGGTTTGTGCCAATATAATTATAACATTAAAGGTGTTATGCATACCCAATGTTACCAGAAGTCTCCACCATTTCTTTCACTGGCTCATTCTCTTACTTCATACTCTGGGAAGCCCATGGAAACCATAGAACGTGCTCAGTTTCATGAAGTTCCTTTCAAGATCTAGTGTTTTTTGAATACATCATAGTGCTGTATTTTTCTAACTTTGTTGTGCAAACAGATCACCTGGGGATCTTGTTAAAATGCAGTTTGCTTTAGCAGGTGAGGGGTAGATCCTGAGATGATGGTGCTGATGCCGCTGGTTTGAGGAAGACACGAGTATCGAGCACATAGAGAGCTACGACCCCTTGACAGGGCAGCAGACCTGAAATCGTGAAAGGGTCTTTGACTTATCAATTGATTAAAAAAAATTATCAACCATCTATTAAATCATAAGATACAGAAATATCTTCCCCTGATTGAGGAAAAAAGAATGAACTTTCCCAAAATAGGGTCTCTAACACTTTTAGGCAGTAAATGATAAGTGATACAGATAATAGGTGTCATGGGAATTCCAAGGATAGATAGATCACTGGAGCAGTAAAGAGGAAGGAGGTGGGGATTAATTTATGTTTAAAAAGTAATGTTGAAGCATTTAAAACATGCTTCTAATTCTAGTTTCTATTTCCACTAACCTAGCTGAACTAGTAGCATGTGGTACAGCTCTCTGTGATATTAATGCTAAAAGTTTTCTTAGAAATATTAATATTTTAGTGCAGATCTATATTAGCCAAGTTCTAATAGACCTTCATCAGTATCTGTGGCTCTTTGGTCATTTGCTTTTTAGAAGAAAATTACTCAGAAAAATAGACTTATCAAATGTTTTTAGGCAGAGGAAATTCGTTTTAAATTTAAAGCATAATGAAGTAATATTTCAGGTACTTTTCTGTGTCTCTGCTCCATGTTTCTTATTCTTTTTCTTTATTAGGGTCATGAAAAATGTGCCTTGTTAATACTTGACAAGATACAAGATGAGAGCCTTATTAATGCAAAAAACAATGCACTGCAGACGTAAGTACCAACTTCTAAAGTTTGACTCAGACTCAGATTCAAGGTCGTTTGTTCAACAAATATGAAGAACCTGCTGAGTGTCAGGCCAGTGCTAGAACACTGCATTGAGACACATGGACCTGGCTTCCCCTCCATGAAGTTTACAGTCACATACCTACAAGTGCTGACCAAGCTAGACATTTTTAGTCAGAACCCTTATTCCGATATGTCTCCATAGAATTTTGTGAGGTGTGTGTTTTCCTTTGCTGATATTTCTATGATAATATTATAAATTTAATGGGGATATTAGAAAATGTTATGGGCTGACATTTGGTGAAACTATTTGTACAAATGTATTAGCATTTATGTTTTCTTATGGGAAAATGACAGTTTAATAAATCAGGTTCCCAGAACAGATTTGAAAAGTTTCTAAGCTATTTGTCTTAATTAAATTTTAATATAATTTAGTGTAACTCTCAATGTGATAGATCTAAAAGCTGCTTCATTTTCCATTTTAAGAAATTACTTATGCATTTGTTTTAAGGGCAAAAGAATATTAGGAATCTTTTTTTTTTTCATTTAAGATTCCTAAGCAGAATATAAAAGAATAAAATGGTTTGACATTATTCTTTAATATTTAAAATTCTTTGAATTTTTTAAATTCAGTAAAACATTGATGCATTTATTAATAACATCTTTGTGGGTGATATCGATGCAAGTCCTAATTGATGAATTATGTAAAACAGTGATTGAACTGCCATGATAAAGATCAAGAGAGGAAGAACCTTCTAAAAAACACACCTGAACTCTGTGTTCATATTTACTGTCATTGAGGTTATTTGAGATGCGGAGTATTTGTAATACCTGCAGAGAAAAATGGGCCAAACCTGGAAGAACAGTTGGATCATTAACACCTGGACAAGATCCGGTCAACAAATGTCTTTTTAAAAAAGCAAAAATATCCATGTACTATTTATAGGTTCCTAAGCACTTTCTTCTTTTAGTGACATGGGCTCCCCAAAGTGACACATTCTCACACAAATATGTATCATAGTTGACACCCCATGTTGTATTTTATAGACCCCTCCATGTTGCTGCACGCAATGGCTTGAAGATGGTAGTTGAGGAGTTGCTAGCCAAAGGGGCCTGTGTGCTTGCTGTAGATGAAAAAGGTAAGTGGAAAAAGTGAACAATTACTGCAGGTATCTTCCATATACAGGTTGAAGCCAGAGGAAATGCCCAGATGTAGGAGCTAGTTTAAAAGGCAGTAAGAATTCTCTTCCCTTTGGAAGTTCCATGTGTGTGAGAAATCAAACAAGGATAGTTTGTCCTGTCTTTTTGTTTTATAAAGCACATAGTCTACCTGTAGCCCATGAGGGCTACCCATTTTGCATGTAATGTCAGTAGCGGGTCTCTCAACTCCTCAGCGTGGTGGTTAAAATATTTTAGACACATTAAAACACTTTAAACTTGGCACTCAAAATGCTAACTGCATACACTGAAGAGTTAGAGATTACATATGTCATTAGTGCATGCTCAAAGGTTTTAAAAAAACAAACCCATGTCTTCAATTGTGTTTCTGTTCATTCTGAGAGCAAACCTATTTATCTACTCACTTTTTTATTTATTTAATTTTCTTAAAGAATAGAAGAGAGCTCATGTTCCCAGTATGGAAATTTGGGAAATATGAGTAAAATGTTTTAACTAATGTCTAGGCTTGAAAGCTTCTTCTGATATATATAATGCTCCTTTTCTAAATGAACTAACTCTTAACAGAAGCTTTCTACTCTGCTACCTAAGAAATTTTGAAAGCTAATGAATATTAGAATTGTATTAAACCACTGTCTTAAGCATAAGAGCAAAAGAGGAACTTCTGGATATTTATGAGTTAAGCAGTTTTTTAGATGTGGCATTATTGTGGCATTTAATTAAAGTACTATAATAAAATGTGTTAACATATCTCAATTAACTGCTTATTACAGGTATTGGAATTAGCAGCTCATGCCTATTTCTCAGAAGTAAGCAGCCATTCTGACATCTTTAGCTAACTCTTATTAGTTTTGGTTTTGCAGCCCCATTTGTCCTAGCATGTGGCCTGCTCTGTCCCCAACCTAACTCATCTAGGAGGAGCAGAAAGTTCTCTATGCCTCATTACCTGATTTTCCCACCTCACTTTCCCTCACCCTCTCTTACTGGCATGCAGGAGCCCACAGTTTTTCTCCAAAATAATCAGACCAGAATAAATTCATTTTGCCTTTCTCAGATGTAAGTCTACTGCAGCTGAGACTTCTCCTGTTGATAGTGACCTTAGAAATGAGAACCCTGGGTCAGTAGAGCCTGTACCCTATCTCAGAGCTTGGCTACACCTCAAAGACCTGGGAATATTTGGGGCTATTTTGTACAGCACTTGCAATCATAATTCCCTTACCCCTGGGAAATGGAAAATTAAGATACCTGTCAGTTCTTATTTGTTTTCATACAAGAAGGAGAGGTGGGTGGGGACTGGGGTGAAAGGGATGTCCAGATCAAGTGCTGATAAACCAAATATTTTTTATTGAGCCTGTTCCTCTGAATGAATGAGTGAATGGCTCATTGTCATGGTAGGAATGTTGGCCAGCAGGCAAAGCAGGCTAACTTTTGAGGCTGGTGGGATAAAGGTTGGATAAGGGTAGTAATTTAAAAAGAATTAATCCACCTCCCCCTGGCACCTGTTTTATGCATTAAGGCCATTTTCTCATTAGGAAGTGGACCTAGCAAGTCTAAATGTTAGAGAATGGCATGACTCTAATTACAGAAGCATAGCAGTTTTACAACATCTGTTACATTTAGGATTTGAGGACATTTGGTGGTGGTGTGACTATTTTTTAAAAATCTATTAAATTTCTCTTTAATGACAGCAAATTTTGAATCACAACCAACCAGTGCCTTTCTGTGTCTGATGGAGTCAAATAATTCCATTTTTCTAAAACCAACCTGTTGGTGTATTCTTTATTTGAAGTATATATAAAGTGATAAAACGACACTACTCACTTTTGCAGACATCTAACTTTCCCTGTCTTTTCTAATCTGGTGTGCAATTACCGACAACTGGAAGTCCTTGTTCTCAGAATGAGTCCTACTCCGGCCCAAGCCTGAGGCTCATGGTGTGCCTGTGTTCTCAAGTGGAAACATCTTCCTGGTTGTCCTGTTGCCGTTTTTGTGGAATTGTGTCCCACCCCCACCCCCTCATGTTTCTGTTCACTAGGTAAAGGCTGGAATTCTGCCTAACCTTGAGTAATATAGTGCTTGTTGTAGTCATGTGAGCTGGAAAAAAACCACCTTCCATAAAATGCCTCCTCCTTCATCTCCCTCCAGCCCCACCCTAGCATGAGTTGTAAGAAGTAACACCTCCTTTTGCCTGGCATGATTTTAACTTGACATACATCTCTGCTTGTGAGGTTGTCCGAGATGTACTGCAGAATGCTCACGCCTCCTTTGGATTCCCCAGTACTAACCACTGCCTTGTCTGCATTTACGCCCAGGTCACACCCCGGCCCTGGCTTGCGCTCCTAACAAAGACGTGGCTGACTGCCTGGCACTCATTTTGGCCACCATGATGCCTTTTTCTCCTTCCAGTTCAATGACGGCTGTCAACTTCGTTTGTTTTAAAAAAGACACTTTGAGCAGGACGACCCTCTCCAATCTGGGGAGCATGGTTAGCCTGTGCAGTAACAATGTAGGCTCAGAGGATGGGTACAATGAAAATGATTCTGATTCAGAAACGTTTTGACTTCGGACCTTAGACGCTTTTCCTTGATCACCCATGTTGGAGGAAGGGAAATAAGCGTGAATTCTGGGGTTATGTATGTTCAAGTATTATGAGCCCAAGCTTCCAGAAGCCAGTAGAGAGGGAAATAATCAAATTGAGGGAAGGCAGCTAAGCTGTAGGAGTAGCACACACACAGATGGGCCCAATTTTTATTTGTTTCATGTTTTCCTTGGATCTGGAATACTTCTGTGAAAGTCTGCCTCTCATTTGAAGTAAGGGAATAAAAAAGATGCATTTAGTTATTTTTCTTTGTGGATAATGCAACAGAAAGGGAGCTATTCTCTATAAAGTTTTTTTTTTTTTCATATACTCACTCGGTTGTGAGTTCTCAGAGGTATGTCAATGCCATGTCCCCTGGGATAGGAGGGAAGAGGTGAAAAAGGACATGCTTCAAACCTCTCCTCACTTTGATGTTTACTTCCTCATCAGAAGCCAAAGGTAAAAGTGTTCATCTTCAGAAATAATGCCTGTAATAGTCTTTTTAAGGGAATCCAACTATTCATTTACTCTCTGTAGTAAGCACTTAAATATCCAGAACTTCTTTCTGAGAATCTTTGGAAAATTTGTCAGATAAATTGAAAAACTGAACTTGCTTTTCTCATTTAACACAAATATGGCACCCAGTGCTCCCCATAACAAGCCTGTGACTAATTTGCACCCCAATGATTGAGCCCAAATGTATCTAATAACAATGTAGGTGAAAATTATTTTGCACCTAAACTTTGCGACAATATGCAAATTTAACATGAAACTGCCCTTTTATTAATTCATCCTTAAATCAAAATACTCACTTTTTTAAAGCGTGAGAACCATCAGCATTTTTCATCTATAGTAAAATGTTACATGAGCTTCTCAGTCAAGGTCATGCCAAGTGAGCAAACGTGTGACTGCAAAAGGGAACAAAAAAGCAAAAGAAGGAAGTAGAAATGGGTGATGTGCAAATTAAAGCCAACTGCCACTTGCTTGATGATAAAATCAACATAGTGAAAACTGTATCTGCTCCCTCTGCCAAAGCTTCTAGGTCAAATGGACCCCATTCTGCACCTGGAACAGCTGTACAAAAAGAAGAATGAGACTCTTTAAAATTTATGCATATACTCATACACACATATATACATATATGTGTGGGTAGGTGGGTGTGTATATGCATATATACATATATATGTATGTATTTCATCAACATGAGGACCAAAATGCTTCAGCCTAAAATGGAAGATTTAAATTTTTTTCTTTAAAATGGAAGTGAGAAATGAAGTCGCTTTTCTATGAAGTTAAAATGTAATCTTTTTACGCAACAGTCTTTCTTGTATTTTATATTTCTTATGACACAGATTTCTGGTTGATGGCTTAACGTTTGTACCTGATGATGTGCTGACTCTGGTGTTTTGTTTTTTTTTTTCCCCAAACTAGAGAAAGTGTTCCTATATGTTTGATGTAAATGTGTTTGTATTTATTTTAAGTGAAACAAATGCTGAGGAAACATATCCATTGTTTTGTTCTCTATTTTAATTGCTACGTGTCTTCTTTGGAATAACAAAATAAAGCAGAAAACACCCCCAGCCCTGGGCTAGCCAGCAGCCCTGGGTCAAGCCCAGCATTTGCACTGCTGAGGTTTCCAGCCGACTCAGGTTCTTCGACATCAGTTGGAAAGGAGAATAAGATCAAGAGCTACATTCCTTCGTTCAGACATGTCAACCAGCTTAGAGCGTAGAAGACATTGCACTCTATATGCTCTTCTCTAAGATGAAAACTGAAGTATATATGGAAACATATGCATGAAAGTGACCCAAAGAAAGATACAGTAATTATCCTAAATACACTGACAATTTCACACAGTCCCAGTAACCTAATGGGAAACCATGTCAGTGTGCTGGCACGTGTGCCAAGAGGAAAATGCAAATCACCAGCCCAAGTGCTGTTTTCCACTTGAGAAAGAGACAGGAAAGAAACAGATGGCATTAGGGCAGTACCCTCTGATGTTTTAGAGTCGCTTCCATTTTAACCCTGGAAATGTCTCTTTTATAGTGTATGTGAGATATTTTTTTAAAATGGTATTCTATCATATCTGGATCAAATACAGTTACTGTATTATATTTTTCATCTAACTGTAAAAAATTTTAATCTTATCTTTTAATATTCTGGATTTGATTAAAACTCATGTTAGGTTCTTCACAAATGAGAACATGTTCAAAGGACTCAGAGAATTGGTGTTAATATTGTTGAAATTTTTCACCACCACCACCATTGTTTTTAGAATTCTCAGTGTTGTGTTCCCCTCCTTCCTCTGTCCTTTTTGTTTGTGTAAAAAAAGATTAAATATTTATAAAGGAGTTAAATTGCTAATGAGCAATAATGACCTTATCTTTACCAACACATTGAAAATAAGGGAGATTCAGTGTCAAAAACGCACGGTATACTTCGGTGTCTTTTTCTAGAAGTGAATGGAAATCTTGTTCAGTTGGCTTTTAAAGCAGGAAATGAAATGCCAGCTTTAATGGTGAAGCAGCATTCACATTTTTCCTGTCAAGTAGCAGAGAGAACAGGAACGTTGCAGCAAAGCAATGAAAGCAGTGACTGACCAGCGACATTATCTCCATAAAGCTGCATTTTGACTTTTCCCCACTCTTCCTGGTAGGATGAGGACAAAGGAACAAAATGAAATCATGCTCATACGAACAGTTCATTGAATTCAATCTCTCTTCCTCTCTCTCTCCTGCTCTTCCTATTTCCCCCACTACCGAGTTTTTTCTTAATAAATGCTTTTAAAAACTGTATTTACTATGTTTTTCAAGTACACATCTTAGAAATAAAATTATGTTTGCAACACAGCTTTCTAAGGAAAAAAAAAAACAGAAAACACTGTTTTTAATTGAATCTTAGTTGTTTTGTGCTTTATCCTAAATGTGTTCTTTTCAGACAGTATTTTAACCACAGCACAGGGATCATGTTTCATTGCACTTACCTGTTCGCCAGTGTCTGCCTATCTTTGTTAATTACATTACTATCTCCAAATTGCCTAAAATCTGCTATGATTCTACAGTAAATAGCTCAGGGGATTTCTATTTATCACTACTAAAAGGGCACCATAGTATGTTTTGGTACTTTAGGCAGTAAACAGCTGCTTGATTTATTATTTTATTATTAAATTAGAACAAGAACATCAAATGGATTTGCTGCACTAGATTATTCTTTGTACTGTTTAGCAACTTGTTTTGCTTATCTGTTGCGTTGGTTGAAAAATTCATCCTTTTTTTGTCTTGAAATATGAAGTTAGAGTGCCTTTTCATATTTGTATATTCTGAAAATGTTCTGTGAAATGTTTTGTATTTTTTCATTTGAGTGTTATCAGAGCAATATGAGACCAGTGAGTTTTCATTTCAGACTTTCTTTGAATGTATAAAATATCTGTTTTCCTATTTCCCCTTCACCTGCTTTGAAATGAAAATGAATATGCTAAAGTTTTCTATAGGAAATATGTTTGATTTTGCTGTGCTGAAATGCTTTCTTCTCACAAAACTGTAAACCATAGGTCAGTGTTAATAGAAGAAAAGCATTTAAGTTAGTGACAATCTGAGTGTGTGTATAAAATGTAACTCGATACGTTTTTTTATGCAGTGATCGAAAAATTCAATGCAAATATCTTTTGTTTGGTAGTTTTGTCTACGTATTTTATGCTTTAGCATGTGCAATATATCTTTGCAAAGCACGATGATACAAATCTGGTGCCAGTGTTATATTTTGCATAAACTATTTGTAACAGCATAAGGTATTGTTTGATGATTTTGGTGGAATTTTGTCTGTAATGTTTTCTTATGTAAATTGGAGTTGAATGACCCTGGCAAATGTAATGACTGTAAAAATGAGGAAAATTACTTTTAGTTAGTGAATGGCTTTGAACCAATCTGAATTTTCTCAAGCACAGTTTAATACTTTTGCAACTACTGAATGCTCTAATAACATAATGAAATACTTAACTGTAATGTACACGAAAATGCATTCAGATGGTTATTTTTATAAATAAATACGGTACAAATATTGTCGCAGTGTGTTTTTTTATTTTTCCAAATTATGCTAAATTAACGTTCTCCCAGAGCCAAATTAACTTTAACTTTTGAAAATATATAATCAAGATATAAGTGTACCTACAGATCTATTACTTTTTTTATTATTAAATTCAGTTTTATTGAAATACATTCACACACCATACAATCATCCATGATATACAATCCACTGTCCACAGTATGATAACATAGTTATGCATTTATCACCACAATCTATCTATGAACATTTTCCTTACATCAGAAAGAGCCAGAACAAGAATAAAAAATAAAAGTGAGAAAAAAACACCAAAATCATCCCCCCATCCCACCCCATTTGTCCTTTAGTTTTTATCCCCATTCCTCCACTCATCCATACACTAGATAAAGGAGGTGTGATCCACAGGGTCTTCACAATCACACTGTCACCCCTTGTAATCTACATTATTATATAATTGTCTTCAGGAGTCCAGACTGCTGGGTTGGAGTTTGGTAGTTTCAGGTATTTACTTCTCTGCTATTACTTTTTGTATCATCACAATTAGAGAAAAAAAAACAAAAACATGTATGTTTGTGTTTATTATATTTACTTATGCCCCCAAGTTTTTCCTTAAAGGGTTTGAACTGACTTTCAACAAAAGACATGCAGCAAACTCTAAGTAGATAAATTAGGGCAGGGAAAAAGAATACAAACAAATACGTGAACCATAAAATTCAACCCAATGGCTATAACTAAACTCGAGTTTGCTCTGAGCGTCCTTGCAGCCAAGGTAAGAGGGAAATATGATCAGTTATATAGTTCACACATAACGGAAAGGAGGGAGCCTACTAGGTCCTCAAAATTGTGGTATCAACCATGTTATCAACCATGTTTACTGCTACCTTTCAGCTGCTCCATAGCAAGCCAAGAACTTACCTCTCTGCACGGTCCTTAAAGGATCAGGAAATTTCCATCTCCACCTGCCTCATCATCCAAAATATCTTCCCTTGAGCAGTAATTTGAGGGGACAATCCCTAGATGCACTAAGGAACAAATTCATAATGATGGAGTTTGAGAGAAAATGAGAGACAGGTTGTGAGTTGGGGTTTTCCTGAGTTCTTCAAATCACAAAATCATACAATGTTAGCTGTTCTTACACACTGTCCAGCCCAATCCCATTGCCATCTTTTTGATGAAGAAATTGCATCCTAGAGAAGTTATAGAACTTGCCCATTTTGCTTAGTGACCTGAATACAAAATTGTGCCTCTAGGTGTTTGGTTTTCTTTTTTTCCTATGTCATACTTGCCATGTGTTTTCTTTTATCGGTCAGAGGTTCAGGGAAGTTTTGCACTCTACTTTGCCTCACTCTATTCAATTATATAAATCATGAGGGCTTTTCAGTCTTGAAAAGTAAAGCATGAATCATACCGCAGGTGAATGCTTCCTGTAGTTCATTGCATACTGGATATATCAGTTATCTATTGCTGCATAACAAATTGGCAGATTAAAGCAAAAAGTGTTTATTGTCAGGGTTTTGATGGGTCAGGAATCCAGCCACAGCTTAGCTGGGTCTTCTGCTTCAGGATCTCTAATCAGCCAGGGAAAGATCCATTTCTAAGCTCACTCACATGTTTGTTAGCATGATTCTTTACAGGTTTTTGGACTGAGGGCCTCAGTTCCTCCATGGCTGTTAGTTATGCCCTCAGTTTCTTGCCACGTGGGCCTCTCTAGGACTGCTCACAACCTGGGTCCTTGCCTCATCAGAGTGAGCAAGCTGGGAAAAGCCAGGGAGTGAGAGAGCGAGACAAAAGGCAGTCTTGTAACTGCATCTCAGAAGTGGCATTCCATCATTCTTCCAGTATCCTATTTATTAGAAGCAAGTCACTAGGTCCAGCCCATACTCAAGAGGAGGGGATCACTCAGGGATGTGAACACAGGGGGTGGGGGGGAAGCATCTGGAGCCATGTCCGAAGCTGCTTAGCACATTGTGTCTATCACAGTGTACTCAGAGTATAAAATATTGTACTGAAATAACCGCTTCCCAGCAATTGCTAAGGAAATTACTTGATTTCCAATGCTCACCTTTTCAAGGAGAATGCAGGCTTCTCCTAATTTTATTTGCTCTCATAAGCAAGTAGAAAGAGGATAATGGCCTCCACTGCAAAAATGATATTGTTGAACATTGATGTGGTGCTTTGTCTTCAAATTGCTGGTCAAAGGATACATCTCTCTAATTCTAATTGGTGGATTTAGATCCCTGTGCAACTATCCCTTATGTAACATACTTAATGTATGTTACATACAGAATTAGCTTGTAAGGTACAAAGGCATTAAGTTTAAAAACTATTAACATTACACAAAAACAGGTGGGTAAAAGCGCTGTATGAATTGTCTCTTCAGCAAATTTCATATTGAAGTTACATTTTCTCTAAAAATCAAGCAGCAAAGTTAATGGCTGTGCCATTGATGGTTCTCAAGCACCCCAGGGGGTGACTGGGTGTGTGTGGGGAGTTTGTGGCCTGCACAGTAACTTAGGGGTGGGGGAAGAGAAGGTTGTCCTACTAGCATTCTTTGTCTTGAGGGCCAGGCATACCAAATGTCCAGCCCTGTGACCAACTGCCTCATCCACAGTTCCAGTGCTCATCCACTGCTCATCCACTTGCTCTCCTCTTGTTTCTCAGTCATTTCTTCATCAATTTATTACTGGTAAAGACAGCCATATTTTAAAAAATCTATTTCACAAGGAATTGCATAAACATGCTGTAATATCTATGCCCCTATAAGGAGAACTTATAAACTAAAAAAACATGTGAGTGTTTGGAGAAAAGAAAAGTGCTGCACAGATTAGAGACAAATATTTAATTCCTTTTTCATTGAACACACAAAGCCATGCACAAATATATATCCTTTGTCTGAAGCAAGGGATGATTGTATCTACTTTACAGGTGGAGAAAATCCTGCTGGCAAAGATGAGGCACCTGGCCCACAGCGACACAGCAAGATCTGCAACAGTAGCTGGAGGACATGGTGGAGACCAGGAAGGGTATTTGTGCTTTTGAGACAAGAGATGCTATAGTGTATTGATGCTGAGGGGGAGTTCTTGGAAATAGCATGAAAGAGGTTTTCAGGAGGATGTTCTAGAACAGCAGAGAAGGATTGCTGAATAGGGTTGAGTACACTTGAGATTTATGGCTATGAATTTAAAATGATACCAGTCATCCTGGTGGGCTTTTCATCAGGTATTTGGCTGCAGGCATAGAGTAAGTAGATTTCAGAATTTTGCCAGGGAAAGAGCTGATAAATTTGTATAGAGAAAGCCCCAGGGACACCTCAGAGCCAAAAAAAAAACAAAAAACAAAAAAACAAAAACAGAAAAAAGCAAACAAACCAAAAATGCCTGTGTTAGTTTGAAGCACTGTACCCCGAAAAAGGCCAAGTTCTTTTAATCTCATCCTGGGGATGTAGACCTATTGTGGATGGGACCTTTGGTTAGGTTATTTCAATGGAGATGTGACCCATCCATTCAAGATGGGTCTTAATCCTTTTACTGGAGTCCTTTATAAGAGGATAAAAGACACACAGAAAAAGCCCAGAGAGCTTAGAGAAGCTAAGAGATGAAAATCAAGAGACGCTTATAGAGAAAAGGCTCCTGGAGGAGCTGAGAGAGGAAGCCACTGAAGCCAGAAACTGAAAGCAACAAAACCCAGGACAGTAGGACCAGTAGACACAGGCCATGTGCCTTCCCATGTGACAGAGGTGTCCCAGATGCTGGCAGCCTTTCTTCAAAGGAGGATCATCCTGTTGATGCCTTAAATTGGACATTTTCATGGCCTTAGAACTGTAAATTTGTAACTAATAAATCCCCATTAAAAACCTATCCATTTCAGGTATATTTCATTCCGGCAGTTTTAGCAAATTGAAATAATGCCCTACTTCCTCTTTGAAGTCCCTCTTGAGTTTCCTCTTTATCTTTTGAAATTTGAACTCTCCCCCAAGGCAGCTGACCCAGATAGCCAATCAAGCTCCTAGTTCATTATGTTTGACCCAATACAAAATAAAGCCCATCTGCCCTAATCCTGGCCTTATAAGACACACAAACCCTTGTCCAATCAGTAGGAACCAAGCTAACTTCCTTTTCATGTCTATAAAAAGCATTTGACACCCCTAGAATCCCAAAGCTACTTCCATTCTTGCAAGTGATCTGGCTTCCTTTGCTGCATCAAAATTTTGGTGTCTGAGATGTCAAGCTGTAGTATGCAAACTCGACTCCAATTTGTTTTTCAACAGAACTTTGTCAGGTGAGTACAAGGGGAAACAGGAGAGAGAAATATGGAATTATTATGCTTTCAATGGAAGTGATGATATAGATCATGGATTCTAAACTGGATAAGGAGAGAAGTCAGGACATGAGGGAGGTAATGGATAGTGAAATAGTGGTACAGTCGATGGATCAAAGGTCTTGGTACGATGGAAGAATTGCTTAGCTTGTAGCACTAGAATTGGTGAGCAGGATGTGGGATGCTTGAAGTGAGTATTTAAGAAGTGTTAAGTTTTGATGATGAAAAAGCCAAGAATATGACCAGGCAAGAGGAAAACAGCATTTGAAGTGAAAATGTAAAAAACTGAGGAGGTCAGCATGACGAATGGCTCAAAAGCTATTTACCATAGAATATGACCAAATGAGAAAAGTTGGTCACTTCAAAACTTCTATTATTCAGGTATTTTACTCAAAGTAGGGCTGATTTATTGTCAGATTGAAGTTTGGTTGCAAGACTAGGATGCAATTTTTAAAAGAAATAAGAATGCTTAAGTGTCATTCCTGTTTTCTTTAACAACAACAAAAAAAACAGACCTTGACTATGACAGTTTTTATGGCCATATGGTTTAACCTAAATGTGTTTATGAGCATTCCAAGAAGCATCACAGATGGCTAAAAGTAGCAGAGTGACAAAGGTCTTAGTTATAACAATGAAAAATTGAATACTTTCAAGTAGACCTTTCACAGAGAATAAAAGACTAAATAAATCATTGGAATCCTGTATTGCTCTTTAAGTGAAAACTAAATTTGCTATAAAATATTAACTTTTCCTGAAAATCTCAATTTTTAACTGAAAAAAAATATACATAGAAATCTAACTTGAGTGGTGTGCCAGTTTGAATGTATTATGTCCCCCAAACGCCAGTATCTTTGATGTAATCTTGTGTGTGCAGACCTATCAGTGTTAATTAGATTGTAATTCTTTGAGTGTTTCCATGGAGATGCGCCCCACCCAACTGTGGATGATGACTCTGATTGGATAATTTCCATGGAGGTGTTGGCCCGCCCATTGGGTGGGTCTGAATTAAATTACTGGTGCACTATATAAGATCAGACAGAAGGAGTGAGCTTGCTACAGCCAAGATGGACACTTTGAAGAAAGCACAGGGGCTGCAGATGAGAGACATTTTGAAGACAGCCGTTGGAAGCAGACTCTTGCTCCGTAGAAACTAAGAGAGGACAAATGCCCCAAGAGCAACCGAGAGTGACATTTTGAAGAGGAACTGTGGCATAGAGAAGAACATCCTAGGAGAAAGCTATTTTGAAACCAGAACTTCGGAGCAGACACCAGCCACATGCCTTCCCAGCTAACAGAGGTTTTTCGGACACCATTGGCCATCCTCCAGTGAAGGTATCCGATTGCGGATATGTTACCTTGGACACTTTATGGCCTTAAGACTGTAACTGTGTAACCAAACAAACCCCCTTTATAAAAGCCAATCCATCTCTGGTGTTTTGCATTCCGGCAGCATTAGCAAACTATAACAGGTGGATAATTCCTTTTTTAATTTCTTTTAACCAGAAATTATTTCTCCATTTCCATATTCTATGTCATGTTTTTATTTTAAGTTCTTTTTCAGGCCTGTGAGATGTATTCCTTGCTATTTGATTTTTACTTAAAATCTGTAAAAATTTTGTTAGAGGAAAGTTACCTGATGATTGATTTTCTGCTTAACTTCATTCAAAAGGATCTACCCATTATCATGTAAATTTTGATTAGGCTGCTGGACTCACTTAGTTTTGGGATCAGAGCTAAACATGCTGATAAAGGACCTAGCTAATATCCTCTGGGAGCGTGCCTTGTGATGTCACAGCTCACACTAGAAATTAGACTGAAAAAAAAAATTAATTCCCCACACTGTATTTCAAATGTTGAAAAAGAAAAACCTTTTATGGTGCTAACAATATCTCCTAGAGATAAGAACTTATTTTCTGGTATGTATTAATGGTCCAGCCTCGATTTTCTCATTGTAGACTCCATGATCTGATGTCAAACTAGATGATGCAGAGACAACATTCTGCTTAAGATGTTAGTTGTGACCAGAACTTTTGAACACCAAAGCAAAACCACCATTAAAATGTTTTATTTATTTTATTAGAAGTTCAATATTTTCTATGAATTAAAAAATATTTCAAAGTCAAAGCCAACTTTAAATGGTATGACCAAATTCACATGATTCATATTCATTAAATATGTATTGTTTGGTGTACAGACTGACTTTCATAATGAGAAGTAAAAATATAAAAATGACACATTTTTACTGCACCATAGAAATACTTGTGTATGTTAAACTCTTTTCTGATTGATGCTGCTTGGAAAAAGCTGTTTGTTGGTGGGTCTTATTCTAGGGAGCTAAAGGAAAAAGGCTTCTTCTACTGTATAGATACCAGAGCTCTGAAACAGCTCTAATCATCTGAAGAGCTTTAATAATTTAATACAATTACTTAGGCTGCTTTCCCAGTTGGGCAGAATAATAGTAAGAGCCAATGCTCGCTGAGTGCTTATTGTGGGCTTGGCACTGTTCTGAGTGCTTTACATGTAGTAATTCATTTCATCCTTACAACAACCCTAGAAGGTAGATACTATAACTGTTGTACCCAAGAACACACACTTGACTAGTGGCAAATCTGGGATTCAAACCTGACCAGATGGCTTCAAATTCATAACTTTAACCATTATGCTATACATACTTTGGGAGGAAAACAAATGGCTTGATTTCAACTTCTTTTTTTTTTTTTGGTTTTGTAACCTGTTTTTTTGTTGATTTTTTTTCTTTTTTATCAACAGTATTATATGGCTTTTCTTCTTTGTCAGCAAATACTAGTCTAAAACACAGGGCTAGTGAACTATGGCCCATGGGTCAAAACCAGTGGCCACTTTTTTTTTAATAGCTTTATTGACATATACTTCACATACCATAAAATTTACCCTTTTAAAGTACACAATTCAATGGATTTTTAATATATTCAAAAGGTTATATAACCATCACCATTATCTAATTTCAGAACATTTTATCATTCCCCCAAAAAACCCTAGACCCATTAGCAGTCATTTCCCATTTCCCCCCTCTCCCCATCCCCTGGAAATTACTAGTCTAATTGGTTTCTATGAATGTGCCTATTCTGAACATTTCATATATGTAAAATAATGCCATACCTGGCCTCTTGTGGCTGGCTTCTTTCACCTAGCATAATGCTTTTTAAGGTTCATATGTTGTAGCATATATCAGTACTTTATTCCTTTTTTATGGCCCAATTGTATGGATATATCTTACATTGTTGAATTCATTAGTTGATGGACATTTGGATTGTTTCTACTTTGGGGCTATTAAGAATAATACTGCTGTACATATTTGTGTAGAAGTTTTTTGGGTGAATTTATGTTTCATTTTTCTCTAGTATATCCCTAGGAATGGATTTGCTGGGTCATATGGTAACTCTGTGTTTATCATTTTGAGTTCTTTTCCACAGTGGCTGCACCATTTCACATTCCACTGGCAATGCATGAGAGTTCCAATTGCTGCACATACTCACCAACACTTCTTATTCTTCATGTTGGCTTTGTTTTTGTTTTGCTTTAAAAATTTATTACAGCCATCCTAATGGACGTGAAGTGGTATCTCATTGTGGATTTGATTTTTTTTTCTCTAATGAATAATGATGCTGAACATCTTTACTTGTTTCTATTTGCCATTTGTTTGTCTTTGGAGAAATTTCTATTCCTTTGTCCATTTTTTAACTTGGATTATTTCTCCTTTTATTGTTGAGTTGTAAGAGTTCTTTATATATTCTGGATATAGTCCCTTATCAGATATATGATTTGCAAATCATAGCTCCCTTTCCTGGGTTGTTTCATTTTATTGATTGTATATGTGCTGGTTTGAAACTGTTATGTACCCCAGGAAAGACTATGTTCTTTAATGCAATTGTTGCTGACAGGGCGGCGCAGGAATGAGACACAGACACAAAGTTAAGAATTAAGGGAGCAGAGGGCCCACTGCATCTCGTGGTAAGTGGACAATAATGCACCTTTGCTCCAGTTATTTATTTCAGAAGATCAGGGAGTATATGCTAAATGTCCTCAGGCTCAGGAGAGCCCACCAGATACCTATGTTTACATCCTGTTGCATATCAGAAGGAACAATCTAGGTTTAGGACAATGGTAAACGTTGTCATCATAGTCACAAGACACGTATCTTTACTGGGTGGGCCTGCACGGCGTTCTATGCAGGCCTGAGGCTTAGCGTTCTAAGCCACTACCCTAGATACACCTCAGGCAACATGGAAGACTCAGTTTCCCACATGCAATCTTGTGGGGAAAGACTTATCATGTGTGGGACTTTTTCAGTAGCTTATATCCATGGAGATGTGACCCCACCCATTCAAAGTGAGTCTTAATTAAATCGCTGGAGTCCTTAAGAGAGCTAAGAACCCACACAGACCCTAACGCTTGGAGATGCAGTCAGGAAGATATTTGGAGAAGCTAAGCTAAGAGATGAAGCCCAGAGTATGCCCCAGAGAAGCTAAGAGAGGATCCTCAGGAGCTTAGAGAGAAACACCATGGGAGAACAAACAAGGATGCACAGGAGCTGAGAGAGAGAAGCTAAGAGAGACAGAGCCCAGAGACACTGTAGAGAAAGCCATTTTGAAACCAGAACCCAGGAGCAAAGGACCAGCAAATGCCAGCCATCTGCCTTCCCAGCTGACAGAGGTGTTCCGGATGCCATTGGCCTTTCTTCATTGAAGGTATCCTCTTGTTGATGTCCTAGTTTGGACACTTTTATGGCCTTAGAACTGTAAATTTGTAACCTAATAAATCCCCTTTGTAGAAACCAATCCATTTCTGGTATTTTGCATAATGGTAGCTTTAGCAAACCAGAACAGTGTCCTTTGAAGCATTAAAGTTGTGTCATATCTAAGAAACTATTGCTTAATTCAAGGTCATGAAGATTTACTCCTATGTTTAGACATAGTTTTACCTTTCCCTTTCTAATCTGAGTGAGTTTTATTACTTTTTCTTGCCTACTTACCCTGCTAGAGCCTCCCATACAATATTGATCAGAAGTAGTGAGGGCAGACATCCTTATATTTTCCTGATGTTAGGGGAAAAGCATTTAGTCTTTCACCATTAAGTATGATGTCAGCTGTGGGATTTTCATTGATGCCCTTTATGAGTTTGAAAAAAATTGTTTCTACTTCTAGTATGTTGAGTTTTTATTATTAAAGGGGGTTGGATTTTACCAAATGCTTTTTCTGCATCTTTTAGATTATGGATCATGTGATTGGTTCTTTATTATATTAATATGGTGTATTACATTGATCAATTTTCATATGTTGAACCAACTTGCATTCATGGGATAATTCCCATTTGGTCATGGTGTATTATCCTTTTTATGTTGCTAGATTTGGTTGCTAGTATTTTGTTGAGGATTTTTTTTACTATATTCATAAAGGATGTTGGTCTGTAGTTTTCTTCTTTTGATGTTTCTGTCCCATTTTTGTTATCAGGGTGTGCCAGTTTGGATGTATTATGTCCCCCAAAATGCCATTATCTTTGATGCAATCTTGTGAGGGCAGACGTATTAGTGTTGAAGAGATTGGAATCCTTTGATTGTTTCCATGGAGATGTGACTCAATTAACTGTGAGTGAAAGTCTGATTGGATAATTTCCGTGGAGGTGTTACCCCACCCATTCAGGCTGGGTGTTAATTGGATCACTGGAGCCATATAAAGGAGTTCACAGAAAGAAGGACCTCAGAGCAACTGAGAGTGACATTTGAAGAGGAGCTGCAGCTAAGAGAGGACAAAACGCCCCCAAAACAACATTTTGGAGAATGCCATTTTGAAATGCATCCTGGGAGCAAGCAGATGCCAGCCACATGCCTTCCCAGCTAAAAGAGGTTTTCCGGTTGCCAATGGCCATCCTTCAATGAAGGTACCCTATTGTTGATGCCTTACCTTGGGCACTTTATGGCCTTAAGGCTGTAACTTTGTAACCAAATAAACCCCCTTTATAAAAGCCAATCCATTTCTGATGTTTGGCATAATGGCAGCTTTAGCAAACCAGAACCCAGGGTAATCATAGAATGAGTTCAGAAGTGTTTCTTCCTCTTCCATTTTGTGGAGGATTTTGTAAAGGATTGGTTTTAAATCTTTAAACTCATGGGTGAAGCCATCTGGTTCTAGTCTTCTTTGGGGGAAGATTTTTTTATTACTAATTCCCTACTTGTTATATCTATTAAGATTATCTATTTCTTCTTGAGTCAGTTTCAGTAGTTTATATCTTTATAGGAATTTGTCCATTTCATCTAGGTTATCTAATTTGTTATGGCATACAATTGGTTATACCATCCCCTTATCCTTACATTTCTGAAAACTCTTTCATTCCTTATTTTAGTAATTCAAGTCTTTTCTCTCTTTTTCCTTTGTCAGCACCTTAATTTTCAGAACAGCTATGGCAAATACCACACAATGGATTGGTTTAAACAACAAGCATTTATTATCTCATAGTTTTGAAGGCTAAAAGTCCAAATTCAAGATGTCAGCAAGGCCATGCTTTCTCCCGGGGTCAGTAGCGAGTTCTCCAACACATGGAGATGTCACTCTCCTCTCTGGTTTTGTCTGGCTTCTACTGGTTTCTGGTTCCTTCTGATTGATTGTGTCCAAATTTCCTCTCTTTATAAGGCCTCAGTCATTTGGGTTAATACCCACCCTGATTCAATTTGGCCACACCTAACTAATAATAACATCTTCAAAAGGCCCTATTTACAAATGGGTTCACATCCACAGGAATTCAGATTAAGATTTGAACATGTCTTTTGTAGGGTACCTGATTCAGTTCCCAACAGTCAGTCTAGCTAAAAGTTTGTCAATTTTGTTGACTGTTTCCAAGAACCAACCTTCCAACATTTTGTTTTGTTCATTTTCTCTATTGTGTTTCTGTTCTCTATTTTATTTATTTCCACCCTAATCTTTATTTTTTTCCTTTTTTCCTCTTGCTTTAGGTTTAGTTTGCTCCTTTTTCTAGTTAAGGTGGAAGTTTAGGTTATTGATTTATCATTTTTCCTTTTAAATATAGATGTTTATAGCTATAAATTGCCAACTAAGCACTGCTTTTTCTGCTCCCCTTTTGTTTTGGTGTATTGTGTTTTATTTTTATTCATCTCAGAGTATTTTCTAATTTCCCTTGTGATTCTTTTTCTTTTACCCATTGGCTATTTGGGAGGGTATTGTTTAATTTACAAGGCATATATTTGTGAATTCCCCAAATTTCTGTCTTTTATTGATTTCAAATTTTGTACAGTTGTGGCCACAGAACATACTTTGTATCATTCCAATTCTTTTAAATTTATTGAGGCTTGTTTTAATGTCATTATGAGGAAGGGTTAACTGAACACAAATAGTATAAAAGTCTAATAATGCCATAGTGGGTTTCAGTGTAGAGATACATTGTTAACATTATGAAATGCAATAGAGACTGGTTTAATAAGTTACTGCAATAGGATGCAATAAGAAATTATGCAGGTTTTTAAAAAAAAAATAATGAGGTAGGTCTAGATATACTAATATCAAAAATCTTCATGATATGTTATTGTAAACAAATTAATAAGTAGAAGATATAAAGTATGGTCTGCTACCATTTGTGACTATCAACAAGTATAAGAAGGAAATACATTTATACCTATATATACATATATATACAGGATATTTTCTTATAGGCAAAAAATAAACAGGTATCAGTTGTAGCTTCTGGAGAGAGGAACTAGGGAAACTAGGGTCAGGGATGTGTGTGAGACTTATTTTCACTGAACATCCTGTGTTGTTTGAATTTTTTTTTCTACCAGTTTATGTGTATTCTTAGGATGGGAAAGATATTATCGTAAGCAGAAATGATAAATGAAAAGATTGGGTATATTTGAGTACATAAAAATTTTTGGATGGCAATATCATCATAGAGTAAAAAGTCAAATAATGGAAAGGGGGGAGTATTTACAACAGAAATGGCAGATAAAGGTTTAAAGTCTATAATGTAATAAGAACTCTTATAAATTGATAGGAAAATGACAACAACATAAAAATGGGAAAAGGATATAAGCAAACAATTTATAGAAAATGAAATCCAAATATTCAATAAATATATTTTTAAAATCCCAACCTCATTTGTAGTCAGAGAAATCCAAATTAATGCAAGTGATACACTATTTTTCACCCAAAAGATTAATAAAAATTAAAAAGCACATGGTGCTGGCTGGAAAACAGATGCTCTTCTACAGTAATAGTGGGAATGAGAATTGTTACAATGGGATAATACTGTATTTCATCACATCTAAGATATCAGTTGTAAGATGCATCATTGACTTAAGAAAAAGAAACAAAACCTGACACTCAAACTATGACACAATGCTTTCTTCTCATCGATAATAAGATGCATCCTGATTTCAGGGATGTTAAAATGAGGGAAAAAATGTGAAAAATAAATTATAGTAGTCTGTCAAAATCCATTAAAATTAGAATTACATGTACCCTTTGGCCAAGTAATCAGACTTCAAGGAATCTATGCAGCAGAAGTAAAAATACAGGTAAGCAGGTGTGATATTTTATAGTCAATATGGATGGTATCTGTGCCAATCAGAACAGCCACCAACCCAAAGAGACACCAACTAGTAAGCCTGTCCCTAACATTTTTGGGCCCTGGACAAGAATACAAATGGAGGCCTCCATATCAGATACTTAAATATTTTAAAGTAAAAAACAATATCAAGCTAAAAAACTGCTGAATAAAATATGTGTCTTCATACTTTGACAAATATACATTAATAAAAATCTGAAAGACGTGGCTCAAAATTTAAATTATTGCCCTTCTCAGAGTTTTGGGTCCGAACATGGTAGCGCAGGGAAGGTAGCCTCTCAATTCAACCTGCGGCCCTTGGGCCCCCCTCCTTTTTCTCCCCACCCCTAGCCTCATCACACAATGAGAGGGGTATTACATGCACACTTACGGGCACCCCAGTCTGGAAAACCAAGCTCTGTCTATACCCTTAGCATACCTTGGCTACCCCTCAGGCCTAGAGATGTTTGTAATTGTGGCATAGCTACCCTCAAGAGGACAGACCTAGGAAGGAGACCCTTGTAGGTCCTTGATGATTCAGGGTTCAGGGTCTCTGAGTAGGGAATTTCAGAATCTTGGGTACCAAAGTGATGTAGAGTGGGGTCACAGAAGCCAGGTAGGCACATGTCCTTTGCCCCACAGACTCCTAGCTCCATGGGTAGGGGCTCAACTACAGGAAGGCCAGAGCAATTGCCTTATGAGTGGCCCACGGGTCTAAGGATATTACTGCTAGCCAGCACTCTTTTCTAGTACTGTACCTACAAGTTGAATATCAGTCCTTCAGATAAGTAGTATTTATTGCACACTAATAAATGTTTATTGCACTTTTTGGTAGTGAACAAAAGGGAGACCATTGAATGTCCATTCTGATATATACATACTATGGAATAATATACAGGTTTATTAAAAATAAATGTGGGTAAGAAATATTTTGTATGGTTAAAAAAAAGCCAGTTGCTACACGACATGGCTAATGCAATTAACAGACCAAAACACATATGTGAATGTGATTAAAAGGGAAAATGTTAGATTGTGTATATGGCAACATAATAAAAAATGTTTTAAATCCATAAAACTTTGCTGCACAGTGAACCCTAAGTTAAACCATGGACTATAGTTAATAGAACAATGATAACAATGTGCTATCATCAGTTGTAGCAAATATTCCACCACAATGCCAAGTGTTAACAATACGGTGGTATATGGGAATCCTATATTTTATGTATGATTTTTCTGTAAATGCACAACTTCTCTAATAAAGAAAATAAATTTAAAAAAATCAAGATGCAGTTTAGCATTTACGGTTATGATCTCAAATTAACATCAACAAAATCCGTGTTCATAAAAAAATCCATGTTCATAGGCATCTATGTTATATGATCATGGACAAAGATGTGGCAGAACTTACTCTATAATGTTAGAGGAAGTGGGTATAAAGAATTGGAGAAGTTGTAGTTAAATAAGAAAATGCACATGATGCAATGCTTTGTGAAAATCTAAAATGTAGAATATAAAGTTGTTTTATATAACAGAAAACATGTAAAAATTAGATGTCTATAGATAAGCACATTTAATTAAGTGACAGAATCATGGGCAACGTCTGCTCTGAATTTGTTGTTTTTGCTATAAAGTCTTTAAAAATAAAGGAGACTAGAATGCATGAACAGGAAAAGGAAAGTAAATCAGTCATTCTACTTAATACTGGGTTAATACCATTCGGTAGAACCATTTCCAAGCTCCATAAAGAGGAAGAAAATTTGGACATGCTCCAATTAAACTACAGACATATTAGGAATTGAATAATACGCCCTTTTAGGAAGAGTAAAAGGAACTGAACTTAAACAGCTTAAAGGTTTCTTCAACTGAAAATATGGGAGATTGAATCAATTTCTCTTCTCCTCTTAGCTCTGACATCGTTCTTTATCCTTAGACTAGATCTGTTAGTCGGCTGAGTAACTGCCACCTGCCTACAGCATCTGAAGCAGGGAACTAGGCATATGCATACGCTGGGCAGCAAACATGTTTGAAGCCTGACTGCATCATTAGTCGTTCCACTGTTTCTTCCAGACACAAGATATTAAGAAGATATGCCCTTCGTCCCCTAAGCAAGAAAATAAATGGGCTTTAACAACAGTCTAACAAATTTAGGATCATGAAATGTTACCTGAAAAATGTGTAAATTTCCCTTCATTGGGGACTTTCAGAATTAAGGTAATCACTCATCACTCTGGGATGGTGTTATAGAGATGTCAAGTGGCTAATGTGTGCCGTAGCTCAGAACTCTTTCAAGCACAATATACACAACTATCTCTACCAGTTTGTTGTTCCATTGACAACTCAAACACGCTTCCTCTTCTCCCTTGAACAATCTGCACATCATTGTATAGTCCCTTTTGTATTTAGCAGCACCAAAATCCAACCTGTGTTCTCAAGCGGAAAACTAGAGACATCTTGGGCTCTTCCCTCTTCTTTACTACCCTTATCCAGTTTTTTACGAAGGCTTGTCCCTTCTGTGCCTCCCAAATATCTTTTGAATCAACTACCTCCTTTCCATGTTCACAGCCCCCATGTCATCAGAGGATACTTAGATTACTGCTATAACATCCTAACTAACCTCCCTTTTTCCAAATTGTTGCCCCCAAAACCCAAACTATGTATTTTTGAAAGGTCAAGCTCTTCAGTGTGAAAAACATCTATCCGTCTCTTCAGCTTCATTTTCCATCATTTGCACCACTCACTTTCCCTAAACTACAGACATTGAGAAAGTACTCAAATCCTCTTCTTTCATATTCCTGCCTTTGAATGCTTTAGTCCTTCTGCCTAGAATACTCCTTCTCCCCTTTCTGCCTGTTGAACTCAACTTTTCAGGCTCAGGTCAAATGTCACTCCTCTTCTAAAGTGTTTCCTAACCTCTTCTCTAAAAACAAAAGACAGAAATAATTGTTTCTTCCTCTGTATTTCCAAGGAACTTTCAATATGCAATCAACAATGTAAATCATATCACTTTCTGTTGTGATTATTTGATGATATGTGTGATGAAGATGAATTACATTTATTCTTGTGTCACTTCCCTCCCTCCCCACCTGCCACATACCAAAAGACAGTTTTGACTGTCCTACTTCTGGATCTTTTCTGGGGTATGAGAAAGAAGAGTGGTATAAAAACAAGGGATGAAAGGGAATGAAGGTTGAGAGGCAAGACTCAGACTTGGTGAAAGCAGCTAAACCTATCAATAAATGAGCGAGAAATAAAGAGGAGTTTGGGAAGATTAGTAGGTGAAGGCCTCTGGGTAATTAAATGCTCCTAATATGGGGGACTGAATTGGAAATTCTTTAATTTTCTTTGAGAAATATAAATATTGAAATATATTTTAAACTACTACCTGGAAAGTAGATGATGCTTCCTATACAGAGACTAAGCCACATGGGGCCCTAGTACTTAATTTTGATGTCTTTCCATATTTCTTTATCCAGTACTGAACCCCATGCCTGAATGACAAAAATAAGTGAATGTATGAAATGAACAAATGGCCCATTTGTATGAGTATGTTGTATCTGGCCCCTTCCAAGAAATGCCCCAGGTTTCAAAATCAGCCTCGAGCATTTCCAGATAGTGTCACTTTGATGAATGCTCAGACACTAGTGATCCTTGAGGTCAGGCCAGAGATGAGAAGACTGCCCACAGGCTGTTATATAGGCAGAAGGGTCTGGGGGAAAGGGCAGTAGTCAAAGCAATGATAACGTGGCAGGAGTCAAGAAGATAACTATTAGTGTGATGCCAAGACAAAGGCAAGGCAAAGGCTTCAGAGTAGAACAAGCTGTGAACTCAATGGCCAGGAAAGTCCAAAGAAGATGTCCAAGCCAAGGTGCCAAATGAGAGATGTCTCCAGGGATCTGAGAAGGAGAAACTCTTTAGAATGTGTCTTCCATTAGGGCAAGTATAGCTGTTTAAAGACACTGGATCAGGCTATGCATCCTCCTCCTTCATGTTCCCTCCACCACCTCCACTGCACGGGCAGGGCATTCCAGAACATCCGAGGCATTTCTGAAGTGAGAGACAAACTCCCTGGTGCATTTTCCAGCTCATGATCCTTTGTGTGAACAGTTAGCGGAACCAATTTCAGTAGGTTTCTTGAGGAAAAATGTTTCCAGTCAACCAACTGCATTTCCACATTTGGTCTTTTCTGTTCATAATTACCTATCATCCTGGGATGAATCTTTAAAATTTCCATTGACTTGGCATGGGAAACAACATAAAACAGAGATTTATTTTTCAGATTCTTAATTTTAGCACTTTTATCTACTGAATTTTTTATACATACAAAATTTTAATGTAGGAATAAATTAGCTTTTGTTGCTATTGTGTGAAATTGACTGCTATATAGTTTATTGTATTTAATTATTTGTGTAAGTAGTTTTTTAAAGGTTTGGTTTGTACCCTTTTAAATCAGGTACTAGTATGTTTCTGGGGATTTTTTCCTTAATTGAGAACTCTCCAGGCTCCATTTTGATGAAATTTAAATATTAACATAATTGCACACATTCTTTTTTCTTTTCTTTTTTCCCTCTTCCCTTACAGCAACCCTTCAGGATCGAAGAACATGGGTCAACTTCATAAGAGGAGCTCTGAGGAACTGATTATTGATACTGGACAAAGACAGTGGGTTCTCTGCCCTATATGCTCAAATGACCAGTTCTGAGACTCTGGGGTTTCAAAGACAGAAAGAGTTTATTGCTAGGCGCAAAGCAGGAGATCAGATGGCCCATCAGCCCAAAAATCTGTTTTCCTGAACTGCAGTAATTCTGATAGTTTTATAGTATCAAAAGATGGGTAGGTTTTGGATAATGAGCACATGGCTCCAGATGATGTAATTAGGGATGATCTAATTATTGAGCATGCTCAGATTGATTACATGCTTAGTCACAGAATGTATGTAAGAAAATGGCAGTGTTAATATGGGCATGATTTTTAGTATTATAATAAGGTATAGGTGACTTGTAGGTTAAAGTCTAAGCTACTGTGCATGTCAGGTGAGTCCGTTTTGGTTAGATCCTGTTTTGGTTATCAAGATAATGTTGGAATGGGGTGGGTTAGTTCAGGGCTGACTCAAGGCCCTTCATGAATAAACATTAGGGGCTGTCTTTAGTGATCATAAAACTCTAAAGTTGAAAAACTGAATAAAATGGGTGCAAGTGAGGGTCAGTCATAAGGTTTTTACAATCACAAGGGCACAAGAAAGCCTATACAATCATCATCAACGATCAAGGCAGCTGGATTACAGTTCAGAGATTTCAAGTATTTCTCTCTGTCTAATATACCAGAAAGTAAAAAGGAGTATCTATATAATGATTCAGTAATCATAATCATCACTTAAATCCTAACATCTCTGTTACATTATGAATCAGAATATGCTTTATCTCAACCAAAGAATGCAAAGGGTTACACTGGGCTCGAAGTTGGGGGTGGGGGAGGGGAGCGGGAGAGAGCCATTGTGTGGTGCCTGTGAGCACTCACCCCTTGTCTTTGGAAATTCTCCTTCCCCTTATAAAATAGAAGACAAGGGTACTTCCTATGGGATTTAGGAGAGAACTGGGAAATAGTTTAGAGCACTTTAGAATCCTTTCAGGGTAAGTGTTATAAGAACACAAATTGTTTCTTTCACTGTTAAATTATGTTCCTATCATCAACAACTCTCCAAGTCAAGCATTTTGTATTGAAAGATTCTGGATGCTATAAATCACTAAGTAACAAGAGAACTTTGCCATGCAATGAGGTAGAAATCACTGGAGACATGCAAAACTAGTCTCTGATTAAATTATCTTGGTTCGCCATTTCCCATCAGAGGTTATAATACATTGCATGCTGGACAAAAGTGAGTGGGGAGAGAGTGGCTGGGAAGGTAAGAAGAGTAACTCAAAATGTGAGCCCCAAAGCTCACACTGAAAGGGAGGAGAGGAACCAGATGTGTTGTGGAGTCAAAGAGGTGGGGAGTTGATGGAGTTGAAGTCCACTAACATGAAGGAAAAATAGATCCTGTCCTGAGTTATAAAATAGGAAGGAAATAAGAAAGTGGATACCCAGGAACAAATGTAGAAAAGAATTTGGTCAAAATCTGAAATGAGCTCTGGGCTGTACAAAATTAAAGTACCACCCTTTACAGACCAAACTAAGAAATCTGCATTCTCTCTTTCTCTTGTTTCTTTCTCTATGAAGAATTAGCTCTGAGAACCCCATTTTAGTTGTGTTATACTATTAAGCTCTTACATTAATTACTAATGGCAGTCACATTTGTGGGGATAGAATGATAGGTATGCCCTTTTTATTTGCTGCAAGTACCCACTTCCAAACATGGATTTTATTTAGACTTCTCCATGTCCACCTGACCTAAGTGCATGTAATAAACAGTTTGGATTCTCACCAGTGTTCTCATTGATTCTAAGATATTACTTGTCTTTTTCACTGATGATGCAAAAGCAAGTTTCTAGTGGGCAAAACTGCTGGTCCCTTAACACAAATCAGGGCAGGGTACTTTTGTCACATACTTGCAGTTAAAAAAAAAAGATGCAGTAAAAATTATCAATGTTATTAAACCTCAGTTCTTGAAGAAATGGAACTGCACATAAAGCACTTGTTCTGAAATACGTTGTTTTGAGCACCGTGCTAATGTTGAGTTGCTAGCTGAATTAGCTGCTTCTTCATGGAACACCATTTTTACTTGAAAATGTAACAAAGAGATGTTCTATAGTTACTTGGACATGGGTATTTGGCAGGCATTTTCTTAAAAATGAATAAAGTGAGTCTGCACTTCAAGGAAAACCACAGTATTTTTAAATTAATAAGTAAATATTTTAAAAATCTGTCAACACAAATTTCTAGTGTAGTAAGTATCGATAGATATAACCCACATAAATAAAAGCTCTTTCAGGTCCTCAAGGAATTTTAAGTGTGTAAAGGAATCCTGAGACCAAAAAGGCTGAGAGCCAATGCTCTACATAAATGCTTCCCAAACTATGTTCTTTGGAAGTTTGGCCCTTGAGATGCTCTAATTCTGTGCTGCCCAATGTAATAGCCAGTGGCCATGTGTGGTTATTTAACTTTGCATTATAAAATTAAAATTTCAATTCATCAGTTGCACTAGCCACATTCTAAGCGTTCGATAGCTGCATGCAACTAGTGGCTACTGTATTGGACAGAGCAGATTATACAACCATTTCATCATCACAGAGGAAGCTTGGCAGTTAGGGAGGCTGTTCCAATTTGCTAATGATGCCCTTATGCAAAATACCAGAAATGGGTTGGCTTTTATAAAGTGGGTTTATTTGGTTGCAAAGTTATAGTCTGAAGGCCATGAAAATGTTAGGGCATCAGCACAAGTATACCTTCACCAAAGGAAGGCCAATGGCATCTGGAAAACCTCTGTTAGCTGGGAAGGTGCATGGCTGGTGTCTGCTGATTCCGGTTTGTGTTCCAGCTCCTCTCTCAGCTCCTGTGCATTCTTCAAAATGTGGCTCTTGAGGTGTTTTGTCCTCTCTTAGCTTCTCCAGAGCAAACTCTGGGCTAGCATCTCCAAGGCATCAGCAAAAGTCTTTCAATGGCCATCTCCAAAATGTCTCTCTCAGCTGCTCTTAGCTCCTTCTGTTTGTAAGCTCTTTTATAGGACTCTAGTGATTAAATCAAGACCCATGCTGAATGGGTGGGGCCACACGTCCATGGAAATAATTTAATCAAAGGTATTACTCACAGTTGGGTGGATCACATCTCCATGGAATCAACCCAATCCAAAGATTCCAACCTAATCAACACTAATACATCTGCCCCCACAAGATTGCATTAAAGAATATGGCATTTGGGGGGACATAATACATCCAAACTGGCACAGGAGGCTTGCTCATAACAGCCTCCTTTGTTGATTCATCTTGTTCATTAGCATCCTGAGGTTCTGAAAATTCTGAAAGGAGTAAATACTGTTTCATTGTGCTGGGGCATTTCTCAAGCTTATTTGAACATAAAATTTTATTTTTTGCATAACACCTATTCTAGTACCATGAAACATGCTTTCAAAAATGCTGTTCTGCCTTATCCTGATATTTTTATTTTAACTATTTCAATGAATAAGGGGTAAGCATTTTTATATCTCCTTTGGAAGTAAATGGATATAAGTAATATATTAAAGTATAGACACCTATCATCTAAACCTAATTCTGTTCCTTTGCTAGTTCACAATTGAAATTTCCCTTTATTGGTATATTCCAGTTCAGGTTACTTTTCTGATTATTTTTGAATTTTTAGTCTATGTAATGTTTGCCATTAAGTTGTAGATGTGGGTTTACTACATAGAGCCTCAGAGACTATACCCCTGGTTCGAAATCTCTGTGACTTTTGTGTCTCTCCAACAGTCAATAAGCATTTACAAAAATTTACTCTTTTAAAAATAACCTTTTTATTTTAGAATAGTTATAGACTTACAGAAAAGTTGCAAGAATATTAGAGTTCTCGTGTGCCCCAGGCCTAATTTCCGCTTATAAACATTACTGTAGTGCGTTTTGTCTGCAAGCTTTATTTTTAAAGTTTCTAATATAGAAACAATAGATGTATTTATTACTTTCCAAATTAAAATCATAATATTGAATATGCTTTTTCAAACCACACATACTACAACACCCCACCTTGAGAGTGACTCTTTGACACTTGCCTCAAGCAGAGCTAGGGGCTCCAAGTTAGTTTGTGATCTTATCAGTTAAGCCCAATACCCCCTACATGCAGCTTTCACAGTTAGGTGAGCAGAGCCCTGGCTGGTGACACGAGAGCCAGGGCTATCATCTGACACTGATGCCTTTGCCCCCAGCCAGGGTTGGCAACCAAGAGTAAACATTTGGAGTGCATGGAAGCGCCATAGTGAAAAGTTAGCAATGGAGGGCAGATAAGACAGAAGCAGAACTGAAAAGACTGCTTGAGGCAAAGGGAACACAGAAGTAGCCAGCATGGATTGCCTGCAGACTAGTCATGAGTTGGAAAGGAGCTATTAAGAACACTGAGCTGCTTTGCATGAATTATGCATTATCTATAAGGAAATTGTTTATGAAAATAGTATGCCTATTGATTTATTTGCCTACTCTTAAAAATATTTTTCTTTCATTATAAGAGCAATTCATGTTATATTCATGTTTATGTTTGTGAATGCACATATAAAGAATATCTGGGAGGAGATACACCAAACTGTACTTCTGTGGGAGCTGGGATTAGAGTGAGGCGATGTGAAGGGAGAGCTTCACTTCACTCTATATTTCTATAGTGCTTAAATTATTTACAGAATAGATTAGTTTATTACTTAGGTTAATAAAACCAAAAAGCAAAAGTAATTCATGTTTGGATTACATTGTTTACAAATTTGGGAAATAATGAAAAGCATATGGGAAAAAAGTTACTTTTATTCTTACCACCCTGTGATAACCACATTTTCAAATAAAGTTTTGTCCTATCCCCACTCCCCTCCCCTTATGTTTATATATATAGATGCAATAGGCTGTAATATTGTTCACAAATACTTGGTGCCCTTTCATATCCTATTGAGCTCAAATGAGGCCATACAATTTCCTTTGGCCAATGAAATATGAGTATCACTTCTAGGCAGAAGCTTTAAGAGCTTGCTCATGCACCCCCATGCTCTCCTCTCTCTGCTTCTGCAATCATGGCAGCTTGTGTCTTTGTGGGTTTCAGAGTGTCTATGAAGGGCAGAGCACCCTGCTGACCTTAGATGGACAGGCAGCATAAGGGAGCAACAAATGCTGTTGTAAGCCACTGAGATGGTTCAGGTTGTTGTAGTATAAATATATATAAATATATATATCTCTGTGCATGTATTTCTAAATACAAATGTATGTATATGTGTGTGCTCAGAGAGAAACATACACAAATACATGACATTCATACTATATATGTAAATAAATTTTTGTTATCTTCTTTTTTTGACTTGACTTTGTTTTCATTTTTTTTAATTGTGATTGTTCACATACCATACAATTATCCAAAGATCCAAAGTGTGCAATCAGTTGCCCACGGTACCACCATACAGCTGTGCATCTGTCATCACAATTAATTTTTTTTCAATTTTTAGAACATTTTCATTACTCCAGAAAAGAAATAAAGACAAATAAAGGAAACTCAAATCCTCCCATATCCCTAACCACCCCCCCTCCATTACTGACTCATAGTGTTGGTATAGTACATTTGTTACTGTTGATGAAAGAACATAAAATACTACTAACCGTAGTATATAGTTTGCAATAGGTATATTTTTTCCCTATATGCCCCCTCTATTATTAACTTCTAGTTAAAGTGTCATACATTTGTTCTGGACCATGAAAGAGATTTCTAATATTTCTACAGTTAGTCATGGACATTGCCCACCACAAAGTTCACTGTTTTATACATTCCCATCTTTTAACCTCCAACTTTTCTTCTGGTGACATACAAGACTCTGAGCTTTCCCTTTCCACCCCATTCATGCACCATTCAGCACTGTTAGTTATTCTCACAACGTGCTACCATCACCTCTGTTCATTTCCAAACATTTAATTCAACCTATTTGAACATTCTGCTCATAATAAGCAACTGTTCCCCATTCTTTAGCCTCATTCTATATCCTGGTAACTTATATTTCATGTCTATGAGTTTACATATTATAATTAGTTCATATCAGTGAGACCCTGCAGTATTTGTCCTTATGTGTCTGTCTGACCCATTTCACTCAATGTAGTGCCCTCATGGTTTCTTCATCAACCCATTTTTTTAAGACAGTTTTGTTCACACACCATACATTCCATCCTAAGTAAACAATCGATGGTTCCCTGTATAGTCACATATTTATGTATTCACCACCCTCACCACTATCTATATAAGGACATCTCCATTTCTTCCATAAAACAGGAGGAAGAGTCAAAGAAGGTAGAGAGACAAAAGAAAAAGAAAAAAGAAAGAGAAAAAAAAATGACAGCTAGGAAGCAAAAAAAGGAAAGATAACATTAAAGTAGAATAAAGAGTCAGACAACACTACCAATGCCAAGAGTCCCATACCCCTCCCTTTTGCCCTCCTCTTATATGCATTTAGCATTGGTATATTGCCTTTGTTACATTAAAGGAAGCATAATACAATATTTCTGTTAATTATAGTCTCTAGTTTACATTGATTGTATTTTTCCCCCAATACCTCCCTATTTTTAACACCTTGCAAGGTTGATATTCATTTGTTCTCCCTCATGAAAAAACATATTTGTACATTTTATCACAATTGTTGAACATTCTAGGTTTCACTAAGTTAGTTACACAGTCCCAGTCTTTATCTTTCTTCTTTCCTTCTGGTGTCCCACATGCTCCTAACTTTCCTCTTTCAACCATACTCACAGTCATCTTTGTTCAGTGTACTTACTTTGCTGTACTACCATCACTCAAAACTGTTTTCCAATCCTCTCACTCTTGTCTTTTCCTATCTGTCTGTAGTGTTCCCTTTAGTATTTCCTGTAGAGCAGGTATCTTGTTCACAAACTCTCTCATTGTCTGTTTGTCAGAGAATATTTTGAACTCTCCATCATATTTGAAGGACAATTTTGCCAGATATAGGACTCCTGGTTAGCAGTTTTTTTCTTTCAATATCTTAAATATATCACACCACTTCCTTCTTTCCTCCATGGTTTCTGCTGAGAAATCCGCATATAGTCTTATAAAGCTTCCTTTGTATGTGATGGATCGCTTTTCTCTTGCTGCTTTCAGGATTCTCTCTTTATCTTTGATGTTTGATAATCTGATTATTAAGTGTCTTGTTGTAGGTCTATTCAGATTGATTCTGTTTGGGGTACAGTGCGCTTCTTGTATTGTAATTTTATGTCTTTCACAAGAGATAGGTAATTTTCATTGATTATTTCCTCTATTATTGCTTCTGTCCCTTTTCCCTTCTCTTCTCCTTCTGGGACACCCATGACTTGTACATTCATGCCTTTCATGTTGTCATTCAATTCCATGAGATGTTGCTCATATTTTTCCAATTCCCTGAGATGTTGCTCATATTTTTCCATACTTTTCCCTACCTGTTCTTTTGGGTTTAGGCTTTCAGGAGTCTTGTTCTCCAGTTCCTGAGTGTTTTCTTCTGCCTCTTGAGATCTGCTGTTGTATGTTTCCATTGTGTCTTTTGTCTCTTGTGTTGTGCCTTTCATTTCCATAAATTCTGCCAGTTGTTTTTTCTAACTTTCAATTTCTGCCTTATGTATGCCCAGTGTTTTCTTTATAGACTTCATCTCTTTTGCTGTATCTTCCCTAAACTTTTTGAATGATTTGACATTAGTTGTTTTAATTCCTGTATCTCAGTTGAAGTGTATGTTTGTTCCTCTGACTGGGCCATAACTTCACCCCTCCTAGTGTAGGTTGTAGTTTTCTGTTGTCTAGGCATCTGGTTTCCTTGGTTACCCCAATCAGGTTTTCCCAGACCAGAACAGGCTCAGGTCCCAGAAGGAAGAAATATTGAGTATCCAGTTTCTCTGAGGGTGTGTCTTAGAGGATTGATGCACCCCATGAGGCCTCAAGTCACTCTTCTTTTCTGCCCTGCAGGTGGTGCCTGTCAGCCTGTCACTCCTGACTGGTGTAAGGAGTTGTGGCCCATGGCTGTTTTCCCCCAGGCTCTGGGGTCTGGTCCTGAATGGAAGGGGAGTAGCAGATCTGGGAACAACCTTTTTCCTCTTAAGAAAGATACCCCCCTAGGGAGTTTTCATTTGCATATAAATATGTTCTTTGTCTCTCTGACTCTGCTATCTCCACCCTTGTCTGGGTCAGAGCACTGCGAGCTGAAAATGGCTGAGGCTTTCTGCACTGAGCCATGCACATTGAGAGAGAGAAAAAGGGACAGAAAGCCCCATTTCAGGCTCAGCCCATGGCCCCCAGTTTCACCCATTGGCCACAGATAGACCCAGTCCTCTGGGCTCCCATTCCCGAGACAGAGAAGCCCCCCGGCTCTTCAAGGTCAGTCATCACTAAAAGCCTCTGTCTACTTGTTGGGGATTTGCAGCTTGCATTGATCAGTCCATGTTTGCCAATTAAAACCCCAGTTGTAGCTGGACTGAGATATATTCGCTTGTTCAGAGAGTGCTGCTCTCTACCACAGTGAGACTTTGCTATTTGGGCTGCCATGGGGGAAGGGGACTCTCAGCTTGGATCTGCAGTTTCTACTCACAGATTCCATGCTTTGATCCCAGGCATCCCTCCCAATCCAGGTTGGTGCACAATGTGTGGACAGTCATGCTTGTCCCCCAGCAGTTATTTCCAGATCATTTACTAGTTGTGCCTGGTTGTTTATTCATTGCTCTGGGGGGACTAACTAACTTCCACTCCTCTCCAACTTTACATTTTACTATAAAAATCTTCCCACCTTACCATAAAGTTTTTGAAAATATGATTTTAATGACCGTGTATTATTCCATTTTATGGACTTACCGTGATGTACTTAATGTTAGCCCACTGGTAGATATTTAAGCTGTTTCCCATTGTGATCCTTGTCAATCAGCAATAAACCTCTTTATGGATAAGTATTATAATTATTTCATACTTAGGATAAATACAGAGAAATAGATTCCTGTTAATTCTAAAGCTGACTCTGACTCTCAGCCTCTCAGCTTCCAATTCCCACCTCATCTGCATGGGGCTCTTCTAGTTCAGCTGCCAACCTACAGGTAGAGAGGCACCTCCTGCTAGTTTTAATAGATGGGATTAAAAAACGTTTATCCCTTCCATTTACCCTCTGTTCAGCAAAGACAAGGTTGAGATTTTTTTCACTCAGTAATTTTCATTAAAACATTAAGAGAAAAAAAGTGATGTTCACAAATTGTAGCTTTCTGCTGCTTATATCAACTCCTAGTTAAAGATTACCCTTCCAAGCACCCAGTCACTGGGGCCTTTTCCTCACTTCTTCCTTTACTGGATTTGGCACCTTGGTTGCCTGGTTCCTCCTACAGTCAGATTCCAGGTCTTCTTTGCATCCCTCACCCTCAGGGGTGCACTCACTCCCACTCCCTCATTCCTGGGGCACACTGCACAAGATGGTGAAAGTGGCACCTTTCCACTCTATTGTAGCTGCTGGGCTGCTGGTTTCCTTTTCTGTCTTCTTCACCAGGCTACACTGATCTTTCTGAAGGCAGAAACTGTACAGCAAATAGCTTGGTGCCCAGAATTTAGCAAGCTTGGGGTAAATACCGGGTGAATGCACAAATGCCTGCATGAATTCCTGCACACATGACTGAATGGATGGGCAGATGGATGGATGGATAGATGGCAATAAGAGGAATGGAAAGTATTTTTCCATCTGTAAGATCTGAAAGGGAGTATCTTCCTGGATGGTTATATTTTATAACTAGATGAGCAATTTATTTGTAAGGTCTAGGTGCTGATGTGATACATTGTGCATAACTCAAAGAATGCCTGTACCTTTGAGGAACATCCTGGAAACCAAACAAGCATATTCCTTTTTCCTCTTTAGGACTAAACTATAGATATGAAAATTAAATGGAAATAAAAGGAAAATAAGAATGTGAGGCAAGGCTTTCATCACCATGTCTTTACAAAGCAATATATTTACCCTAATTTAACTAGTCAATGCCCAGATACACAGTAGGGAAACAGGCTCTCTCAGTCTTCATTAGTGGGAGTATAAAATGGTGCAAACATTTTAGAGGTAATTTGGGGAATATTTATCAAAATTCTAAATGCACATGCCATCTGACCAAGCAATTCAATATCTAGGAGTTTATCTCCCCGAATGCATGGACATGAACATATAAGGATATTCACTGCAGTATTGTGCATAATAATTAAAAATGGGAAATAATCCAGTGTCCATCAAAAGGGGATTGAATAAATAAATAATAATACATCAATATAATGGAAAATAATATAGGACTTTTAAAATATGAGATAGCCCTTTACTTGCTGACATGAAAAGATAGCCAATTTAAATAATTTAGTGATGAAAGCAAAATTGCAGAACAGTTTATATAGTATGATTCCATACTCTAGAAAGAAGATATATGTGATAAGAGAAAAGACAAGAAGAATATATTGCAAATTTAGCAGTAGCTACATCTGGGGAGTGGTGAAAGGGGGTAGGAATACAAAAGGCCTTTAATATCTTGTGCATTTATTTCTATATTTTAAAAAAATCTTTCCAACAAATGTGTTACCTTTTAAATAAATGTTTTTAAAGTAAAAACAATAATTAATTACCAGTTTTTCAAGTCCAAGGCTGAGGCTTTACCTATTCTTGGGTCTTTCAGCCTTTAAAGATTGTAAATTATCTCCTTTGAGATTATTTAAATGATGAAAGAAAAAGAACTGAGCAAAATCCTGGAAATTTCAGAAAGGTGGTCCATATCCTGGTCATGAATAGTAAGTACCTGGTGTCATGTGTTACAGACATCATATCTCTATGTTGGGTTCTATTTTACAGTACTTTAGGAACTTCTGAATTAGGCCATTCTTCAAGGCTATAGTGGATCCTGACCCACATGGCAGGTCACACTTGGTGTTGGTTGGGGTTTATTTTCATTTATCCTTAGCCTTCCCAGAGCACACTCCCCAGTAAAAGCTTCTAATTGGCCTAGTGCCTGTTTTTGTTTTGTTTTATTTGCACTCAGAAATTGCCACATGTTCTCCCTGACAACATGAATCATCAATATTCCAAGACTGAATCCTTGTCCTGCCACATTCCCCTCTTTACTTTGGCACTTCTAGATGTAATCATACCTAGTTCTTTCTTACTCCCATAAAAATTAGCTTCCTATTTCTGACACAGTACCATGCCCAGCTCTAGACAACTTCATGTGGCCACATCAGCCTGTGCTTTGGGCAGGCTGGGGAACAAACAAAGTTCACTGAACTCCTATGTGCGTTATTGCCGTAGCTCAAGTAGTTGCATTTTATATGCTAGAATGCTGGCCAAGTTTTGAAGTGTGCAATATAATGCAAAGGATCCAGATGCTCTTGGTATAAAATGCCAGCACCAACACCCGCAGAGCATTTGCTCTCATTGACATGCCTAGGAGCTTTAGTTTGGTGATGGGGGTTGAGATTGAGTTGTGAACACAGGGAAGGCACTTGTTCAGGGGCTCACGGAAATAATCAGGATTACTTTGGAGAAAAATAGCCCCTATTAAAGGGGTAGAATTTGGACCCATGGTCATTTATTCATAGCTACAGTGTGACCACTCTTGTATCTCCAGGCTGGTAAGGCTAGGTGACAGCTGGTCTGGAAATAATTTCTAAACTACAATTGCTAAAATAACTTTTATTAAGTAGGTGATGTACAGGCTTTTTGTGGGAATAATCTCATTTATAAAATTATGGTCTTGCATAGACTGTTCTATAGACAATAGGATATGTACTTTTCTGTTGAAATCATTGTGTTTTCAAAAATATAGTAAGTAGGCTTAAGGGACAAAGTTTCTATGGATACGACATAACTTATTGAAATGCTTTTTTTCTCCCCAAAGATTAGTTGAAACGGAAGCCAAATGGGACTACTTATGACTATGAGCACTTAAATATAAAGACTTTGAAAAGTAATGAGTCTGTTAAACTGTAACTAACATGCTCCCTTCTAGCTCTCAGACTTGATTTATCACACAACTTTCGGTTTGCATTTAAAAATTCATTTCTAGGCCAGATCTCTGCTCAAGAGGAGAAGGAAGGAAAGGAAGATAAATTCTGTTTAGCTTTTAAGGTCAGGCAGTCAGTTTGGCAGCTGGACTTATATAACCTTTACCTTCTCCTCATTAGAAATTTTCAAAGTGCCTGGCTTTCCCCAGGATGCCAATTTGCTAGAGAATCTGCTTGCAGCCTCCATTTGAGAAGTCAATTTGAAAACTTAACAAAAATAACAAAAGCTTCAACTCCCCAAACAAATTATCCTCCAGTGTTTGCCTGACTCATTGTGAGGTTGGGGTTTTAACCTGACTTAATTTTTATCTCATTTACCTTAATTAAGGTGCACCCTATTCAATTACCCCCACTCTCGTACATATATGTCAAACCTTCATAAACCTTCATAGGGAAGCTTGGCACAGGAGAGATGTTTTTCCCCTCACTGGTATCAAAAGGTGACTTTTAAACTTTCATTTCCAGATAAAATTTTTAAAACTGGATAACGTTATTTTTTTGTGTGTAATTATAATTATTATATGGATGATTAAAATTAAAATTCCACTGAATATTGGTTTGATTAATTATATATCTTTTAAATAACTTAATGGAAAGCAAAGGGAAATTTCAGCTTATATTTAAAAACTTGAAAGCTGAATTTAGTTCAATATTGAATTTCAGGATAATATTCTGGAGTGTGAATATGCCCATGATTCTAGAACCTTACATGTTGTGGAATCATCATGGGTGGCCCTACCCATCTGTGGCTTCAACTGCTTCTTTTGTGCTAATGACTCAGGAATATATATCTTTATCTCTATCTTCCTTCTTTACTCTTTTCCTATCTAACCAGCTGCTTACCTGGACTTTACCACCTAGTTATCTCACAATCACATCATATGTAGCATTCTGGAGCTGAATTCTGTAGCTTTCCTTCCAATATTTATTCTCAATATTGGTACTGGCACCTAACAGATTTATCTAGGTATCAGGCTAGAGTCATCTTTTTTTTAAACAGCTTTATCGAGATACATCACACATACTATACCACTCTCCCATTTAAAATACACTGAACGGTTCTTAGTATATCAGTAGAGTTGTACAATCATCACCACAATCTAATTTTAAAACATTTTTTTCATCACCCTTGAAAGAAATTCCATACCCATTCACAGTCACTCCCCATTCCCTGCCCAAGCCCTAGGCAACCACTATTTCTATTGCTATAGATTTACCCATTGTGGACATTTCATATGAATGGAATTATACAATATGTGGTCTTTTCAGACTAGCTTCATTCAATTAGAATGTTTTCAAGATTTAACCACATTGTAGCATGTATCAGTATATCTTTCCTTTTCATGGCTGAATAATATTCCATTTAATGCATATACCAAATTTTATTTATCCATTCACCTGTTGATGGACATTTGGGTTGTTTCCACTTTTTGGCTATGCTAGAGTCATCTTTGTCCTTTATCTTTCTCTGTCTTCCAACATGTAATTTGTAACCATGTCCTACTGCTTCTACCACTGTAACTTCTTTCTCATATGTCCCTCCTCTCCATCATCAAAGCTATGGCTTGGTTTCAGGATATACCATTTCTCAGCTGGATTTTTTTAATTTAGTTTTATTGCAATATATTCACATACCGTATGATCATCCATGGTGTACAATCAACTGTTCACAGCACCATCATATAGTTGTGACTTCATCACCCCAATCCATTTTTGAACATTTTTTTTACACTATAAAGAATAAAAATAAGAATAAAAAACAAAAGTAAAAAAGAACACCCAAATCATCCCCTCCATTCCACACCAATCTTCATTTAGTCCCTGTCCCCCTTTTTCTACTCATCCATCCATACACTGGGTACTATCCATAAGGTTTTCACCATCACACTGTCAACCTTTGTAAGCTACATAGTTGTACAATTGTCTTCAAGAGTCAAGGCCACTGGGTTGGAGTTTGATAGTTTCAGGTATTTACTTCTAGCTATTCCAATTCACTAAAACCTAGAAAGGGATATCTATATAGTGCCTAAGAATGACCTCTCAACTCCATTTGAAATCTCTCAGAGATTGAAACTTTATTTTGTTTCATTCCACTTCCCCCTTTTGGTCAAGAATATGTTCTCAATCCCATGATACTGGGTCCAGGTTCATCCCTGGGAGTCATATCCTGCGTTGCCAGGGAGATTTACATCCCTGGGAGTCAGGTCCCACGTAGGGGGGAGGGCAGTGAGTTCACCTGCCAAGTTGGTCTAGCTAGAGAAGGAGGGCCACATCTGAGCAACAACGAGGCACTTAGGGGTGACTCTCAGACATCGTTATAAGCAAGTTTAGCCTCTCCTTTGCAGCAACAAGCCTCACGAGGGCAAGCCCCAAGATAGATGGCTCAGCATACCAAACCATCAGTCCTCAATGTTTATGAGAACCTCAGCAACAACCCAGGTGAGGAAGTCCAATACTTAACGCATTTTCCCCCAGCTCCTCTGGAGGGTCCTGTGTATACATTTTTATTCTCTGTGCAAATTACTCTGGAATGTGTCGCTATTTCACACTAAACTGTACAAACCTACCAGATCTCACTTCCTGTTCAAAGTTCCATGTAATCGTGGTGTTTGAACAAGCTGACTGCACAAGTTAAATTGTTAAGTGTACTACTGAAAATATAGATCCTGCTCCAGATAACCATCTCTTCCCTTGGTCTGACATGGAAGTTGAAGTTTTAAAAACACAGTCAGTTTCAACCTTTACTCTTTGGCTCAGTTTGCCCTAGTCCTAACCAGATCTGCTTCATTCATATCTCTAACTGAAGTCTAGACTCTTTTTCAGCTTTTTTAACAGTTGCTGTATGTGCTAATATTAACATTCATAGCTGCCAAGCTCTAGGTCTGAGCCTCAGATGTCACACAGATACCCAAAGTTCCAGAGACTAGTCAGGTCATACACAAAGGGATCAGCATCTCAGAATTTGGAGACAGCCATTACAATTCAGGAATAGATGTGACTTCAGCTGGATTATTACAAACACTTTTCTACATTTTCCTCTCTCTTTCAATCTTGCCTCATTCTCTAATTCATCCTAAACATCACTGTTATAGTATACTTTGTAGTTGCTTAAAATAATCATGTGGTTCCTGATATCCTATGGTGGTGCCAAAACACAAAAGCTATAGATGAGTATCACCTGGGGGTGGGGAATTTTTCTGGGTTCCACAATCTGAAGAACTGAAGTAAAGGCAAGGAATCTGAATTTTTTTAAAAATATAGGGATTTAAAGGGGAATTCTACCAAACCAAAGATGATGAGATAATCTCAATGCTACTTACTCTAGTCCAGAGAAAAGAAAAAGAAAGAAAACTTTCAAAATCGTTTATGACATAAGTATAATATTCATACCAAACCTGAAAAAGATCACAAAAAAGAAAGCTCACAGACTAATCTCACTTATGAATCGTGATGTAAAAAACCTAAGTATTAGTGAAGAGAATCAACATCATATTTAAAAATACACCATTACATAGTATATTTGAAGAATACAAGGATGGACCATAGTAGGGCATGGTCTAAAATTCATCATATTAATAAATCTTAGGAGAAAAATCATATGATTACCTCTATAAATGCCAAAAAGACATCTGATAAACTGCAACATCCATTCATGTTAGAAATACCCAGTTAGATAGGAATTGAGGGGTACTTCAGCCCAAAAGCGAACTTTGTACTTAATGGGGAAACATTACTAAAAGTAGGAAGAAAACAAAAATAACTACTATGGCCACCATTATTTAAGATTGGTATCAGAGGTATTAGCCAATGCAAACTAGGCAAGGCAAAGCATTTAAGTGTCCAAGAACTGTAAGGAAGAGGGAATGACAATCTATTGATTATTCATCTGGAAAACAAAAAATAATGGGAAAATTGATACAAATAATAAGAGAATTTAGTAAAGAAGTAAGAATAAAATTAACATTGATAATTCAATAGTCTTTTGTAAACAAACAATAGCAGATGGAAAAAATAATGGAAGAGCAGAACACATTTACAGAGCAAAAATAAAATACTAGGGTATAAACTTCAGTAATGGGGAAAACACTCCAGATGATGCCAAAAAAAATAGACTTGAAAAAATAATAAGATAAATTATGTTCTTGGACAGAAAAACTCAACATCATAAATTTGATATATAAATTTAATAAAATTGCCATGAAGTATTTTTATGAATTTAGATAAGTCAGTTCAAGAGTTTGTTTGGAAGTGCAAACAAAAACAATACAGCCCCAAGAAAAGAATTAAGGGGTAATTAACCTTACCAAATATTAAAACTTATTATAAAGCTGCATAATTAAAATGTTGTGTTGGTGCATGATTAGACAGAAAAACAACAGGAGAGTAAATCCAGAAATAGACCTGAGTATAGGTAGACATTTAGTAAATGATATCGGTGGTGCTTCAAATCAATGCAATTTGTAGATCTTGTTTGGATCCTAATCCAAACAAATCAAAGTAAAAAGACAGTTTTGAGAAAACTGGCAAAAACTAAACACAGAGTAGATATTATATATTATTAAGGAACTACTGTTAATTTTCTTTGCTATGATAATGGTAATGTGAATATATTAAAAATGTCTGTTAAAGATGCAAAGTGAAATATTTATAGGTGAAATGATAAACAGGGCTTGTTTTTAAAACTCAAGCAAAAAGAGGAATAAGGAGTGGCTAGATGAATTTAGAATGGCAAATAATAATTGTTGTAGAAGTTCACTATACTATTTGTTTTTGTTTCCTTGTTGTTAAAGCAAACGCAATGCAATGGGTTGGCTTAAACAATGGAAATTTATTGGTCATGGTTTGAGGCTAGGAAAAGTCCAAACCAAGGCATCAGCAAGGCTTTCTTCCCAGAGACTGGTGTTCTGGAGCAGCTGCCAGCAATCCTTGGTCCTTGGCTCCTCTGTCACATGGCAATGCACATGGCGGCCACTCCTGGCCTCTCCCTTCTCTTCTGGGTTCCATTGACTTTCAGCCTCTCTGCCCTCTGTGGCTCTCTTTCCATCTGTTGAATTTCATTCTGTTTATAAAGGACTCCAGTAATAGGATTAAGACCCATCCTGATTGACTCAGGCCACACCATAACTGAAGACACTTCTTACAAAGTCCTATTTGATTTCCAGGGAAGATGGAGAATTAGGGAGTTCCAGGACTCAGTTCTTCCACCAAAACAACTATTAAACAGGCAGGGGCTACCTGGAACAACTATTTTGAAACTCCAGAGGCCAGAAGAACACTGTACAGCATCCAGGGAAGAGCAGGAAGAAGAGGCTGATAAATTACAGTAAAGAACAATCAATTGCTCTCTCTGCACAGGAGCTACCATCTCCCATCCCCCACTGTCACATCAGGCTGCTGTGTGGTGCAGTCCCTGGCTAACTGTTGCTGACAGAAAGGAACATAAAAATCACCTACCTCAAGAAAAGTGGTGTGTACAGCCGAACACTGATTACAGCTTTTGATTAGGGGATTCAGATCACTGGGTTTGAGCTCTGACAGCAGCTATTGTTTTAACCCATCCCAGACAAAGGCAGGTGAGAGCTATTATTTCAACCCTCCCTGGACAGGGGCAGAAGTGATGGAGATTTAAAAGCACAGTGCTTCCTTGGTGATGCAGGGGAAAGTTAGCTGAAGGGCTGCATTTGTTGGGCAGGTCAAGAAAGCTCAGCTTTGGGGAGCCATCAGAGAAGCCCTTGGTTCCCTTCCTGACCCCTTCCACAGGCACTTTGGAGGTGACCCTCCTCCCAGAATTTGCCCTCCAGGAAAAAGCAATGTGAGACTATGGAAAAGAATGTAAAAAAACTATAGAGGAAGACAGTCTGGGACAAAGGCTTTCTGGCTTCAGATAACTGGGAGAGGGTAAGAGAGGGGACAATCAATTTCCTCTAAACAGGGGAACTAGCAACTAATAAGCAAAAGCCCAGGACAAGACAGAGGTCCAGTAAGACAGGGAAAACCCCCACACAGTGCATTGGCCTTGGGCAGACCTTCCTGATAGGAAGGCTGAAGCTCAATAAAATCTCCATTTTATCACTACCTGGTTACAAAACCAGGAAATAGACATATCAGGGAGTAAATCCCAGGGTTAACATTGAAGTGGGCCCCCTCCCCTTAATCTGTAACAAGAGAGTCCCCTTCCCCCTCAACTGGCAATGAATGCAAAGTAAACATTAAGCCCTGAGAAAAAGGGAGTGAAACTGTACCGTTTTAGGGAGTGAGACTTGTGGATGTACGCATTAGCCAAGAGTAACTGTTTCAATAATTAACCATTGCGCCGACCTTGAGAAAATTTCTCAACCTTGCTAAAGATCTTAAGCAACCATTAATTAACCGCCAACTCTGCTTCTGTCAAAATAGCTTGCTTGCATTTTCAGGATGTGGTTTCTGCCTGTATAAGTCTCAAGCACACTCAGGTCGGGGCTGCTCACTGAATCCCCTGTGTGGAGTGACTGTGAGTAGTCGCCGGCTGGCTAATAAAGGCTCTTTAAATTCTGTTTGGCTGTCTTGTACTTTAACTCACGGGCACTGTAACATTTGGAGGCTCCAGCAAGATATCCTCGGCATTTGCCTAGGCTTATCGGTCGAGACAAGGTCCGACTACTGGTCCTCCCCCAGGGGGGTGCACTGAGAGACGTTCCTCAGCCCCGGCGGAGAACTGAGTGGTCGGGCCTCGAGATTCGAAAATCTGCCTCTGGAGCCATCTGGACGTGGGCCCACAATGGTAAAAGATCTCTAATCTGGTCTGGTGGGGTACCCCTTTGGGGTCTTCAGGAGGGCTGGATGCAGCCATAACTCTGAGACCCAGTCTTGGACCACAACGGTGGCCAGTGGCCTCAGGTTCAGGGTCTTGTTCAGGTTCGGAATTGCTCTCTTAGCGCAGACCTAGTCTCTGTTTTGTGTTTTGTTGTTAGTGTCTTTGTTCTGTTCTGTTTCTGTTTTGTCAACCGTCAGTCCCGCAATGGGTCAGTCTCCATCTGCTTCTGCTTGCTCTTCATTGCAGTGTTTCTTAAAAAATTTTCAGGACTTCTGTTGACGAGCTGCAGGGTCAGGTGCCACAGTCAACCCAGAAACTCTTCGGGCCCTTTGCGAGCTTGAATGGCCAACTTTTCCAGACTCTAATTGGCCCCCCGAGGGCACCCTAAATTTGCTGATTGCTTTTCAGGTTCAAAGAGTTATTTATGGAAGACCAGGACATCCGGATCAGATTCCCTATATTGAAACCTGGATCAACGTCCTTGCTGACCACCCCAAATGGCTTAAAAATTGCTCACCACCTAAACTGCCTAAAGCGCAAAATGTGCTTGTTCTAAAGGGGCCACCCAAAATGCCCCTGGTCCTCAACTCCCCACAGGATAGTCCCCCCTTGTCACGGCCCCCACCTTATTCTGCAGGGCCCTCTGCCTCCAGCCCAGGGCCCTCTGCCCCTAGCCCAGGGCCCTCTGCCTTCAGCCCAAGGCCCTCTCCTCCCAGTCCAGGACCCTCTGTTCTTAGCCCGGGGCCCTCTGCTTCCAGTTCAGGGCCCCCTACCCTAAGTACAGAAGGACCCCTCATTCCCACTCCGGATTCTACCACACCCCCGACAACTCTCCCCAGCCCCCTCTACAGCCGTTCCGGGAGTTCATACAGACCGCATGGTCAGGTCTTTGTCCCTGCTCAGTTACCCCTGAGACAAGTCATTCAAGGCCCACCTGAAAACCCAAAACCCTTTATGGTCTATGTTCCTTTTTCTACCAGCTACCTGTACAATTGGAAAAATCAAAACCCCTCTTTCTCTCAAAACCCCCAAGGACTTTGTTAGAATCCATTTTCTTTACCCATCAGCCCACATGGGACAGCTGTCAACAACTTCTGCAGACCCTTTTCACGTCAGAGGAGAGAGAAAGAATCCGTGCCCAGGGATGAAAATTAGTCATGCGGCCAGACGGTCTGCCAACCACGGAAGTAGACTGCCTTGAGGCTGTTTTTCCCTTCACCCAACCCCGGTGGGACCCTAACACTGATCAAGGTAAGGAGGCTCTCGAACAGTACCACCAGACTCTAATGGGGGCTCTCTGAGCAGCAGCACGGAGGCCTACGAATATGTCCAAGGTAACTGAGGTGACTCAGGGGGCCACTGAGTCCCCCGCCAATTTTCTAGAGCGCCTCCAGGAGGCTTACCGGTATATACCCCTATAGATCCGGAGGCACCAGAAAACAGACGCACAATTAATATTGCCTTCATCATCCAGTCAGCCCCAGATATAAGAAAAATGTTACAAAAGTTAGAAGGCTTTGATGGAAAAGTACTGAGCGAGTTGGTGGAGGTTGCTCAACGACTTTTCAATAATAGAGAAAGTTCCGAAGACTTAAACAAAAAAATGGCGAAGGTTCTACTCGCTATGATTAAAGACCAAATGTGGAATAAAAACCGAGGAGGGGGTCAGAATTTCGGAGGAAAGTCTGGGGGAGGAAATAGGCCATCCAGCGGGAGAGGAGGGCGAAAGGAGACCCCTCTAGGCCAAAGCCAGTGCACTTTCTGTAAGGAACAGGGGCATTGGAAAAATGAGTGCCCGAAAAAATCCTACCCAGGGCTGCCAAAGGTTCTCCTCGAGAAGGAAGATTGATAAGGCCAGGGCTCCGCCCTTGGCCCCCAGGAGCCCAGGGTCACTCTTACAGTAGGGGGCCAAAACATTAACTTTTTAGTGGACACTGGGGTGACTTTCTCTGTACTGCAAGAAGCAGAAGGCCCTTTATCACAAAAACAGACCCCGATCCAGGGGGCCACTGGAGGAATCAAGTCCTACCCATGGACACAGGCCCGAATAAGTAACTTAGGGGAGAAAACCATTACTCACTCTTTCTTAGTTATGCCTGAATGCCCCTACCCTCTAGTTGGCTGCAACTTGCTCCACAAACTGCGAGCAACCATCTCCTTCCGAGATGAAGGGCCAGAAGTAAACTTCACAAAGCAATCGAGTTCCTTCTTAATACCTGCCCTCTGTCCAAAGAGTACCTCCTCCTAGCAGGGGAGGATACTAATAAACAAAATGCTGAACTCTTAGTGAAGTGGCAGAAAGAAATACCGGAGGTGTGGGCAGAGACGAACCCCCCGGGGCTGGCTGGCCATCAACCCCCCATCGTTGTTCAGCTCCTAAGCAGTGCCACACCTGTCCGGGTCCGGCAGTACCCCATGAGCTACCGAGCTAAAAAAGGAATAGCTGTCCATATTAGGAGACTAAGGGAAGTGGGGATCCTTGTGCCCTGCAAGGCCCCTTGAAACACCCCGCTCCTACCCATCCAGAAACCAGGGACTGAGGACTTCAGGCCAGTACAAGACCTATGAGAGGTCAACAAAAGAGTTGAAACCATCCATCCAATGGTCCCTAACCCATATACCCTGCTCAGCCTACTCCCCCCCGATCGAAAAGTGTATACCATACTAGACCTAAAGGATGCTTTCTTCTCACTGCCCCTGGCCCCCGTCAGCCAGCTCCTCTTCGCCTTTGAGTGGACAGACCCTGAAGTAGGGGATTCAGGACAATTAACTTGGACTAGACTGCCCCAGGGTTTTAAAAACTCCCCTACTCTTTTTGATGAGGCCCTAAGCCGGGACCTACTAGAATTCCAAGAAAAACACCCCAAAGTTACTGTCCTCCAATATGTGGATGACATCCTCCTGGTGGCAGAATCTCCTGAAGAGTGCCAGAAAGCAACAGAGGAGTTATTGAAAACCCTCGGGCTGTTAGGATACTGAGTATCAGCAAAAAAGGCTCAGCTTTGCATTTCACAAGCCTCTTATCTTGGGTATAATATAATTGAAGGAAGGAGAACATTGTCTGATAAACGTATTCAAGCCATTCTCCAAATTCCATCACCCTGGACAAAGCGACAAGTCAGGGAGTTTTTAGGAGTGGCTGGGTATTGCCAGCTATGGATCCTTGGGTTTGCCGAAATAGCCCGCCCTCTTTATGCCAGTACCGGGGGGAAGGGCGAAGAACTAACTTGGACTGACAAGGAGGAAGGGGCTTTCCAGACTTTAAAAAAGGCACTCACCCAAGCCCCAGCCTTAGCACTCCCAGATCTCAGAAAACCATTCCAGCTGCATGTAGCCGAGGTGCAAGGGATAGCAAAGGGAGTGCTAACACAGCACTTAGGGCCATGGAAATGGGTCCTGGCTTATCTTTCAAAGTGCCTCGATCCAGTTGTGGCAGGTTGGCCTAACTGCCTCCGGGCCATTGCGGCCACCACCTTGTTAGATAAAGAAGCCTCTAAACTCACCTTTGGGCAAAAACTGCAAATCTTCTCCCCCCACGCGGTCGAAACCCTCCTCAAAAGCCTCCTGGACAGGTGGCTTTCTAATGCAAGAATTACTCAATACCAAGTTCTTCTCCTTGATCCATCCAGAATAAAGTTTCTTCAAACCTCAGCTTTAAACCCAGCTACTTTGCTGCCAGAGAATAATCCCAGCGAACCCATTCATGACTGTGTCGAAACCTTAGCAGCATCTACCAACCTGCGTGAAGCCCCAACTGACCTGCCACTTCAAAACCCAGACAAAACTCTCCATACTTATGGGAGCAGTTTCATTCAAGACAGGACCAGGGTCACTGGAGTGGCAGTAGTAATGACCTCTAAGGTAATATGGGCCCAAGCCCTAAACCATGGGACGTCTGCGCAAAAAGCTGAGCTAATAGCCCTCACCCAAGCTCTCCGATGGGCCAAGGAAAAGGCGGTGAACATCTACACACACAGCCGATACGCATTTGCCACCACACACGTGCATGGGGCCATCTATCAGGAACGTGGCCTCCTAACCAGCAGGGGAAAGGACATTAAAAATGCCTCAGAAATACTAGAGCTTTTAACAGCCCTTTGGCTTCCCAGAGCAGTAGCCATAATCCACTGCAAAGGACATCAAACTTCAAATACACCTGAAGCAAAGGGAAATGCTTTCACTGACCAGACAGCCAAAGAAGCGGCCCTAAAACCAGTGGGGCCCCTCCAAGTCTTGCCCCTCCTACCACCCCAGGTACTAAAAGCTGTTCCAACTTACTCAGACTCTGACATTTGTCTAGGTCAAGAACTCCAAGCTAGAGAAGATCCAGAGGGGTGGAAAGTCCTCCCCGACTCTAGAATCCTCCTACCAGAGACACTGGGAAGAGACTTATTTTAAAAACACATCAGAGTACACACCTGGGAGGGACAAAATTAGCTGAATTGCTAAAAACTGACTTCTACATACTTAAGCTTTTTCAGGTAGCAAAAGAGGTAAGCAGAAGATGTCATGTCTGCGCCCAAGTTAACCCAAGTCATATAAGTACCCATGCTACCCCCGGTCACCGCCTAAGAGGTCAGCTCCCAGGAGAGCAATGGGAAATAGACTTTATGGAACTGCCTCCTGGACCAGGGGGATATAAGTACTTACTTGTGCTGGTGGACACCTTCTCGGGATGGGTTGCGGCCTACCCAACTCGGTCAGAGTCAGCTCAGGTAGTAGCTAAGAAATTATTGGCTGAAATTATCCCCCGGTTTGGCCTACCAGTAGCAATGGGGTCTGACAATGGTCCGGCTTTTATAGCCCAAGTTACCCAAAACTTAGTAAAAGCATTAGGAATCAAATGGAAGCTACACTGCAGCTACAGACTGCAAAGCTCAGGACAGGTAGAAAGAATGAATCGGACACTTAAGGAAACCCTCACCAAACTTAAATTGGAGACTGGCAGGAACTGGGTGAGCCTCCTTCCGTTTGCCTTACTTAAAGCTAGGTGTACCCCTTATGTAAAATGTATTACTCCATATGAAGCCATGTTCGGCAGGCCACCCCCGGTCCTCCCCAAGTTAGGGGAGGAGCAGCTCACCTCCCTGTCTAACTCTGAACTTCTCAAGTCCTTATAGGCCTTACACTACAGCTCCAAAAGCATCCATCATGCCGTCCGCACCCACTGCCCGAAACCTGACACCGCGGAAGAAGACACCCCTACTGCTGAACCTGGTGATTTAGTGTGGATCAGGAAAAGGAATCCTTCCTCCCTCAAGGCATGCTGGGCTGGACTTTATAAGGTGATTCTAAGCACACCAACCGCCGTGAAAGTCACAGGTAAAAGATTTTGGATACATCGCTCACAAATTAAAAAGGCAGACTCCGACCAGAATGCAGAATGGTCTGTACTAAAAACATCAGATCCCCTAAAACTTCGGCTGCAGCAATGTATGCCACTATGCTGACTCTAGTAACAATACTAGCTGCCGAGAACCCCCATCAAGCCACTAATTATATGTGGCAGTTAACTCGCACCATTGATGTAACAGTGGTCAGCCAAATTAGCACCCCTGGCAGCCCTAAATTTGTTTTTGACCTATGTAAACTCTTTGGGAAAACCCAGAATCTACCAGAAGCTGTGAATACCTATTTGGGAGGGGGAAGAGCAGGGCTTAGGGGCTTCGGTTGTGGTAATTTAAACCTGGAAGGAGGGCTATGGTACAGTCAACATTACATCTGTCTGCAAAAAAGTGCCTCAACATGTGGGGGAGAGGATGATTATTTCTGTTACAGTTGGGGCTGTGAAACCATAGCCCCATGGAAAAATGTAGACCATTTATTAAAAGTCACAAGGGAGACAAGGCCAGAAGCTCCTATTAAAGATTGTGCAATTGGGAGCTGTAACCCTGTTACTTTTAAACCACAGCAGTATTGGGAAGATTCCCAGTGGTTGGGGGGAAAAACATAGGGATTGTGCCTATATGTATCAGGATATGACCCTGGAGTGTTATTCACTATTCAAAAAAGAAACATTCCTAAACCCTTAAATCCAATAGGCTCCCTGGACCCCATCGACATCAAAATACCTGTAACAACTACTACTTTCCCACTTACCCGTCCTTACTCCACCACAAAGAGCCGCCCCTTATCTCCAAAAGCAACTCCCCTTCCTCCACCTCCAAACTCCCGACAAGAGTCTCTATTCAATACACTTAAACTCATGTTCAAATTCTTAAACCAAACTTCCCCCAACTTAACTAAAGACTGCTGGCTATGCCTAAACCCCGAACCACCCTATTATACAGGCCTAGGAGCTAACCATAGTATAGGAGTAACTAACAGTGACATTCAAAATATCTCCCTATCAAATATTCCCCAAACTCACACTATTGTCCCTGGGGCACTACCCCTAAGCTTACTTTAGGTGACTTTCAAGGACAAGGAACATGCTTCCAGTCCCCTCAATTCCCTCTATCTACTTCTCCTTACATTAATTCTTGTGCCTCTGTAACCATTTTCAGCAACAGCCCTGCGGATCATACCGGACACTACTTAGTAGTGCCCAAAGGAACATGGTTTGCCTGTACAATGGGGTTAATGCCGTGTTTATACCCTCCCCACCCTCATGCAACCTAAGGCTCCAGGACTATGCATTCTCACCCATGTCCTTCCCCAAGTATATTACTACTCTGGTGAGGGAGGTAGGGAGCACTTCGGGCTAACTAACCTCAAATGAATCAAGCGAAGGGGACCAATACTAGTGCCAGTGCTCCTCGGGCTTGGGGTAGCTGGGGCAACCACAGTAGGAACCACAGCACTCATCACAGGAGACCAAAATTTTAAAAGCCTTAGTACTCAAATTAACCAGGATCTAAAAACCTTAGAAGAGAGCGTTACTAAATTTGAGGAGTCCTTAAGCTCATTAGCAGAAGTAGTGCTCCAGAATCGGAGGGGTCTCGACCTTGTATTCTTAAAGCAGGGAGGGCTTTGTCTAGCCTTAGGCAAAGCATGCTGTTTTTATACTAACTTCTCAGGTGTAATTAAAGAAAGTTTAAGCCAACTCTGAAAGAGACTACAGGATAGAGAAGAGCAAAGGAAAAAGGAGGCAAATTGGTTTGAAAGTATATTTTCTCAATCTCCATGGTTAACTACCTTAATATCAGCAATTGCCGGACCCCTGGCTCTTCTCATGTTAGCCTTAATCATAGGCCCCTGTATTATAAACAGTTTAGTTAAATTTGTCCAATGGCGTATTCAAAGCATAAAGCTCATGGTTTTGCAGTCCCAATATCAATACTTACCCTCAGTAGAAACAATGATTTGATTCTCCCTAAAAACCAGTGGGGAATGAAGTGGGCCCCCTCCCCTTAATCTGTAACAAGAGAGTCCCCTTCCCCCTCAACCGGCAATGAATGCAAAGTAAACATTAAGCCCTGAGAAGAAGGGAGTGAAACTGTACCGTTTTAGGGCGTGAGACTTGCAGATGTACGCAATAGCCAAGTGTAACCGTTTCAACAATTAACCATTGCGCCTACCTTGAGAAAATTTATCAACTTTGCCAAAGAGCTTAAGCAACCATTAATTAACCGCCAACTCTGCTTCTGTCAAAATAGCTTGCTTGCATTTTCAGGATGTGGTTTCTGCCTATATAAGTCTCAAGCACACTCAGGTCGGGGCTGCTCACTGAATCCCCTGTGTGGAGTGACTGTGAGTAGTCACCGGCCGGTTAATAAAGGCTCTTTAAATTCTGTTTGGCTGTCTCATACTTTAACTCACGGGCACTGTAACAAACATGTTAAAATACTAAAATGAACACTGTGCAACACAAGCACAAGACAAACAGGAAAGGATGACCCATCCAAAGGAAGAGGATAAAAATACAGAAAACACTAATGAAGAAGCCAACAAAGTCTTTTTGAAAAATGATCTTAAGGGAGACAGAAGAAGATGGTGGCATAGAGAGGAGTGGAAGCTTGTCAGTCCCCCCTGGAACAACTAACAATAATCTGGAATAACTGCAGGGGGACAAATGTGGCTGTCCACTCATCATACACCAACCTGAATTGGGAGGAATGCCCGAGATCACAGCATAAAATCTGTAAAGTAAAAACTGCGGATCTGAGCTGGGAGCCCGTTTCCCCCATGGCCCGAACAGCAAAGCCTTGCTGTGCTGGAGAGCAGCACTCTCCAAGCAGGTGAATATAGCTCAGTTGAGCTCCAACTGGGGTTTTAATTAGTAAACATGGACTGCTCAATACAAGCTATGAATCCTCAAGCAGACAGAGGCTTTTGGTGATGACTGATCTTGGAGAGCCAAAGGACCTCTCTGGGAGGGAGGGGGAACCCAGAGGACCAGGTGCTATCTCTGGCCGATGGGTAAAACTGAGGGGGGCTGTAGACTGACCCTGAAGGGGGTCTTTCTGTCCCTTTTTTGGTTCAGTGGAGAAAGCCTCAGCCATTTTCAATTCCCAGCACTCTGATGCAGACAAAGGTGGAGACAGCTGAGTCCAAAACTATTCAAATGCAAATGACCTCTCCCCAGGGGGTATATCTTCCCTAAGAGGAGAGAGACAGTGCCAAGCTCTACTACCCACCTTCCATTCAGAACCAGACCCCAGAGCCTGGGGGAAAACAGCTATGGGCCACCATTCGGGAGTGACAGGCTGACCGGTCCCACCTGCTGGACAGAAAAGCACAGTGACTTGAGGCCTCACAGGATGTCCCAATCTTCTAAGACACACCCTCAGGGAGACATGAAACTATTCCCTCCTTCTAAGATCTGAGCCCATTCTGGTCTAGGAAAACCTGATTCGGGTAACCAAGAAGGCCAGATGCCTAGACAATAGAAAACTACAACCTACACTAGAAGGGACGAAGTTATGGTCCAGTCAAAGGAACAAACTTACACTTCAACTGAGATACAGGAACTTAAACAACTAGTGCTGGATCAATTCAGAAAGTTTAGAGAATATCAGGCAAAAGAGATGAAGCATATAATGAAAACACTGGGCATTCATAAGGTAGAAATCAAAAGTTCAAAAAACAACTGACAGAATCTATGGAAATGAAAGGCACAACACATGAGATGAAGGACACAATGGAGACACAACAGCAGATCTCAAGAGGCAGAGGAAAACACTCAGGAACTGGAGAACAAGGCCCCTGAAAGCCTACGCACAAAAGAACTGATAGAGAAAAGAGTGGAAAAATATGAGCAACATCTCTGGGAACTTTAGGACAAAATGAAATTCAGGAATGTACATGTCATGGGTATCCCAGAAAGAGAAGAGAAGAGGAAAGGGGCAGAAGCAATAATAGAGGAAATAATCAATGAAAATTTCCCATCTCTTATCAAAGACATTACAGATCCAAGAAGCACAACTTACCCCAAACAGAATAGACCCAACACTTAATAATCATATTTTCAAACATCAAAGATAAAGAGAGAATCCTGAAAGCAGCAAGAGAAAATTGATCCATCACATACAAAGGAAGCTTGATAAGACTATGTGCGGATTTCTCAATAGAAACCATGGAGGCAAGAAGGAAGTGGGGTGATATATTTAAGATACTGAAAGAGAAAAACCACCAACCAAGAATCCTATATCCAGCAAAACTGTCCTTCAAATATGAGGGAGAGCTTAAAATATTCTCTGACAAACAGACAATGACTGAGTTTGTGAACAAGATATCTGCTCTATAGGAAACACTAAAGGGAGCACTACAGACAGAAAGGAAAAGACAGGAGTGAGAGGTTTGGAACACAGTTTTGGAAGATAGTAGCATAGCAATGTAAGTACACTGAACAAAGATGACTGTGAGTATGGTTGAAAGAGGAAGGTTAGGAGCATGTGGGACAACAGAAGGGAAGAGGAAAGATAAAGACTGGGACTGTATAACTCAGTGAAACCTAGGGTGCTCAATGATTGTGATAAAAGGTACAAATATGTTTTTACTTGAGGAAGAACAAATGAATGTCTACATTGCAAGGTGTTTAAAATTGGGTGGGATTGGGGGAATAATACAATCAATGCAAACTAGAGACTATAGTTAACAGAAATATTGTATTATGCTTCCTTTAATATAACATAGGCAATATACAAAAGCTGAATCATATGCGGGGGAACATAGGGTAAGGGTATGGGACTCTTGGCATTGGTGATGTTGTCTGACTCTTTATTCTACTTTAAGCTATCTTTCCTTTTGTTGCTTCCTAGCTGTCATGTTTTGTTTTGTTTTGTTTTGTTTTTCTCTCTTTCTCTTTTTCTTTTTCTCCTGTCTCTCTACCTTCTTTGACTCTTTCTCCTCCTTTGTGGAAGAAATGGAGATGTCCTTATACAGATAGTGGCAATGGTGGTGAATACATAAGTACATGACTATACAGGGAACCATTGATTGTTTACTTAGGATGGAATGTATGGTGTGTGAACAAAACTGTCTTAAAAAAATGGGTTGATGAAGAAACCTTGAGGGCACTATATTGAGTGAAATAAGACAGACCCATAAGGACAAATATTGCTGGGTCTCACTGATATGAATTAATTATAATTCATAGACATAAAATGCAATTTATCAGGATATAGAAAGAGGCTAAAAAGAATGGGGAGCAGTTGCTTATTATGAGCAGAATGTTCAACTAGGGTTAACTTAAATGTTTGGAAATGGACAGAGGTGATGGTAGCACGTTGTGAGAATAACTAACAGTGCTGAATTGTGTGTGAATGTGGTGGAAAGGGGAAGCTCAGAGTCACATATGTCACCAGAAGGAAAGTTGGAGGTTAAAAGATGGGAATGTATAAAACAGTGAATCAAGTGGTAGTAAATGTCTGTGATTAACTGTACAAATATTAGAAATCTCTCTCATGAACTAGAACAAATGTATGACACTAAAACTAGAAGTTAATAATAGAGGGGCATATAGGAAAAAAATATATACTTATTACAAACTATATACTACAGTTAGTAGTATTTTAACATTCTTTCAACAGTAACAAATGTACTATACTAATACTGTGAATCAATAATGGAGGGGGTGTGGTTAGGGGTATGGGAGGATTTGAGTTTCCTTTTTTATGTGTGTCTTTATTTCTTTTCTGGAATAATGAAAATGTTCTAAAAATTGAAAAAAATTAACTGGTGATGGATGCACAGCTGTATGATGGTCACATGGGCAACTGATTGTACACTTTGGATCTTTGGATAATTGTATGGTATGTGAACAATCTCAATGAAAAAAATTTTTAAAAAGCAACATTAAATAAGTTGGCTTATTTGAGCCTCCCAAAACTTTGTGAAGTAGAAAGAGCTTGTTAAGTCCAATTTACAGACATTTAATGACTTGCTCAAGCCACACACCTAGTAAATAAAAAAATCAGCTAGAGGCTATGGCTTCTGACTCCCAAAACAGGAAAGAGAAATGTAATGAGTGGCTCCATATGCAGTTTGTTATCTCAAATAGCAGAATAAAGAATGATCACACACACACACAAAAAAGATCTTAAAAATGCAGCAGATTTAATGGTAAATTTTTCCCAAGAAGTTAGAACTTGATAGCTCTTTTTTTGAAGGAACCAATCCTAAACATCCATGACCTAACTCAGATCCGCTTGGACATGAATCGTCCATTTCCTGGCCCCATTCTTTTCACCAATAACCACGATGGACTGGATGGTCCCACTTACAAGAAGCGAAGGTTGGATGAGTGTGAAAAGGCCTTCCAAGGAACCAAGGTGTTTGTGATGCCCAATGAAATGCTAAAAAGCAACTAGCAGCTGGTGGACATTATTGAGAAAGTGAAACCCGAGATCCAGCTCCTGATTGAGAAATGCAACATGGTCAAAATGTGGGTGCAGCTCCTGATTCCCAGGAGAGAAGATGGGAACAGGTTTGAGGTGTCCATTCAGGAGGAGACGGTTGCAGAACTAAGGAGCATTGAGAGTGGAGCTGTGTCTTATCTGGACCAGATTTCTAGATATTATATTACAAGAGCCACACTGGTTTCTAAAATAGCTAAATATCCCCATATGGAGGGCTATCACTGCACTGTGACAGAGATTGATGAGAATGAATGTATCAGCCTTCGGCTCATCATATCAGAGCTAAGGAATCAATATGTCACCCTTCATGACATGATCTTGAAAAATATTGAGAAGATCAAACAGCCCCAGAGCAGCAATGCAGAAACACTGTACTGAGGCCAGGGCCAGGGCCAGGGCCAAGGCTAGGGGACTTTGTGAATCTGGCTTAAAACCAACATTGCTTGGTCTGTTACATGACTATCATGATGGGGAAACCACTGGAAATAATAATCACACCATTCTCTGTTTTTAGTTAGAGTCTAATGAAACTCTCATCTAGTTCTGTGATGTGTTTACCTCTTTTTTCAGGCCTCAAGAACTCTTCTAATCCTTCCCTAATACCCCACACCTCATCTTTCCTAATCTCTGGAGAACTCCAAGTTTGTGCGCACAGGATGTTGGCACAAGCATACTTGAGCTTTCTCTCTTCCCTTCTCTCCCTTTGTGCTTTGGCTTTGGCTTTCCTTCCTTTTTGTGATTAGTTGGTTAGAAGCTGAGGGAACTGAAAGAAAAGTGCTAGGTGTTTTTCAGGAAATGGGGTGGGGGAGGGGAACCCAGTTACTCTTCCTGACATAAGGTGAGTGTTTCTTGCCTCTGTGGGACATTGGACCCTCCCTGCCATAGGTCCCCTGGTGGTGACTTAGGTTTCCCATCTATATAAATCCCATCTTGAGCCTGGTTAGGACAAGAAACACTTTAGACCTTAAGTCAAGTCCCTAGCTCCTTCAGATGTTTTTGTAATGAGGGTTTTCACATACACATCCATGCTTGTGTGTACACACACATATAGACATGCAGGCACATGCCATCCTACTCCATTATGTAACAGCTTCCCTCCCCCAAATCCTGTCACACAGATCCCCTTCAGAAGGAGGTGATAGTTGTTCTGGTTGTCATCCACCCAGACAAAAGTCCAGGCCCATCCCCTCTTCTGACATGGTAGACTCTTGGTGCCTAAAATGAGGAGAGATGGAAAGTAAAGGGATGGAGAAGGCACTCTTCCTGCATAACAAGTATCCTTTTTGGCGTTATTGCAAAGGCTGGTCCTCTGACTCTTCATTGCCTCTCCCCAGACCAGTTGTAAATTGGGGTGGGGATGTCTGCAACAGCGAGGTCCAGATGCTGCTGCTCCTGCTGGGCTATCCTTTTGGGAAGTTTTTGCCTTATTTATAGTACTGTGCTTCCAAGGAAAGCAGTCATTTGTATGTGTATGTATGTGTGCATGCATACATTGTGTGTATGTGAAAATCTGCTGGGCAAGTCAAAACCATAGAGGAGTTACCTCCATTCTCTTAAATCTTCCAAAGATATCCTTCGTTGCTACAATTTTTGTGTTACTCCTTATCATCTCCCAGCTTTGCTTTCTACCACTACTGGACAGTTGACATCTTCAGTCAGCCTGTCAGTGACTCTGGGTCTGTTTCTGAATTTCATTCTTCCCCTTGTCTCCATCTTCCACACTGCACCCCCAATCATATCTCCACTCGGGATATGTCACTTTTATTCCCAGCATGCTGTAGAGAAAGGGTCAGAACATTGTTTTCCCATGAGTAGTACTCAGTAACAAACCAATTGCATTTTTAGTTGGGCAGTGCCCCTACCCACCCTCCAGATCCCTTCTAACTTGAAACCCTTCCCTCCTCCTATAATGTATTTCTCAGTTTCCTTTTTTGTTGTATAGTCCCCCTGTCCTTTCTTCTCATGCTACCCCCTTTGGATCATAATGTAAAATTATTTTACCATGTCAATAAATTATTAAAATTTCAGGTACTTTGACCTCTTTCTAAAAAAAAAAAACCATAAAAAGAGTGCATATGGAGATTAAGGAAAGTTGGTGAAAACACCAACAAAGAAGACAAAGTCTTTTAAAAAATTATCTTAAAAATGCTTAAGGAGATGAAGGAAAGTATAGAGAAAGGACTATAGGATATTAGGAAAACAATGACTGGACAAAATGAGAGTCTAAGAAAAGAGATAAAAAAAATTTTAAAAGGAAGCAAACAGAACTACTGGAGTTGAAGACCACAATAACTGAAATGAAAAATGCCCAGGAGGATTTTTTTTTTTTTACATGTCATGTAACTTTAATTTTTCAAGATATAAAATATTCGTTTTTCAACAAAGCTATGGTATATGATGAAAATTCTATAGCAGGATTAAACATTCTTACCCATAACTTTTCAGTGGTATTCATAAAAATAACACCAAAATTTTTTGTAAATATTTATTTTTCCAATATTTCCATGTAAGCTAAAAACAAAACATATACTAGTATTTCAATAGAAACACTGGCATGTGTACTAAAAATAAGAAACCTAAAAAAACATGTCTTATAACAACTATAAATTTCATGTAAAAGAGAATGATGTACAGTGAGCCTAAGAGAAATATCATATGCATAAAGATATAAGGAATGATAAATATTGAAGGTGTAAACATCTCTCTTACAGTTTCACAGGTATTTTGTGTATCCTGGATGGCAATGCTGAATTATGAAAAAATCACACTTACGAACAAAGACATGCTTCTTAGTCCTTTAAATATGAAAAGAAGTTCTGGTACTAATACTTAAAATTCTACATTAATATTCAGAAGAACATTCAGTTTCCCAAACACCCACTATTCCTGGTGATGAATGCATAGTCTCATCCTAACTTCTGCAGCTACAAAGCTCTGCCTATTGAAGATTCTCATCATGAGTTTTCCCTCATATAATCCATGTGTCTTTTTGTATGTGTGTTTTCTAGAACAATGTGCCCCATCTGAAAATGACCTGTGAAACTGAGATAAAGGAAGGACTTTCAGGGAGTGTGGCTATCACATAAGGTAAAACTACAGAGGAGCTGTACCAGGAGAGACGGCAGGATCTGAATGACGAGTTGTGACTCCTCTTTAGTTGACTTTTATTTTTAATCTCCTTTATTGTGCTTTTGATCCCCATAGATTCTACTATGTTTCTTTTTAAACCTTCTAATTATTCTTTTTACTCACACATTGTCTTCTTAATATCATTCGATTCTATGTCCACAATTAGTTTATTTCTATCCATCTTTTCCTTCAAATCTTGAGTTGATTTATATTTGTTTTGAAATTATTTGATTAGTTGTTTCAAAGTCTGTCTTCTCTGAAGTTTTATATTGTTCCACTGACTGAGCAATATATTCCTATTTCTTATAGTTTGTAATTTTTTTGCTAATGTCTTTTCATCTGATTATTTTTATGTACTAAATCTGAAGGTCACTTTCTCCCTCTTGTATAGGGTTTTATGTAGATTGGCTTCAGGTTAAGACTCTTGTTTGACACTTGCTCCAACTTACATGGAATCTTTAGAGTAGCTCATGTTTAATTGTTCAGATTTTCTCAGGTCTTCTGCCCTTGTTTCATGACCTGGATATGCGGTAGAACATTTAAGCTTGCCCTCTTATGTGCAATTCTTTCACCGTTAGGAGAGATTTTCCTTTCCCCTGTTCTTTCTCTGGGAATACTGATCTTTTTTGATTGTTTGGGGGCAGAATTTTCTACTCACCCCCTATAATTTTTTTTTAACTTCTCTTCCTCACTCAATGCTCCATTTTCATTACACTTTTCATTCCTGGGACCCATACTGCCCTACAGCAGTTCTTTTTGTTTTTCTTTTTCTCCCATCAGGATCTCCTGCTATGGGTTACTTTACTGCAAGGTTATCTCACCCCAGCAGACACATGGGGTCACTGTTCAAAAATGATGGGGTTTATTTTTTATTTAAGTGATGCAGAAGAGACTGGATGGCAGTGTAAACCTCTTGCCAATTGTTCTGTCCCTGCTGTTTTTATTTCCTGGGGGACTTTTGTATGCACATTCTTATCATCAGTTTTTGTTCCGTTCTAGATCTCTAATGTCTGTGGACTTGTGTCCCTGGGCCTGGATATGGGTGGGGATCTAACTCACAGCTGTGTCCCTTGGGTCTGTATTCACAGCAGGAGGTCTCCAGGCAGGAGAGTTTTGATGTGTTTTTTTTGTTGTTGTTGTTTTTTGTTTTTGTTTTTAATTTTTCTTCTATTCAGGGCTTGTGGAGTCTTTCCTAAAGAAAGACTTGCTAAAAAGCAAGTCCTTTTATTAGTTTCTGGAGGGATACATTCCTACAGGATACTTTACATTACCATTTTGATGATAGCATATGATATCCTTATTTTATGATTAAGAAGACTGAGAATTCCAGTGTCTTGTAACTGATTTATCCCTTGTTTTTCTAAGGCACCATGCAAGTTTCTCATCCCTCACCTACTGTGCTCTCTGTTTTGTTTTTTTTAATTTTCATATGTAGCTACTTGATCAGAGATCTTTATTTATTCGTATGGCATTGAGTAACTCTCCAGTGTCCTTCATTTCAGCCTGCAGGACTCCCTTTAGCACTTTTGGTCAAGCAGGTGTCCTAGCCTAGAGCTCTCTTAGTTTTTTTAATCTGCAATGTATTAGTTTCTCCTCCAATTTTGAAGGATTTGTTTTGTCACATATGTAATTCTTGTCTGACAGATTTATTTTTCTTTCAGAACTTTAAACATATCTCCACATTGTCTTCTGGCCTTCACCGTTTCTAGTAAAAGATCAGCTGTTCAACATATTAAGGATTCCTGTATATGACAAGTTGCTTCTCAACTACTGTTTAAATCTTTATTTTTGTCATTCAACACTCTTATTATAATTTGTCTTGATATGCATCTCTTTGTGTTTATCTTTCTTGAAGTTCACTGACTAATGGTTGTGTATATTCATGTCTTGAATGTCGGAAAACTTTTGGCCATTACTTTTAAAAATAATTATCTGTTTTCTCTTTTTCTCCTCTCCTTTTGTGATTTACATATTGTGTGTGATGGTATGCTTTCTGGTGGCCTATAGATCCTTCAGGTTCTGTTCATTTTTCATCATTTTTTTCCTCCTTCTGGGCTGGGAAATTTTGTCTGCCTTAATATCAGGTTCACGGGCTATTTTTTCTGTCTGCTTTGCGCGGAGTTGGGCGCCGCAGGAGAGTCGAAGAGGCGCCGCTGCTGTGGCGGATCTCTGCCCCTGCCACGCATTTGCTAGGGTGGCCGCCGCTGCAGGAAGCCCGAGAGCGGCGCTGCGGCGCTTCCAGGTGGGTCCCCGCCTCCTGGTCCTGCCACTTCCCGCAGCACCAGCGGCTTCTTCGGGCCCTCTCCTTTCTCCTCTTCGCTGGGGCCAGCGAGCGAAGGCAGCTGCAGGCGCGCTCACTGCACCCCAGGAGGATTTAAAGAGCATATTGGAGCTGGAAAAAAGAATCAGTGAACTTAAAGACAACACTTGAAATGAATCAGGCTGAGGAGCAATGACAAGTGTTGGAAAGAATGTGGAGAAATAGGAACACTCATTCATTGCTGGTGGTGACTTAAAACAGTGCAGCTGCTATGGAAAACAATTTGGCAGTTCCTTAGAAAGCTAAGTATAGAACTACCATATGACTCAGCAATACCACAAAAGAATTGAAAGTAGGGACTCAAGCAGATATTTGCACACCAATGTTCATAGCAGCAGTATTCACAATTGCCAAAAGATAAAAGTAACCCAAGTGTCCATCAAAAGATGAATGGATAAATAAAATGTGGTATATCCTTACAATGGAATATAATTCAGCCATAAAAAGGAATGAAATTCTGATACTATATAAATTAGATGAATCTTGAAGTCATCGTATTGAGTGACATAAGCAAGACACAAAAGGACAAATATTGTATGACATTGTATGATCTCCCTGACTTGAAACAATTAGAATAAGCAAACTCATAGAGTCAAAATCTAGAATATATATTACCAAGGGACAGAAATGGGGCTAGGGAATGGGAAGTTAAGGCTTAAAATGTACAGGTTCCTGCTTTTTCGCAACGGGTTTGCCGCCAGAACACAGGTGTCATGAAAACCATCCCTGATTCTTAAGCCAAAATGGGAAAGGAAAAGACTCATATCAACATTGTCATTATTGGACACGTAGATTCGGGCAAATCCACCACTACTGGCCACCTGATCTACAAATGTGGTGGAATCAACAAAAGAACCATCGAAAAATTTGAGAAGGAGGCTGCTGAGATGGAAAAGGGGTCCTTCAAATATGCCTGGGTCTTGGGTAAACTGAAAGCTGAACGTGAGCATGGTATTACCATTGATATCTCCCTGTGGAAATTTGAGACCAGCAAGTACTATGTGACCATCATTGATGCCCCAGGGCACAGAGACTTTATTAAAAACATGATTACAGGCACATCTCAGGCTGACTGTGCTGTCCTGATTGTTGCTGCTGGTGTTGGTGAATTTGAAGCTGGTATCTCCAAGAATGGGCAGACCCGTGAGCATGCTCTTCTGGCTTACACACTGGGTGTGAAACAACTAATTGTTGGTGTTAACAAAATGGATTCCACTGAGCTACCCTACAGCCAGAAGAGATACGAGGAAATCGTTAAGGAAGTCAGCACCTACATTAAGAAAATTGGCTAACCCTGAAACAGTAACATTTGTGCCAATTTCTGGTTGGAATGGTGACAACATGCTGGAGCCAAGTGCTAACATGCCTTGGTTCAAGGGGTGGAAAGTCACCCATAAGGATGGCAATGCCAGTGGAACCACGCTGCTTGAAGCTCTGGATTGCATCCTGCCACCCACTCGTCCAACTGACAAACCCTTCCTTGCGTCTGCCTCTTCAGGATGTCTACAAAATTGGTGGTATTGGTACTGTCCCTGTGGGCCGAGTGGAGACTGGTGTTCTCAAACCGGGCATGGTGGTCACCTTTGCTCCAGTCAACGTTACAACTGAAGTCAAGTCTGTTGAGATGCACCATGAAGCTTTGAGTGAAGCTCTTCCCGGGGACAACGTGGGCTTCAATGTCAAGAATGTGTCTGTAAAAGATGTTCATCGTGGCAATGTGGCTGGTGACAGCAAAAACGATCCACCGATGGAAGCAGCTGGTTTTACTGCTCAGGTGATTATTCTGAACCATCCAGGCCAAATCAGTGCTGGCTATGCACCTGTGCTGGATTGTCACACAGCTCACATTGCTTGCAAGTTTGCTGAGCTGAAGGAGAAGATTGATCGTCGTTCTGGTAAGAAGCTGGAAGATGGCCCCAAATTTCTGAAATCTGGTGATGCTGCCATCGTTGATATGGTTCTTGGCAAGCCCATGTGTGTTGAGAGCTTCTCTGATTATCCTCCTCTGGGTCGTTTTGCTGTTTGGGATATGAGACAGACAGTTGCTGTGAGTGTCATCAAGGCTGTGGACAAGAAGGCTGCTGGAGCTGGCAAGGTCACCAAGTCTGCCCAGAAAGCTCAGAAGGCTAAATGAATATTACCTATAACACCTGCCACCCCAGTTTTAATCAGTGGTGGAAAAACAGTCTCAGAACTGTTTGTCTCAATTGGCCATTTAAGTTTAATAGTAAAAGACCGGTTAATGATAACAATGCATCGTAAAACTTTCAGAAGGAAAGGAATGTTTTGTGGACCATTTGTTTTTGTGTGGCAGTTTTAAGTTATTAGTTTTTAAAATCAGTACTTTTTAAATGGAAACAATGACCAAAAATCTGTCACAGAATTTTGAGACCCATTAAAACAAAGTTTAATGAGAAAAAAAAAAAAAATGTACAGGTTCCTGTTTAGACTGATGGAAATGTTTTGGAAATGGAAGTGAGATGGTAACACAAAATTATGAATGCAGCTAGCAGCACTGAAATATTTATATCTGAATATGATTAAAAGGGAAAATGTTAGATTGTGTATATTGTAACAGAATAACATTTTTTTAATCCATGGAACTACACTGCACAAACAGATAACCCTAAATTAAACCATGGACTATAGTGAATAGTATAGTTATAAAAATGTTCCACTCCAATATAGGGTGTTCATGGTGGGGTGGTATATGGCAATTCTGTGTTTTATGCACGATTGTTCTGTAAACTCAAAAATTCTCTAATAAAAGGGAGAAAAGTTCCTACTTGTAATGGGTTCACACCCACAGGAATAGATTAAGTTTAAGAACCTGTTTTTCTGGAGTACATAGCTCTAAACCACAACACTACTTCCTCCACTTTTCTGTAGGTTTGAAAATTTCCAGAAAATAAGCTTTTAAAAATTACCAGATTCCTGAGGAAATAAGACAAGTATGTTCCTGATTTTACAAATCTGAAATAAATATTTTTTTAAAAAATAGTTGATACCTATGTGTATTGCTGAGCTATTTTTGAAATGTATACTATTAATGAAAAAATCAACATGTGCACAGAATTATGTGGTTAGGTATGGTGGTGAGGAGAGCAACTTTGACTTTTTGTTTTATAACTTCCTGTTTGAATTATTAACAATTAATTTATAAAACTTTAAAATCTACTAGTAATAGAAGTAAGAATAACTAATAATGTGAAAAGCTTTCCGGGGGGTGATGTCATCAACTTGATGATATAAACAGCTACTGGAAACCTCTCCCCAGAGATTCAGTGAAAAAAAGGACAATTCTCACTTGTTCAGACCTCTGGAGGAAGGTATAGACTGGAGAAGGATCCTACAAATGCTGATTCATAAAAAGAGAAAAATATCAGGTAGGAAACTTCTATCCCAGAATAGCCAGTCCTCTTCCCTCCCCCTCACCTGGTCTCCCCCAATTCAGGAAGTTCCCAGAAGCAGCAGCCAGGATCCCTCCCACCTCCCACCAGGGGCGCAGAGTATTATCTCTCACAACAGCGAGGCAGACCCCCGCATATATCCAGACACAGAGACCCAAGCCCACAGAGACCCATGGTAGGAGTTAAGCCACAGGGGAGAAAGGAATACAAAAGGGCAGAAAGGAAGAACTTCCAAAATGGAGGATCAGGGAGGGAACTGCAAAATCTTCCCTAAAAGCAGGAAGTAACCTGGCAGAAACTATCCAAAGCAACTGTTTAGGGACCCAGGAGATGGGGAAAGCAGCTCAAAGCACAAGTCAATGAGGGACAAGGAGTCTGAAGAAATGTGGACAGAGAATGTGTTTCTAGCCATGGGTCCTGGTGCCCATATCCCACCCTTGAGGAAACAGCAGCTGAAAGCCCAATCCTTGCCTAGGGGATGGCTGCTGACTAGGGCAGCTGGGGGAATCCTCTGGCACAAGTAAAGTGGTAGACACAGCCCCACATTGAGCCAGATTTTGGCCGGTGAAGTGAGGCACAGGAATCCCAGTTTCAGCCTTGCCCAGTCAGATGCTGTAAGGCTCCAGGAGGTAAACAGCTTCTGAGGATGATTAAATCATTGTACAGCACCATCTGTTGAGCAGGCTGGAAAGTGTAGAAGTACTACAGGGATTTTCAGAGCCTCTCCAGACCCTATCCCAGGCTCACTGGGGCTGGTCTAGACCTCCCACATGGGAACCCGGCCCTGTTTAGGCTGAAAAATATTGTCGACCCAACTGTCAAAGCAGTGCCTTAATACATAACCAGGCAACAACTAAACCTTAGAGAAGAGAGAGAAACCATCCTTCAGAATAGACCCATCAAGATAATCAGATGATCAGATTTCAGCAAAAAAAATCACAAAGCATGCTAAAAATCAAGAAGTGACCCAGTTGAAGGAACAGATCAAAAAGTCAGATGAGATATGGAATCTGGAACAACTAATCAAAGATGTGCAAACAAATCTCCTGAATCAATTCAAAGAAATGAAGGAAAATGTGTATAATAGATAAAGGATACTAAGAAGACACTAGGAAAGCATAAAAAATGAATTTTGAAAGAATTCATAGAAAAATAAAAGATATTATGGAAAGAAAAGACACTGTAGATGAAATAAAAGTATACTGGAGACATACAACAGCATATTTGAAGAGACAGAAGAAAGACTCCCTGAGCTTGAAGACAGATCAACTGAATTTGGACAGACAAAAGAACAAATGGAGAAAAAATGGAAAATCTTGAGCAGGGTCTCATGGAAATGATTGATAACACAAAATGCACAAATATATGCATGATGGGTATCCCAGAAGGAGAAGAGAAGGGAAAAAGGCCAGGAAGAATAGTCAAAGAAGTAGTGGCTAAAAATTTCCTAACCATTATAAAAGACATAAATATGAAAATTCAACGTACTACAGGCTGAATAAATCCAAATAGACCCACTCAGGACACATAGTAATCAGACTGCCAAATGCTGAAGAGGGGAAATTTCTGAAAGCAGCAAGAGAAAAGCAATTCAGCACATACAAGGGAAGCCAAATAAGACTAAGTGCCAGTTTCTCATCAGACACTGTGGAGGCAAGAAGGCAGTGATACAATGCATTTAAGACACTGAAGGAGAAAACTGCAAGTCAAGAATTCTCTATCCAGCAAAACTGTCCTTCAAAAATGAGGGAGAGTTTAAAATATTCACAGATAAATAGAAGCTGAGAGAGTTCATTAATAAGAGACCAGCCCTATGAGAACCAGAAAAGGGAGTCCTGCCAGATGAAAAGTAAAGACAGGAGAGTGAGGTCTGGAGGAGGGTACAGAATTGAAGGATATTAGTAAAGGTAAACAAAAGGATAAAAAGAGAGAAAAAATAGATCTGACAAATTAAAACCAAAGGATAAATTGTAGAAGTAAGGATGGTTTTTACAGTATTAACATTGAATGTCAATGGATTAAACTCCCCAATCAAAAGAAATACAGATTAGCAGAATGGATAAAAAAAATGTGATGCGACTATATGCTGTTTACAAGAGACTTATTTTAGACCCAAAGATACAAATAAGTTAAAAGTGAAAGGATGGAAAAGATATTCCATACAAGCAGTAACAACAACAACAACAAAAAGCTAGGGTAGTTATACTACTATCAAACAAAATACAAAATAGACTTCAAATGCAAAAATGTTATAAAAGACAAAGAAGATACTATATATTAATTAAAGAAGCAATACACCAAGAAGAGATAACAATCATAAATATCTATGCTCCTAATGAAGGTGCCCCAAAGTACATGAGGCAAACACTGGCAAAACTGAAGGGAGTAATAGACAAGTCTACTGTAATAGTGGGAGACTTCAATACACCACTGTCTCCAATAGATAGAACAACTAAACAGGGGATCAATAAAGAAACAGAGAACCTAAATAATATGATAAATGAATTAGACCTAATGGATATATATGGAACACTGAATCCCAAAACAGCAGGATACACATTCTTCTCAAGTACTCATGGAACATTCTCAAGGATAGACCATATGCTGGGGCACAAAACAGGTCTTAATAAATTTTTAAAAATTGAAATTATACAAAGTACTCTCTCTGATCATAATGGAATTAAGCTGGAAATCAATAACAAACAGAGAACTGGAAAATGCGTAAATATATGCAGGTTAAACAACATGCTCTTAAACAATCAGTGGGTCAAAGAAGAAATTGCAAGAGAAATCAGTAAATATCTCGGTATGA